>NC_142045.1:30202909-30907119 GCF_982192425.1 Myodes glareolus | reverse complement strand
CTGCCTGGCCCATTAGCTCTAGTCTCTTACTGGCTAACTCTCACATCTTGATTAACCCATTTCTATTAATGTGGATCACCACTTGACTGTGGCTTACCGACATGAGTCTAACTAGCGTCTGTCTTGGGCAGGAGAAGCATGGTGTCTGTGACACTGCCCTTCTTCCTCCCAGCATTCTGTTCTGTCTACCCTGCCCATCTAAGGGCTGCCCTAGCAAAAGGCCAAGGCAGTCTCTTTATTCAACCGATGAAAGCAACACACAAACAGAAGACCCTCCTACACCAGGCTTTGATGGGTGAGCTCACCACCTGGAAACAAATTCCAACACAGAACCCAGAAGCAACACAGAAAGAAAACTTTGCCGACAACTTCAGTGGGCTCCCAAATGGGAGGAGCAAACAGAGACTCCTGGAAGGATGAAGTTGTGTTTGCATGATGAACGACCAGGATAAAAGAGAGAGCTGTACATGAAGACAATCCCAGCCATCCATGCAAGCCATCCTCAAGGATTCCAGCACTCAGAAAACCGATCAGCATATATATGGGGCTGTTGTCAGACAATTATCCAACTCTAGCGAGAAAATCAATGGACAATATACTCCCAGGAATGGGGATGAAGTGGCCATGAAGCACTGGAGAGGCTTGCTTGGTACTGGGAAAATGTTAACCATTGATTAAATGTCAAATCTCCATCCCCCTCAAACAAAAACTGACCAGAAGCAGAACAGCAAGGAACATGCTGCTTCTAAGTAGTTTACACAGGCCCTCCACAAAGTACAGGGATACAGGGATTCAAATCCAAGCAGGAATATTAGGGAGAAAGCCCAGGTTCTGGCATCAAATCAGAAACAAATAATGTTATTTTAGAAAGACTTTTATTTTATGTGTATGTATGAGTGCCCATACATATGTACACCATATGCATGCCTGGTGTCTTCAGAAGTCAGAAAAGACCAACAGGTTGCTTGAAACTGGGGCTACTGGTGATTGTGAGCCATCCTGTGGGTGCTGGGAACTAAATTGGGGTTCTCTGTGAGAGCAGTAAGTGCTCTTAACAATTGAGCCATCTCTCTGGCTTCAACGCATAGCTTTTCAAGAAAGCAGCAAAATAAAGCCCAGACTGAGAAGAAAAACAGATTGAGGACAGTGAGCGAAAGAGAATGTCCCTAAAGAATCAATGACCAAAGATGTGAAACCAGATAAACCTGTGTTCCTGGTGGAGGAAAGACTGTGTTGAGGGAGTAACAGCGGCACTTGCCTTCCTGTTTATCTGGATCTGCCTTCGGCTCGGAAGACAGCAGAACAGAGCTGAATCCTACGCATTATGAACGCAGGTCGAACGTCCAGCTGAAATGTTTCCTGTGGTTTAAATCCTCCACCGTCACATGCTCACAACGTGCAATCGCTATGTTGTGTAGGCGGGAAGATGGGCCATATGTTTCTCTTAGGTTCTGACTGCTGTTCTCTGCAGTGATAAGTGCTGTTCTTTGAGTATTTGCTGTGTGCCAAATGCCATAGTGGAAGCTCTTTATAATGAACATATTTTTGCTTCGCTGTGTCTTTGTGAGATGGATATAGTTACAATTATCCTTTTATAGGTAAAGAAACAGACTTACTGAGGTTGGTGCTTACCCAAGTCAATATGAAACCTGTGTTCCCAGCTGCAATAATATCTCCTGAGCATTTTAATAGTTCGGTGCCTTTGCTCCGCGGTCTATTTGCAGAGCAATTCTCAATAATGGCTCAGTGTTTACTTCATTTCCCCGACAGGTCTTCCCCCTGGAAACACTTGGTGACAGGTGACACGATCCCCTGCCAAGGATAATGCTCCACACAGACTGGATTCTCCTTGATAGGGACTCTGTGTAGGAGCGACATGGTAAGTACCAGGTGAGAAGAATGCAAATGTCATCCAAGGAGAGCCCCAGAGGGTATTATGACATATATCCTAATGGATATGTCACCCCACTTCAGTGTTCTTTCCTCTAGTAAATGAGGTCTTCACTGTACCAAGAATGCATCCCTCGTGCTGCTAGTTTGGAATCTCTATGCTCCCAGAGCATTCACCCGTCTCCTAACAGACTATGCTTTCTAATCCTGACTTCTGCAGAGTCCACAGGCATAGGATCTCAGATGAAGTCATGATCGAGAGTGGGTATGTCCTGGAGTACAGACTACAACTGCATTTTGAAAGAATACAAGTGGCTAGTTCAGCAAAATAATGATGAGACTTGAGAACAGAAAGGATGAACCAACAATTAGATCAGAAGATAACAGTAACAGGGACATGAAACTATGCTTTGTATGTTGGTGAGTTATTTCAACAATTTACAGTCCAGTGGTTCTCTAGACAATGGTGTCAGGAAGTTGTGTGGCTATGTTGCATGCCCATGCAAGGCTGTTACATGTGATATGGCACCACTGCCTTGGGACCAAATTCATTATGCTCAAATTCTGACCCTATCATTCATAAGCATGGATGATTATGATGAGAATAAATTGCTGCTCTGGACATGATAGAATTGCCTCACCCTTGAACTCCCAGCATCTGTGGTTGCCAACGCAAGACCAGAACAAGATCAAGCCAGTCAACATTCTAGCACAAAGCAAGAAGGGATTTGTGGGCCCCTACATCCCACTTAGAAACTTCTGAAAGTTACTGGCTTCTGAGGGAGAGAGATTCAGTTTTCTTTAAGGATGTGGTCACTGTTAGTCCAGCTATGATCCAGTGGATGATCCCACATCCAGGAGTATATGAATAGCACAAACTGAAGTTGATGTCCTATTAGTTTTTTTTAAAGAAAGGGCATAAAGTTGGGGGAGAGGGAGGTGGGATTGATCCAGAAGGAGTTAAGGGGAAGGGGTTGAAAGTGAATCTCATCAAAATACAGTGTAGGAAATTCTAAAATAGCTGAAAACAAAAGTGGAGAGAAAAACAATGGATTATTTAGCCATTTTGAGTTTCAATTACAATACCTTTAAAACTGGATGATGGCTGGTTTTGGTCATCAACCTGATGTAACTAAGAGATGTACAGGAGGGGTCAGCACTTTCACAGGGAATTGTGATACATGGAACAGTAATGGTAAGGGACGCCTGCTCTGAATATGGTGGCATCTCCCAGCAGGCTGGGACCCCAGAAGAAATAGGAAGTTGGAAGAAGTTGGGGAAAGTTGGGGGAGGTTGGGGGAAGTTGAAGGAAGTTGGGAGAAGTTGAAGAAGGTTGGGGGAAGTTGAAGAAGGTTGGGAAAGTTGGGGGAAGTTGGGGGAAGTTGAAGGAAGTTGGGGGAGGTTGAGGGAAGTTGGGGGAAGCCCTCCTTTCTGAGCAATTCTATCCCACTGATGTGAGATTTCAGCTTCTTCAGCCTGTCTATTCAGATCAGTGCCGCTGACTTTAGCTTTCAGCACTGTCCTGGGACAGTGGAGCAGTTTTCTTCCCTAATTGTGTACTGAGTTGGTTTTCTGCTTCTCCAGGGAGCAGGTAGGTAGCCATTACTGGATTGTGCAACTCTCTCCTGTAAGTTAAGCTAAGAACTCCCCTTCTATAATATATATGTATGTATAATAACACATAATATGTATTTATAATAACATATAACATGTCACATAGTATATATTATTACACATACATATTATGTTATTGCATAGCATTATACATACATATTATATATTACATGTAATATGTATTAATATATGATATGTCTATATAAATAGAACCAATAGAAAATATATATATATTCTTCTTGAGAATCCTGTCTGATACAGGCGACTACAAGAAAATCAGTATTTATGCCACCAGGAAGAAATACAGAATGTTTCTTAGCACCATGGCCAACATCTGGTGAGAGACAGTGAAAGCCAAGCTACTTTTCCTTCAGTATGAAGGGAGCTCACCCACCCTATTAGATCTTACACATGCTTTTAGCTTTCACAGGCTGATAGAGCAGAGGAATAGACAGACAGTCTCAAGGTTGACAAGCCCTTAGGAACCATGTGGGGCCAATGTCACCTTTTATCAAAAAGAAAATAATTTGTAGTAGAAATTTTAAAATGTATAAAACAGAGTAAAAGTAGCAATGATTTAATTAAAATAAAAGTAAGACAAAATAGCTGTAATTATCAGTTACAAAGTTAACAACTCATTGCATTCAACGGCCTAAGGCAGAACAAGCTTTTTTGCATTAGGAAAGGGTTATAAACTCTTAGAGAAAGAATAAAATTAAAGATAAGCCACTGCATAAAGGGCTTTGGTCTGTCCAATCTTTTCCTTTATTGGGCTTCCTTTCATTCTCAGCTAAGTCACCCTGAGAAGCCCATAGAATAATTTCCCTCTTAAATGTGTAGAGACTGACACCCTAATGTCAGCAAACCCACTCTTTCCCTCTGAATGTGACCTCACTATCAAGCTTTTTCCTGACACGCTGAATCCTTAAACACTTCAATTCAGTTCTGTTAATTAAAGTCAATGAAAAGAGACACATGATATGAGACCGTCGTAAAGAAACCCACAGGCTGAACAGAAGCTGAAAGCTCTGGATTGGTTTCTAAATGATGGAGGGTACTTGCCATTAATATAATGGGTGACTTTGGGCTTGTCAGGCAGGACCTTCCACTTTGCCTGTGTGCGCCATGAAGAAAGTCACAGCCTTTAGTCAGAACTGACGATGCCCTCCCCTCAACGGGAACAGTCAGGAGGGGACAGAAATGGACTTGAAGGAAAGAGCAAAATCAGAAAATGCATCTGGTTCATGTTGTAAATCCCAAAGTCAGGATTGTCTAAGTCACAATCGGATTAAGGCCCATACGCTTCAGCTCAGCTGCCATGAACGAGACCAGAGAAGGTGGCACATGGATACCGAGTGCTGCTGGGTTAAGACCTTATTTGGGGACTTAAATACAGGAAAATGGGTTTTCATTTATCATAGTAATTTCTCCATGTCTTTAAAAGAGTGGAGATCTTTTATCTAAATGTCTTTTCAGGTGTTAGGTATTAAAATATTATACTTTCCAGAAACCTTTTACATTTGGATTGTTCTGAGTTTGGAACTCATTTTGAGTCTTTAAGGAGTTCTAGTATATAGACTTTCAGGCAAAGTTAGTTGTAAATGAGCTCTTTCATGTGCGTGTGGTGTGTGTGTGTGCATGTTCCCCTATGTGAACATGCATGTATGCAGGTGTGTGTATGTGCTGTATGTGTACATGTTCCTTTATGTGGGCATGTGTGTTTGTGTGTGTGTGTGTTGTGCATATATTGTATGTGGTACATGTTCCCCTATGTGAACATGTATGCTTTTGTGTTGTATATGTGTTGTGTGCGTGCATGTCCCCCTATGTGGGCATATGTGTGCGAATGCATGTCCCCCTATGTGGATATGTGAGTGTGTGTGTTGTGTGTGTGCATGTTCCCCTGTATGTTTGTGTGTGTGTGTTGTCTGTGTGAATGTTCTCCTATTTGGGCACATGTGTGTGTATGTTTGTGCATGAATGTTCTCCTATGTGCATGTGTGTGTGTGTGTGTGTTGTTTGTGTGCATGTTCTCCTATCTGGGCACATGCATGTGTACGTGTGTGCATGCATATTCCCCTCTGTGGGCATGTCTTATGTGTTGTGTATGTGTGTGTATTGTATATATGCACGTTCCCCATGTGTGTGTGTCTGTGTTGTTTTCTATATTCATGTTGCCCTATGTGGGCCTGTGTAGAGGAGAAAGGTTGATGTTGGGTTTTTCTTCAATTGTTCTCCACTTTATTCTGTGAGCAGATTCTCCCACTGAACCCAGAACTTTCTTTTTTGGTTCTAGTGGCTGGCCACTGAGCCCCCAGTGTCACCTGCCTCCCCACCAGCACTGGGATTAGGTGCCTGCTGCCCAGTCCAGCTTCACATGGTTGCAACGGATCAGATCCAAACCCAGGCACGAAAGCTTGACAAGAGAGACTGTAGCCCTAATTAGAAACTCTGGGGACTGTTAGCTTTTGTGCGTTTGATTGACTAGTTGTCTTACTGATTGACTGATAGGCCTGTTCTCCGGAATGCCATGAGATAGCATGAATTTAAAAACCAGTATGTACTATCAGACCCGTGAGGGAAAAACACCTTCTAAGCATAATCTTCAAGGACCCCACTTTGAAAACAAAGAAAGAATGAAGATTCCATCTAGACAAATGAGAAATGCATTTTTAAACTCTTCTCCCACCTTCATTCTGAATGAAATGTGGGTAACCTCTCAATTCCTTGTTTAATCTTTTAACTATAATACATGTTCCAGGCAAATAGTGATTGCTCATGGTATGAAGATGCTGTGGGACACAGCAGCCAAGGGTATCAGTATTTGCAGTGTGGAGGCACTTTGAGATGTGAGGGAAGAAGCAAGACTCTGCTGAAGAACTGCTCCATATCTGGGAAGGGAAAAAAGACTGTGTACAGGAGCCGATCCTGGTTCCATTAAGAACGTAAAGCGACAGTTGAAACTCTCTGTGATGTGGCACTGTGACAAGGGCAGGCAAGGATCCTGCCTGTGCTCTCTAGCAGAGACCTGGGCAGGAGGCAGAGACCTTGTTGGGATGTCAACTGCACTTCAGGACAGTTCTAATACAATAACCAAGTCAAGTGAAACAAAACATCCATACACAAAGGGATACGTAACAACGGTGAAGAGAGGCACCCTGTTAGGGAAAACTTAGACCTAAAACGTTTGTTCCCCCAACAGCACCTTATTATTATTTTTAATAGCTGTGTGGAAAAAGATATACTGGGAAGAGCAAGGAAAATTTTCTTTTAATTATCTTATTCTGTGGCTTTGTATTGCTTTGATTTGTTAGCTTGTGTTTGTTCGAATAATGAAAAGATGCAGGAAAGCTGTGGAAGAGCAGTTTGAGAAGACATCTGGGGTGAACCAGGGACACCAGGTCATCCCCGCCTTCCACGCTGCTTTCTGAGAGGTTGTCACTACTCACAGCTCACTAGCGTGGTACCCAACTCTTGCATCTCCCTTCCTAACTCCCTGTAAAGTGGGGTTATTGAGGCCAATTCTGAAATAGGGTTTGGTACCCAGGATCTGGGTGAGTGAAAACTCTTACTACTGATGCCACAAAAAAAATGGAAGCTCAGAGCAAGGGGAACACCTACTGGGAAGTTATTACTTTGTGAGTCTATGCGGAACTCTCCTGGGGCCTCCAGAAACTACAGGGCAGAGGGCAGAGGAAGAATGTTATAAATGGAGCATAGGATGTTTGCACTATTGCTGAATTTTACTTAATTGTACCCAAATCTAGCAAAAGAATATGGGTGAAGAAAGATAGAATGGCATCTATATCTATGTTCACTTTCAAGTAAGTTTGTATGTGTGCGTGTGTATGCATGTGTATGTATGTGCATATGTATGTGTATGCATGTGTGTGTATGTGTGTATGTTCATATGTGGATGTACATGTGTGCTCGTGTGCACGAGCACATGAGTGTGAAAGCACCTGTTTCAGGAGTCAGTGTCTAGTTTTTTATTTTCAGTGATCTCCACCCAATTTTTGAGACAAGGATGCTTTAATTTTATGTTTTAATTAAACTATAATTATATTATTCTCCCCCTCCTTCAGTCCTTCTAAGTCACTCCCTGGGCCTGAAGCTTAGCTGCTTTTCATGGCTTGCTAGACAGTGAACTCCATGATCAGCCTGCCGCGGCCTCTCCAGTACTAGGGATCCAGGCGATGCCACCTTACCCAGCTTTTACATGATGCTAGAAAGACAAACTCAAGTCCTCACGATTGCACAGCAAGCAATTTACCCACAGAGCCATCTCCTCATTCCCTGGTTTCGTTTTGTCTTATTCTGTGGCAAGATTTCATACAGCCGAGGTTGGCATCCCATTTGCTGTGTGCCTGAAGGTGACCTTGGCCACTGAGCCTCCTGTCTCCGCCTTGCACTACTGGGATTACAGGCGCACACCACTCCCTGTGGCCATGTCAGGGGAGCAGCGGTTGTCAGCCCACCAGTAGGAAACTCTTTGATGGGTCAATCTTGGTTGGGCAAGACTCTAAGACCACTGATGCGGAAGGTCTTCTGTTCTTTGCCTTTACGTGTTTGCTGCTGCTGTGGTCTTTCTCTGGTATCTGGCGTGGTGTGAATGAAAGTTAGGAGACCCCCCACCACCTGAAATGTAGTGTGTTTACGTCATGGAAACATCCCGCTCTACCTGCTTCCTCGCCAAGCTGTACTGTCTAATGATAATAATAATGTTAGTTTATACGGAGATTTGATGACTAAAATCAATACAAGGAAATGTTACACAACCAGGGCCTATGAGTTTCATCTAAGGGGCTGCATAAACCATAGCTCAAGTTAATGATTAAAGAAAACAATTGAGCCCCAAGAGCCAAGCTATCTCTAATTCTCTTATTACTGAAAGATGCAATTACAGTATTCGGTGTGCATCATTAGCTGAAACAAAGCTTTAAATTAATTTCAGGTTCGATCAGATGTTTTGATAATGGCTTTGAGCAGAAAAACCTTAGAGAACAATCTAAAGCTCACAAGGACACATAGCTGAGGTCAAAAATACAAAGCAGTCCAACTGTTACTAGCTGATGTACTTTCCTTGCTGGGGTTGGTTGATGATCAAAGGTGATGATTAATTCCTTGTACCCACTTCTGCCCTCAATCTCCTGATATAAAAACTATTGATGAGTGGGTATGTACCCTAAGCATTGCCGTTAAAGATAAATAATAAGTTAATTGTCACTTTCTTTGTAATTGCAAAATGCAGGCTGCCAGTAAAAGACCTGACAACAATACCTTGCTTGCCCACATGGCAAATTTATAGCAAATTGCTTGGATATGAATATATATGGGTTCTTGGAATAATTTGTTTTTTTATCTGTAATATATAAAATGTCTAATCATGTAAGGAATATAGAACAATGCTGCTTTTCGTTGTTTTATATTCATTGTAATCATTCATTTGAAAAACAGAATGTAACCACATTGTCATTTTTATATTGCCTGAAAGATTTGCTGGGGTATATAAGCTCTAAGGGAAAGAAGAGAGTTAGGTAGAGTTGAAATGGGTAAGAAGGAAAACATCAAGAATGAGAGAGTTAGAAGGGAATCGTCAAAAATGAAAGTTAAAAAGAAAGCATCAGGAGTTTTAGAGAAATAGAAGAGAAACATCATGAGTAATGATAGAGTTAGAAAGGAAACATCAAGAATGAGAGTGGGAATAAAGATTGCAAAAGAAGAATAAATAAACGGTTTGAAGGAAACCATCAAGAGAGCATGTGAGTATTTTTTCCCTTAACACACTCAGATAGAAAAGTCCAGTGTTCGCTGATGCTGTGGATTTCCCTTGAGCCCTGTGCTGTCTGGGGATGAGCCCCCAGGCAGGACCCCCAGGCAGAGCCCCCAGGCATCAGTATACTGCCACACCCAGCTTCCAGATTTGTCTTAAGATGCATTTTGAATCTAACAACTCTTTACTGACATCTTAGAGTCCCAGAATCAATGGTCAAACTGTAGAACATTCTAATATCCTCTTTGCTCCCACCCTGCTCCTATAGAGCCTATTATTGAGTTTGATAAGAGCAATACTTTAAAAATATAAATTAGAAAATATGCTTCTTGCTTTAAGATACTTCTCATAATACTTAGTATTAAATTTAAATTTCAAACACTTGCTCTCTTTGGCCTTCCGGTGTCATCTGCATCTATCCGTTTGAGATCCTGTGTTTCATATCCAGTTGAGGCTTGTGAAAAACAGGATAACACTCGCATGGATTCTAACTTATTGATACTGTATCTTGTCATTGACTTTGTGGCTGAATAAAAACAACGGCATGTGGTTTTCCCTGATATGGTTTGAGAGAAAATGGCCCCCAGAAGGAGTGGCACTTTTAGGAAGTATGGCCTTCTAGGAGGAAGTGTGTCACTGTGGAGGTGGACTTCGAGGTCCCATATATGCTCAAATCACACCAAGTATCTCAGATCACTTCCTGTTGCCTGAGAGACGTAGAACTCTCAGTTACTCTTCCAACACCTTGTCTGCCTGCATGCCACCATATTGCACCATGATGGCAGTGGATGACACCTCTGAAAATGTAAGCCACACCAATATTTTTCCTTTATAAGATTGCCATAGTGAAGGTGTTTCTTCGCAACAATAGAAACCCTAACTAAGACATATGACAGCCAAGCAGGCTTCGTCTATGAGCCCTCTCCATCTCCCGTTTACCATGGAAGCTGTTTGCCTGTTCCCCACCAGGATATGGTGGGTATTATGGGAGCCTTTTGTCTTTTTCATGCATAGAAATGTGATTAAAAAATATCCAGTATGACTTTGGCATAAACACTTCATTTCATTTTAATAAATATTGAAAGAAAATCAGGACACAAAGCTTGACTCAGAAGCCCTGAGAATAGAAACTAACACAAGCTATCAAGTAACAAAGAGCCTAGACAGACCAAAGGGCCAAGCTTGCATATTTTATTTAAGTCATGATTAAAGAAAGGCCTTTGTATGTACGATAATTTTTGTGGGCTAACATCAAACCTCTTACAAAGTTACAATGTACACCTAAACATAAAATCTAGCTGCCCCAAGGTAAAATTCTGAGATTTAAAAGAAATTTCCCGAAAATAAGCCCCAAGTTTTATTTGTTGCTCTTTTCAAAGTTTCTACGCTCTCAGTTTTATTATTAGGTTTCCAAAAGTCTCAAGGTCTCTTCCTGACACACCCTCCAGCACACTCTCACTCGGCTGCTGGGGAAGCACACCCCATAGTGAGCTGCCAGGTAGACGTCTGTCTGCAAGGCACGAGGAGGAAACACTGTCCAGACGCCTTCGCCCTTGTAGCCAGCATGCCCCAGTGAATTGTAATGATCCTTCATGGAGGCAGGGGAGCAACAGAAAGAGAGAAAGGCAGGGTCTGTCTGAGGTCACGGTCTTGTGTTTAGAGACTTGAATGCACAGATATGTAGGTAGTATAACTCCAAATGCTGACAGTAACACACGGTGGACAGACACTTGAGAGGGCTCAGTATGTTGACTCCAATGTCTGAGACTTCTAGATCTGTCTCTGGGTGGCAGCTGAAAGGGTGTGTGTGTGTGTGTGTGTGTGTGTGTGTGTGTGTGTGTAGATGAAAATGACAGATACAATACTTGCTCCTTTATATTTGTTCTTGGACACATCAAGAGTTCTGTGGATTCAAAGATCTATTTACATTTTAAAATGTCTGTGAACTGTAACATGCTGTTTGAGAACTGATTAACATATTTTTAAACCAGTTTCTTTAAAAGAAATTATCATGCAAATAAAAAAAATCACCTTGCATAAGTGTATAATTAGAACAGAAGAATTGGCTTCATAGAGGCCATCGTCCATCAGACATAGCATCTAACATACCGAGGCTGGAATCTCTCTCTCTCTCTCTCTCTCTCTCTCTCTCTCTCTCTCTCTCTCTCTCTCTTTGACTGCCAGAATTTCTAGTCAATAAACAATCTAATACACTTCAAGCACTAATAAGCGGGTTTGGCGGGAGCATGGTTAAATAAAACATCACATTGGCAGAATAGAACAATACATGGCTTTACCTTATTTTTCTGAACTGAAAAAACAATGCTGCTGTCATTCAAGGCAAAAAGATGTGCCTGTTTTACGTGTTAATTGTACATTGAATACAGAACTCCAGTTCAAAAAGTCCGGTGGTTCTGAAGTCTTTCTTTTATGTTTGTAATGCCATGGCTGAAAACCATCCATAACAATGCTTATTATTAGGAAAAAGTATGGTGTCCTAGAATGGCCTGGCATCTCTTCTTCCCTTGACTACATGTTCACAATCCTCCTTTGCCTTTGTCCTGATTAGTTAGTAACAAGCGGAATAAATGAGGCATCATTTGGGCAAGCTTCCAAGAAGGAGGGGCAGCTTATAGATGGGGCAGCTCATAGACGCATCCCTTCTCCTCTGAAAGCCTTGAAAATTAATTAGGGAAGTTATTTCCTGCTCTATCTTAAATAAGCAGCAGAGGAGGTAGACAAGAGGAGAATTACATTCACTAACTAACATTCAGCAAATAAAACATCCTCTGAGCATTGGCCCCTGAGGATGCCTCTTACCCAAGACTCTCCAGCCTCTCTGTCAGGGTTTCCTAAAACAGCCCACCCCTGTCCTTCCCAGTGTTCAAGCCTTGGGGTCTTCCTAGAATTTATGTAACAGCCTTTCTTATACAGAATGCAGCAGCTGTCTCCTTTGAAATCATCAAACAGAAGCCCAGAGAGCCCATGATGCCTGAGTCACAATCATTGTCCTCATTAGCAAGCTGGAGAGAGATCAGTCCATAGTCTTATTTAGACCCTGTCCAATGCCTGTGGCCCATAGCTGTCCTTTTTATTGGAACAGAGGTTCAGATATGACTTAAGCAAGGTTCTAATCTCCACTGTGTTGCAATTGCCCAAGTTGTTCAAACTAGTCTCTGACCCATACACTCAAGCTATGAAAAACTCCCCTCCCCACGCATTTAAAAAAATTCAATAAAAAAAAATTGTATAGAAAGACAACCCTGAGATATATTCAGAGTCTTGTCTCAATAGAATGAAGTAGGGACTGGAGAGATGGCTCGGCAAGTAAGATCGCTTCCTATGCAAGTTTAAGAGCCTGTGTCCCCAGCAGTCATGGAAAACAAGCAAACAAACAAAAAACCCACACAAGGCCTGGAATACCTATAACCATGTTGGGGCTGGGGGTGGTCGAGACAGGAGGATAGCTGGGATTTACTAACTGACAGCCCAGCTTCAGGTTCAGTAAGAGACCCTGTCTCAAGGGAATAAGACCTACAGCGATATGGCAGGACACCTGACAGCCTTCCCTGGCTTTGGCACATGTGAACATATACACACATGTACACATACACACACACACACACAAAGAGAGAGAGAGAGAGAGAGAGAGAGAGAGAATAGCACTCTTCACTGAATGCCTTCCTTTTCCAAATGGTTTATAAAATACTTGGTAACTTTTAAAGATATTGAATTCTACCACAAATCTACCAAGATACCTACTACTTCAAGTATGTGCCATATATTCCAAGAATAGCTGTTGGTTCTCCGGATGGAACCTCATCTGGTCAGGGGGGATGCTTGGTAAATCAGGTCAGCGCATAACTAGCCAGGGCATCCACTTTGCAGTGAGGCGATTTTACCTGGGATGGCTGGTCGGGCCTGTGGGATGGCATTGAAGCAGATCGGGAGAAATCAAAAGGACCTCCAAGACTTAAAAGGTTCTAACTCTTATGGTGCTGGGGAATGACCTTCATGAAGGAACTTGATAAAAACCTTTACTTTGCAGGACACGCGTTAGCTGTTAAAATATTGCCTGTGAAACCTGGCTGAGCCGCCTCACTCCACCAGAAGCAATTTGATTTATTTCAGATAAATGCATATTCAGTGGCAAGACTGCTTTTAAAATGAAGATTATCTCTAAAAGCCTATTGAACAAATGAAAGTCACAAGTCCATAGACTCTCAGCTGTGTTTCCATGACTAACGAGATAATACCAAAATAGTTCAAGTTCTAAAATTATATTGCAGGAAAGTACGGATGCATAGGAATCACTTTCCTCTGAGCTTCAATAATTAACATTTTAAATAGAGCATCGACACACAGTAATTATAATATTAAAACGTGAAGATAATCAAAAACCCAAAAGGGGTTCTCTGGGTGTCTGAAAAGATTTTTTTAAATGCCGCTGTGATCTGTACCATTAACCCTACTGCATCATTGGAAGGCTCCCTGCTCATCCCTAACTGGCGTCTGACCAACACACATGGGAGAGTGACCTTCATGACTCACTAATGCCACTGACTGTAAAATTTCTTCTGTGTCGCAGTACAACCAGGTTTTTCTTCTGGCACAGTGAACTTCTCTTACCTCCCGTTTCCCCATCACTCCGTGCTCTTTTCCAGAGTGAATCTAGCCTCCCGGCGCCATGTTCACAGTCCCTTTTTGCCTCTGTCGTTTGTGGCCTTCCTTCATGGTTTCTGTGTCCAGCCTTGAAATTGTTTATGCTCTGCTTCCTTCAATTTGCTTACAATCTTAATTCTCTAAGTTTAAAATTCAAGGTGAAACGAAATTTTCCCATCTGCGAGGGTCCGGCAACAGCTCGAATGACTATGCCTGCCTTCATCAGCTATTAGAGTAGAGTGGAGGGCATGCTTTTGTTCTCATTGTCTAATTCTCCTTCAGTTGTGATTCTTGCTCCTGCCCAAAGTCCCTGAGGATCTATGGGGCTCACCGGAGGCTCTGTGCTACTCAGAGTCTTTGCAAGTTTGGTCGCCTTGTTCTTAAAATCTCCTTGCACAAGAAGTAGCATGGGTAATATTGTGTGTGTATTTTTCATCTCCTTCCTCTACTTTCCCTCTCCTTCTTCATTCCTGTTCTTCCATGTCGTCCTCGCTGATCCAAACCTTCTTACTCCTTTGCATTCCTATTCAGACGCTGGTTTATAAATTCCACTTCCCACCCTCATCTATTCACCTGGAAATATATTCATTCACATTATTAAATTTACGTGACTGCTACTCCATATTAAATATTATCTTTGCCCTCAGGGTTCATGGTGTATGTGTACAGAAGCGTCACTGTCATAGTCTGAAAGGTATAGAACTACATTTAATCAGTAGTACAATAGCTGCATGATGCATAAACCAGCCTTGAACTTGAAGTACAGTGCCTCTCAGCCTCCCAGACTCTAGGGCGACAGGTTTGGGACACCACTTCCAAATTCTTGTTAGATTTTTAGCTACACACGCGAGCTCATTACCTCACACATTATTTAAGGTAGGAAGATGAAAATTTCACTCTTGATATATCAGCGTGTATAGCTTCACTCGCTCTCTGGACTTCGCGTTGATCATTACCTTTTATTTTTCTTGTTTGCTTTAGCGGCTTCTGTGTTCTGCTTTTTATAGATATTGTTCTACCACATGCATTATATTTTATCTGTTCGTTGGGGGTCAGGGACTCGCATTGTGCTTCATAAAACCATGTTCCTGACCAGACCTTTCTGTCACGCAGACTTCACCTGCATTTCTACTGATGGACACGCCCTACCTAGTGTCCAGGCGTCCCATAACAGAACCTAGTAAGGCTACTCTGCAAACACCTGTCCTGGCCTTTTAAATGGATACACTGAGAGACGAGAGGAACAAGCCTCTGGGAAAGAAGACAGATCTAGCTCTCAGTCTTAGCTCAGCCCAATCGCTTGGTTTGCACTTCATGCCTCCATTCTACTGCTTCCTACACCCAGGCTCTGCTTGCCTTGACCCAGATGCCCTCTGGCTGGCAGTTCATGCTCCTGTTCCTACATCCCAGGAAAACCTGGGTCAATTGCATTTCTTCCCTGGCCCCTACCTGAGGATTTGAGTACTTCCTCTGTTTCATCTTCGTTTTATATCCAATCACGTTTAAAAGACATTTTTTTTTCACCCAAATTGCGCAAACCAACCCAAACAACCATGGTCTTTATGGTTATAATCTGAAACAAGTTCAATATGGTCCAAACACTGCCATCTTTGGGGGGTATTAATATCCTGAAGCAGTAGTTCTCAATATGTAGGTCATGACCTTTTTAGGGGGTGCCAAATGACATTTTCACAGGGGTCACCAAGCATTGGAAAATGCAGATATTACATCACCATTCATAACAAAATTACAATTATGAAGTAGCAATAAAAATAATTTTATGTTTGAGTGTCATCACAACTTAAGGAACTTTATTGATGTGTTGCAGCATAGGAAGGCTGAGGACCACTTTCCTAAGGGTTTCTGAGAATTTTTAGCTAGAAGACTGACCACTACGACCCTCAGAATCTTGGGAAAACCATTCCTCACTAACAGTTCAGTACCCAACACTGAATCATGACTCTCAATGGCTCAAGGTCATTTCAACATGCAGATTTTATTCCAATGTATAGAAAAAAATAAATCCTTTCTATGTGTAAAATATTAGAAAACCTCGTCTACCTCTATTTTTCGCATCTTAATGATGAGCTATGTGTTCATTAATGTATTATAGACTTCTCAATAGGAAGAAATGGAGGCCATGTGCCTGCATGTCTGGCCTGCATCTCAATTTTCACGTCAGACAGAGGAACTCCTGGCATCTTGACAGAAAAAATGGGGATCTGATTCAATTGTTTTCCTAAATGATTAATTGTCCATTTGTAAGAGAAAGACCAGGATTTCATTCATAGTAACAGAAACATTAGGGTACAAGATCTGGCTAACCGTGTTATATTCATCTGAAACATTTGTAAGAAAATTGAATCTGCCTGTTGAAAATACTTTTGATGAGTGAAATATACAAAACAATAACAAGCTTCAAGGGGATAAGAAGCGAAAAATAAAAATAAAAAAGGTCAGACTCAACTGAATGTGGGATCTCTGCAGAGAAAGATCTTGTCTTAAAATCAGAGCAGATCTAGCTCAGTCCAATTCTGATTGATCATCCATTTTTAAAAACTCCCCAGGAGAAGGGCTGTGTCTGTACCTGGCCAGCGCTTTTCCAGCTATGCAGGGGAAAGCTTTATAGAGCCTGGCTGTTCCCTGGTGCTCTCGCTGCCTCCAGTGCCAAGATCTCAGCACAGAAAGATGACTGCGCTAGTTTGTTACAGGTCCTGTAGTGAATCCGGCTGTGGGAACAAGTCTAGTCTAGTGGGCTCCGGCTCTGAAGTCGCTGTGATGCACGGATGCCAAATTGCACATCCCTCTCTTTGGAGTGGGTATTAAATATCCTTTCCCGGGCATCAGGGAGTACAAATATCACAAATGAGCTGGATATGAATATATGGATATTGCATAAAGGATGTCAGTGATTATTTACTTAAGTCCTTACTTAACAAACAAACAAACAAAAAACCCCAGAGGACCAAGAACTTAATTGGATCATCCTGTGCGTAAAGCAAGTTGTTCGCGTTTGAGAATCAACTGCTTGATTAGATTGTTCCTCTTACTCCCATCATTTTTTCCCTGTAAACAATCAGAAAAGATTCATTTCTGAAATATGATTCTTCTAGGAGTTGATATTGTAAGACATATGAAAATGTTTAGAAAAAAAAACGATTACTAAAGTCCTCATTGGTATGACCTTTTTATATAAGAACAAAGACTTTCGGGGGAAAATCCTTTACCCTGTACTTTGTTCATAACCCTCCCTGCTAGAGCATTATTCATACTGCATATGACAAAATCAAACACATCTAACGAAAAACCTAATGGAAGGCATGCATGACTGAAAGGACACGCGAAAATGCATGGAAAGCTAAGAACAATTGTATGTGGAAATCAGCCATATTATGAGACATGGTAAGGTCAGGACTTCGGTAGGTTTGATAGGTGAGCAGGGAATAGTGATGTGGAATCTTGCATGGTTTATGCATCCAATAACTCAGTAATTAGATTTGACAAGATGGGCCTTCTACTGCTGCAAAAACCTCGCTAGAGTTTGTTCTCAGTGTTTCCCGCAAAAGCATCAGAATGTCAACTGGGAAGTACAAGACCATGAGTTTTCCTTCGTCTAAGTGTAAACGAGAGCAGAGGCTGTCAATGTATGAAAGTTGGGAAGGATTTCAGAGAGAAGGAAGGCCACTGTGGTCTGAGATGTGAATCTTTATGGTGGAGAATCAAAGCCACAGTGACCAGAGCAGGTCCACATGGAGGTGACAGCCATACTTGACAAGGAACAGCTGCTTTTGGAGCTTTCATGTTCTTCTCCCAACCAACAAATCTGTTCTGATGCATCATGCATAGCGGCTTCTGATTATGGCTTAAAGTGGTGTAAACGCAAAGAAACCAGAGTGCGATTCCTGGTCACAGCAGTGTAGTCCCCAAACCCTACTGTGACACTGCTGGGGACGGGGCAGGAGGGGCTGCTTTCTGCCTTAGAGCTTGTGGTACTTATATTGTCGTCTTCATGGCAGAGGCTAGAGAAAGTAGGACAAAAAAATGGATCTCATCAAAGATCAAAACTATCCATACAGCTATCCAAGAAGTTGATGGTCATGACCGTGAATGAGTGTGACCAAGTTAACATGTGGCTCGGGAGCCAGCAGAAAGTACAGAAGGAAGAAAGGCCTGCTTGCCTAAGCCTTCTGTAAGATTCTAAGACAGAGTAAAGGTCTTACATAAGAACAACATAGCCTCAAGGAAGAGAAATGATGAAGTTTTGTGGAACTGAAATTAATTTCCATCATTCAACATTATCAGAGAATAGAGTTTCCTTACAGCCTGGTTCAAAATAGAGAAGGAAAAATCTGAGAAATCGAAAGTAAAGACTCAATTAAATGTTTGGGGTTGGGGGAAGAAATTATAGGATATTAACTATAGAAAAAAATATCCAAAACTGATCTAAATATAATTTTAGATCGAAAGCAATTATTGACTCCCCAGAATAATTACAAAACAGCCTATATCAACTATTAATAAAATTTCAAAATACTAGGTAGCAAATATTGTCACTTGATTACACAATTTCTAGATAGAACATAGTAAATGTTGTCATTTATGTAACAAATAGGTTGACTCTCCTTTTAACTCAATGGACATGATTTCATTTAGATATCCAGGGAGGTAGCATGGCCAAGTAGTCTAAGGCACTGGGTTTAAAAACCTAGTGGGGAGACACATTATAAGAGAACATGAGTGCTCTCACAACCTCAAGCCATGGGAACAGTCCTTCCACTTGAGTAGTGATTTGGTGAAGAGCAAGCATGTTTGCTAGCTAAGGCCAATAGAATGAAGTGGGGGGAGGTTGGGGAAAAGAGGGCTTTGGAAGAACAGGAATGAATTCATTTTCATGGTAAGAGCCGTTCTGAAAAGAGCAGTTAGATCCATCTCTGACGCTTCCTTCTCTCCAAAACCTACCTGTTAAAGTTTCCTGAAATTGGGCACTTAATAGATATCTACTACACATTTGGATTCAACCCCTCACCTGTTCAGCTCACAGTTCTTGTAAGACCCATTTTTACCCAGTTAGCCTGGCCTGACTCTCTAGCACTCATGGCCGGTGATTAGATCTCATTTGGGCTGTCAGACTCGGGGTCAGCGATTAGACTCAGAAAGGACAGAAACTTCAGGCTCAAGTGACGAGGTGGGGCATGGAGAAATGATCCTTGCATGGCCACTCACTCTAATCTGTTCTCCAGAGGTTTTCTAGGCTCATGAGACAGTTAATTATTCAGCCCGACTTAGCTGAATCTCTGGAGGGCAGACAGAGCCCTGAGATAAACATCCGCCCAGCATTCCTTCCCATACAGGAGAAGGTGCGCGTCAGTCCCTGGCTGATTTGAACGTCTTTATCCTACAGTTCATGAAGGGCAAGAGAATTCACCTTCACTGCGAGGCAAGAATAAAACATTGGGCAAAGATGAAAATCCAATGCGGTTTCTTTATAATATCTAGTCTGACAGAAACATCCCCAAATCTCTGAAAGATTATTTATCATAAAATTATGCACAAATATAGGCTATGAACAGGTACACACTCGGACTCATTAAATAGTGACTTCCAATATATATGTATATTCGCATGCATTCCCTGAGCTAATCTGTAAATGCATGCATAGATGTGTATATCTATGCATATGTCTATGTCTGTATGGGCATAGAGAAATAGGGAGAGAATGAGAAATGGAGAGAGGCAGTTTTAACCAGGACCCACTGTGATCTGGAACAAACCAACTGTACACAACACATTTTTGCTACAGTCTGTAGGTTTCTGTCTTTCTGAAATTCATATAATAAAATCTGATCCACAGTACGATAGAGTTGGAGTTGGGACCTTCCAGGAGTCATTAGATCAGGAAGACCAAGCCCACAGAATGAAATTAGCATATTCATAGAGGTAGGAGGGAGGTTATTCTCCTCTTCTGCCATATTAGGGCTCAATATGGAAAAGGATCCACCCATGAAGCAGATAGCAGCCCCCATCAGACAACCAATCCCTCATGCCTTCATTGCGGATTTTCATCGGAAAGAACTGTAAACCATTCCTGTCATTTATGAAATATGCATTCTGTCTCCTTGTTGTAACAGCCTGCCCTGACTATGACAGCTTCCTTGGTACCTTATGAGCCTGCCTTGTGACTCAGTTTTCCCATAATATGCAGTGATTAATATATATATCACTCTTAAAAGATCAGTTGTTATGTGTGAGTAAGTCTTATTTCAGATGGTTTGTTTGTGCCATAAAGGTTAAGTCCTGGATTCCCTGAAATGACTTTTGAAAATATTAATTTCTAAGCACATCTCTATCAGATGCTACATGAGGATATATGAAGTGTAAAATATGACTCAAACACAGGTTCTTCATACGTTCCCTGATGCGGGACAATTGTCTGTATTATGTCAATCATATTTTAATAAAACGCTGATTGGCCAGGCAGGCAGTATAGGCGGGAAAACCAGACAGGAAGTAGAGATGATGCAAAGAGAACAGGAGAATTCTGGGAAGCAGGGAGGTTCCTCTGCCACTCCTGCGCAGACCACCGAAGAGGCAACATGTAAGCTGTCACATTGAGAAAGGTACTGAGCCCGTGTGGCTAACATAGATCAGAATAATGGGTTAAGATAAGTCATAAGAACTAATAAGTAGCCTGACCTAATGGGCCAATCAGTTTATAACCTTATGGAGTCTTGTGTGTGATTTTCTTTGTTGCTTGCCAGCTGTTGGGGTACTTGGAGGGATGGAAACCCCAACAAGCCGGCCCCCTCATGTTACAGTTCCCAGAATGCAACTAACTCATGAGTGAAAGCATGTTCAATTGGGCTCCATTGACCTCAAGAACGATATAACCAGCATGTAAAATCAACCCCTGGGACAGCAACTTTGTATTGTGGTCATTATTGGTTCCCTATTAGTCAGTGAAGGCTTTCTTAGCAAGGCTGTGAATCTTCTAATCTGGATGTCATCAAAACCTAAGAGATACACACACACACACACACACACACACACACACACACACACACACACAATCAAGTGGGAGTGAAATGAGATTGCACTTGCTTGAGTCATTGATGCATCTGTATTTTTCTCCTAGATGTACACGCATGCGCATTTACTGATGCTTGGCTGCCCTAACAGAAAGCACTGTAGAGTCAGTGAGAGGCATGGAAACGCTCATTCACTTTGAGTGTGTCTCTCAGCTCTATAACTTTATGTCGAAGAACTAGATCATATACAAGGTAGCTACGAACCACTACGTGTCAAATGGGAATAATTGGGAAAGGAATTTCAAAAATAGATTCATATAAAGAATAGAATAGAGTAACCTTAAGTGAAATATAATGTGGGCATACATACATTTGTAGATATAAATAAATTTTATATGATTGAAATTTTATAAAGTGCATGGGAATGTCATTTCTCACAAGGCCTCTGCTATGCCTGTGCAGACACACGCGTACATGTGTGCACACGTAAGCACAAAAAGAAAATTCCTCTTTATGAGTTAGTTATAATTTAAGGAGTTTCCAAACCTTTTTCATCCATTCTTTTCAATGAGTTAACACCTTGAGTGTCCTTAGAAAACCTTAATTTTGTGAAGTAAGAATTAAAACCCAGCGTTGTTCTAAAGCATGGTTTGCTTTCTTCATCGCCTAACGAGGAGAAATGTTTTAAGGGGGATAAATGTGAAATGTCCCCTTGTATTGTAGTAAACAAAAACCATGATACATTTCACAACAATCACAGGCACAATTTCAGCAATTTAACCATCTTAAATCTTTTTAGCCCATCTCTTTTTTTAATGAAATGGCTCAGAAATCAAATGACCTTTGCTAAGAGCCAAGGTAATGACATCCTCATGCACACCGTGCACCCAGGGCACGTCTTAAAGTCTGTGATCTCCTGGCCAGCAGCGTGCCCAGTCAGCTTTGTGTTCCACTAGGCCCTTGTTTTAAATGTCTGTCCTGGAGATGCTCGGAGGAAGACTGTGTTCTGTTCGAGCGCCGTGGATAATGAGCGCTGGGGACAGGACGCTCTTTTCCCTCTCAGTCTCCGCGTGCTTTTCTGTTTGCGCTCATTGCTAATTTCTATCATTGTCTTTAGAAATGAATACTATTAAATGCCCCGTTTCTTTCACATATGTCGGAAATATTACCCTTCATATTATGTTATATTTTTATCGAAAATATTGAAATTCTAGCCTCTCAACTAGAGACTGATCTCCAAGTAGCCAAAGTTGTCAGCTAGGAAAAGGACTGGGCTCATTCGGCACCGCACCTGGAAAGTCCAAAGCTGCCAGTCCTCAGTACAGGCACCTCCCATCTCGGCTGTAATGCACCGCTGCTTCAATTTTACACCTAAGTGTTACAAAGCGACAACTGAACGAGCTAATGAAAACTGTAACGTCGCTCACTTCCTAAATTTTGATCCTGACTGGTTTAGGGTGATTTATTCTGACTTCTCACAAGGAAGTAGAAAATTCAGCTTTCTTGGTGAAACAGCACCTTACCTACTTTTTTTTTTTAAATCTTTTCCTTGAAGGAAAAATATTTCACAAAGCCATTTAAGGAAGAGAGGGTTTATTCTGGCTCACGGTGTGAGGCTGCAGCCCATTACAGAGGGGAAGACATGGCAGCAGGAGCTGAGAGGCAGTCGTTCTCATTGTGCCCACGGTTAGGAAGCAGAGAGAAGTAAAAACTCATTCTGGACTCTCCTTTGTAGCCAGTATAGGATTCACATCCCACCCCCCCTCCCCCCTTCTTCTTCTTCTTCTTCTTCTTCTTCTTCTTCTTCTTCTTCTTCTTCTTCTTCTTCTTCTTCTTCTCTCTGTCTTAAAAAAAACCAAAATAAAATAAATAAATAATAAAATAAAAGCATAGATATAAAGAGGTGCCTACAATGATGTAAAACACTGAAAATTATTATTCTATGTTATTGTTAATATTATTTTATTAAGACAGTATCTTTCAACAAGTCTTAAAATTCTTTAGAAATGTGTACTGCCTCGGAGATATTCCAGGCACTAATTTGCTGGAGGGGTTGCTGCCTAACAGGACCAGGATATAAAGACTTTAGAGGGGTGTAACAATGGGTGGGGCGGTGACTGGATCAAGATCTCTTTGCATGGCATAGTATTCCATCATTACAGCTGTCTTCACAGACTTTTATATGAGGGTCACTGAGACAGGGGAGGTAGGAGGAGTTAAGAGATGCTGAGCGACAGCTGCATCCACTAGGTCTCAGGCCAGATGCCAAACACTAGGAGTGAAGCCTGCGCAAAGTCTCCCAGGTGAAGCAGGTATAATTGTCTGTGGAGGTAAAACAAAAGGAGCCACTGTGCACTGGACTGCAGAGCCCTGCTGTCTGGTTTTCATTTCCACCTCTGATTTCATGAGACTCGGGGGGTTTGCTTCTGGCTGAATACACATCCTTCTTGATCTATGGATCATGTATACTCAAAGACAAAGCATCTGACAATTGTTAATGTGTCAAAATACTCAGAGGAAATGTAATTGTAGACATTTCTAGGGCTCCCTAATAGGGATTCATCTCAATATACAGCATTCTTTACCCAATAGCCAAGCCTGAGTGTATCACATCTTCCTAAATGCTGAGCAGAGCATACCGTACAGTTCTCTAATTGATTATGCAGACAGCGTATATGAATTTTGTTTAGAAAGAAAGCCGATTCTAAATATTTGGTGTTGCAATTGCTAATAAACGGAACTATAGATTTTATTTTCAGCCGTGATTTTTTCCCTGTCACCAAATTCTTTTAAATAAGCCACTGCTTTAATACACGGAGCATGACTAAATTATTCCTCTCGTTGCCAGATTATGTAATATATCCCTTAAAGTGACTAACTTACTTCTAAAGATTGGACTGCCAAGTCATTTTTATTCCTGTGAAGTCTAAAATTCGCAAGAACGTTTATAATTTAGAACCAGGGCTCCTCTGTCCAGGTTCATACTGCGGAAGAACTATCTGAAGAGTTATTGGTTAAGGAGGCCGGGACAAATGCCTGGAGTTATTTTATTGTTTGACAGGATAGAAATTTATTGTGTTCTAATCACAGCGAAGGACAATTTGACAAGTAGCACTCTCGTGAGGAATAAAAATAAAGACCAGTTAAAGAATTTGTATACAAGAGCCAAAAGTTATTGCAAAACCATATGAATTCAGTAGACTGTTTGGCTTAGGACAGGCTTAACCAAAAAGACCCACCATACATAAGGTGAAACTGAGACTAGATTAAATATTCCTATAACTACCTTGATTCCCTAGCCTGGCAATAGCCACAGCCAAGTGTGAGTTGGTTCCAGTGTAACCACGTGTCTGACTGGGAGGTCTAGCTGACTCCAATTGTCCAGTATTGCTAAAGAGTGCCATATTTGATAGATTTGCTTGCCTGAGAAACAAGTTTAAAATCTCAGCTATGGTGTCCTGGTTTGGTTTCTGAGGCTGTGATGAAACACTCTTGGCAAAAGTAACTTGGGGAGGAAAGGGTTCATGATGTACCCTCAAAGGGTTGATGATGTATTTTATAGTTCATCATCAAAAGAAGTCAGAGCAGGAACTCAAATCAGGAACCTTGAGGCAGGAACTGAAACAAAGACCACAAAGGAACAATAAAATAACTCCAGGCATTTGCTCTGCTTACTGGCTTGCTTCCCCTGATTTGCCTAGCTACCTTCCTTGTACAGTCTGGGATCATCGGCACAGCAATGGAAACAGTGTGTTGGTCCCTCCCATGTCAATAGAAATCAAGAAATTCCCTTCCCAACAAGCCCAGAGGATAATCAATGAAGGCAATTCCTCCAATAAGGAAGGCTTCGTCTCCCCAGGTATGTCTGTCAAGTCGACAGCCGACATGAGCCACCACGTGGTCTTTACTGAACATTAATTCTGTACGTCATACAGTCAAAAATTTTAAGCCAAAACCAGCAAATGTCGGGGACCGTATGTATTTTCTCTGTGGAATTTATTCTGAGGCTCAGCCACAAACAGCATGAACACGGAAGATGTGCACTTACTACTCTCTGAAAACTGCTAATTAAATGTCAGGGAGGAAAGCGGGGCATCTCATTTAGCGTGAAAAACCAGTATTTCCATCAGGTACAGAAGGAACAAACACTGTGAACATCTTCATCAATGCATAAACCTGAAGTAAAACACAACTGTATATTTAAAAAAAAACACACACAACGCCCTATGAACCCTTCCTTTCTTATTCCTAACACTTCTCTTCAGAAACTACAGCTAAGCCTGGTAAAGATACACAGCATCAGGCACGAGCTTCTTAAACTGTAGGACAGCTGCAAAGAATCCTAAAATCCAGTGTCGACCACAGCCATCCAGTGGGCACTTTTTGCTGACAGTATTTTTAGGCGCCATAGCTTATAATGACATAATTAGAGAAACGTTCAAATAATAGCTATGTATTTGAAGGAACTGTAATGATGTCCAAGCTGGAAGATGTTAACAGCCCTCCTGGCTCCTGACCAAGACGGAGCTCAGCACACGCTGATAACACAACATCCCTGGAGAGGCTTGTTTTTCCTGCATTACATATTCAAGTCCTCAGACAGAACAACAGAAAAATCATCTCTAGCTTGAGTGGCAAATAAAGTCTTCATGTTAAGCAAATTTTCCAGATACCTATTATGTAATTTTTCCGGCTCTGATGTTTTTGTGTTTTCCAGTTACATTCATGTTTATTAAAATCTTTTAAAAACACATTGTATTTGTTAAAACAATTTTGTTTATGTTATGACTAGGCCAGTATATCCAAACTTTTCGAAGGTGCTCATTCCGGGGAAAATAAAACAATTACAGTCAAACCGTAAAGGCATCTGATCTGTACCTTGCAGAACACTAAAATGACTGATAAAATGAAAGTTTTAAATACCCAAGAATTATTCAATTACCCCTATATAGCCCTATAAGGATCCACACAATACACAGTAGAAGACAGAATGCTTTTATCAGCCTTTCAGATTTATTTATTTGAATTTTTCTACTGGAAGAAGGTCAGAACTGCCTGCTAAAAATCCCCAGATTCATTTTAAGTCTTCTGCTTCTATCTTCCATCAAATATAATAGCATAACTAATATGACACAATCAATGGTGGGACAAAAAGTCTTTTCCTCTGTGACAATGTTTATTTCCACCACTAGGGATCTTCTTGCTACATTCAGGAATGTTCCAGGGGCCTGTGTCAACAAGAATGACTATTGCAAATGCGGGCCATGGTGCTTCCATTTAGATACAATGCTGTTTACAAAGTCATTTGGCCAGGCAAGGAAGGATATTGATCATACAACTAAAATCATTGATTGTGATTATTTGAAATACAAAATTGCCCAATTGTGCTTTTTGTCAGGATTCTTACAGACAATAAGTATTTGAGTGACCAGATCAATTGCCTCAGATTCGTTCCTGACTAGGTATCTTGTCAACTTGACAACAGTTTGGGTCATCAGGGAAGAAGGCCCTCAGCTGAGAACATGACTCCAATCAGAATGCCTGGAGGCAAGCCTGGGTGGGAATTTTCTTGATTTACAATTGATGCGGCAGAACTCAGCCTCCTGTGGGTGGTTTCACCCTGTGGGTGGTCCAGGGTTGCACAGGAAAGTAAATTGAGAAAGTCATGGAAAGCAAGCCAGGAAGCATCATTCTGCTACTGCATCTGCTTCAGATCCAATCTCCAGGTTCTTGCCTTGAATTCCTTCCCTTACTTCTCCCAGTAACCGACTATGACATGGAAGCATAAGCCAAATAAACTCCTTCCTCCTGTCTTGGTTTTCTATGCTGGTCATCACTGAAGGAAGTCAGGACAGGAACTCTAGCAAGGTAGGAACCTGGAGGCAGGAGCTGATACACAGGCCATGGAGGAGTGCTGCTTACTGGCTTGCTCCCCATGGATTGCTCAGCCTGCTTTATAACAGAACCCAGGACTTCCCAACCAGGAGTGACCCCACCCACAATATGCTGAGCCCTCCTCCACCAATTGCTAATTAAGAAACTGTCCTACAGGTTTTCCTACAATCAGAACTCATGGAGGCATTTTCTCAATTGAAGATCCCTCCTCTCAGATAACTTTGACTTGCATCAAGTTGATACAAAACTATCCAAAACTATCTCCAAGTCACTTGACATCAGAATGTTTCATCACAGCAAAAAAAGTAAAATTAAATAAAAATAAAATCCTAATTAAGACACTTCTTAGGATAGAGACAAGAATCCTTCTGAAAGTTAAACAGAAGCACTCATTTGCAAAACCAACTGTACAATGATTCTCAAAAATAGGCCATCACATAACCACTCTATAGCACACTATGTAAACTCAGGCGGGTTCGTTGGTGTTCTTTTGCCATTTCTGTTTAACTGAGGGAAGGCCAGAGGCAAACCCAGAAAATGAACTCTTGTGGTTTGAAGAGAAGACCACGTAACTTTCAGCAAGTCTCTTATTACAAACTCTGCCTTTCTGACATAGATTGCCCTGTCCTAATTCCTATTCTGCAAAAGATGTGTATCCAACCCAATTCTCCCAAATCAGGAGGTACCCTCTCTCAACCCCTTCTCTGAGATGCTCTGACATCATCAGGTGGTGCCATACAGTCACATAAGTTCAATAGGTCAGATTTAAGGCCAACAGGTCTCTGGGAACTCCAGACGTTTTAACCCCTAAGACACGTGTTCACATATGTAACCCCATCTTGTGACATAAAGAACGGGAGATGCCTGTCAATGAGGCCATCGAGGTTTCGTAAGTGACCTTGACGAGCGCCTTCACTGAGGACTGGGAAAATACTTTAGTTTAATGGGCTCAAAATTGCGCGAAGAGTAAGGAAACGGGGAGAGCAGCCACTGTGAACTATTTCCAGACACTCTGCTATAAATTGAAGCTGGAAAATAGGACAGAAAGCAGAGGGAATGTGATTTACAGCACGTTCATATGGTGACAAGAGTGATCCGGAAAGAAGGTTGCAATAATGCAGGGGAGCCTGGAAACACCGCATGTGACAATCTGGAAAAAATGGGGGCAACCTGAGCCTCTGCTGTCCTTTCAGGGGGACCATTGCATCTGGATATGGGGCTCCAAATCGTTAGACCAGTTGCTCCTCCATGTTCTTTGTTTCTCATATTTTAGGTAAAGGAAGTCAACAAAAGCAGACAAATGCAGGAAAAATACAAAATTGCACAGTAAAAAGAATGAGGTCCACAGCCAGAAACTTTGATTCAAATGTTTCACTAGTGTTGTGACTAAACTATTTTTCAGACTCTAGATCTTTCTCTTATACGAGAAGTAATACTGATACCCACCTAACTATGTTGTCCGTGGTTTACCAGTTACTGACTCCTTGTGTCATCCTGTGTCTCCTCTTTTATCTGCGTGCTACAGGCTGGACCCTCCAGAAGACCCTGTTCCTGGAACACAAATGTGCTACGTGGCTTGCAACCTTGTTTCTCTGAATCCTAAACACAAGTATATCAGCACACAGTCAGTGTCTAAGATGGTACAAAAGATGGTACAACTATTTGCAAAATGAGTGTTGACCATCTCTCGGGTGCTGTTCTAAGCCTTTTATATGTTTCACTACATTCAAGGTTTACTAAAAACTATTGACTAAGAGGTCCTGCTACCTTTAGACAGAAGAAGGTGGAGGTGTGGCAGAAGTGAGATAGAGACAGTTAGAGCAACAAATGCTGCGTTCCTCAACTCTACCCCACATTGCCTTTATGCAAAGCAGGTGAATGAGCGGGCTGAGGTGAAGAAAACAAAGTTATAGTTCCTAGCTATGTTCATATTTTCCCTGTGTTAGAAAAAGGACAGCGGGTAACCTTACAATGAGAATAATGCAGGCTATTGGAACTAAATACTAGGTTTCTTGTTTTCTTTCTTTGTTTTTTGTGGTAGGGCAGATTTTCTGGAATTCCTCTTGAAGATCAGAAAGAGGGAATCAACACGTTTCTCCAAGAAATGCTCAACATACATGAGTCTCTCACTTGCTAAAAATAAGAATGCCAATAACCAACCCCTCCTTCATCAGGAAGTAAGGGGAACATCCATAAATCTATAAAAGTTAAAAAGAAGAAAAAGCATCACTGCTGTTGACATGGTCTTTACAAGTGTATATCCATTTTTATTGGTTCTTGTTTGTAAGTATGTAGGTAATAAGCTTCCTTGTATTGCTTTCAGAAATACACTCACACACACACACATACACTGTCTTAGCTAGAGTTTACTATTACTGTGAAGAGACATCGTGACCACCAGCATCTCTTATAAAGAAAACATTTAATTGAGAGGGCTTGCTTACAGTTTCAGAAGCTATCTTCATGGCAGGGAGCATGGCGCGTGCAGGCAGAGGTAGTGCTGGAGCTGAGATTGCTACATCTTGCGGGCAACAGGAAGTTGACTGACAATCACACTAAGGAAAGTTGGAGAAAAAGAACTCAAACGTCCAACAAAAGGTGTGACCCAGATTGATGGGGTGACTTCCAGCCTCAAGGTCTGGATTAAAGGCACGTGTCATTAAGCCTCCTCCAACAAGGTCACACTTCTTCCAACAAGACCACACCTTCTAATAGTGCCACTTCCTATGAGTTTATGGGGGCCAAATACATTCAAACTACCACATTTTCTCTCTCCTCTCCTCTCTCTCTCTCTCTCTCTCTCTCTCTCTCTCTCTCTCTCTCTCCCGCTCTCTCTCTCTCTCTCTCCCCCTCTCTCTCTCTCTCTCTCTCTCTCTCACACACACACACACACATGTTGATTCTAGCCGATAACATAAACAGTTGTGAGTGTGGGTGTAGCTTCACACGCAGAAAGGAAACCAATAAAGGTGATAAAAGTAAGTGCTGAGAACTGGAGGAATACAGTCAGAAGGGCACATGGTTGTCTAAGAGGATAGAAGGCCAATTGCTTTCCTAGTGTCAGGTCTGTCACTGTTTCCTTTTTTTCTTTTTTGTGATAGCTAAGTGCATAAAAACGCAATTGATTGTAAAAATGTAGAACCCCAAGCAAAGCTCCACAGCTTAAGAAGGCTGTTCAAATTGTGGGAGCTCACTGAGATATGTAGAGATGCATATAGGCTTTGGGACTGCGGAAGTATTTGTTTGAGTGGTCACATGAACCGAGCTGTGTGCTGTTTTTACTTTTATGAGTTCAGTACAATCAAGTGATTTACATATGAATATACAATACATTTTATATTATAATATATATTATATTTATACTATAAAATAGAATGTATTGTATTATAATATATTTTATAGTATGCATGAATATATTGTATGTTATATAATATACAGTAATATATTTATATATAATATGTGTATGTATAGTAAATAAATATATAGATATAAATATATGTGTATATAACTATGTGTGTATGAGTATGTGTAGGTGTGTATGTGTGCATGTGTGTGAGTGTGTGTGTATATAAACAGACGTACTTCTTCAAAATCATGTACTGTGAAGACAAAAGCTATTAAGCCTGCTCACCCTTCCTAGTCCTGTCTGAGGACACGGTCAGGTTAGGGGCGGTCTTCTTTTGCTATCAGTGAGCTTAGTCTCAGAGCTCCTCACAGATGCTAACTCCCATGCATTCAAGCCTCATGCAGGGGCAACAAAAGTATTTTCACAGGTCTTACAAATATTCTGTAGAAACAAAAGCATTTCTGAATTACCTGCAATTTCCAAAGGCAAGTAAATTTTAGCAAATGTGTTCTTCTATGTCATTTAGGAACCAGCAGCAAGGAAACATGTCTAGACATGTTCAGATGCAAGGTCTGGCTTACAAATATTTTTAATATCCAGATGTGGAAACTGCAGTCATGAAAGATTGATTGTATGATGAATCAAGCTATTCATTTTGAAGAATAAATAACAAGCAAATTATACTATTGTGACTACAGATATTTAATAGGACTTTTGTAATTATAAATATATATATATGTGTGTGTGTATACACATATACACATCTCTCTCAATGTTGCTGAATAATCTAATTAAAGAGTAAGAACAATAATACTTAATCAATATCGCCTCTTGTTTTGCAGGAATATGCTATTATATTGCATTTTTATGCTCAGAAGTCTTTGTGTATAAAATGGTTCTTATACAAAATAGATATAGACAGTTCTTTAAGGAGTTCTCCAAGACCAGCGTGACAATAATTATTTTTTTCAAGTAAACTGTGAAAGTGGACATAAAAAGCGAACAATTCTAGAAAGTCAGTATTTCTCTCTGACAATCTAATCAACCACACAAATGGCCAAATAAAGTCTTCTATTTTCCAGGGTGATTTTGTTGCCAGACTTAGCCCAAGATAAACAAGATATATCTTGTTGGCTCTCTTTACAGTTTAATTGATTTTCTATTCATTTTTTTTCATTTTGAAAAATTGACCAAAAATGTGTTTTCAGTTGAAGAATTAAAAACAATCAACAACTTTTAGAACATCTTTATTCAGGTGCTCATCACAGAGGCAACCAGACCACCCCCTTCCTAGTCAATCAGGAGCCTTGTAGAGACCTACAAGCAGTCTATGCCTTCAGAAGGGCTACGGCAATAAATGGACTGGCTATGCACAGTCTCTTTAAGCCAGATCAGGGCCTTTCTGTTCATATTTTGGCAAAACCAAGTCACATCCCACACAGAGACTTGGTGCATAAACCTCTTGTGTTGCGTGAGTATGCAGGGTCATGAAGGCCTGGCCCCATGTAGACCCCAATATGCCTTTTCTTAGTGCACTTTGTAATACTATTTGTATCAGCAAATATTACTTATACTCATTATGTCATTATGACATTTTCATACATTTACATAGTGTTTTGTTGTATTTATCACCCTCTTCATCACACTCTTCCCACTCTTGCTAATTCTATTCTCTGCCTCTCTGTCTTTGTCTCTGTCTCTCTGTTTTTCTCTCTCTCTCTCTCTCTCTGACCTAGAGAGTTTTATTACAGTTGCTTACATGAGTATGGACCTTACTGTGACTAACCAGTAACCACATGTACATACCACTGGGTATCATGTTGCTTCCTCTTCCATTGACTGTTGTCTATGTATAAAGTTAGAGAAGCTTCTTCAGCAGTTGGTCAGTGGTGACTTCAGAGACTTGTAATGGGCCAAAGTTTATAAAATAAGGGACTGTTGAGTGCCTGGTCATAATAGCACACCAATAACACTCTCTTCCACTCTCAAGGAACATCACAGAAGAAGGTGTGAACAGTACTTAAGAGCAGAGGTGGGGGCAGTGTGAAGCAGTAACTTGTGGACTGGACATGGCTGTTGCACCCTTGAAATTACAGGGGCTGGAATTATCTGTGCAAGGTCTATGTAAGATTGGGACCGCTGACATTCTGACATGGCAGGGGCAAGGAGTTATGGAATTCCTTGACCCCTGCCAAATAAATTAAAGGGCTGTGGCTTCACATGCACACTCAAAATTATATTTTAAAATTTTAAATTATTTATTTATTTATCGATTTACTTATTATATGTATTATATGTATTGGGGTGGGGAGAGGAGGGTATGTATCACAGATGAGCCTTGTTACAGCACACATTTGGAAGTCAGAGGACAACTTGAAGAAGTCAGTTTGCTTTCCCAATGTGGGTCCCAGGAAGACAGCCTAGACATCAAGCACTAGCTACTGGGCTATCCCTTTAAGCCTTTTCACCAGCCCACACCTAAAACTCTGTGGGAATTGCTACCCCGAGTTATATTTTCCTGCCCCCATTTGAGGTGCTTATCTGCAAAGAATCTTAACTTTCCTCTGCTCCTGGAGTTGGATGAGGAAGTTTGAGTGTACGTGATTATTCCTTGATCCCTGCTGGGGTCAGGTGACAGTCCCTACTGGGGACAGGTGAAGGTGGAGTGTATGTGATCAGTCCTTGACCTCTACTGGGGTCAGGTAAGAGTTCCTCCTTGGGTCAGGTGACAGTCCCTTCGCAGCCCCCTCCCCATTTGGTGCCATGGTATAAAAGCTAGCCCCAGCAGAACAATAAAGGAGCTGCTGTTTTACCTCAACCTCGTGCTCTGTGGATTTTATTCAACCTGGACACCCTCCGCCGAGACTTGTGGTTCCAGACCGTGCAGGCGCGGAAATTGGAGGTCCCCACCGAGATCGGAAAGGTGAGGAAAGTGGACTGGGTCATCCTGTAGCCGGCCAGGATGTATTGGGGATTAAGATATCATTAAGAAATAAGAGATACTTGTGATAATTAAGAGATAGAGATAATTAAGAAATGGGGAATACCCCGGGTAAATCAGAGTTAAAGAGGTTGTTGAAAGGAACAGCTGTAAAGACTAAGACTTTGGATGATTTTCTTAAAACTACAGAAACGTGGAGTCCCTGGTTCATCACCAGTGGAGCCCTCAATATTTCTGAGTGGGAACAGGTTCGCGGGGATCTTCAAAAAACTTTGAGAAAGGAGGGGCCTGAAGTCCTGCCTATTGCCATGTTCTCCCTTTGGAGACTGATCAGGGATGCTTTGCTTACAGAGAAAGTCCGGGTTAAGCAGGCTTTAAAAGCAACTAAGCTAGCTCAGCCCGGTAAGGTAGAGGAGCGAAGGATTAAAAAGAAAAAGCCTCCAGACAGGGAGGGGCAAATGAGTCATGGGACAGAGTTTCCTCTTAGAATTTAGGGGCTCGTCCCAAGCTCACAATTTTCACCTACTGGTGTTTTTTGGCAAGGGGGACTCATTTATTGGTTACATCTACCCGCTTCCCCTAAGAAGGTAGTGACCCCATATTATGAAATGGTGCTACAGCTTCTATGGAAGGCATATGATTTTAGTTTACAAGTTTTTGGCAGGATCCCAAATAAATTTCTAATCCCTTATCAAAAAGAGGAAATAACAAGGCTACAGAGGGTTCAAGATGGATGGACCTTGTTCATCACAACCACTGGAGCCAATTTTGATAACCATTATCCTGATTCTCGTTTAATTTCATTTTTTAAGAATCATCCTGTTATCTTTCCAAAAATTATTAAAACTTCCCCCCTTAAGGGAGTGCGTTCAGTGTTTACTGATGGTTCTTCCAAGGGCTATGCAGTGGTGGTCTCTGGTTCAATTAAAGAAAAACAGCTCCTAGGTCCGATTTCTGCCCAAGCTGCAAAACTCACAGCCTGCCTTATGGCCTTTTCTCTTTTCAAGGATCAACCCTTCAATTTGTATACTGATAGTATATATGTGGCAGGGATTGTTGGGCCATTGGAAACCTCGCCATATATATTACCTACCTCTCAGGTTTTCCACCTTTTGGTTCAGCTGCAAAGTCTTATATGCCAAAGAGTGTTTCTTGCCTTTGTTGGCCATATTCGGGCCCACACTAATCTGCCAGGGCCCTTGGCAGAGGGAAATAAGCTTGCAGATTCCCTCACCCGCCCAATGGCATTGTTCCTCTGTGAGGAACAACGAGCCCGTCATCTTCATGAAAAGTATCATTTAAATGCCTCTTCTCTAAAGTTTCACTCTGGCTGTACTCTAGCTACAGCTACTCAAATCACATCCCAATGTCCAGCTTGTGCTCCATTTCATAATGCCCCCAATGAAGGTGTTAATCCTCGAGGCCTCCGTCCTAACCACCTTTGGCAGATGGATGTTACCCATTTGTCTCAAGCTGGCAGACTTAAATTTTTACATGTTTCTGTAGACACTTATTCCAAGGTAACTTATGCCTCCCTACATTCAGGTGAAAAGATTAAGGACGTTATTGCTCATTGTCTACAGGCTTTTGCTTATATGGACATTCCAGATTTTCTCAAAACAGACAATGGACCAGCTTATACCAGCCAAAGGTTTGCAAAATTTTGTCAAAAACATCAAATTACACATACCTTTGAAATTCCACATAATCCCACAGGACAGGCCGTAGTGGAGCGCACACATGCTACCCTTAAACAATTTTTTTGTAAAATAAAGAAGGGGGAGTATATCACCTCCGGGGGCAGTGTGAAGCAGTAACTTGTGGACTGGACATGGCTGTTGCACCCTTGAAATTACAGGGGCTGGAATTATCTGTGCAAGGTCTATGTAAGATTGGGACCGCTGACATTCTGACATGGCAGGGGCAAGGAGTTATGGAATTCCTTGACCCCTGCCAAATAAATTAAAGGGCTGTGGCTTCACATGCACACTCAAAATTATATTTTAAAATTTTAAATTATTTATTTATTTATCGATTTACTTATTATATGTATTATATGTATTGGGGTGGGGAGAGGAGGGTATGTATCACAGATGAGCCTTGTTACAGCACACATTTGGAAGTCAGAGGACAACTTGAAGAAGTCAGTTTGCTTTCCCAATGTGGGTCCCAGGAAGACAGCCTAGACATCAAGCACTAGCTACTGGGCTATCCCTTTAAGCCTTTTCACCAGCCCACACCTAAAACTCTTCATTGAAAAACTATTATTCATATCATTTATTTATTTAAGTGATGTTCAAATGTGACTAAGAGTGAAGAAAATTTTAAAAAATGAGTTGAACCTCATCTTGTGAGAAGTCAAATGTTCCTGACCCAGTGGTTAGCCTACCTCCCAGCTTCTCTGCCCGGGCAGAGTCTAGTCTTTCTTCTTATTTCTAGTCATTTCTAGGCAACTGTGGGAGTCAAATCATTTAAAGATTCTATATTACTTCTTGTTGGGGACCAGCCTCTACAAAAATACCACTTGTCAGGGTAGGGGGTGTGGGGATCAGAAATAAAAAGTGTACAAAAAATGTGAAAATAATAAAATACAAACCACAGAATGGTACTGGGGGGAAGTTCCAGTGAATACTGAAATCGACTGCCTTTAATTTTTATACACTTTTATACTCCAGTGCAAAAGTGGGGAAGAAGGTCACAAAAGGCTTCTTTAACATGATACAGTGGACAACTCAAACAGTTAATTGCTTTAACACTTTGAGAAATCAAGTCATTAGCACTCTGTTGTTTTGACAGTGAAGCCACTCTAGACCAAGTATCCTGAAAGGAGGAACTCCCCAGGTAACTTCCTATAACAAAAGAAGGAGCAAAAGTATGCTTGCATATCCTGACCATTTATTAGGATGGAGTGGATTACCTGAATGAATGAGCCATCTTGATGTCAAAACAACCAAGTAACCACATCCTGGTTCCGGATGTGTAACTCTGACTGTTGTTATCAAAACTGAGCGTCCTCTAACTCTCTGACCTTCAGACAAGGTGGAAATAGGCTCACATTTTTGGGCCTCCACAACTTCTATGGTTCAACAGACAGGGATTGAAACACAAGGGCTTCTTCATGTATTGAAATAGTCGTTTTTGTCTTTTTTTTTCCTCCATTTCTAGTTTGTAAGAAAGCACATCTTCACAGCCTCTCTAGAACCAAGTGTGATGTTGCATTCCTGGATTCAGACTCTAGAGAGGCTGAGACAAGAAGATCAAAGTTCAAAGCCAGTACTGCAAAATGAGACTCTGACCCTCTCTCTCTCCCTCCCTCCCTCCCTCTCCCTCTCCCTCTCCCTCTCTCTCTCTCTCTCTCTCTCTCTCTCTCTCACACACACACACACACACACACACACAAGTGTATTTCTTCACTGCTTTTAACTGTGCCTATGCATGCACGCTTTGTCTACAGGAACCTGACTGCAGATTTGAGGGATAGTTGCAGACAATCCATGGAGTCCACCTGTGTTCTAAGACAGAACTTGTAGCATTGTCTGTATCCTCAATCCTAATTTCTGAACAAATAAAATGACCAAGCAATTGTTAAGTGTATCGATGCAAGTCAGTAACTCACTGAATTCACTATTCGCTGCCGTCAAAAGAGCCATTTCAGAAATGAGGCAAAGCAAGTGTGCAGAAGGCGCTCTTGCTTGGCTGCTTTTCCTTCCCGGTCAATGTAATGTTTCTAGGGTGAGGAAGAGGAACGTATTCAGTGTTGGGGACCAACTTTTCCAACCAAGTCTGCCGTTCTGGCATAGACATGGTACAGTCACTGGATCTTCCTGCTTCCAACCCCTGCAAACACATGTGAGTGTGTGGAGAGAATGTTCCAGACATGTTGGTGCTATATTTCTCAAAAGGCAGGTTAGTATAGGCTCGGAAAAAAACAAGCAGGTGTTCTGATGAGGCGCAGAGAGCCCCTCCCCACTTCCCAGCTCTGGTCACACCCCGGCGCTTCTGCCTGTTCCAGTGTCTCCTCAGATACACCGAAGGTGATGAAGCCCCACCGTGCACCTCCTTCTCATTCTTCAACGTGGTTCCTAAGACCAAAGAGGATAAACCGCATTAAGACTCAAAACCAAGCAATCAAACCAAACCCAAACAAACAAACAAACAAAAACAAAACAAAACAAAAAACCACACACCCAGACTGTTAGCGTCACAGAGAGGCATTGGGTAAAAGCCTAGAGTAGCAGTCCCGTTATCAGCATTTTGCGGTGAGTTATAAACGAGACTGGGGCAGCCTCTCCAGCATCTCCCGGAGACCTTGGCACAAGCTGTGTTCAACTCTTTAATAAATGTTAACCAGTGGAGAGGAGTCAGGACAATAGAAGCAAAGAAAACTGACAGTGTAGCACCACTACTAGGGACAACTTATCTTGCCTCTTACTTGGGTGTTCATGGTTGATCTTTACCTCGAATTCATTATCAATCAATGGCATTGGACAAACTCTACTCCTATAACCAGGAGCCACCTGCTCATTGCAGCAAGTTTGGGGCTTCAGATTCGGTAAACAAACAAAAGAGCTAAGAAATGAACTTGTCAGTATGCTTAACACTTTCTTGGAGCTAGAAAAAAAAATGAAGAGATATTCTCCAAGGCCACTTATGTTATGGCTTTATGACTTTTTTAAGAAAAGCTTTTATTCTGGGATAATTGCATATTCAAGTACAGTCATCAAACATAAAACATCTATGATTAATTGGCAGCGGGGGGAAGCCCCCTGATGCACTCCCTAGTGAAACAGGCTTCTAGAAAGGATGAGAAAACAGCTACTTAACAGCTCTGGAAATGCTCCTAAGGGCAAACCACAAATAAAGAAACTTCCAAAAAAAATCTATAGAAAGTATCTGAGAAAGGCAAAAGACTGTGGCATTTGAATTCAAAGTACCGCAGCGAGGCAGACGTTTCACATGAAAAGCTCAGCCAAATGCAGGCTGTGTATGCACCCTGCTCTGTTTTATCTACCCCGAGGGTCTTCTGTCCCCGAGGAAGAGCCCCATCTCACTCTGCCACCTATTGTCCAGGGACTACAGGGAGATCTTGAATGCTCTTCCATCTAGCACTGTTAGTGAAATGGGGGCTGAGGACTAGGTAGTGCATGCGGGGAATGTGGGTAGCCGAAGGACCATTGCCCAGCTTGGGATGGGATGGTTCCGTGCCAGGAAGACAACTGAGTACCTCCAGCTTCCTGTCTTCGCACAAGAAATAGAAATGTCACTCAGAACGAAGCTTGCCATCACCCTCCCTCCCAGCCTCAGAACTGTAATTCCGAGATTTTTCTTTTAGAATAAAGCAGGCCAGAACTCAGACAGCTCCTAATCTTTCCCCCAAGGCAGTCACTTCATTCGCAAACAGTCTGCTGAACCCAGGGGTGCTTGCCAGCGCAGCGGAGGATACGGAGAAAGAGGAGACTCATGGGCTTAAAGCATAGCACATCCACAGAACAGATGGACCATTCCTCAGGCACGGTGAAGATACAAGAGCCGCCTTGTGTGTGCTGCATCCTTCAGAGAGAATGGAAGAGAGCAAGCCGGCTCTCTCAAGCTTTTAAATTGACCCTAATCTCACCCATGAGGCTGAACCTTCAGGAGTCCGTGCCCTCTATTTACTGTGCAGTGACTATTAATCAGCATTTGAACTCGAGGAGAACACATTTAGACCATAGCGGAAAATAGTTTAAAATAAAATACTCTCATCTAGGCTTATCACTTGAACTATTCTGTCTCAGCAAACTAATTTAATCATCCTCAGCTACAGAAATATAGATCAATAAACAATACAATTATTCGTGGTACTATTTTCTTTCATTTAGATTGATGTTTGCTTCTCACATCATATTCTTTAAACAATTGTTAGGTAACTGCTATTATAATTGCTTTTAAATTGTCCTTATCCTTCTAAATTATTTTACATATCAGTTCAAAACAAATTATGTTTACTTAATTAGCTGTTATAGTTGTGTATTGGAGTACAGAAGACACAGACGGAGATGGTCAAGTTCCTGTGTCCCAGAACAAAAGATTGGACCAGGGATCCTTACTAAGAGAGAGGCAACATTGAGGGTAGGGGCAGGCCAGAGACTTGGAGACCTGAGATGCTCTAGGACCCTGTTGTGGCTAATCTTGGTTGTTAATGACACCCAGGAAGAGAAAACATCTACTGAGGAATTGCCGTCAGCAGACTGGCTTGTGGGCATATCTGTGGGGGAATTTTATTGACTGATTGTTGATTTGGGAAGGTCCTGCCCATCACTGGTCAAGTGGTCCTGAAACAAACCAAAGGGATGAATGCCCCTTTATGGTCTCTGTTTTAGTCCATGCCTCCAAGTTCCTCCTTCCCTCCATGATGGACTATAAAGTGTAAGATAACATTGTAGGAGAATGCCACTAGTTAGTTGCTGGCTGCTTAACACCAAAATAATCACACAGAAACTGTATAATTAAATCATTGCTTAGCCCATTCGCTCTTGCTTCTTATTGGCTAAGTCTTACATACTAATTTACCCCATCTTCATTAATCTGTGTATCACCACGTAGCATGGTTTACCGGCAAAGTTTCGGCATGTCTAACTCTGGCAGCGACTCCATGGCTTCTCTCTGACACCACCCTTCTTTCTCCCAGCATTCAGCTTAGTTTCCCCCCTCTAGTTCTGTTCCCCTGTAGCTCTGCTATAGGCCCAAAGCAGTTCCCTTATTAACCAATGATATTCACAGCATACACAGGGGAATCCCACATCATAACATAAGTTCCTTTTTTCCCAGAATGTTTTTGGTCATGGAGCTTATAGCAGCAGTAGAAAACAAACTAGGTCCGGCCCCCAGACTCTGTGATGAGCTTCACAGGTCACTTACATAGCAGCCCCCTTCCTCAGCAGCAGGAGATGGTAGTCTTTTCTGTGCATGCTCTTTCTTCCTCTGCTACTATTTTTATTATAGGCTGACCCTGGTGATATTGCATCTTTCCTTCCTGTGAGGTTCTCCTTCCTCAACATCCCTCTTGAATTGCAGAAACCATGGAGCCCAGAGACCAGAAGCCCATTGTATTATTCAACTTTGTAATACTGTACAGAAATATCTGAGATAATAGCTTACAAAGAGGAAGGGTTTATTTTGACTCATAGTCTTGGACATTCTGGTCTGAGATTGGTCCCACCATTTCAGACATCTAATGGGCATGTAGATGCTGGTGGCAGTTACATGCAGTAGGAATACTTCCTTCATTGTTAGAAAGAAAAACATAAAAAGGAACATTCCAGAACCCCACAAACCTTTTTGGGTATGCCTTCAATGACCTAAAAACCTCCTGCAAGGTCCCCTCCTACTGGTGGTCCATGGCTTCCTGCAATAGCAACACATTGGGTACCAAATCTTTAACCAAATATTGGGCTTTCTCTTAACTGTATCAACCCTTATGTAAGCTACATTCCAACATGCTGTGAGCATCTCATTACGTCCTGTTAAATTAAGTTTTAACATTTTTATTATTAGATTCTTACAGGAGTGAGAAAGCCTCACAGGATGGATCAGAATAACGATTTCAGAAACCTGACTATATTATCCTCTAATTGTAAGCATGACCAACTTAAGCACCAAAGAAAAGTTACCATTTGAGCTAAGACATCTCAGAATGAATGCTTTTCTTGTACAATTAAATAAGTAGAGGAGAAAAATATACAGCACAGAATATTTCAGAGTAACTTGTTTTCTGAGTGGCATATAGAATTCAGAAGATTCATCTTGAAACATCTGAAGTTGTTGCTGTTGAATTGCAAAAAGCAGTGGAAGTTCATTTTTATAGGCTCTGGGAATAAACCAAGGAAACGGTTTCCAGAAGAAATGGTGCTGGCCTAGGAACATCTGTCAAAGTTCTTGCAACCATCAGTTTTCCTACGGGGGCACTAATGGTATGCAATAAACTAAAAGTATTAATAAATTGCAAAATATGGGATAAGGCATTAAGACGTATGATAGCTGTTCTTGGTTGTCAACTTGACTATATCTGGAATGAAATATAATTATAAACCAGACATGGAGAACACACTTGATACAGATCTTGAGGCAAGAAGATATTGTGCCTTTAATCCAGACTGGGAAGCTAGAAGGCACACCTTCAATCTGGGCCACACCTTCTGTAGGAAGCCTATATAAGGATGTGGATGAAGTAAGGGTTCATTCTTTGCCTGTTTGCTCTTGCCTTGCTAACACATCCATTCCTTCACTGGCATTAGAGCCTACTTCTTTGGGTTTTCGGTATCTACAGAAGATCGGCTGGGACACCCAGCCTCGTGGAACTTAGCAGCTACTAGAGTCTTAAACATTCCATTCACAACTAGTCATTGTTAGACTTCAGCCTGTAAGTCATTCCAATAAATTCCATATATTTATAGAGCAAGTGAGTCCTTCCATAAGTTCTGTGAGAACCGTGATTAACACAAGACTGATAATATTCAACCTAGAAACCTTAATTGCAACAAGAGAAAGAATCAGGAGAGGCACACATTCTTATTATGAAAGGTCCTTGTAGTGGTTTGAAAGAAAATGGCCCCCAAAGGGAGTGGCACTATTAGGAGGTGTGCCCTTGTTGGAAGAAGTGTGTCACTATAGGGGTGGGCTCTGAGGTTTCTTTTGCTCAAGCTTCCCTCGGTGTGACTGTAAGTTGACTTCCTGTTAACCTTCTGATCAAGATGTAGCCAGCACCATATCTGCGTGCATGCTGCCATGCTCCCCACCATGATGATAATGGACTGAACCTCTGAAACTGTGAGCCAGCCCCAGTTAAATGTTTTCTTTATAGAGTGGCCATGGACGTGGTGTCTCTTCACAGCGATAGAAACCCTAAGACAGCCTCCAGGCAATACGTTGTACAACTGTAAAAATTAGATTTTGAGGATACGGGAATCAGCTAAGCAAAATCTTCTGTTTTCTTCTTTCTAACGGTGAATTTTCTTAATTTTCTTTTATGTGTATGTGTGTGAGACTTAGTGTATGTGTGTGTGTGTTTATGCATGTGCTTGTGTGTGTTTAAAGATAGAGTCCTAAGATAGAGCTATAGCTTTCCTGGGGCTCACATATATTCCAGGTTGGCCTCAGACTTTAAGCGTTCCTCCTGCCACAGCCACCATGTGTCAGTGTTACAAGCGTGAGACCCCACACCCCACTAACCCTGACATTCTGGGGAAGTGGATGGGGAGATACTTGCATGATACCATAAAGGGACTTCCACGAACAAATAGTATTTCTAGAGACAGGTAGCTGCTCAAATAATGACTCTAGTAAAGAAGCTATGTAACAATAAACAGACAGAGCGCAAAGATGAGAAGCAAAGCAACAGAACATTTTACCAATGGGAATCCAGAATGATAAGAACATTGGCCCTGACACTGCCTTTGTTTCTAAGACTTCCATGGCCATAAAAACTATCTTACAAATTCATTGTGGATAAAATATAAATTGTCATGAAGAAATCATCTCAGCAGCAAAAAGTTCACAAATGCTCAGATTTTGAAATAAATAAACATTTTCATATATATCTCACATGTATTGATTATGCATATAATATATGCATTATATTGACCTTATGTGTTTATTGCATCCACTGTTTTAAAAGTCACCGTAAATTCAGTAGCTTTAACTATTATGCATTCACTCCAATTTTCCTGAGGTCAGATCTTAATTCAGTTTCATTCTGGCAAAGTCAAGGAGTTTTGCTTGTTTCAGCTTGTCCTCAGCTAGACCCCACCTCCCAGCACAGCATGCTAGCTTCTGCTCCTACCAATTCAATTCCCTTTACTCTGACCCTCTATGTGTTCTTCTTAAAAGGAACCTTGTGATGATTGTGGGCTTTTCTGGGTAAACCAGGAAAATCTCCCATCTAAAGATCCCCCATTTGATTGCAGCTAGAAAAGCCCTTAGCTAGATAAGGGAAGATGTATAGATCCATGCTGGTCATCCATGGGAACTATTGTTTGGTTGAAGGCACCGATGATGAAGTTCTTTGCTCCCTGTGACAATCTGTCAGGAACTATGACGGAAGGCACCCCACGCAGTATCAATGTGACACCAAGAATCTTTACTGCCCAAGGAATGAGGACATACCAGTGTGACTGATATTCTGAAACGCAGGGGTCCTTGATGGCAGCAGCTAAGGGGCTGGGAAGATCATCCACCCTTGAAAGCATTCTCCCTGCCTGGCATTTCTGTCCTTTGCTTCCCACCTCCTTGTTTGGTGGAATTTACTTCAAAGTTCTCTGTGAATTGACTGTAATTGATCTGGGGGAGAATAATTTGCTTTCCCATTTTCTTAAACATTTACAAAGCGGGTGGGATTGGGAAGCGTTTTCTAAATAGTAACTTATTCATCATGTCATAATACCTAAAATAATTTGGTTTATTCTGACATGTAAAGTTTGAAAATTAGTTCCTTCAAGAACAGTGTTGGAAAAAATAGAAGCTGGTTCCTGTAGAGTATACTAGTTTGCATAACTAAATCAAATGCCTTCACCTGTCTGATTCTTTCTTTGTTTTTCTTCACATGCAAATGAAAGCAACTTTTACTGATTGATTTTTACAAATTATCATAAGATTACGGTACAAACACAACACTTAAAATATGTTCAGTCTCTATCTGTCTGTGATCCGATTATCCAACAGAATGTCGGACTTCCTGGTTGCTGGAATACGGCTCTAGAACCTCCCCAAAAGTCTATGAAGAAAAGGTTTGATCCAAAGCCTTTGATGCTGGTGGGAGATGATGGGTTATTATTATTAGCAGATGGGTTTTCCTTAGAGGAAGTTAGGTCATTGTGGTTGTGATTTTGAAAGGAGCATTGGGGTAGGGGACTCTTCTCTTTTGCTCTCATGGATTGATGGCTACCATGAGGTGAACAGGCCACCTCTACCATACATACCCAGCACAAAGCATTGTGCCACCGCAGGCAGCAAGCAGCCGGGCCAAGTCCCAAGCCCAAACAAACTTCTTTCTCTGTTAAATTGATTTCACTGAGTGTTTTGTCATAGCAACATTGACTAATACAAAAAGTAAATCAAACGAAAGCATAGATCTTCTCTGGCTTACTCAACATTGTGACCTCAATGCTAGAGTCGTACCTAGTACTAAGGCTGCGGCAACTTTGTAAATATTGATAGAAGGAATTTATAGCCACCTGTACACATACGGCCATGCACAATGCCAAGGATCACCCATATAAAATTGTTAAGCACCGCTGATTTCTTTCTCATGCAGCAGAACAGCTTTTGCATCCATGCTGGCTAACACAGCACGTTACTCCCAAGAAATAAAGACTTAGTTTTCCACCGACTTGTCTAGGGAAGGAGTTGGTGAGTTTCTTTTAGCACTAGGGAAAGGTCTCCATCTTCACTGTTACCTTCTAGTGAGTGTGTGGTGAGTGCTGGTGAAGGCCTAAACTTCTGTGGCCTCTGCTGATGCCACACAGGCTCCGGAGCTCCCGTTTCTACCTTGGAGGGATCCACGCTCCAATTCCCTTGTAGTGAGAGGAGGAAGACAGAGTGCCATGTCACCACAGGACAGACACCTGATCACTCTGGACTGACACAGTGGCAGAGAGCAGCAGGGATTTTCCAGCGGTAAAAACCTGATGTAAAAGTTACAGCCTAAGGTTTTATGTGTTGCTGGGATGATTTTTTACTGGACTTGTATTTGGAAATAGCAGGCATTTTTATGGTGCATTTTTGTTATCCCTCAGTGTTTGTTTGTCTCCATCTCTGAAGCCAGAATCTGTTCCACACAAAGAAAGGCCCCAGGGTATAGAACCGCATTGTACCTCGCCTCCTGGAGTCTCTGTATTCTCTGGAGTCTTCTCTCCAAATCAGTTCCTGTCCATTCGTTTAACTATAACGACTACCCTTTATTTTGTTCTTGGTGGCGAAAGTAGAGATCATCCCCCACAAGAAGGATTCCCTGATAAGATGTTAGAAACAAACACAGAATCTTTAGATTCCTGAGCAATTCAGAAAACTAGAAAGGAGTCATTGACAGGCAAAGGCAATAAAGGTCTCGAGGGATGAGGGAGAGCAGGACTTGGGTGATGAGAAGAAGAAAGGGGAACTAGCAGACGGGGAGGTTAGGACGTGAGAAAATGGGAAGATCTGGTAGAGGACAGCTGGGGAGGGAGATGATGGATGCTAGTAATGGTCGAAAAGCTGGATGAAATCTACTATTTTATTTACATCTTTCATGAGGGGGAGGGAGTTCAATTGAAGTTACCATACACAGGGAATAATGCTTCTCCCAAACATTATAGTTTTCCAAATGGAAATTTCAGTACCAGGTGTGGGATACGCCCCACTAGCTGTTGGTCAGGGATGCCCCAGAGATGCCCCACACAATACAGACTATTGCTATTGCTCTTCAGTGCCCACAAGAACTCGATGTTAAGATCCTATTGCTGAAAACACCACCCACTTTGGTCCAAGGACATGAAGAAATAAAGTCGGTACTTAGCATGACTTTCCCACGGGCTAGCTTTTGCAGTACTGGAAGGTGCTACGCAAGCTGATGGGCGAGAAGAAGCAGCAGCTTTGGACCTCTGAGCTACAATAATGACTGGTCAGGCAAGATATGGCCATGGGAGCAATAGTGGCATAAACGCTATGGAAATTACCAACCACTTTCTGATTGGATGTAAGACTCACTCCATAGGAGGAAAGCCATGCCTGCAAATTTAGCCAAAGACTCATGGTTAGGGACCCCAGAGGCCCAAGGAGTGAACTTATGACTGTTACTTTGCTTAAAGTACCTGGAATCAAATTGTTCTCTAAATTTTTATCTCACTACCCACAGGTCTGTGCAATTCTAAGACTTAACAAACAAAATATTTTAGAAATAAATGTTGCTAAATTTTTGAAGAATATTATAAAAATAAAAGCACTCTTAAAATTTACTTATGTATGCATTTATAATCAATAGTGAGAGAATTTGTTTAGTATTTTGACTAAAATGTTAAAGGATCATGAAACATTCACAAAACTTGTCTTTCCTTTAGACTATGGTATACATGTTAATATTTATCTCACAGAACTAAAAATAAAATGAAGATTATTCATATAAACTACTTGAAAAAATTTCCTGGAATCAATCAGTGAAATTATTTGAACCCTTATGATCTCCTTGCTTAGCTCTCATTTGAACAAAAAATATTAGAAATTCTTTGTGAAATAATTATTCACATTCAGATCAACCAATTTCTATGTCAGATTCAGTGATTCTGGTAGGATATTTTTGGGTGATCCCCTATAACTGTTGACCAAGGTTTCGGTCCCACCAGGTCCCACAGCTGTTTAGTCTCAAGACTTCTTATTAACTCTTATAACTTATATTAGCCCATAAATCTAGTCTGTGTTAGCCGCGTGGCTTGGTACCTTTTGCAGCAAGGCAGTCACATCTTGCTTCCTCTATGCCTGGGTCACTACTGCAGACTGAATCTTTCCTCTTCCCAGGATTTTCCTTGTCATGCCTCTATTTCCTGCCTGGCTACTGGCCAATCAGCATTTTATTAAAAATAGTAAAAGTGACAGGAAAAAAGACCATTGTCCCACAGCATATAATGCTTAAATTTTGCTTCTCAAGCCCTGTATTTTATGAGATGCCCCAGACCAAGTAGGAATTAGAGATATTAATCATTGAAACTCTGTTTAAAGTTGACAACATTCTAATTAAGGTATCTCACCAATATGTAGCGAAACTGAAATATCAGTTGAAACGATTTAAATCTTCATTTCCTCATTTTCCTGTCTACATTATACAAATGAGTTAGCTTCTCGGTTCATTATTTACAATCTCAGGAAGACAATCTGCACAATTGACAAATATGTAATAGTAATGAGTTCTTCTCACAAAGTTAAATGAAAATATTTTCAAGTTTCTCTGACACAATAAAGAATTACTCTCTACATGTATATTTAGGTTAAGGGAAAAAAGTCTAATTGGATGGTTAAACATACAAGGTTGTGCTGTGTAGTCTTATGTCAACTTGACACAAATTAGAGTTAACTGAGAAAAATGCCTCCACAACGTCCAGCTGTAGGACATTTTCTTAATTAGTGATTTAAGGGAGAGAACCAAGTCTATAGTGGGTTGTACCATTCTAGGCTTCTGACCCTGGATTCTGTAAGAACGCAGGCTGAGTAAGCCAGTAAGCAGCACCCTCCACGTCCTATGCATGAGTTCCTGCCTCCAGGTTTTAACCCTGCTTAAGTTCCTGTCCTGATTCTTCAGTGATAGGCTATGATGTGGAAGTGTAAGCCAATTAAACTCTTTTCTCCCCAAGTTGCTTTTGGTCATGGCGTTTCATCACAGCCACAGTAACCCTAAGATGGGGTAAAAAACCAGAGTAATCGTTAATATTCTTATCCAATTTATACATAATTTATTTATAAACAATCATTAATGCTATTGGGAGCCCAAGGTGAGTACTGCAGCTTCATTGTCCAGATGTAGAAAACAAGCCATTGGCAGGTAAGTCAGTTGGCAAAAATCATTCATGTAGTAAGCAAAGGAACCCAATTCAAACACAAACATGTCTTGATTAGAGTCCTAGGACTCAGATGCCTGTCCAGTAAATTATATCTAGCACCTTCTTTGGGAGGTTATGTTCTAGATTTGCCAGAAAATAACATGATTATTTGAGACAATAATTACTTTTAATTAATTATTCACCAAATGTGTGTGTGCGCCTGTGTGTGTGTGTGTGTGTGTGTGTGTGTGTGTGTACGTGTGTGTGTGTATACATGTGTGTGTGTGTGTGTGTGTGTGCATAAACATAACAAGAAGTGGGTCCGTGGAAATCAGAGAGCAAGTTTTTAGGAGATGGTTCTTTTTTTCCACCTTATTTCGAGGGAGGCTCTTTCTTGTCGTTTCTGCTACTGTGTCTGATTCTGCGGTCTCACTGGCATACAGGACTCTCAAGGACTCTTCCCGCTGCTCTGCTTCCCCTCTTCCCCTCTCCGCAGAGGAGCCTGAGGTCACAGATGACAGCCACTTCAGGCTTTGATTGGGGTTCAGATAGGCAGGCTGGCACAGAGTGCCTTTACCTGATGACTCATCTGTGCTTCTAATGATCACTCCTTAATAATAAAAGCAGTCATTTAGTGCATCAATCCATGCCAATGAGCCGATCGCACTTCTCATGTCTATGTGAGGAAGGTTGGACAGAGAGTGAGTTTGGCAGCTCAAATGAACTCACCGGGCAGGTGACAGAGCTGGGACCTATGCCCAGGCTGACGACCCACAGTCCCTGCTGCATCCTGTGGCTCTGCTGCTAAAGCAGATATTGTTCTATGGCTTCTTGGATGTTTTACAGTTTTATAATAAATAAGAGGAATGATGTTTTACCGTCTATTGAAAAATAGAGTATTTTTCTCACATAATATATCCTGATTACCATTTCTCTCCCTCTACTCCCCCAGTTCTCCTCCCCCCATCAGAATCCACTCATTCTGTCTCTCATTAGAAAACAAACAGATTTCCAAGAAATGACAATAAAACAAAATATAATAAGAGAAAACAAAATATTAAACACATCAGTGTAAAGTATTTATGGACCCATAAGCCTCTCTGCTGAGGCAATAATCCAAATCAGACCAAATCAAGCCGAATTAGAAAATGCCCGGGTTTACTGGATGCCAACGCTCAGGGAAGGGGGGTGGTCCTCCAGGCCCCCAGGGAAGAAAGACCAGGAAAACGTGGAGAGGGGAAAGGAGAACCGTAAAGACCACGTGTTCGGTCTCTGGGGAGCAGTTTAAATAGCCCGTGGGAGTGGTCTTGACCTCTCTGGGGAGGGGTCACCGTTTGGCGGGCTTTCTAGGAGGTGGAGTCTGGACTGCAGCAACTCCCAGGGGAGGGGACTTAGGGTGAAAAGTTCCACCCAACTATTTTAGAATGGACGCCAGGGGCTGGGGTGAAGCCTCCAACCGAACAATCAGAATAGGATCATACAAACAGAGGGAAGAGAGTCCAAGAGAAAGCACAGGAAACAGATATAGATGCAGACTCAGGAATCCCGTACAAACACTAAACTGAAAACCATAATATGTACCCAAAGGACCTGTAGGAGAAGAAGAGAGATGGGGAAATAATACATAATTTAAAACATAAAAAATAAGAAATAATATTTAAAATGAAAGGGAAAGCCCTGACGTGGCATCCAGAGATGCCATCGCACTACGTCTCTGTTGGTCCTCTGCGGCTGGGCATACAGCCTACCTTTAAGGGCGGTTTGCTTCACTCTGGGATCCTGTAGGTCACTCCAGCCAGGAAAACAGGTAGGCTAACCTTAGATCGTCACCCCTCCCTTCTTTCCTCCAAATCCAGTCCCCCAGTCTCATCAGGCTCCGCAGCAGGCCACCTGCTGGTGCCTCCCACCCTGCACCCCCATCTCCTCCAAACTTCCCTTGCTCCACTCCTGGCTTTATCTGGGCCCCCACCCTAGCAGGCGTTCTCTGGTTGTGCACAGCCTTCTCCGGCCAGGGAAGCAGGGAGGAAAAATTGCCCACCTTCACATTGTTCTCCATTCCTCTCGTTCCAATCCCCAGTCTCATTCCCAGCTCTGTAACCGACCTGCTGTGACCTCTCCTCACTCTCTGCCCCCAGTTCCAGGGTACCAAACAGATCCTTGCTTGCCAGTCCACCTTGGACTCCTTCAGCTCCCCCCTCCAACTCACCCCCTTTTCCACAGCTCAGCTCCCAAAACTTATAAACATATTTTACCTGGACCCCCCCCCCACACACACCCGTGGTCATCAGGATCTCAGAAGGATGTTCTATACCAGGTAGCACACAGCCACCAAAATCTCCTAAGAATCAAAGAGAGCAACAGAAACCAAGGAAAAAACACCCATCCAGCAATGACAGATATCAGCATCTAGAATTACAATCATCCCAAACCTAGATGCCTAGACACCAGTCCAAAACCCACAAAATCAGTCAGAACGATGTGTCTCCACTAGGGCCCAGCAAACCTACAACAGTAGACCCTGAGAACTGATTGTACCATAGCTGAAATGCAAGAAAAATACCTTTAAAAAGCCTTTGTGAATATGATAGAGGTCCATAAAGAGGAAGCGAACAAATCATTTAAAGAAATCTAAGAAAACACAACCTAACAGAAAGGAAATGAATAAAACTGAAAGTGGAAGAGAATCAATAAAGAAGCCCCAAACAGAGGGTGATCTAGTAATGAAAAATTTAGGAACTTTAACAGGAACCAAAGAGGCAAACTTCGCCAACAGAATATGAGAAGGAAGGGAGAATCATAGGCATTGAAGACACAGCAGAAGAAATACATGTCTCAGTCAAAGAAAATGCTAAATCTAAAAGTTCAAGGCACAAACTATCCAGGAAATCTCAGACAACATGAAAAGACCAAACCTAAGAATAATAGGAATAAAGGAAGGAGAAGAAACAGACCCAGGCCAAAGGTACAGAAAATATTTTCAAAAAAATTATAGAGGAAAATTTCCCTAGCCTAAATAAGGAGATGCCTATCAAGGTACAAGAAGCTTATAGAATAACAAATTCACTGGAACAGAAAAGAAAGTCCCCCTAGCAATAGTAATAAAAACACTGAATATATAGAACAAAGAAAAATATTAAAATCTCCTATAAAGTAACTTATAAAGACAGATCCATTAGAATAATACCTGATTTCTCAATGGAGACTCTAAAAGAAGACTTGAACATATATTCTATAGATTCCAAGAGACCACAGATGCCAACCCAAGCTACCATACTAAGAAAACCTTTCAATCACGTGGATGGGGAAAATAAGACATTCAATGACAATATTAAATTTAAACAATATCTATCTACAAATCCAGACCTACAGAAACCACTAGAAGGAAAACTCCAACCTAAAGTGGTTAACCACACCCAAGAAAGCACACAGAATCAATAATCGCAGAGCAGCAAATCAAAACAGGAAAAACACATGTGCACATACACACACAAAGACACACAAGCACCACCACCACCATCACAACAGAAACAACACAATATATCAGGAATCAACAAACCCTGCTCATTGATTCTCTCAACATCAATATCTCTATTGCCCAATAAAACGCACAGACAAACAAAATGGATGTGAAAAGAAGATTCATTCTTCTCCTGCATCCAAGAAACACACCTCAACATCAAGGTTAAACTCACCTTAGGGTAAGGGGTTGGAAAAAAAAAGATATTCCAAACAAATGAACCAAAAAAGGAAGCTGGTATAGACATTTTAATATCTGACAAAGTAGACTTCAAACCAAAACTAATCAGAAGGGATAGGGAAGGACACTACATACTCATCAAAGATTTAGAAAATCCGCCAAGATGACATTTCAATTATTAACATCTATACAACAAACACAAGGACACCTAAGTTTCTCAAGGATACACTACTACAGTTTAAATAACGTATTGAGACTCACACACTGATAGTGGGATACTTTAAAATCCCACTCTCAGCTGTGAAAGGTCATCCAGATAAAAGTTAAACAGAGAAATTCTGGAGCTAACTGACATTATAATCCAGATGGATCTAACAGAGAGGTATAGAAAGTCTTACCTAAACACAAAAGAATGTACCTTCTCAGCACCTCCTAAAACTTTCTTCCAAACTGACCATTTACTTGGACATAAAGCAAGTCTCAACAGATACAAGGAAATTGAAATAACCTCCTGCATCCTATCTGATCACCACAAATTAAAGTTGGATATCAACAGCAACAGAAGCAGCAGAAATTTTACAAACTCATGGAAACTTAATAACTCTCTACTGAATGAAAGATGGTTCAAAACAGAAATTAAGAAAGAAATTAAGGACCTTCTAAAATTGAATGAAAATGAATACATAGCATACCAAACATATGGACACAATGGCACTGCTCAAGAGTCAAGTTCACAGCAGTAGGTGCCTATGCAAAAAACTTGGAAAAATCTCATACTATTAATTTTAGAGCTCACCTGAAAGTTCTAGGGGGAAAAAAAGAAGAAATTCCATACAAGAGAAGTAAATAGCAATAAATAATCAAACTTAGGGCTAAAATCAATCAAATAGGCAAAAACCAAACAATAACAACAACAAAGCAATACAAAGAATCAATGGAACAAAGAGTTGGTTCTTTGAGAAAATCAGTAAGACTGCCAAACCTTTATCCCAGTTAACTAAAAGTGGAAAGAGAATATTAAAATTAACAAAATTGTAAAGGAAAGGGATAACAAAAGAGAACAAAGAAATTCAGAAAATCGTAAGGATGTACCTTAAAAACCTGTACCCCAAAAAAAGGAAAATCTAAAAGAAAAGGATAATTTTCCCAATCTATGCCACTTACAAAAGTTAAATCAAGATCAGATAAGTAATTTAAACAGAGCTATAGACTCTAGTGAAATGGAAGCAACAATTAAGTCTTCCAACTGACCAGGTGTGGTAGCATACACCTTTAATCTCAGTACTCGAGATGCACAGGCAGGTGTATCTCTGTGAGTTTATGACAAGCCTGGTCTACAGAGTGAGTTTCAGGACAGCCAGAGCTACATAGAGAAATCTTGTCTAGGAAAAAAAAGTTCAGGGGTAAATGGTGTTAGTACAAAATTCTACCAGACTTTCAAAGAGTTAATGCCAATACCCCTCAAATTATTCCACAAAACAGAAACAGAAAGAATATTGCCCAATTTGTTTTATGAGGATACAGTTACCCTGATATTCAAACCACAGAATCAACAAAGAAAGAGAAATACAGATCAAATTCCCTTATAAAAAGAGATGCAAAAATCCTAAATAAAATACTTGTAAACAAAATCCAAGAACACATCATAAATATCAGCCACCATGATACAGTAGGCTTCATCTCAGAGATGCAGGGATGGTTCAACATATATAAATTTGATAAAATCCAACACCCCTTCATGATAAAAAGCAAAGTACTGGAGAGATTAGGGATGCAAGGTATGTACTTTCACATAATAGAGTAAGACTACGGCCACCATCAACTTAAAGAGAAGTTGAAAGCAGCTCCAACTAGAATCAAGAGCATGACAAGGCTTTTCACTCCCTCCATACCTACTAAATATAGTTATTGAAGTCTTAGAGCAATAAGACAATGGAAGGAGATCAAGGAAATATAAATTAGAAAGGAAGAAATTAATATATCTTTATTTGCAGATGATATGATAGCATGTATATGTGGCCCTAAAAGTGACCAGGAAAACTACTATAGCCAGTTTAAACAGCAAGCAAACAAACAAAATGTTTCAACAAAGTAGCTGGATAGAAAATTGTCACAAAAATCAGTAGTCTTCCTATATACAGATGACAAATGGAATGAGAAAGAAATCAGAGAAGCAACCTCAAATAACATAAAATACATTAATAAATGTAACCTCAAATAATATAAAATATAAAAGACATTGAAGAAAGAAATTGAAGAAGATATCAGAAGATGTCGAGATGTTTCATGCCCATGAATTGCTAGGATTCACAGAGCAAAAATGGCCATCCTATCAAAAGCAATCTACAGATTAAATGTAATCCCCATCAAAATTCCAACAAAATTCTTCACAGAATTGAAATTTTAGCTTCATATGGAAACACACACACACAAATAAAATCCAGAATAACTAAAACAATATCAAACAATAAAAGAACATTCAGAGGTATCACCATCCCTGATTTCAAACTATACTACAGAGCTATAGTAATAAAACCTGCGTGGTATTGGCATAAAAAATACACGGGTGGATCAACTGAATCGAATCAAAGACCCAAACATAAGTCCACATACCTATGGACACCTGATTTTTTGTAAAGAATCCAGAAAAGCACACCAGAAAAAGACAATTTCAGCAAATGTTTCTGGTCAAACTGGACAGCTGCATGTAAAAGAATACAAATAGATCCATACCTATCACCCTGCACAAAACTCAAGTCCAAATGGATCAAAGACCTCAACATAAAACAGATACACTAAACTTGATAGATGAGAAAGCTGGGAATAAATAGCCTTGAACTTGATGGCACAGGAGACAACTTCCTGAATAGAACACCAGTAGCACAGACACTGAGATCAACAGTTAATAAACGAGACCTCCTGAAACAGAAAAGCTTCTGTAAGGCAAAAGACAATGTCAATAAGACAAAATGGCAGCCTACAGAATGGGAAAATGTCTTCTCCAACCCCACATCTGACAGAGGAATGGATCTCTAAAATATATAAAGAACTCAAGAAACTAGACACTAAAAATACCAAATAATCCAATTAAAACATGGCGTGCAGATTTAAACAGTGAATTCTCAACAGAGAAATCTTAAATGACCCAAATACACCTATAGAATGATTCTACATTCTTAACCATCACAGAAATGCATATCAAAAGGTCTCTGAGATACTATCTTACACCACTCAGAATGGTTAAGGTCAAAAACACCAATGACAGCTTATGTTGGAGAGGATGTGGAGTAAGGGAAGCACTCCTCCACTGCTGGTGGGAGCGCAAACCTATACAGTCATTCTAGAAATCAGTATGGCAGTTTCTCAGAAAACTGTGAACAATCTACCTCAAGACCCAGCTATTCCAATCTTCAGCATATACCCAAAGGACGCTCAATCATTCTACAAGAACACTTGCTCAACTATGTTCATAGAAGTGTTATTTGTAATTGCCAGAACATGGAACAACCTAGATGTGCCTCAACCGAAAAAGGATAAGAAAAATGTGATACATTTACACAATGGAGTGTTACTCAGTTGTAAAAAGCAACAATATCACGAAATTTGCAGGCAAATGGGTGGAACCAGAAAAAAAATATCATCCTGAGTGAGGTAACCCAGACACAGAAAGATAAACATGGTATGTTCTCACTCATAAGTGGATATTAGCAGTAAAGGATAACCAGGCTACAATCCACAGCCCCAGAGAAGTTAGGTAAGAGGAAGGGCCAAAAGAGGGACACATGGAATCCCTGGGAAAGGGAAATAGAGATCTGGGTAAACTAGGGGTGGAAGGATCAAGAATCGAGTATGGGAACATGAGGAATCGGGTTGGGAGGTTAGAGGCAGGACAGATGGGGAGAATAGTGAATGAGATATCTGGATAGTGGGATTCTTTTTAGGGTTAGGGAGAAACCTGTTACCAGGAAAACTCCCAGGAACCCACAAAGACGACCTCAGCCAAGACTCCAAGCAATAATGAAATTGTGCCTGAACTGGCCTTCTCTTGTAATTAGATTGGTGGCTATTCTAATTGTCATCAGAGAACATTCATTCAGTAACTGATAGAAACAGATGCAGAGATCCACACCAAGAGCTGTACAGAGCTCTGGATGTCCTTTTAAAGAGAAAGAGGAGGGAGTGTGTGTGTGTGTGTGTGTGTGTGTGTGTGTGTGTGTGTGTGTGTGTGTGTGTGAAGGTCATGACAAAGGAACCCACAGAGATAGATAGCTGGCCTGAACTCATGGGAGCTCACCACACACCAACTCTGGACCTACAACTAGGGAGCCTGCATAGGACTGACCTAGGCCCTTTGCATGTGTGTGACAGTTGTGTAGCTTGGTTTGTTTGTGGGGCTCCTAGAGTGGGGTGAGGACTTGTCCCTGTCACTTGAGCTGGCTTTTGGGAACCCATTCTCCATGCTGAGTTGCCTCGCCCAACCTTGATGCGGGGGAAAGATCTTGGTCCTGCCTCAACTTGATGTTCCATGCTTTGTCGACTGCCACAGGAGGCCTGCCCCTTTCCAAAGGGAGACTGAGGAGGAGCAGATGGGAGGGGTAGAAGGGAGGTGTGGGGAGGGAAGGGAAACTGTGGTTGGTATGTAAAATAAATGAAAAATTAAAAAATACAAAGTAAATAAATAAATAATAAGTAAATAAATAAGACCTCATAAAACTGAGAAGGTTCTGCATGGCAAAGAACACTGTGATCCAGCAGATAAAGCAGCATCCTACAGAGTGGGAAAATATATTAGAAAATAAACAGGCTTCTAAGGGATATTAATGAAATCAAGTGTACTATAATAAGATAGAATAAAACTAGCACATTGAAATTAGACAAAAACAGAAGGAAAAGAGCCCAAGAGAAGGCACCAGAATCTGTGAGTCATGCATTTGCACACTCAGAAATCCTATAAAAACACTAACATGGAAGTCATGCTCCATATGCAGGAGACCTATGCTTGCTGTGAGTTCCTTTAAGTTTTGATCATGCTGATTTAGAGGGCCTTGTTTTCGTGGTGTCCTCCATCCCCTCTGGCTTTACCTTCTTCCTGCCTCCTTTTCTGGGGGTTCCCTGAGCCCTGAGATGACAGATTTGATTGGGACATCCCATTTAGGGCTGAGTGTTCCAAGATCTCTCACTCTCTGCATAACTTCTGGCTGTGGGTCTCTGTGTTTGTACCTGTGCGCTTCAGGAGGAAGCAAGGCACTGATCTATGAGCATAGCCGGATGTCATTAGAAATCATTGCATTCGTTCTTTTTGTTTATTTGTTTGCTTTAGAATAGTAGTACTTAGTTTTGCCTTAGATCCCTGGGCTATCTAGTCTCAGGTTCTTGGTCACATAAGCAGTGTCAGGTATGTCGGTCCCATCTTCTGAAGAGGACCTTAAGTCAAATGAGCTATTGATTGGTTCCTTTCACAAGCTTTGTGCCACTATTGCACAAGTTTATCTTAAAGGCAAGACACCAATATGGATCCAAGGGTTTGAAGCTGGCTTGGAGTTTATGTTTCTCTTTTGATAGTGTGCAATCTCTTCCTATACCGAAGATGCTAGAACATAGGGCTTAGGCTCCATGGAGCCCCAGCTCCACTTCTCCATGAGCCTCTCCATGTTATGTAGATGTCTTCAGCAATCGGGCCTTGCCATCAGTTTGCAGAGAGCAACCTACAGTCTTAGCAACAGTCTGGGTTCTTATGTACCACTTCTCATCTCTAGTTTTGTTAATGTAGATATTATCTTTCTGCCTTTTAGTTAATTTGGAAAAAGGTTTGTCAGTCTTTGTCTTTATTTTCTCAAAGAACCAATTCTTCATTGCACTGATGCTTTGTATTAAGTTACTAGTATGAGATCTCCAGTTTTTTAATGTAGGTACTTAATGCTATGAACTTGAAGAAGGGTGATGTAAATAGAGTGTTATAGAATGTTGTTTTGAGGTGTGTTACATTTGTTTATGCTCTGGAACATTCGTCTAACAATGTAAAGATGGGTTGCTTTTGTTTATGGTGCATTCGTTTAACTCCGTAAAGCTGTGGTTCTCTGCCTGTATAAAACACCTGATGGTCTAATAAAGAGCTAAACAGCCAATAGTGAGGCAAGGGAAAGGATAGGTGGGGCTGGCAGACAGAGAGAATAAATAGAAGAACTCTGGGAAAAAGGAGAATGAGCAGGATAGATCAAGGAGAGGAGGACATCAGGGGCCAGTCTCTGCCACCCAGCCACCCAGCCACCCAGCCACCCAGCCAGCCATGGAGTAAGGGTGAAACCAAGATATACAGAAGAAGAGGGAAAAAAAGTTCAGAGGCAAACGGTAGTTGGGTTAATTTAAGAAAAGCTAGCAAGAAATAAGCCAAGCTAAAGCCGGGTATTTATAAGAAAGAAAAAACCTCCATATGTGATTTATTTGGGAGCAGGGTGGCAGGCCCCCAAAAGAGCCTAAAGAATCAAGAAAGGATAGAGAGTTAAACAACCAACAATAGAGTCATTTAAAAAGGTGCCCAATAGTCTAATTTTCAAAACTTCTTTCAGCTCATGGTACATTGCAACCCTCCGTTTTCTATAGTCAGCCTAAGTCCACATTTCACACATTATAAAGTATTCTTTAAAGATTACTAAGATGTATTTTGATCTACAGGGTTGGAAAAACCTTTATATTTTGTTCAGACGGAATGTTTTGTTAATGCCCTTTTCCCCATGAGAACTAGAAGCAGGGCAGGGAAGACCCCCGTGCCTTCATCTCCCGCTTTAGCACACTCCCATAGACAACCTTACCTTGATTTTGGCACTTCCTACAAAGCTAAATTTTGGAACAAGGGTAAAGTAAAGCATGTTTGTCTTGCTGTGGTTGCTGGAGCCAGCATTTTTCCCCAGTCGAGAAACCACAGACAGCAGCTGTAATAGAGGTTCTGTTGCACCGGGGGAAATGACAGCCAGCATTGGCAGAGCATCACCTGAAGAGTTCCCTGTGCTCCACGGCATGTTTCTCGGTGCACGAGGAAGAAAGAAAGCATAAACAATGAATGCTGTGAGGGGAAGTCATCTGTGCCCAAGGCAGAAGATGAAGCGGATGATGAATGACCAACCATGCTCATCCACACTTCAGAAAGGGATTAGGTATCACAGAAAACCCAGGACAGGACCACTGAGGACCTGGGTTCTTCTCAGGAGCTTACAATGATGGGCCCATTTCGAGGTTCAGTGTCTGCTATCAGCAAGGGGATACCAATGAGCGTTTCATCTGAGAATACAAAATTGTAGCTCAGGGTTGAAACTGTAGCAGGAAGAGAGAAGAAAAACAGATTTGGGAGGCAGCTGCTCATGATGAATGGAGCCTGCCATCGGCCCAGTCGTGAAAAGAGTGAGGGTTGAGCCTCCTGAAAGTGCTGGGCTCTGGGGAAACAATGCCACTCAAAGCAGAAATTTACCAAGGCCCCAAATCCCTTAGTTTCTGCTCTTAATTTAGAATGGATACGAAAAATTTACCTTTCTCTATTTTTCTCTTTTAAACATTTAGTTGGCTTATCATATGATCATTCTCTAACATGTTCCAGAATCTTCGCTAACACAGAAGAACTGTAAAATAATTTCTTAGAAAAGGGCTGCTATGATTTTATTGTTTCAGAAACCTGGGCAGAAAGTCACAGATTGTGCTAAGCATCGTCCCGTTTGCTTGGTGTTACTTTGTATACAATTGTGGTTTCGATGGCGAGTTAATTAGCTTTTATGGTTGAAGGAAGATGACTTAAATACGTCTTTCAGCGGCTGTTCCCAATGGTAGACACCCTGGAAGGCCTCTGCGATGTTATTCTGAGTGGTATTGAAGGGCAGTGCTCATTTAGCCTGATGAAGTATAGGCTGGGAGATTTTAAAGGGCCCCAGCTGGCTCCGCATCTGTAGTAGTGAAGCTCGCTTATGGCGATATGGTGATCCCGAGACAGTTACATTGAATGTATGAACTGTCTCTGTGTTGCTTTCAGTTGTCAGTTAGAGCCCGGAGGCAGGACTCACTGCAATTATCCAATGAAAGAACCTTCTTCTAATTCCCTATTGACTTGGTCTGGAATTGTCTAATCTCTCTTCTCTGTTTAGAATACAAACGTTTGTTGCTATTAAGATACATGAAGAGTATTCAGAGAGTTATTTATTTCAGTGCCTACTCCACCCCTATAAAACACACAGGGAGATTATTCTGAGCATCTACAGAATGGAGAATGTGTTCCACTGAACGGAACAGGTGGATTGGGCCTGCAGCTGCTACACATTCAGAAAGATGCCTTGCAACCTGAAGATAATTTAAACTTTTGGGTTCTCTTTGGGGACTTTTATTTAGCTTATAGAACTTCAGCAATTACCTGGAATGAGGAAACAATTACGATTTTTTTTTTTAAATAGAGGAGGAATAATCCTGAATGAACTCACTTGGCAGGTAGTATGCAAATCCAGGAAGGACACAGTTAAATAAAGGAGGCCTTTGTAATGAGCATAGTAAAAAAATGACTTTCAGACATATAAAAATAGCTTAGTCAGGATCTCCACTACAACCAAGGCTATACCCATAGTCAGAACTCAGTGACGTCACTCACTCAAGATAACCAGATATGTCCTAGACCCCGTGACGCCCACTGGACAGTCTATAAGCAGAGACCAAGAGCAATGCTCTGCTCTGCACATCTGGAAAGACATCATCTTGATCTGTCCTGTGACTGGAGAGTCTCCCCCAGGATGCCGACCCTGGATCAGAGACTTCTGTTAGAGACTGGACCTGATCTTCAGCGAAGGTGCATCACACAGGTAAGCAGCCTTGGAGAGATGGGCTTAGGACCATAGTTAGCATTTAGAGGGTGAACCTAGTGTGATGAGCCCCAGTGGAATAAAATATAACTTTCATTATATTAACTACGCGTATATCCCTTTTTGCTCAAGACAACCTTGCAGACAGGATCAAGACCAAAACTGGACATTTCGTTGGGGTTGCACAGCACAAAACACTGGCTTGTTCACTCTGTACCCTGGGATGTGTTCACTGCTTCTCTATTTTAGTTAAGACCTCATTTTTGCTCTCTTGTTCTAGGTTTGGTGAGAAATCAGAGGGTCACCTTTAGAATTCCATGGGAGTGAGGGTCAGTCTGTGACTCTTTCCTTTCATCAGCAAATTCTTCCACTGAGTATCTTCTAGAACAAGGGTCCCGAAGTCTGACTGCCCACCTCGTCATAGTAGCCACGCTCTGGTTTAACTGGCAGTAAGGCTGGCAAATTTGCTTTCCCCTCCTTCTCTGTTGTCTCCTCTGCCTCTCTTCCTTCCCCCTCCTTCTAGCTTCTCCTTTTCCTTCCTTTCTTAGTTTAAGTTTGCCATGTGATTCTAAAGCACACTGTAGATTGAGACACATTTCTGTATGAAGTCTTCCAGAGGAACGGCCAACGGCCATGTTGATGTTAATAAGTTTTCCTTGAATACTGAGAGGTTTTGTGCAGCGCCCTCTGGTCTCACACAGTTCCATGAATTCTCTGAGTCTCGGTTGTCTGAATCAGTTGTACGCAAAGCAGAAAAGAGCTTCTGCTCTGCAGAATTGATGTGGCACAATTATGCGTAGGCACGCTGGGGAAATATTAAAAGATCCTACTGGACCCTTCTAGTTAGAGATACGGCCTAAAGAGGGGAGGAATAAAACTGAGGATCGAGAAATTACTTCTAGAACTCTGGCTCATGTTCCTAATCCACAAGAATCTCTTTTTCATGCGATAACTTTGTCTGATAGTCTAAAACTGGAAAGCAAACTTGCACCATCTGATTTGCTGGTTGTTCATGAAGATAAAGGAAGTAGTTATTTTTCCACAATTAAAAGTCAGTTATACTAGGATTACTTATTACCAAATTATGAAGCATTCATTTAATTAGGTGTTAGGAGGTGCAAACTTCATTACTAATAGATGCTGTACTTTTGAGACATCCAAATATACACTTTACTTTCTTCATCAAAGTTAGTATGATACACACTTTTTCCCTTCATAGACAAAATTTAAGTTTGTCTATGTATTCATTGCTATATACTAAGGGGAAAATATAACACACTATGTTCTTATGAGAACTGTAACTGTGAACTTGGTAGAATTTAGAATTGCCGGGAAGATGGGCCTCTGGGGATGCTAGTTGGGGGTTTTCTTGATTACATTAGATGATATGGGAAGATCTGTCTTAGTTGTGGGTGGAGACCATTCCCTGTGACAGTGGTCCTGGGTCCTGGGTCCTGGGTGGCTGAGAGTGGAGAAAGCAAGTTGAGCAGCGGCATGTGTCACCTTTTTCTTTTTCCTGATTGTGGGTGCAGTGAGATCAGCTGGCTCAAGCTCCAGGCATTGTGACTCCCGCAGCGTGATGGACTGCACCCTCAAACTGTGAGCCAAACAAGCCCGTTCCTCTGAAGTTGCTTTCACCTTACCACCAAAGACAAAAAAAGCCAAACCAACCAAACAAATAAAAAACAAAACAAGCAAACAAAAGCCAAAGCCAAACCAAACCCCTGAGATAACTCTGTGGCCAGAGACCTTAAAACAAAGGTGATTTAAAGGAGTCAGAGCAATGAGGAAGCTACAGCAAGAGTAGGAATATAAATGTCTTATAGAAGGATTAACAACAGGAAGATGATCTTTAAAGCAAGTAACAGACAAGTTCACAGTCACTGCCTTTTGGTGGGTTTTCAGTTTCAACTCTTGACTCATTTCAACATATTGCTGAGGTTCCTTTATTGCCAGTCAAAACTTTCCCTCAGCAAACAGAGTATTAGATTAATGTAGTTGCCAGGGTGGGGGATGGGGAGTTAGGGGAGTGGGGGAGGTGGGGGGATGGGGGACTGGGGGAGTGGGGGGCTGCTGACAATTAAGAATTTAAAATATTCAAAAACTTCTGTTAACTTGCCTGTTGCAGCCTGGGAGGGAAGCTGGAATCACCTTCAAATTGTTAATCCTACCAGATGAGAATAATCTGGTATTCTCATACCACAATTTTGATCCAAATTTGAAGCAAGATTGATTTTGATTTGACTGTCTCTTAAGTCTGGCCCACTTCTTGTGCCCCCTTTAAGGAGTCAAAGGAGGTTTTCAGAAGAGAAACAATGGAGCCATAAGAAAGTCACCACATGATTAGGGAGGGTGATTAGGGAGAATTTGGAGGGTTAGGGAGTGTTAGGGTGTTCTCAAAACAAGTCAAGGTCATGGGTTGGGGCAGGGCAAACTGCAGGAAACAGATTTAAAAACAGCAACTCAGCTCTTACAGTCAGGGGAAACTTATTTTTAACAATACAACATAAAAGCCTCCTGCCTTCAAAATGGAGTCAGACAGGTTCCTCAAAATCAGGCTGTTTCGTGAATTGTAAAGCCGCTGTGGGGAGCAGTGCAGACAGGGAAGGAATGGCTTCCCGCCCCCACACCGTGAGAAGTAACGTCACAATCTGACTGCTGCTTGCCTCACCTCTCTCCCTTTCACCGACAGTGACCAGAGCCTGCTGGGATACTGAAGGCAGGATTTGTCACCCTGAAGTTTACCATCCAATGGGTCGATGTCAAGGTGTCAGTGCCGCACACAGCACACATGTCGCTTGCTTTGCACCTCTGACTCCTGCCTGGGAATCAGAGAGCTTGGCTGCGGGCTCTTGCCTTAAACTTCCTTGCTCTCAAGAGAAGAGGCGCCTGCCTCTGCCACATGGGTCTGAGTCTCTTCCCAGACCCTCTCCATGCTGCCTGCTTCTGATCATGGCACAAACGCCCGTCCAAGCCTCCACTGTACTGTGTGGCCCTTCTCTCTGCCTACCCTGACATTAAAAAGTCCTTTGTCCCCAGTCGCCCCTCTCAGTGTCCTTTTGAACCACCTGCTCCATGTAAAAATTAACACTCACGCCGTTTCCCTCATGCGTAAACAAATGCATTTTTCCATTTCATCCACGGCTTATCATTTTCTCTTACTCCTGATGTGGGTTGTGTCACGTCTACCAGAAACTCCGATTCCCCATACTCCGAAGGTCAGTGCACGTGTTCAGAAATGACAGCCTTGGCTCAGCTCAAGCTGGACTACAGAAGGATTGCTCGAAGCCTACGGCCAACATTTCTCGAGAACCTGCTAAAAGGGTTTCTGTCTGCCAAAAAAGATGCTTCCCTTGGTATTTAGCTGTGGTGGCGGATCTGAACCCGTACTGGCCACCGGGCTCCTTCAGGCCCCACGTCCATGAACTTGTCATGCATCTCAAAGTCCACTCCAGCTTCTTGACCCTCTCACCTCCCCAACTCCTCTGCCACTACGCTAGCTCCAAGGTTACTGCAGCTCACAGGTTGCCCCCCTTCAGATATCTGTTCAGTCTCTGCATGATGGCAAAGGGCTCCTCTCCCACTAGCCTTGCTTCTCCCACAGATAGCACTGGTCATGTTCAGTCTGCTTCCTTTTCTCTCTGCTCCGGACTCTTCCAGATGCCTCTGGGTATCATCTCTGTGCTTAAGACTAGTATAGGCTATGGGGACTTTTGACATTGGACTGCATGCGTTTTTGCATCACGATAAGGCCGCAAGCCTTTGGGAGTGGAAAGTGGTGGTTTGAAAGGAAATGGCTCCCAAAGGGAGTGCCGCTGCTAGGAGGTGTGGTCTTGTTGGAGTAGACAAGGCCTTGTCGGGAGGAAGTGTGTCACTGAGGAGGTGGGCTTTGAGGGCTCATATTTGCTCAAGCCACATCCAATATCTCAGACCATTTCCTGTTGCCTGTAGGTCAAGATGCCAGAACTCTCAGCTCCTTTTCCAGCGCCATGTCTGCCTTCACGCTGCCGTGCCCCAGTATGATGATAATGGACTAAACCTCTGAGCTGTAAGCCACCCCAGTTAAATGTTTTCCTTCATAAGAGTTGCTGTGGTCATGGTGTCTCTTTATAGCAACAGAAACCCTAACTAAGACACTTACCTATAACAAAAACCTTCCCCCAAAATTATGAAGTGGCCATTTCAATGGTTTCGTTATTGTGCCCTCACTGGGTAGGTACCTAAATCACTCACTCTAGAAAGCAAACCTAGACCTCTGGTAACAATAACTCAATATTAGGCTATAGAAATCCATTTTCTAGTACCCAATGTAGACATTTTCTGATTTGCCAAAATTCCATCTGTCTAGTTTTGATTGGCTTTCCTGATTGACAAGGAAGGCCTGAGAACTGTGGGGTTCTGTGAGGTGCCTCACTCGAGAACTCACCAACTGTGGGGTGCTGTGGGGTGCCTCCTCTGGGAACTCATCTGAAACGATGCCTTTCAGGGTCTCAGCCGCAAACTTTCTCACGTACCCCCCCCACACCTCATTCCTATAGATCTTACAGTCTCTTGATGAGCAGGAAGGGAAGCTCTACAAACAGGAAAACACCTGCTGAATCTGCATTAAGTGATGGGCCGTGGGAAAGAACTGTTAGCATCCTTCCCCGAGCCCGGTTTCCACCCACATGTGTTGTCTTCCCAAGAGAATCAAACTACAAAGAGAAGCAGCGTCCTGTTCTCCAAAGGGTTAGAACAGATAAATAAATAGGCTACAGAAGCCAGGGCAGAGGCTCTGCCGAGCAAACATGTGGCCACCCACATGCTGCTTTATAGCAGTTATTAAAACATTAACATCAGCATTGATATGACAGGTAAAATTCCATTCCTCAATGTCACAGCTGTTACGCTCCCTAGACTCATAAAATAGACTAATATTGGTAGTATTGCATTTATCCACAGAGACACATGACAAACAACTGTCCACTGTAGAGGCTGAAGCTAATGGAAGCCACTGAAAGTCAATAAAATCACAAACAACACATCGATAAGTAACTAAGTTGAAATAAGGAGAATTATGTTCTATATTAAATGGGAACAATTTGTGAGGATCAGATGTGAACGAGAATGAATGCAAAAGCCAAGCTTCCTTACGAGTTTTAATGTGGGTCTTCCGAGCTCTTTTTGTTCAAGGAAACAGGATACCCGTGTATGCAGTCAGGACTTAAGTCAGTAGACCTCATAGGAGATAAAAGCCTCAGAACAGCAGCAAAAGCCTATTAAGGAAAAGCCCTCCTGGGCACTCTGGATTGAGTCTACTTAACTTTCAGGTTGGACAGGTCAATCACTCTTAGGAGGGACTGTCCCTTAAGGTGGATTCACCTTAAGCTATGGAAAAGAGGTAAGTGGGTGGAATAATTAATTATTTCTTTAATGAGATACTGTACTTTTCCTTCCCAGAACTCCTGTCTCATGATGCAGTGAGTTTGCCAGGTTTATCATGCCTATCCACCTTCCTGTTTCCACCATGCGGCAGACCTCCATGTGGGTAACTCAAACAGTGTGGTCTCTTCTCCCTGCCAGGCAACAGTTGAGATTTACAGATAGCCTGCTCTGGGGTAGTTAACTTTAAAAAATAATAAAATTGTCCTTGAGCTTCCCTTTGGGCCTATCCTTAAATTCTTTGAGGAATGAAACTAAGAACCCCAAAGAAGGACCCTGATTTTTCTAATGTGATGATGGATTTCTCGGAAATTCTGGTAACAAAAAGAAAGGAGGGGCTTGAACCTTTGCCTGTGCTAGGCTCCCATGACACCACCGAGTTTTGTAAGGGAGATCATGGTGTTGTAGCCCAGGCAAATCTTGAAGTTACAGTCTTTTTGTCTCAGCCTCCCCAAATACTCTTAGGGTGGAGAGAAGTCTTGAGATTGGTCTTCCCTGGGACACCTGGGTGTACTTCTCAGCAATCGCCAAGCTAATATGACAGGTAGATTACATTTCAACATGCCAGGCAACAGTACTGTGGAGTAGCAGAAATGTTATTTTGTAAGTAATACAAAATGGTATTGTTGAAAAATTTGCCAATAGCACATTTTTAATCCAGGAAGTCAACTTTCCTTCCAAATCCATTCCAAGGTCAAGTGAAGGAATGTAGGAGGCAGGAAGTTGGGCAGTGAGGCATATGCAGCTCACACAATGAGTGTATTCTCCTTTTGATTTTCTTATTCTAATTTAAAATAAATTCTTGTTTACGAATTCCTGCAAATTTACCTGGTCTATAGAATGGTTCCAAATATTGCAGAATTTTCCCCGTTTTGTGACCTCATATTCTCCCCCAGTCACCAAGCGACTTGGATTGTGGTCACATGTATCATGTGTATTCCAAATCAGAGTCGCCAGCCTTTGCTCTTCTCCACTTTCAAAGGCTGGCTTCTGAGCCAACATTTGCTACGTTATGATCCTGGGTGAGCTGTTTCCTTTAGTTTATCCTCTATGCAGTCTAGATGAGGATTTAATCAGAGTAGGGCTTTTCCCTGTGATAAATTATTTTGAGTCAGTAATCCCCACCCCAGTATCTCTGACTCTCTCTTTCCACCTGTCTGTCTCTCCCTGGGTGCGTGTGACTCTCTCTGTCTCTCCCTTTCTGTGAAAATGTTGGGTCTAGATGCAAAGCTCTAAGATGATCATCTCTATCCCCATGAGCCTTCCTGCAACCTCTATCTGGCGCTTCCTTCTAGAATCAGTTAACTACAAGGAACCTTGGTGCTTGTCATTAGCATTCCTTAATTTTATAGCTTGAAATCAGTAATCACTTTGCCTCAATATTAATTACATGAATTTAATTCTCGAGTTATAAAACTGATTCTATTACCTATTAACTCTGGTAAGAAAGCCAAGTATAGAAACAGTGTGCTTACTCCCAACAGCCCTTTTATGAATAATACCAAATAATTTTAAAACAAAATAATACTGTCCTAGAATAAAAACAACCAAATTTTTCAAAAAGAGATTTATTTTCATTTTATATGTATCAGTGTTTGCCTACGTGTATGTCTGTGTATCATGTGTGCAATGCCTGAGAAAATCAGAAGGTGTTGGATCCCTTGGAGTTGGAGTTACAGATGGTTGTGAGCCACCGTGTAGGTGATGGGGACTGAGCTCTGGTCATCTTCATGAGTAGTCAGTGCTCTAACCACTGAGCAATCTCGCCAGTCCTCAGAACATTAATTCTCAGAGATGGGTCCATATGATGTTTGTCATTTTTCATTTTTCTGTCTTTCAGAAGTAATTTTGTGTCCCATAATTAGATGGTGGCCTCTCCTTCCTGGCATTGTCCTCCAGTTACAGAATTATAATTCACCAGTTTCTACTTGTTAAGAACATATTAGCATTTGCTACAAAATTGAAAAAGATTTTCTTATTCAATAATTCAACTCAGTAACATTGCTAGAAATTGCATTGCCTGAAGCTTAAATATGTGCAGCACTTCCCACGGCCTCCTCAAACCCCACAGTTCTACTAGAGAAAAGACAACCGGAAGAATTGTCCAGGACATTTATGAAAGTAAACACTGAGCCCCTTTGATATGCCTTTCCCATAGCTCAGTTTTTACCTATGAAGTGCTCAGTGCTGAGAACGAAAGTTTGAGATCCAGTGGGAAGAGGTGCTGAAAGCCAGAAGAAAGGGATCCTGGGACTCGGTAGAGTAGAAGTGATAAACCCTGTTTGAAGTCATCAGGACCCCGGATTCCACCGTCCTGCAGGGGCGAGATATGCATGTCACATTTCCAGCAGATGGCGCTAGTCTGGGCTGCTGAGCGATGCTGCTTTCAGTCCTCCAAGATAGAAATTTGCCCTTGTTTAGAAGGTTCCATGAAGCAGATTTAAGTTGGATTCCTTTTATCCAATCTGGGAAATTCTAGATCTTTGACAAAACCCTGTGTTTATTCATAATTCATTAAAGAAACGTTTACAGATCTTTACTATTACAATTCTTAAATATAAATTCTATGCTTCCCTCTTCTTTCGTGAATAATGATTAAGTGGCAACATCATGCAAGGTACCCTATCTCAAAGTAAGTGTTTTATTACATATAGACATTGTGCCTAAAGGGTTTTGAAGCAACAAGACATGGTAAAAAATGTCAAAATAAAAATTGACATGGAAAGTTTACGTGTTTAAATAAAATGTAATTTTATTTCAACATGAGATAGATTGATAGGAAATAAGGTGTGGGTTATTTCCATGTGTCTCAAGACTGTATCACTGACATAAAAAAAAATCTGTGACTCTATCAAGCTATTGTTTGAAGCTGAGAAATCTGAAGGTTTCTTAGTTTAATAAGCAGGGTAAGAACATTTACCAACTGTTGTCTATGTCAGTATACTTGAATAAATGAAGTCTTGTTACAAAAATATATTTCAAAAATCATTCTTGAATAAATGAAGTCTTGCTACAAAAATATATTTCAAAAATCTACCTGCAGGAATGAGCACCCACTAGAAAAGAATCTGCTTTATTTAGAAATTCAGACTATTCCAGCAACAATCGTCATCTTAGTGGCCAGGGGCAGAAGCTGTGGATAGATTAAATTCTCTTTAGGAAGGGCTCAACTTCTCTTTCTGAGAAGACAAATTGTTGTGTATATTAACATGCATACTGCATTCTCTTCAAATCAAACAATCTACACATGCTTTTGAACAGAACCAAGTATCTGTTTTCTCAATAAAGGATAATACATTTCAAAGAAAATCAGAAGGAAACTGATTTCATGTTCCTCTCTCCTGGAGGCAGATAACCCAACTCTTCCCTGTTGCAAAATATTTGTTTAACGATGCAAAGATGTGCTGCATTTGTTTAACTATGGAAAAATGTGTTGCTATTTTACCTTGCCTGCCTAAGGCATTTGATTGGCATAATAAAAAGCTGAATGGCCAATAGTAAGGGAGGAGGTATACGTTGGACTTCTGGGCAGGGAAGTAGGTGGAGAAATTTAGGCTGGGGAGAGAGAGGGAGAGAAAAAGAGACACTAGGGAGATGCCAGGGAAATACCAGGGGCCAGTCTGCCAGATACAGGGAAAGCAGGAAAGTAGGCCATCCAGAATGACTCTGTGTCTCTGTTTGGGAGCTGTTTGGCAGTCTCCCAAAAATTCCAACTACACTTCTTAATGTAACATTCTTCTTTCTCAGATGCAGATAACCAGACTCTAAGTTCTTAGTGGCAAGCTGTCTGCTGCTGGCAGCAGGATGTGACCAGAAGTGGCTGAGGCCATCTCTCCAACAAGAAAATTCAATTTTACTCAAGGCCCATCGTCAACAAGAAGCATCCCCAACTGTGACTGTAACCACTTTTACAAAAAAGTTGGGAAAGGGAGAAGGGAGGGTAGAAGGGGAGAAAAGGGAGACGAAGAGGAGAACATGAGGGAACAGTATGCTCAAGAAGGGAAAAGGACAGAGAGGGAGAGAAAGGAAAGAGATATCTTGACTGAGGGAGCCATTAAGGGCTAACAGCAAACATGGCACTAGGGAAATTCCCAGGAACCCACAAGGATGACTCCAGCTAAGACTCTAAGCAACTAAGGGGAAGATGCCTAAATTGGCCTTCCCCTGACCAGATTGATGACTATCTTAATTGTCATCATAAAGCCTTCAACCAGCAACTGATGGAAGCAGATACAGAGATCCACAGCCAAGCACTGGGATGAGCTACTGGAGACTAGTCTAAGAGAGGAGGAGATAGAATATGAGCAAAGGGGTCAAGACCATGATGGTGATACCCATAGAAAAAGCTAGTGAGCTAGAGAGAACTCACTGACTCTGGACTAAGAGCAGGGGGAAACCAGCATAGACCAAACAAGGCCCACTGACTGTGGAGGACAGTTGTGAGGCTTGGGCGGTCTGTGGAGCCTCTGGCAGTGGGATCAGGATTTATCCCTAGTGTTTGAACTGGCATCTTGGATCACATTCTGTTTTGAGGGATACCTTGCTCAGTCTATATATAGCGGGTAGGGCCTTGGTCTTGCCTCTGAAATGAAGTATCAGATTTTGTTGACTCCTGGTGGGAAGCTTTACCTTTTCTGAGGAGTGGGTGGGGGAGGCAGGAGGAGGGGAAGGAGTAGGAACTGGGATAGCTATGTAAAATGAGTAAAGATTGTATTTAAAAAAGAAAAAGAAAAAATATTCATAGATTTAGTGACAAGTGAGAATAGGTATTTATGGTTTTGAAGAGTTTGAGGGATTCCTATCATTCACAAGGTCCGGGGCAGGAGGAATGGGAGGAATGGGGGTGGGGGCTAATTCTAGGATTCTACAAAACAAGTCTCTCCACCTCCTGCTTCTTCCTCTTTGCTCTTCCTCTCCCCCTTGCTCTCCCCCTCCCCCCGCTTCTTCCTCCTCTATATTTTCTTCTACTTATGACCAATAACTGTAGTAAGGAGGCTGCTTGTTGGTTTCTGGCTACCTGTATAGCTTAGACCCAAAGTAATCACACAGAAACCGTATTATTTAAATCACTGCTTGGCCCATTAGCTCTAGCTTCTTATTGACTAACTCTTACATCTTAATTTAACCAATTTCTATTAATCTGTGTATCACCATCAGGTGATGGCCTACTAGCAAAGTTTCAGCATGTCTATTTCCGGCAGTGGTTCCATGGTGTCTCTGACTCTGCCTCTTTCTCCCGGCATTCAGCCCAGTTTTCCCCACCTACCTAAGTTCTGCCCTATCATAACAGGCCAAGGCAGTTTATTTATTAACCAATAAAAGCAACACATAAACAAAAGGACCTTCCACACCAAATAACTAGTCACCTATATGTTTCCTCCCAAATAAATATAAAGACTTGTGCAGTTAAAACAACTTGTACTGTCTCCAGAAAAGAAAGAAAGAAGGAAGGAAGGAAGGAAGGAAGGAAGGAAGGAAGGAAGGAAGGAAGGAAAGAAAGAAAGAAAGAAAAGAAAAGAAAAAGAAGCTATTCTGACTTTGGCCATTACTTTTGGCACAGCCATATATAAGCAAAATAAAATTTTATCTTATTTAAAATTCTATTTTTAAATTATAAATTGTAAAAGGCATGCTAGCCCCTCTCAGTTGGAGACCATAAGTATGTTGTCCTATTGATCAGTAGTGGTGAGCGGTCTGATGTTAAAGTCCATGGGTCAGAAAGTCAATACTCCAATGCCACAGTATTTGAAAGTGGAGCCTATGGGGTGGGGTGGGGAGATGTTACAGTGTTGTGAATGGATGGGTGTTGCTATGAAAAAAGCTTGTGGAATAGCTTCTATGATCTTCTTTGCTGCTTCCCCTTTTCTGGAAGATACAATTATTCAAGAAGTCTTTTTGAAAGCAGAGGGACTAAGTCCTAAGACGCAAGCACTTTGATCCCAGATGTTCCAGCCTTGGGAACGGTGAGAACTAATCATGTCTGGGTGATCTGTCATAGCTGCACAAATCTACGAACTCAGGCAGGCAGTTCAGAAGCCTTTCAATGACCTCTTTTGGACTAATTAGTAATGGCAATATCTAGAGAGTGTAAATCCATCTTAAATGATCTCAGTTAATTCAGGTGATGAATGCTCTGCAGACCATCTGTGAGAAGTTCATCAGGAAAAAAACCACAGGCAAATAAATTAAACAGAAGTGAGTAATTATTTTTAATAATGCGCTCATAAAGTAAGTGTCTGGTAATATTACGGGATAGCTTTATATTATGGGGAAGGTAAGTAAGCATTTTTGCAAAGAAAGCTTGGTTATGTGACTCAAGTAAGAAGTCTAATGATGCTAAGAAATAGCTTTTGAAATTGCAGGTGAAAACCCAAATTAAATTCCTTCGTGAGATATGAGAGCAAAAACCCCCATATTTCAAAGACATTATATTATTTATTAACGTATTGCTAGTGGAGTACATAAATTAAATATTTCAAGTAGATAGCTTTCAATTTTGTCTGAATTTTTGAAATCTTATTTTTACTCTTAAAAATATCACACACACACACACACACACACACACACACACACGAATGAGCACAAGTCCCATGGCTCACTCACATGGGCAGGCCAGAGGAAAACATTCATGACTCTGTTCTCTTTCACCGTGGGTTACTACAATTAAACCCAGGTTGTCAAATTTGAAAAGCAAGCATTTTTACCCACTTATCCATCTTGCCTGCCAAATCTTCATCTTTCATATTCTAGTTGATCAATGCAGACTTTTTTTTTCTAATTTTTATGAAGAAAAGCTGGATTTTATATTGGATGTGGGGTTGCCATGAGGATTTATTTTTAAGCTGTGTTATTTGGCCAATAAGTACCTCTCTTTTTCTTGATTGAGTTGTAGACCTGCTTCTCCACTCTTACAACTTGAGGGCTTTCTATTCCAGGGAGAGTTAAAGCCCCTCAAGCTGCTGTAATTAAAGTGACTTTACAGGAACTAAACAGATGCTCCAGGGGAGCTTTTAGGATGGGGTTCTTGACAGAAAAACAAGGTACCCAGTTATCCTCATTTGCTGAAACCAAGGAGTTTCTGTGTGGGTGCTTGCAGAGGCCTGAAGAAGGTGTTGGGTACCCTGAAGCTGGAGTATTAGGCAGTTGTGAGCTGCGTGGCATGCGGACTGGAACTAGAACTCAGGTCCTCTACGAAAGCAGTAGATACTCTTGGGCACTGCTGAGTTGTCTTTCCAGCCCAAGGGCTGCAAAAATTTGAGCTTTTAAACTCAGGAAATGGTTGGGAAACTCAGATGGTGCATCACAGATGGGTGTCATCAAGGAGCATCTTCATCAGCTCAGATAGAAACTGAAGTTCCTTTAAGAGCCCCGTGACGCGTTCACGCTGCTGAGATGTCCTCCTGTGAAAACACACTCAGTTGTCAGGGGGGAATTCTGTGCTTCTCGGTCCAGAAACGAATGGAGACATCTGATTCCATTATGCAGAACAGGTTTGCCCCACCCATGTAGACACATGTGACCCCAGGAGGGACCTCAGTGACACTGTCAACAGTTAGCTGGATGTTTCCCTCACACCATAGGGGAATATGGACACACCCCTTTTTGTAAATAGTTGACTCAGTTTCACTTGGTTTCTTTATGGAAGGATCAGCTCTGCCCGTGTGGAAACTACCGTATTCAGGTGTATAAATTACAGCCAACGTCAAGTTTCTTTCTGAGATTTTCCAGGTAAGTTTACAGAGTCGTTTGGAAAACTGAAAGCTGCATGTCATAGACTAGATCAAGTCCAAGGTCACTTTTATAGAAAGGGGCAGAGTCAAAATTTGAACCTGCTCTTCTAGTCCTACAGCACAAGCGCTGTGAATGCTGCAGAAAATCAAAGACCTGGAAGCAAAATGAAAGACCCTCGCAGGACCAAGAACTCTTGACAGATAAGACCCGACTTTCTTTATGCTCGGGACAAATGTCTATGCAAATGTTGAAGCCCCAATGATAGTTGCCAGTGAATTAAGGATGGAGAATTCAGTCTCCGTTCTCCCAGCACTTCCCCTGATTTGACCTTGCTGATTGCACAGTGGGAGCCTGCTCTCTCAGCAGAGTTAGGAGAATATGGCACAGGGCTGAATTGCTTGGGCAGCTTGGAGCTCTTTGAATTTGTTCCTCTCGCTGCTTAAACTTATGGGGGAAGGGGATGGAAACCTTCACTCCACTGTTCTGGACTGACAGATTGAGAAAACTCAACCAAAATGAGTCTTAAATTTTTGAATAGGCCATACCTTTTGATAACATTTTAAAGAAGCATCGTCACCCTCTGAAAGACCAGAAACTAAGTGCATAGTAACCTGAAAGTTTCAAAAACTACCATGTTAGACTCAGGCTGCGACTACAGCAGTGCACATCCACCGATTTGCATTTATTTTTATAATTTCCATAACAATCTTATTAAAGAGGCAGTCTTTTGAGAAATGAATACACTGAGGTAGAAAGCTCACGTAGCGTGTGTGAACTCACACACCTCCATCAGTTGCAAAGCTGCAATTCCAATCCGATCTACCCTAACACAGCTGCCTACTATTGTACTCTACTGCCTATTCAACCACTTTAAAAGCCATTTGAGGTGGGGTAGAAAGATGACTCTGTGGATAAAAGCACTTACTGTCCTTCCAGTGGACCAGAGTTCGATCCTCAGCACTCACCTCAGGAGGCTCACAACACCAGTTTCAGGGCTCGCAGGCCCCTCTGTCCTCTGAAGGCTTCTCTGGAAGGGGCATTCATGTGCATATATCCACAAAAAAAGGTGAACATAATTAAAAATAATATGTACAAACAGTTCAAAAGTCATTGATCATGAAACAAAATGCTAACTACTCAGCTTTATTTCAAAGTCTGTTATGCATTACTTACCTATCATTTTTAATTCCTGAATCATCAGTGTTCTATTGCTGTTTAACAATTGATAGCCATGCCCATTATCAGTAATTTATTTCTTCAGAAACCTAAAGTTTGTATGATTGGTGAGGTTAGAGGTTCTAGAACAATGTCCAGCTGCAGTCTAAGTATGTTTATGCCCACGGACTTGTGCTGTTCACAACCTTGGTCAGAGAAACTTCTATTTGCAGTGGTTAGTGCAGAGGCTCAGAACTAATCAAGATGCTAAGGATAACTGACTGTTGAAGGCTCAGTCCCAAAAATCTATATCACCCTCCACCAGAACCACCACTTCCTCATACCACCAGCTCCTCCACCACTACCTCTACCACCACCACCACCACCACCACCACCACCACCACCACCTCCATCACTACCACCACCACCAGTACCACTACCATCTCCACCACCACCTCTTCCACCATCACCTCCACCACCATCACCATCACCACTACCACCTCTACCACCACCACCACCATCACCACCACTAGTACCACCGCCACCATCACCATCACCACCACCACCACATCTCTACCAGTACCACCACCATCACCACCACCAGTACCACCACCACCATCGTCATCACTACCACCATCTCCACCAGTACCACCACCACCTCCTCCACCACCTGTTCTACCACCACCTCCACCACCATCACCACCACCACCTCTACCGCCACCACCACCACCACCACCACCAGTACCACCATCACCACAAGGTTCAGGGAGCATCAGATGGGAGGGGGTAGAAAGAATGTAAGAGGCAGATGCAGTAGAGGAGAGCTATGGGAATGAGGTCTTCTACATCTGACTCGGTCATTGTACACGTGAACTCTTCACAGTAGCTGTGGTTATCTTCATGAGACCTACACATTGAGCCCATTAACATTCTATAAAGGTGGGAGGAACCCAGGTAGCTCTAGTACCCTCTGAAGAGTTATCGTCAGTCAACAGCTGCTGGGTCAATCATGTAGCCTCTGGTTTGTTGTCCATGTTCTGGGAAAGAACCTTCCTCCCACGTTCATGTAAGCAATACTCATGGAACTTGATAGGTCACAAAAGAAAAGCATGGCTCTCATGAGCAGGAGTAGGAGGCAAATGTAAGCGGCTAATAGGGAGCAACTATCTATGTGTACTACATACATGCCATCCTGACTGGTTTCTGCCAACTTGACACAAGCTACGGGTATCTGGGAACATGAACCTCAACTGAGAAAACGGCCTCTCAGATTTGCACATAGGCAAGTCTGTGGGGGGGGGGCATTTTCTTAATTAATCATTGATGTGGAGGGATCCAGTTCACTGTGGGTGTGTATTCCCTGGGCAGGTGGTTCTGGGTTGTATAAGAAAGCAGGCTGAGAAAGCCATGGAGAGCAATCTAGTAAGCAGCACCCCTCCACGGTCTCTGGCTCAGATCCTGCTTCCAGGTTCCTTCCTTGAGTCCCTGCTCAGATTTCTTTCAGTGATGGACAGTGCTCGGGATGAGTATGCCAAATAAGCCCTTTCTTCCCCAAGTTGCTTTTGATCATGCTGCCTATCACAACAGTAGCAAACAAACTAAAACACACATCTATATGAAATCATTAAAAATTAGTTTTTCAATGAAAAGAATGGGAGCTGAGTACCGGTACTCATTTTCCTAGGCTTGCTGGCTGGATACACTGTGATCAGCAGCCCTCCCTGCTTCCTGACTGTGGACATTATGTGACCATCTACCTCATGGCAGAAAGCTGTTCCTGCCACCGTGTTCTCTTCCATGATAAGCTGTACTCTTAAATCATGAAGTAATATTAACCTTTCACCACTGAAAAAAACAACTTATAATTTTATTTTAAACATTTTAATTCATTGATGAAGATATAAACTTGGGTGTTAAGCAGTTATTTAGCATGCCTGCCGGATGCCCTGGTTTTTATTCCTAGAACCCCTCCAAAAAAGACGTGAGGACAGAATCAAATAAACTGTGACATACAATTGGCAAGGGGAATAATTTCCTTTAAACAATAATAGTTTTATTCCTTAAAAATCAATTATGGTCTCATAATTAATTCAGATAAAATGCCCCAACTTAAAACATCAGATCTTAATAGTATTTCTATAGTTTCTTTCCAGTTTCTACAAATCCACATCAGAGAGAGGTTTCTTCATTGTTACCGTTTATGTAATTAATTAGCACATGCAGGTTTCACCAGTACTCTATCAGAGAATGCAAAAAGGTTTGTACAACTAAGCTAATCTACACCAGTGCAGCAGTATAGGGACTGTGGAAGTGAGTGCTCCTGCTGGCAGTGAATAAGTCCTGATTCCTTATTAGAGAGAGCACATTTTATCTCTCTTACAATGTAGCCAATATCCTCAGGAAATATCTCCCTCTGGTTCTTCCATACTCTAATACATACTCTGTTCCAGGTCTAGGCGGATATTGCAGTCTCTAGACCATAAACTAGCAGGAGTTTGTGGAGAGAACAGGTAATAAGGATGGAATGGAGGACAGGCCTGACGGGGTGTTTGCATTTGAAATAGAATTCTTAAAGGAAACACAAGGGTTGAAGCAAGAGGCTTGGATGAGATGGTGACCAATGATTCCCTCTGAAGGTCTGCAGAGCCTCATCAAAATAAATAAATATAGAAAAGCATTACTACATTAATGAATTAAGAGCTGTCAATATGGAGCAGAGGAATAGCACTGGCATTTACTAAGCATTTATATTGAGTATAGATTCTCAAACAGAAACAAAAACTAAAATATTAAATATAAGTCTCCTTTTTGATCATCAATAAAATAAACAGAAATGCATTCTTTTCCCTCAAATCCGTGATCTATGAAAGTAAATGAAAGACAACAGGGAACACATAGTAAGTACATGCTCTGTGGGCTAGGGTTCCTTTGCCCGCCCCCCCCCCCCCCAAACAAGCTTCCTAGGTGGTATTCCTGCATGTTGACCCATGGCTCCCATAGTAGAAATCCACCTGAAAAATTACAGTTAGAGGCACATACACACACAAATGTGTTGTCAGGGGCCAGAGAGGTGACTCGGTGCTAAGAGTGAGTCTGCTCTTTCAGAGGATCTAGGTTTTATTCCCAGTACCCATGTGGTGACGCACAACTGTCTATATCTCAGTTCCAGGGGATCCAGCGCCCCCTTCTGACTTGTCAGGCACCAAATACTCATGGGGTATACCTATATACACATAGGCAAACATCACAGCTAATATTAAAGAAATGAACTCTCCCATCATCTGACAACTCACAGGGAAGAAAAGTATTAAAACAGTTTGTATTTCCATGATTTAAACTGTGTTACTTCATAGAATTCTGTAATGATTTATAACAACCATTTCTGGAAGAACATTTGGCATCTTAACACGTGATTATGTATATGATCAGGAAAAGTCAGCCATCACATGCATGATGATGGCATTCCTCATGCGTGACTCACCATCAGGGAAAATCAAGACAACGGTCTTTGGTGGAAGTCAAATTTCCAAAAATCAACGTCGTGATTTGGCCTCCTTTTTCCACTTTTTGAAAGAAAGAACTTCACACATTCTGCATTTGAGCTCCTAAAGAGAAAACAAGGACTTGAGAGGTTAAAAACTTAGATCCTCAAGCAGTGGAGATCCCAATTTCATGAACTCCTTTCACCGAGATTAGGCACCGTAGACGGTTGTCCTTGTTTGTTGTTCTTATTGAGCTACACATTTTTTCTACTCGTCCTCCCCCCCCCCCCCGCCCCACCATGGCCCCCATGCTCCCAATTTACCAGGAGATCTTGTCTTTCTCTACTTCCCATGTAGATTAGATCCATGTATGTCTCTCTTAGGGTCCTCCTTTATTTGTCTAGGTTCTCTGGGATTGTGAATTGTAGGCTGGTTTTTCTTTGCTTTGTGTTTAAAAACCACTTATGAGTGAGTACATACTATATTTGTCTTTCTGGCTCTGGGTTACCTCACTCAGTATGGTGTTTTCTAGATCTATCTATTTGCCTGCAAATTTTAAGATGTCATTTTTCCCCCACTGTGTTGTACTTCATTGTGTAAATGTACCACATTTTCTTTATTTATTCTTTGGTCAAAGGGCATTTAGGTTGTTTCCAGGTTCTGTCTATTACAAATAATGCTACTATGAACATAGCTGAGCACATGTCCTTGTGGTACAATTGAGTGTTCTTTGGGTGTATAACCAAAAGTAATATTGCTGGGTCCTGAGGTAGTTTGTTTCCTAATTTTCTGAGAAATCGCTGACTTCCAAAGTGGTTGTACTAGTTGGCACTACCGCCAGTAATGGAGGAGTGTTCCCTTTACCCCACATCCTCTGCAGCATAAGTTGTCATCAGTGTTTTTGATCTTGGCCATTCTTACAGGTGTAAGATGGAATCTCAGAGTTGTTTTGATTTGCGTTTCTCTGATGGCTAAAGATCTCGAACATTTCCTTAAGTGTCTTTCAGTCATTTTAGATTCCTCTGTTCAGAGTTCTCTGTTTAGGTCTGTACTCCATTTTTTTTTTGTTGTTGTTGGATTATTTGTTCTTTTGATGACCAGTTTCTTGAGTTCTTTGTATATTTTGGAGGTAAGTCCTCTGTCTGATGTGGGGTTGGTGAAGATCTTTTCCCAATCTGTAGGCTGTCGTTTAGTCTTGTTGACCATGTTCTTCGCTTTACAAAAGCTTCTCAGTTTTAGAAGTCCCCATTTATTAATTGTTGCTCTCCGCGCATAGACGATTGTCTTAACACTATCATTGCTTAGTCTACTTTTTGTTGCTAATTTGAAAACAAGAGTACTTTCTTGTGTTTTTGAATCAAACATTAAAACTATCCCAGCCAGCAGGATATGAACGGGGTCCCCTGATAAACCTAGGGGAGAGAAATGGAAGAGCAAGAGACACGAGAAATGAAGGCAAGACAGTATTTCTGATCAAACCGTGTTTTATTATTTCTCAGAAGTTGTTATATAGCAAAGGAACAATGCAGAGGGGAGGGTGTCAGGTCTGCTAGAATTCAGGCTTGAAGATGTCCCTAGCTGATAAGTAAATACTGAGGGTCTGTAATTGTTGAATATCAAAGAAAATGCTAATTGTATCTGAAAGCCTGGTGCCTGCAGGTCTCACTAGGCTAATGTCCTAGGACTTGAACTTGCCCTGCAGAGATGAATATCTTACTTGTGAACTTAAAATGACTGTAAACAAAATACAGATCTCAAAATACAGGTCTTTGCTTCCAGGATAAAACTGAATTCTAAATAAGCAAATCAATCTGAGTATAAATTTCTTTGGCCTCGCCAAGCTACATTTTAAGGACTTACAGTTTTCTCAAATGATAACACGCTATCTGTAATGGATCAAAGTCAATAGAGTGCTGCTGATATTCATCTAACCAGACTGTTTAAATAGACTTCAGTTTGTAGGCTTTTGTTGTTGTTGTATAATTGCTGATCGTTTTGTGTGTCATGAGCTCCCTAATCAATAATCACCCATGCCGCTGAGGAGGAGGGTTTGTGTTCAATGGCTCTTCCTTCCAGGGGAACACAGCCCTCTAAGATCAAGCACTGTGTGCAGTTTGTGATTGTTGTGGTTTTTCTCCTTTTTTTCCCTATTTTGTTTTTATTGTGGACTCACAGTCATCTTTCTTCCGGGAAAAATAACAATTTAGGGATGACTAGTAAAATGTCTTCCTCTGATAGCGTGATAAAAATTCTGCTATGAAGAAGAACCCTGAGAGGGGTGTGCAGGTGATCTAAAGTCTTGTCCTCAATTCGTATTTTTTTTTTCCTCAAGTATCTTTAAAGATGTCATAAGGGCCAACACTCCTCACAGCCCTTAGGACTTAGTTTTAGCTGAAACATTCCCCCAACCATTGTCAGCTTCACTTTTGATTCTTATACATTTATTGAACATTGAGAAAACAGGTTTCATGAAGAATTTAAAAAATAATTTCAGTTGTACCACACAAAGCAGATCTCTCTCTCTCTCTCTCTCTCTCTCTCTCTCTCTCTCTTTCTCTCTGTTTTCCTTTTCTTGTTCGATACAAAATGGGTTTAGATCTATTGTCAAGTTCATTGGCATGTCTATAGATAAATGTTTTTTGCATATGATATGAAACCCGGTGTTTAAAACTAATAAAAGAAAACTACCTGCAAATGTTGACACATATTTGTGACAAACTGTAAAGGAGATTCAGGGAAGGAAGGGAATTATTCTGTTGTTCCTCTGGTTTTCTGGTACAGGTTTGTTTAGTATGTTGTAAAGGCCTCGGTATTCTGTGGGATGGCCTGCGGACTGTGTTTCCTCAAGATCAGAATAGGGGTCATGCTGACCCATGAGAAGAGCAGTTAGTTAGGAAGAATGAATAATTGACAGTTATGAACAGCATTTTGAAAAGAAAAACAACCCCAAACACCGGGCCCTTCATTCCAATGAGTAAGCCAGCAAATGCTCCTTGCTTTGTAATTACCCTTTACAAAACAACACCCCCCCCCCAAATCCTCCACTCATCTGAACTTCAGAGACATGGAACGAGTAAATGAAAAGGAAATGCTTGCCGCTGGGATGCCACAGGCAAGTAGGGAGCTCACCGCACGCCCCTAAAAGAAACCTAGAAGCAGAGGGTTGGGAGGAGGCTGCGTTGTTTTACAAATGCACTGTCAAGGTTTTCCCTTAGTCTTGGGGTCATGACCAATCAATGGTCGGTCCCTGAGTGTGAGTGTGGTAAGCTACAGGTAATTTTCCACCTCTTTACTTTGATCTTATTTTTGTCTGTGAACACTACACACACAGACCAAAAGGTAACCTGTATCTTGAGATCTCCAGGTAGAAGTTAGAGATAGGCTGAATCCAGGCACCCATGCCCCGGCACCAGGCACCCGCAGCCGCTGGGACCTGCAGGTCCCAGGTTGCTACGTGATTTGGGATTAAGTATATGGAAGACGTGCCGAGTGCCTGTGCCAGCTGTTGAGAGAGAGCGGGGTAGGAGTGGACGGGACGCTGTGGTTTATCATTTATTTATTGCCACTGTCTGGATTGTTGACACAGGAGTGGCAAGCCACATCCCTGCACTAACTAGCAAGGGAAGTGTGACACCTTGAGGACAGGAGAGGGGGTGCCAGAAGTCCAGGGCAGCGACCAGAGTTGCAGGGGCTGGGTAGGGGGTTGATAAATAATTTGCTCTACCGGTTGACCCGCGCTGCACGGGTGCTTGTTTACTACGGTGGGAACAGTGCTTTCCAGATTTGGGTAGGGTTGCTAAGTGAAGTTCTGCACCCCTTGCGGGGCACCACCTAAACTCAAACTCGTGTCTGCCAGGCATACTAGACCTAGGAGTCCGGTCCTGGCCACCAATTTAGCTGGGTAACAGAGGGAATGCGGCCGGTCACCCTGCCCACTGGCTGACCTGGAGCGATGCTCCCGGAGAGGAGCATCGCGGTGTGTGGGTCCTTGCCACCCGCTCTTGGAGAGGTGCGTGGGATGCATATCCGCGGCAGTCGGGCCGACCCAGGGTGGGTGGGGGCGGTCCTTCAGGCTGCTCTGTGCCCCCCTTGGGAACGCAACTTTGTCTGTGGGGGGGAGAGCATCAGAGCCGGGCGGATGAGGCTGTAGTCTTGGGCACCCCGCCTCCTCCCGGGCCGCCCCTCCCCCGCGCCCCTGCTCTGGCTCTCCAGCATCCTCACTCCGCCCAGTTCCGTGCCAGCTGCGTGGGCTCCGGCTTCGTGCGGGTTTTTTTCCCCTTGGAATGCTCCAAAACTCGGCAGCGACTACGAAAAACCCCATCGGAACTGACCGGCTGCGCTAGCACGGGGCGCAACACTGGTGCCGCGCGCCAGCCAAGCCCACCTCTGTCACTTCAGCCACCGGATTGCAACTTTGCAGGTAAGAGAGGGTGCAGCCTCCGCGCTCCAGACGCTGGCCACGCAAATGGGATACCAGTTAAGTTTCCCAAGCCTCCTGGGAAGCAGGCTCCCTCTCGGGAGGCGGGCATCCCTTAGGGGTTACGAGTCACTAGGGTGCAGCAGCTTGGTTGCTTTTTAAGGTTCGGGGAAAGGTTTCTGCGAAGCTTTCTTTTGGGTGATCCGGGTTGAGGAGGAGTTTGGGGGCGCTCCCAGGCTCTCTCTGCTTCGCGTTGTAAGGCAGTGGTGGGTGAGGGCGAGGAGCGAACCCCTGGTGTGACTTACATGGTAAACAAAGGATCAGCCTCTCCGCCCGCGGTGCTAGGGAGCTTGGTGCTTGTGTTCTGCCTCCCAAGCGTTAGGATAGGATGGAAATGGCAGGGTCTTAGGGCACATACGGTGAACCCTCAGGCTCTCCAGCAGGCACCGAGACAGAGGGCAGGAAGGGAGTACAGCGATTGCTGTTCTGTGGGTCCATTCCCCTCTGCGTCATTTTCCTTCTGTCAGGCAGCAAAAGCACTTTTACGCATGTGGTTGAACCAGGTTTGGTGGTTCCTAGTTCTCCTGGCAACCGAGACTCCAACTGAGCCAGGGACCCTGCTTGCTACCTGAGTAGATTGCTTGGATCCATGGCGCAACTTGTTGTTTCCACCTGCGAACTCAGCTGCCTTTTGTGACTCCAGAGAGGGAGGGGGGTGGGGAGAGCTGGTCAGAGGGACCGAAGACCTCGTCACTGTGTCCAGTGTTCTCCAGCCACTGTGGCCTGTCCCTGTAGATACGGTCTCTCAGGGGAGCCCTACCGGTTAAATTCCGCTGCTGTAAAATGCTAGCGAGTTACTTACGGAGCAAGCGACCAAGCCAAGGGAATGGAAACAGGGAGGAGAAGCCTGCGCTGTACCTTTAAAATGAAATTTAGAACAGACTTGTAAAACTGAGATAAAATAAACCACCGAGGCTCATCGAATTGCTGGCTTTTCTGTCGTAGTTATCACAACACAAAGCTCTTAAACATTCTTTAAGGAGAATAAGAGATTTAGCAGAGGATTTTCTTTTAAAGACTCAGACACCCAGAGTAGGAGTTGGTGGCTATGTTAACCGTGTTACGATTTGCTATTTAAAGTTATATTTGTGACGCCTACTTCTGTTCCTCTGGACAGTAAACCAGGAAACATCAAGTATTTAAGAGAGAGCGTAGTAAGACATAAGCGTAATTCTGTCCGAAATTCAGAATTAGGATCAAAATTGGATTTGACGTGGCTGAAGTCAACGAAGCTCTCCAGTCTCTGCTAATAGTGCGGTTGTTTACCGAGATCAGTCAGTCCAAGAGGGCAAGGTAAATGGGCATTTACCAAAGGATTTGTGGATATCTTCGACTAATAAAGGGTAGGACAGATGGCGAGAGAATGCCCTGGTATGGTTTCCGGGTAAGACTGTAGTGTGCAGCTCTACCCTCCCTGAACGTTGATGGAATCTCTACTCTGCCTGGCCGGAGGAAGGATAGACTTATGCCAAGAAAGGCAAAGAGTTAGGAAACTAACAGGTTGCCGGCGAGAGGGATGCATCCGAGTTTCTCATACCCTTTGAGTGGATGTATTATGATGAGAAGATGTGCACGTGTGAACTTTGAGAAATTTATCCGTCAGATCTGAAAGGAACATGCACATTTTATCCGAGCATCAGCTGTTTAGGCTGGCCAGAAAGCAAACACCTCTTTAGCCAAACCTATCAAGCATGGATGGCCTTTGTGAAAATCTCCGATCTTAAGAAATGACGTACATTTCAGTTTTTTTCTTTGTAGTCATTCTCAAAGATATGGGAGGGACTAGATTTACAATCTCATATTGTTTATTCGTGTGTTGTATTTGTTTCTAGAAGGCCAAGATCGAACTGTGTAAGCTGCCTATTTTCATTATCAAAATAGTAACAGGCCAAATAGCTTCCCGCAGAAGAGAGTCTGAGTCGGTTCATACTTTATGGAGATTGGAAATCCCAGAAGCTAGCTGTCTGCTTACCCCTTCTGTTTAGTGAATCTTGTTGAGTGTATATACTTCACACTTAGAGAACCACATCCATCCGAAGATCTAAAGACCTAGCTGGTCCAACGCCCTCATCCAGAGGACAGAGCACAGTCAGCTCTCGGCAGCAACTCATGGCTTATACACTACTGTGTTGTCTCAGGCTATGATGGACGTAAAAGGCAGACGGACTGTCTGCCAGCTCTCAATGACCATTGTCTACTGATACGTGCATGAAGTACATGGCATTAAACTTCACTTGAAATAATCAGCCTTAAACATCGCTGTTCCTCAACCGAAGGTGACAAGCAGAAACTATATACAGTCATTGGATTTTTGGTACAATCATTTTTTTAACGACACAAAAATAGTAAACATTTCTGATCATCCAGGACAATCCTATCGACTTACTGTATTTTAAACCCCATCAGTGTCTGAAGAGCTACAGTCCCTTTAAGAGTCTCTGCTTGCTGACTCTCTGAATTAAAATCAAATCTCTGTGTTTTTTGGAAACACTCTATTTATATTCCCACACATTTAATCTCCAGAATGGCTTGTGTCAATTCAATAAATTAACGTTCTATTTATCAACTGAAGATTAAAATGAGGTCCCTTTTCTACATAGTGAATATGCTAAGGCCAAGATAAACACAGACATACATATGTTCAATCATAAACTTTTAAGCAGGGAAATCAGGGAAATCAGATTTGTAAGTGAAGATGGACACAGAAGAATGTCAGAGAAGTCACCAGAACCACAAACTAGGGCTGAATTTTCTTTTGGAAATATCACACACACACACACACACACACACACACACACACACACACACACACACACACATTTTAACAAACTGGGTGAACGGGGAGTAACAGACTGTTACATTTCCTTCTAAAATCATCAGCGCCAGACAGTTATGAGATCAGATTCCAGCGTACATCTTGCCTTCCTAAATCGTGGTGTTGTCTGGGCTGATTAGAAACTGGCGTCACTGACTTATTTAATACCCGTCAAATACTATGAACCTTTATTAACACGACTCTTATGAAAACTGAAGTTGAGACAACCCAAAGTGAAAACGCTGGCAGTGCTCTGTCCATTCCCTCCCACTAATAAGCATAAGCATTCACGTTAACCCAACTGTACTTGGATGTTTATCTCCGTCTCGTTGCAGTGATGGCTTCGTTGTCCTCCCGAAGTTATCCGTTTCTCGCCCTTCCTGATGCACAGCTTTGGCATTTCGGGAGAGCTGAGGATTTTTTTTTTTTTTTTTTAAGCAGAGGCAGACATGGCATGGCTGTGCTTTCTAAGTGAACACCCATCCAGACCTGATCGTGGAGAGCTTTCATGTAACAGCTATGGCAACCACAAAATACTCGAGGGACAGAGAAAGACATTTCGGAAGAAAGTCATCTGGGAAACTAAAAGGGAAAGATACTTTTATTGAAAACATGTTAACTTGAAGTGATTTCATTCCATGAACTATTTGGCAAATGCAATGAAGTATTTAAACCTTTTAAATGTCCCTGTGATGTGTCTGGGAAGTTCAACTTAAGTAGGATAGGAAGGATGGCAGTTTAACTACTTGATCAATTACTGTTGCCAAATGTTACATAGTAGTTCTTCCAACATTAGTTTGCCCACAGCACAACAGTGTCTCAGATGATAGCTCCTAAGATACGACAGAGTGTACATGGGCATAGTCTTATGCTCCAAACTAGAATAAATATAAATTAATTTAGACTCTACTATAAAAATACGCTTTTATCTAGCACAAAGCATTCTCTCTGAGAAATAGTAAGTGCAGTATAATTAATGATATACATTAATTAACCAATGTCTGTAGTCTGCTCTTATTTTTCAAAATATGTTAACGAAGTTACCCTAACTTCTTTGAGCCAGTAGCCGGAAAAGTTGGCTTTTACTGAAGACAGAGGACAGGAGAGACAAAGAAGGGAGGGGTAGATATTTCTGGGCACCAACCTGTGCCAGTCACTCAGTATCATTTCTTCTGCTTAGACTTTGAAGTGCGATCACGTTTTAGCGATTTGGAAAAGGTGAACTGATCAAACACCACAGTTTAACTCTATGGTGAATCAGTGTATTGGAAAAACAAAACAAAACAACCCTTATGAAAACCTGCCTGTCTGTCATCTAAGCACTTGGGAGGCTGAGGCAGGAGGGTCTTGAGTTCAAGAGCAGCCTGGGCTGCAGAAGGATAGTTGGTAAAAAACAAAACAAAACAAAAAACAACCTAAATAAAATAAAAAACCCAAAGGAAATAAACACCAACCAAACACCCCTGAAAAAGAAAAATTACATTTTTAATTATTTCTTAAAAGCGAATTGTATTTTTCCAACTATTTATTTCTTTAAAGTTTCCAAATACTATAACATGGGAATAAGATGTCTGTTCCTTTCACCAGGACAGAATTAGAAATAACAGCCTTGAAGCCAAGCAGGAGCTGGGCTGCTGGGCTCACGCAGGCTGCCCTGTTTCCCTTCTGGGCTGGACACTGACCCCAGGGCTTTGCACATGTAATCCTCACGCTCTGGCCCAGCCACAGGCCTCACTCAGGCACCCTGTTTCTAGTTTTATTCCTCAGTCTACATGAAATACACATGAAGAAGAACATTTCCTTAACGAATAAAATTCAAGTTTACACATTTTCCATTAAGAAGCCATGAGACAAGAGCTCCTTTACATTCAAACCTCACCACATCTATAGCTATTGATAACATCCCTTTGTGGAAAAACCGTCAAGGTGAGGCAAGTTAGATTTATATTCCATTTGTCACTGTTATGTAAAGTGTTAAGACAAGTGGCTTCGTCTTCATTATTTTTGAAATTTTAACTAATTATTTCATTACCCTTGGTAAGACATTTCAGTACCTATGACATGGTTGTTTTTAAGTGAATACATGCATTCGAAATGAAAACATTATATACAGAATCTATTGACATTGCCCTGAAAGACAACATTGTTGGATGTATATAATATTAACATGACACTTGACTCTGAACTACTACCCACCCACACACATTTACTGCCTATTTGTAAATGGGCAATTGGGTAGGCCAATGGGTGGCCCCTGGGTTTCTGGATTTTAGGCAGTGTTCCCCATGCCTGGAATACCTTTTTCCCTTTTGTTCCCTGGCACACTTGTCTCCCATCACTAAAGCCTTGTTTACGCCCAGAGCCCTTACCACCTTCTCTGGGAAGTTTTGTCCTGATGTCCCAAGTATAAACACAGACAAAGCTTGTTAGATCTGCCTTGCAGGTACGTGAAGGCCTGTCTTTGGGGCTAGACAGTAAACACCTTTAAAAGTGAAAATGATGTTTACAACCCCGAGAGTTTGCCACAGAATAAGATTTCTATAGATATTATGCTTTTGCGGTTGAACAGAGTTCATTTTTCATATTTTCATAATGTCATACCTGTGACAGATGACTTTGAGCATGCTTATTTAATGAAGCCCACTTATAACAATATTCCTTTTATATACACGCCACACCGTTTCTTACACTAACACATAATCTTCCAGTTGTCATTCAACAGATCCAGCATTCAGTCACCTATTATTGTGGAGAGGGCGTCATCACGGGACTCCTATAGCCCGATCAGGAGTTGCTTTGATTTAAAAGCTGCCACGCTGGCATTCCGAACCTTTTCCGTCCACTGTGCTCTGAAGGGAGAAGTCAGACGTGAGAGAGCCCAGACACAGCTTCTTTCCCAGGAATGCATGCTGAACCCAAAGAAGCCCTAGCCTCCGTCCATGATTATATTTAGCAAATTAAGTTGAAAGTTCATGACCAAATTTGACAGATCATGATGATCCATTGTAGGTGGCATAAGTTTTGTTTTGCTTTTGGTCTTTTTGACTGTGTATTATTGAACTTTGGAAAGGTTATTTTCTTCAGAATCAGTGGATTAGGCTGCTCAATATTTATTTATTTATTTGATGAGTCAAATAAATCAGTATGTAAGGATTGATTTTTGTCTTTTCTCTGTTGCTCTACTGAACCTTTCTTTTAAAGCATTTGTCTTTAGTAACTGGTCATGATACCAGTATGAATTCTCAAAAATACAACAGAAAGTTGAGGCAAGAGGCTTATTGCTTGCACGGCAGCCACAGGGGAAGTACTTATTGTGGTTTACCCATTGTCACCACGGTGAGCATCCTACCAGGCAAAAGCATTGTTCATGCTGAAGAGAAGAGATGATACTCCAAGGACTGTCCTGAAAGCCACACATTGAATGCTTTGCTGCAACCATAGTTGTTAGACAAGCACATTTGGGTCATGCTGAATTTCACCTCTTGCCCAATACATACAGAAATGTACACACGTATGCACATACCGTATATTAATGCATTTGTGTGTGCACACACATGTATGTGTATTGTTCAATAAGTAATGCTGGTGAGATAGGCTCTGCAGATCAAGGCTTGTCATCAAGCTGATGACCTCAGTTATCTCCCTGGGACCCACACGGTAGGAGGAGAGAGCCGACTCCAGTAGCTACCCTCTGACTTCTACATACGTGTCTCGGTGTGTGTGTGTGCGAAGAAACACACATAAACGCACACAATAAATTTATTGAATAAAACATGAAAAAGCATATACTGAATGGATTTTTTTAAAATTAATGAAGAATAGGAGCCTGCTTTTACTTTGCCAGAATTTTTCTCCTCTGTGATTTATACAGCATGATCAGAGTGTCACCTGTAAGGAAGGCTCTGAGGGCCTCTAAAATTAAGGAGAGGGAACACGTACAGCTAGACCTCTCTGTCTGCGCTGCGTCAAAGGGAAATGTTGGCAGAGAGGAAGAGCTTATTTGTTTATCAGGTTCATTTTAACCTCACAGCTTAACGTTTTGATTTGCAGTGCGCCGGCGCTTGGAGAGCTGAGCTGCAGTTTCAGTTAGCACTCCAGCACGTTCCTGGAACAGAGTGAGCCAGCAAATGATTTTGCCCTTTCAGGAATAAAAGATGCTATAATGAAAAAGCATTTCATTATGACGGTGCTTATGATAAATATCTTTCTGTCGTATGAAAACATCAATAGCTTCAGCCTCAAAAGGAGGAGCCGCCTTGCTTCCTGCTCGGACTTTGCAGTGAACCAAACACTAAGGCAGAACCTAAAACATAATTGGATAAAATATTCAGGTGCTTTCCTTTTGGGTTTTGCATTGCTGTGGTTGAAAATTTGGCACAATTATAGGTAGAAAGTTGCTCCCTTTTGGGTTAATGGTCATGATTACCCATTAAAATACAGAAGACTCATTGCAAATTATAGTCTTAGTCTCTGATTAAAAAAAAAAAATCTGCCAAGAAAACGTGCAACTCGTTGAGAAAAGCCTAAAGAAACTGAGTGTTTGAAATGATCCATTATTGGGGAACATAGATATATATGGAACCAGAGCAGGACTTGTTTCTGTTTGTTTAAAGGAAGTTTTTCAGGGTGTGGGTTACTTTCTTAGATAGATCTAAAGGCAGGATAAGATCCTCCCACTTTATACATAGAATAAGATTAGGAGTCAAATACTGAAAGTGATTGATTAGTTCTATTCATAAAGCAGATTGCACTCTTTTCCTCATATAAGAGCTCTTGGGATGTGGGGAATTCAGGTGGACAGTTTTAATAATCGTGAAATACACATACAATTGAATCAGAGACAGTGCCATTCAAAGGGTTGATTTGTCTGTAACATTGGACACTGTTGGATATTCTCTGTGTGCCCTCTGCCTATAGATGGGGAGGTTTGGTTTTCTAGCTGGTCCTGGGATTCAGCTGCTTAGAGAGCAGCAGGGAGAGCTGCCAGCATGACAGCCGTTCCCTGCTTTTTCCACCATGTCAGGCCTTTCCATGTATAGGGATGTGATACAGTTCTATGCACTTGAACTCTTGGGAAATTGTCGTAAGGTCATCCTGAGAGATTACTGATGCTTACGTATTGTTCATGCTATTGATCATAGGGGATAGTTTATTTTTACAAGTTTAAAGGTTTAATTTCTACATATCCAATAAATAACATTTAAGTTATTTTCTTGACACCCTTAGCAACACTTTGAGTGTTTGGTAATTATTCGAAGTGTAAATGTAAGATTAACCAATCTAGAATATATATCTGTTTAATGAGCTATTTTCTCCTTACCATTATTCCAGAATAGATAAAATAAATTAGAAGAATAGTATGTTTATCTTTTGGAAAATACATTTTCTATGTTGAGCATCCACAGGTATTTTATATGGTGGGTGAAGGCTAAATTTGCAGGTTTGTTTTAGTTTGTAAAAAACAATTATGGGTGTCAAGGAGATGTCACAGTGGTTAGGGCACTGGCTGTTCTTCCCAAGGGTCTAGTCTTAGTGCCCAGCACCTACATTAGCAGTTGAACTGTCTGTAGCTCCAGACTCCGGTGCTGTAGCGCCCTCTGCTGACCTCCATAGGCTCCTGCACACATGCTGTGCGTAAACATACATTCAGGATTGCACACACACATAAAATGAGTAAATGAATATTTTAAAAGAAAAAAAGCAATTATTAATGTATTTTGCTTGCTATTTTGCTTTTGGCTTTGGTTGTTGTGATGACTTCATTCCTTCCTTCCAGACACCCGTTGCTCCCTGCCTTGTTTGGCCCTGCTGGGGGTTCAAGTGTTCTCTTTTGTGTATCTTTTAGTATATGCTGGCAATGAACTTTCTGGTTTTGATTGTTGACTTTTTAAAATATTTTCTCTCATGTTTAAAGTTATTTCAATCTGCTAGAATGTCATGGATTGGAAGCATTTGTTTTTCACACTTTTATGGAATTCAATTCATACTTAATTCAGTCATTTCTGTTGAGAAGCTAGCTGTAATTTTGAATTACCTATTTTTAGTTGTTTTTATCTTTACTTTGTTGTTTTAAATGTTTTCTGTTAGTGTTTTACTTAGTGTTTTTTGTTTGTTGTTGTTTTTTTTTTTTTTTTTTTTTTTTGAGGCAGGGTCCCACTATGTAGTTCCGACTGTTTGGGAACTCATTATGTAGGTCAGGCTGGCCTCCAGCTCACAGAGAGAGATCTGCTTGCCTCTGCTTCCCAAAAGCTGGAAGTAAAGGCTTGGACCACCATACCCAACCTAATTTTATTTAGTTTTTAAAAAGGTTGTATGTGTGTAAGTGTTTGCTGCCTGTATATCTGAGCACCATGTGCATGTAGTGCCCTCAGAGGCCAGAAGAGGGTACCAGATGCCTCTGGAACTGGAATTGCAAACAGTTGAGAGCCATCATGTGGGTGCTGGAACTGAACCCAGGTCTCTGCAAGAACAGCCAGTCCGAGAACAGCCAGTCCCTTTAACTGCTGACCATTCTCTCCAGCTCCCAACATTTTATTTCTATTATAAAATAATGTGTCTTGTATTTCTTCTGTTTAATTCATAGAACACTTTATAGTGTGTTGATATGTTTCAGTGTTTTGTAAAACTCAGGGCTATTATGTCTTCGTATATAATTCTGTATCATTATTTCTTTCTCCGTTAAAGTAACAGAATGTTGATGTCGAGATTTTTGTACTCCATGACAAGTGACTAATATTCTTTAATTCTTCTTTTTAATGTGTTTTCTAACCATTTCAGCTCTTTCTGTCTTCCTCTGAGCATTTTTATAGCCCTGTTTTCCCAAACGACATTCCCTCACACTCTGTTGCACCTTCTGTTAAACAACTTTTTGTTTCTTTCAATTCATTGCTGAGTTTTTCCTCTAAGGTTTTCATTTGGTTACTCATACTTTGCAGCCTTCATGAGTTTCCCCTTATCTAACTATTCATCAGCCTCAGTTGTCCTTTTCAAATGACTCCAGTGACAAAGTTATACACAGATATATTTTCAAGGAATGCTTCTTTCTTTTTAATTTTAAGATAACTGAATATGGTAGGGAACTGGAGAGGTGACTCAGTAATTAAGAACACTTGCTGCTCTTCTAGAGGATTTAGGTTCAGTTCCCAGAACCCATATGGAGGTTCACAACCGTCTGGACCTCCGGTTCCAGGGGATCCAGTGCCCTCTTTTGGCCTCCTTGAACATTGCACACACATAGTACACAGGCATACAACTTGATACAAACTATAGTCAATTTAGGAAGAGGGAATCCCAATTTAGAGAATTCCCCCACTTGCCTAGCTTGTGGGCAAGCCTGTGGTGCATTTTCTTGATTGAGGATAGATGTGGGAGGCTTAACTCACTGCAGGTGGTGCCAGCCCTGGTCTGGTGGTCCTAGGTGTTACAAGAGACCAGGTTGACCAAGTCCTGGGACTAAGCACCATTTCTCTATGACTTCTGCTTCAGTCCTGCCTTGAGTTCCTGTCCTTATTTCCCTAAATGATGGGCTGTGAGCTGGAAGGTGAAGCAAACACTTTCTTCCCCAAGTCACTTTTGGTCATGATCTTCCATCCCAGCACTAGGAACCCTTAACTAAGACAATGGGTATCAGAAATATGGCAAAACTTTGTCACCATCCTCTAGAGAGGACTTTTCATCCTCTGTAATGGACCTACTGTGAGAGTGAGCATTGCGACCCAAGAGCTTGGGCGACTGGAGGCTCGTGCGGGGCCTTTGTAGCCCCGGTCTGATTTTGGTTCCATTTCCTGAATGCAGGGTGCCTCAGCGCGTTGATTCAGTTTAATGAAGCCGATTGTGCAATGCAGGACTGGATGAGTAGCTTTCTATATTGTAGCAAATACCTGGGGTAATAAATGCAGAAAGAAGAGTTATTTTGGTCACAGTGTTCGCAGTTTCAACCCATTATCGATTATTCTGGTATTCAGATCTCTGCCAGAGCACCACGACAGGAACATGTGGCAATGCCGACTCCTTTGCTCACGCCCAAGAAGAGAAACGACAAGAAGGGGCAAGTGACTGCGTCCTCAGAGACCCCTTCAAGGACATGGCCCCAGTGACTTAAAAGTGCCTCATTAAGTGTCATTTCTTAAATATTCTACTTCAGGCCAGGCGGTGTTGGCGCATGCCTTTAATACCAGCACTTGGGAGGCAGAGGCAGGCTGATTTCTGTGCATTCAAGGCCAGCCTGGTCTACAGAGCGAGTTCCAGAAGCCCCAAAGCTACACAGAGAAACCCTGTCTTGAAAAACAAAAACAAACAAACCTTCAAGACAATTAATATATGTCAAGTTCAGTGAAACTCTTCTAGATGTCCCATGTGGAGCTAGATCTTAGACTCATCGCTGGTTGATCATGTCTATAATGTTCTTATCGTCAACCCACAACGTGGGGTCTTGATTGAGAATTATCCCTAACCATTCGGAACCATGGGTACCACCACGCAATAGAGTTCCTTGCATGGTCAGTAGCATAAACCTTGGAGAACCCGGGATAGATACAAGGCTTCCTTTCCAGAGGGAAACCCTGGTCCTCAGCTCAGATATTCATCTAAGCTGTGTGCAGCAATTGCTGATTGACCTAGACTTCCAAGTCATTTCTTCGATGACTGGTTCTTGAGAGAGCAAAAGAGGACCAGCGATGAGAAAGTGAAGAAGCTAAGAAAGACTGGGATCAGGAGATCTTGCACAAGCTGATGCCTCATGCAAAGAAGTCTATTAAGAACTACAGCATCTTATATTCAATTTTCAGAGTCAACAGAAAGCTCGTCTATAATGGGATGAAATCAGCACTAAGCTAATCAAACAATATTGTGCCAAAAAGAGCATAGGCTATCTCCAGTGCCTCACAGATCAAGCATAGAGTGACATTGAGACTAATAACTCCAGTCTCTTCAGTGGGGGGAAAAGTCAGGTTCCTCTGAGCTGAAAACTGAGCTTCTTCGAAGCCTTGACTCCAACCTCAGACTGAACCTTGACAAGTCTGCCCCTGGGCAAGGACACAGAACTAGCCTTCTCTGTGTCCTCCCATCAGGGCCTCCAAGGGAGCCTCGGATCAGCCTAGTCCCCAACAGATTATTGTTCAGTAGTATTCAATGCTGTGGGCAAACTAGCTTCTGTCACAGTTGTGATGCAACATGGGCAAGTCGGAAGTCACACCAATCAGAAGACTTAGCTCTCGAGCTTCTCTGGTAACATCCTGAGTCTCACAGCGACACACACAGCCTTCAGGGGATTTACGAGTTTCATCTAGGTCCTGGCAATGATCTGTGGTGACATCTCAGCCACCTTCCTGATATATTTGGAGGGAGATAAGCATACTTCCCAAGCGATGGTGGGGTGCCTGCTATGAACTAGGAAGTTCGCCTTAGCCGCTGCTTTTCACCTCAGCCTTCAGAACTTCCCAGCCTCCATTACAGATACACACGAAACAGGAGGAACGAATTTCCGTCACTTTCAAACCATCTACTCCGTGTTATATCAATAATCAGCTCTTTATCTCTTTTCATCTTCAGATGTTTTAAACTTGATTCACATAAGGTTGGCTTTCTTGTTTAAATTTTGCCTGGGCACTACTTCCAACAGTGAGAGGCCACCATTCAGTTTTCCACACTTATATGTGTATTTTTTTTTTAGTTAGTGATTATCGTATGAGAAAAATCATATAATATATATTCTTTTGAGGCTTGTTTCCTCAACATTGCGCCTGTGAGAATCACCTCAGGGCATCGCGGGTATTGAAGATTGGCGTCTATTTTATGACCGGCATAGGTGGACCGGCTTATATTTAACCACGCACCCACTGAAAGACATTGGCATTGGCTTTCCTCCAGGTCTCTTTTTCCCCCCCTCCTCTCACCAATAAAGTTGGTGTAACCATCTGTGTTGGGAATATCTTCGTTTATCTGGGCTACCTGCCCAGTGTGTAAATGTTGACTCATCGTGTTTGTGTCTTTTATAAAGTGACATTTCTCCGAGTGTCTCTCCTCTTCAGAGACCACCATCCATTCTTGCAGGATCTGGGATTCCCAGCTCTTACCACAGCCTTGGGCATCTTCAGTTATTTTTAGTTTCAAACATTCAACCAGTGCTCCTTCAGTGTGGTATTGATGTGCATTTCTCCAATGGCTAATGATGCTAAACACCTTTCTGTCAGTCTCCTTGCCATATGGATCCCGTCTTCAGCTCAGTGTCTACTTCTGTCTTTTGTCTATTCCCTAAAGTTTTTTTTTAATATTCCATGTACTAATTGCCTAGCAGATACCACCTGGCAAATATGATATGTAGATTGCCATTTTTCATCTTAAGACCCTAGGAAATGTATTTGTTTTGATGAAATCCAACTTATCGTTTCTCCACATATATCATATCATCTTCTTTTTCTTTCTCTTTTATCTTTCCCTCTTTTCTTCAGTTCTTGGGATTGACCTTTAAACCTTGGATACATTAGGTGAGGCAAATGCTTTACCACTGAGATACATTTACTTCTGTTGACATAAGCTTTCTCATAAAATTATTTATATATATACATATATATATGCACACACACATATTTCACTTTACAGTATACATTTACTATATATGCATACATACATTCTTTTTTTTTAGTAAATTTTATTAAATTATAAAAGTTTCCATTTCCGCCCCTCTTCCCAACACACTCCCACTCCCCCCACTCCCTCTCCTCCTCCCTCTTCGTCCCTTAGGGCAGTCAGGGTTTCCTGCCCTGTGGGAAGTTCCGTTCCCTCCCCCTCCCTCCAGGTCCAGGAAGGTGAGTGTCCAAACAGACTGGATCCCCAAAATCCAGTATATGCAGAGGAAACAGGTCCCAGTATCATAGTCAATGGCTTTTCAGAAAGACTTCGGGCCAGCCACAGTCAGAGAATCCGGCCAAATTCCGAGAATCTGGTTAGATCACCTCCTCGTTCAGTCCCAGTCCAACTGGCCTTGGTAAACTCTCATTAGATCCGTTCCCTTGTATCAGTGGGTGATAGCATCCCTCGCAGTACTGATTTCGTTTTTCATGTTCTTCCTCCTTCTGCTCCTCATTTGGACCTCGGGGGGCTCCGTCCGATGCTCCAATGTGGGTCTCCGACTGTATCGCCGTCCTTCGCCAGATGAAGGATCTATGGTGATAAGCAAAATATACATCAGTATGGTCATGGGCCACGGCCGATTCAGGCACCCTCTCCTCTGTCCAGAGAACCATCTGGGGGATCTCTACTTGGACCTGGGATCCCATATATAATCAAGTCTCCTGTAAACCCTAGCATACATACATTCTTATAGTACCAGGTACTATGTATGTTTACTATATACATGTACACACACACACACACACACACACATACACACACACATTGTCATACTAGGTACCTGACAGTAAAAATGAAGAAGCAGGATTAAATAATTGATGTCTTTCTTTTAGAAACAGCCTGTATTTTATTCAGTTTTTATCATCTCGGAATTTCCACTGACATATTCCATGCACAGAGTTGCAGAAGAAAACACAAAAATCAAAATACATGAAGATACATTTTATTTTCTAGTGGTATAAATCCTGTGTAAGGTAAAATGAATATCTGAAAAAAATCACCATTTAGACCTAACTAATAAAAGTATTGTATTTTGGACCCAAATGGAACCACTTTGTAGTAAATTTTCTTAAGAGGATGAGAGATGGTGTTTGGTAGAGTTTGATGGTTCGTGACATCTGAGCAATGTGGCTGTGCCCTTACACGCCTCAGTGGTTGCTCATCACTGTTAAGTTAGAATACTTTAGAAGGCTGCCACGGTTCTGGGTGTGTTTGGGAGGAAGTTTCCAGGAGGGATTCATGGAGAAAGGAAGACCCATCCTGAATGTAGTCGGTATCGCTCCACAGGCTGGGATTCCAGACTACGTTAAAAGGAAAGAGCTAATAACCGCTAGCTCTCTGCTTCTTAATTCACTAAGATGCGAGGAGTCCCAGGTGTATGCTCACCCGTATGTTCGGTCACCAGGACCTCTGCAGTGCCTGCCACAGTGAGGGGATGTACCCTCAGGTCCAACGCACTCCATGCATGTGGTCCACAGACATACGTGCGGGGAAAAGACCTATACACATAAACAATAAATAAGTATTAGGAAAAATTTTTAAAAAGTTCTGTTAGAGAGGGACACAAGAGGGTAGGGGAAGAGGAATCAGAATGCATTGTATACACATATGAAATTGTCATAGAATGAACCTAACCAAAAAATAATAAAAAACTATCAAAACTAGACAAAAGCATTTCTTTAAAAAAATATTTCTAGCTTTCTTCCTCTCTCTTTCAGAGACTTTAATTAAAAATATATTTGGGTGATTGGCTGTGTCCCCTAACTCACTAGTGTTTTTTTTTATTTTAAAATTATTTTTACCTATGCCAGTTTGTGTAATTTCTTTTAAAACACTTACTTATAATTTGTGTGTGTGTGTGTGTGTGTGTGTGTGTGTGTGTGTGTGTGTGTACGCGCGTGTGTACTGGTGCCCACGGGGACCAGAGCTGTTGGGCCCACTGGAGCTGGAGTTGCAACTCTTGAGCCACCTGATGGAGGCTCTGGGTGGTGGATATGGACGTGGGTCCCCTGGAAGACTGTGTGCATCTTAACCACTGAGCGATCTCTTCTGCTCCCTGATTGGCATAAATTCTGTTACTCTGTATTTAGGTAATTTCTCTAAGCTCCCATTTTCCAGGAAGCCCAGTATATGTTGCGTCTCACATATGTATTTTCTATTTCACTGTCTGTGATAAAGCTGTAGCAATTTTGATATCTTTTGGTTATTTTGATTAGATGATAATCATTGTAAATTTTATTTTCTTAGATGCTTGCATTTTTATGCCCTTGTAAGTAATTGTGAATTTTGTTCTACAATGTACTTAAATTACAAAGAGCAAACTGGACCTCGCTGGGTCTTGATTTTGATTTGATTTGACACACACTTGGGGGCAAAGGCTAACTACATGCCACTACTGTACCAACGTCTCTGCAATTTACCTTAAACCAACCAATGGATTACTGGGTTTTTCCACCCTTGCAAGAAGGAGCACACACCATCCCTGGCCCTGTGTGAATGCTGAATACTGCTTCTTCAAATACTCTCAGACAATTCCACCCCTGACCTGGAATAATCCCTCATAATTGTTGGTTATCTCGACACTGGTGGGAACTGTGCTGGACAGTAAGGGCTGGGCCCCCTTTTCTTCTGCATGTCCCCCTCCCTCCTGGTGCAGTAGCCTGTGACCTCCAGCCTATTTCTAGTTCTCCCCAAATTCTCCCTCTTATTCTCACTAAGGGAGTCTGCCAACCTTATGAAGAGATGGTGTTTAATGTTCATTACTGTGGACTTTTAATGGGATCCCATTTGAGCTACGAACGGAGCAAGGTATAATCTAGGTGGTGTGTGCTGTGTCTCTGCTTCCTTGAGATAGTGTTACTTTCCTGGGTTGGTATGGCTGCATTGTAGGGGTGTGTAGGAAATGATTATGGTAGCATTTTCATAGCAAATAAACCAGTCACTTGTTCAAAGAAATCTTGAGAACTTTATCGTGAATAAGTCTTTTGTTATTTCTTCATACTCAAATACGATACTTAAAAAAATTTGCTATTAGAACATATTAGAACAGTAGGACCAGTAAATATTTTTAATAGCATAAATTAATTTAAGGAAAGATCTTTTTCTTTGAGCTAAGTTATACAGTGTTATCACATTTCCAATATTCTGACATTGATATTTATTTAGGTTGCTAAGGGCTTACTCCGAGTCTTGGAAGGACAGGCAGCTCTTCCTATGTTGCCCTTGCTCCCCAGTCTCTACCCTGCTAGCACAATTTTATCAGTTCACCGTTTCCAGTTACAGGAAGGTCAGTGTTCAAGCACTAAAATCCATACCAAGACTTCCTACTGGAAATGTTTAAGCTTTCCCTAAGCCTTTTTTTTTCTATTAACAGAAAATCACATAAACTGCAAAATGTTATGTCAACTTAAAAAAAAAATCCACGTAATATCCTGATTCTTACATCACCAGGACGGCGCTTGCAGGCAGAGTTCTCCTTGAGGGACCGAGCACGAGGCTAGAGTGAAATGTTGCTGCGGGGAGGGGGTTCTGATGTCTACATGTGAGGAAAGGGGAGTCGGAAGCAGATTTGCAGAAGCAATTAGCTGAGCCCTGGAGCTGACAACGGTGTAACCCATCGGGTCCTCTGAACTCAGAAAGTGTAACTGGACTTGAAACCGCACTGAGAACTGTGTGGACGGTTCTCCACAGCTTAGGCGATGTCTGAAGAAGCTGACTGCTCAGGGCTGTCTCTAGCCCGGAACTAAAGCCGTAAAGCTTCATTGAATGAGATCTGGATGCATTGGAGGTCCACCAGAATGTTCTCCCCAAGCCATTAACTACACTTACTTACCCTGAGCCCAGCAGGGGTATTGGTTCATTAACGCGCTGTACTCTTTGTGCACTGGCTGCTGCAGTAGGTACCCTATGCTCACTCCTAATGATTCACACAGCATCTACCTGTGCATCCTGGGGCAGATCTGCTAATGCTTTCCTTCCCTTCTCAGCTTCATTACAGATGGTTTTCAAAGGGCCCTCGCCTTTTGCCTCTTAATGGACTCAGCTCAATCAAACACTAAGGCTGTAATTTGGAAACAAAGCTTTGACTATGTAGACCATTGTTTCCTTCAGAGCTGTGTTTGTTGCTTTCTTTCAGTTCTGAAGAAGGAGAAATCCATCAGAGGAGAACAAAGGAGAGGTGTGAGAAAAATAAGGCTATTTTCCCCTGGGTGTGGGAGGGAGGAAGGGCTCTGTGACCAGAGCGTCAAAAGTGCCTTTTGACAAATAAGCAAAAATACAAAAAAAAAAAATGAAATCAACAATTTGAGAACTTTAATTAACTGATACTCTCTTAATATAATGTTTGAGCTTTTAAAGTTTTTCATTGATCGCCTTGGTTTAGACACCTTTTTTTTTCCTCCTGTAAAACAATTTCCCACTTATTTCAGGAACAGAATTTACCAAAATAAAGGCAACGAGGGCTCATGGCCCATCCTGGATGGAAGGTGAAATGGTTACCTCTCTTCCCTTCCCTTTGACGTGGCAGTGCGCTAAGAATCTACTGAGCTAGCCGGGAGTGGACTCCCTTTGTGCATTAGGATAGATACGAGCCAAAGCCCTTTCCCTAATGAAATGCTGGCGGCAGAGGGAGAGAAACAAGTCCTCAGGCCGTCTGGTGGGTTTCAGAGTGCTAATATTTTTGCTAAATATAAACTGAAGTTTGTGATTGTGACTCAAGTGTGAGTTCTAAGTTCTCAATTACCTATCTCGTTGTTACTGTTTCACTGGGGCTGCAAAATGAACGTGACTGTGTGTGTGTGTGTGTGTGTGTGTGTGTGTGTGTGTGTGTGTGTGTGTGCGTGTGTGAACCTCTCCATGTGTGTGTAAGCCAGAGGAGGACATTGTGTATCTCCTCCTTCCATCTCCACCTTATTCCTTTGAGGCAAGTTCTGTCCCGGAACTTAGAGTTCAGTTTGTTCAGCTAGGTTGTTAGCCATCACACCCCAGCAATACCCCTGTCGTCATCATAGTCACCACAATGCTGCAGGCCCAGGCATAGGAGACTAGGTGGGTCTGTTAGGTGGGTGCCGAGGTGCGATCTCAGGTCATCGTAATTGTGAAGCAAGTTAAATTGTCATTTAACCACTGATCAATCTCTTTAGTCTCAGATGTGATACTTTTAAACATCTGTATTTTAGGGTGTTAATTCTTCCTATTTTTTAAATCTGAAATGCTTGAACAGCAATCACTAACTCCTCTGTAGATACATACATCTCTAGTTCTGAGCATTGTTGACAGCCAGGAACGGATTTGAAACTTAAGCAGAATTACTGTACGCTATTAGCTTGGGCATGCGGAGAGACAAGATAGGTGTTTAGATTATGAAATTTTCATTACCTTTGGAGATACAGCAGTAACCCTAGGCAGGTGGTCCTGCATACTATAAGAAAGCCCTCTGAGATAGTCATTGAGAACAAGCCAGTAAGCACATTGCTCCATGGTCTCTACTTCAGTTCCTGCCTCCAGGTTCCTGTCTTCAGTTCCTGCCTTGACTTTGCTTGCTTGTTGGTAGATTGCGATCTGTAAGCCCAATAAACCCTTCCCTAAAGTTACTTTTGCTCAGTGTTTCCTCACAGCAACAGAGAAGCAAAGCCGTGCCCCTGAAGTCACTGTCCCTGTCATTCTTGACTTCAAGTCTGCTATTGTGTTTATGGGTATCCCTGGAGGAATCCATTGGACAGTTCATTCTCTGAGACTAGACCCTTAAACATCAGCCCATTGAAGAATAGGCTATTGACCTGTCTTGCTCTGTGTCTCAGAGCCCAAGAGGCTAATAGAGAAGGGCCAGAGTCCCTGAGCTATATGAGGAGAGGTGGACCAGGATCTTTTGAGATGTGGTGCTCAGAATGTTCTCTCTCCCCGTTTCTTAGATTCCTCTGAGGAAAGCAATGGTTACAGTTAACCTGTTGAGCTTTCAACATTTCTGTGAATGGCTCCTCCCAAGTTAACAGTTCTGTATGCCCAAACATAAGTACTTCCCCCTTTACACAAGAGCTGCACTCACTAGATGGCTTAAGGCGAAGAACATTTGAGATATGTTAGACATAGAATCTTGAATGCCCGCCAAATGCCTCACAAGGAAGACTTGGTCCCAGCCTGTGGAACAGCTTGGGTGAGACAGAATTTAATGATGCTGGGCTGCGTGGGAGGTGACTGTGCCTTTGACATGCATGTTGGACCTCCAACCTCACTTTTCATCTCTTCTCCTCCTCCTACCCTACCTCAGATGGTTCCCCTGCTGAGTCTCCATGGTTCTGCACATCTCTAGATACCCAGAGCCACTGGACCCATCTACTGCAGATGGAAACCTCTGAAACTGAGTCAAAACAAACATTTCATTCCTGTAGGTAGTGTTATTGGCCCCAGGCACTTTGCCACAGCGACGAAACTAACGCAGATAAATTAGTGTCTGAAGTTGCCCAAGAAGTTAATTATTGTGTTTTAAATTCCTTGGATATATGTTTGCGGTTGTATTTTTTTGTGTTTTTCTCTCCTTTTTGAAATGAGGTCTCACTGCATATCACTGACTGGCTTAGAACTTACTGTGTAGACCAGACTGGCCCTGAACTTAGAGATCCACTTGCTTCTGCCTCCTGACTGCTGGGTTTAAAGGCCACACACCACCTCATCCAGTATATTTGAAGTTCTCTACTAATGAGGATGACTTGGAGCCTGGTAGGAACTCTGGAGAACAGTGACAAACATCGGAACACACGTCCATTCTTTCATCTAAGATGCAGTAATCATCTTGTTCTATGTTGAAAGCTAGTTGGCGGCTTGATCTGACATGGACGTGAACAGATGGGAATCACACTGTGTGAAAGTACTCCCCGCGTCAGCAGCAGTGTCTTCCAAACTCTCTAGAGCAGCAGAGATCAGGGGTGAAGTACACAGGGCCTGGAGCTACCCTACCTTGGTTCCAGGCCAGCTCCACCTTACCATTTGTGTGGCTTCAGGGAAACACTTGGGTCTATCAGCGTGTGTCTCTGCATCTGTGTGGTACTTAAACACTCCTGCCACTTGTGGAGGGAGTAGCAGGAGGTGATCTATGTAAAGAGCCTGGCAGCGTGCCCAGCACACACGAAAATCTAGCGAGTGTTCGCAGCTACTGTTGTGCTTCTTGGGTGGTTTCTCATCTTTCCCTCAAAAATCGATCCTGTTGGGGGCTGCAAGGATAGTTCAGTGGTCAGAACACTGGTTGCTCTTCCGCAGGACCTGGCTTCAATCCCCAGAACCCACATGGTGGCTCTCAATGTGTAGCTCCAGGGGACTTTGATGGCACCGCATGCAGGTAGTGAACTGACACACACTGCAGGCAGAACGCTCCTGCACATAAAATAAAAATAAAAAATAAAGAAGAACTAAGCCCATTCCTGCGTGTGTTAAGTGTGCCCACAACATTTGGGCCATCACGAATGCTACAGTGTGTGTTTACACTTTCCACATAGTTATGACATGTTTGGCTTTTAGTTTGTATCCTGGAGAGAGAGTGACACTCAGCTAGAAGATGCTGAAATCCTAGATAGATAGGATAAACATGAGGATGGTCCTCATAGTGCCTATGCATACATCCCTATACGTTTCCTCCAGGCTTCCTGTTAGCCCCGGACCCTTAGTTTGACCTGCTTGCCATGCCTGAGCTGTGGTCATTTTGGGGGCTCAAACTTTTCCTACACGACAGTCAGTTCAGTTAGCCCTTCTACTGCTACAGAGCAATGGGGTTCGATAGGGTCCTCTTAAATTTTTTGTTGCTCCCCGCCCCCAACTGCAAGTCTCAGGTTTCCTCAAAGCAGATGACATGTCTGCTTACTATAGTCTTTCAGAATTTTATAAGGCCAGACACCTGCTACCTGCTCAGTGTGCATTCATTGATCAAGTAAATAAAGACCTGTTTCCTTTTATTTCTAAATGTATTAAGTATAGAGTTTTCTGCCTGCATGTATGCCTGCAGGGCAAAAGAGAGCACCAGATATGATTACAGATGGCAGTGAGCCACCCTGTGTTGCTGGGAATTCAACTCAGGTCCTCTGGAGGAGCAGCCAGTGCTCTTAACCTCTGAGTCATCTCTCCAGGCCAAATTTGTTTACTTCCAATAGAAGGTTGAATGCCATCTATGTATTATATTTTTCTCTTTTTTCCTATGTGGTAACCCTCACTTTTGCGGGAAGATGTATTTTTGTTTTTTTCTTCCTTCATGCTCCTATGATGCGTAGCTCCCTCACAAAGACCTTTATCAAATATGGATTACAAAAGATAGTATTTCTGAGAAAGTCTGAATTCTCTTTTTGATAATCTATCAAACTTTTTAATCCCTTTTACTATCTCATATAGACACCATATCTATCTATTGAAGACTAGGACCCTATGACAGCTGCTCTGCCAAGGGAGTGTAAACCTTGCATTTCTAGGAGATACTAATTCCCTATAATAAAACATCGTAAGACAATGTTCTGCTAGCGGGAATGGAATTTGGCTGAAAATGTGCTGGCCTAGCCTGCATGAAGCCCTGGATTCAGTCTACAGCATGGCAGAGACAAGGTATCAATTATAAAATAAATCAAAGAAATTTTTTAAACCAGAATATTATGAATGTGTGTGTGTGTGTGTTAAACAGCATCTTACATATCCCAGGCTGACATCAAATTCACTATGTAGTTGAGGAAGTCCTTGAATTTCTGATCTTCTGGCTTTTGCCTTCCAAGTGCTAGAATTACAGGTATATGCCACACCATTTAACACAGCTTCTGGAAAATGGATTTTACAGTATATATATATATACATATAAGTATATACACCTTATATGTACATGTAAAATATATATTGTATTTATATATAATGTATATGTAAAATATCTATAAAATAGAAATTATATTCTGGTTTAAGAAATTGATTTTGATTTATTTCACAATTATTCTTAAAGTAATAATTCTGAGGGCACAGATGACTTGAAAGAAGAAAAGGATATGACTGCTCCTACATATGATAAAGGAGAAAATTTTACTGTAGATAAATGAGGAAAAGCATAGCCAGAGACAGGGGCATCTGGGAGAGTCTGCACATGACCAGACTGAGCGGGACCATGTGAGGAGATGGAGGAGGGGAGGGGGGAGGAACTGCCAACCAAGAGGGGCAGCCTGGCCAGGAGACTGGTATAGCTAAAATGGCTGGAATATACAAGGAAGGGCAGCTGGGGGAAGGGCAGCCAAGACTCTAGGCTGGAGAGTTCAGGGTAGGGGGCAGGAGCACCCAGTAGCAAGTAGGAATTGAGGGATGCAGGGAAACCCTGGTGATCAATGTCTGTTTTGATATGTTAATAGGCAAATCTCATTTGTTCCTGGCTTGAGACCTAACACTCCAGCCTTGTTGTTCATAATAAATGATAAGGGGCTACATAATCTTCTATTCCTAGATCCTGTTGACATGGGGGGTGTCATTGGGGAAAGCTGGAATGCTGGCGGGGTCCAGGGAGAGCAGGCTATGCCACTGACTGTCCAAGCGCTCCGGGACCATCTGGGGCTTGGGAAGTGCAGGCAGCACTGGAGTGGGTGTGGGATGCTGGACCACCTGGGTGGGACTAGACAGTCAGGCCAGCCAGGATGCAGATTTTAAGGGAAAACCTGGAGCTGGGGGAGTTGCAGGAATAGCCTGCAGCTGACGTCTACTGGGACAGATAGACTAGAAAGAGAAGATAAAATAAAGGAATTTGGGAGAAAATTTTATCTGGGATATCCACTTGAAACTTTGAGGCTCATGGTCTCCATTGCTGGGGGAGGGGAGTCCCAAGACGGGGAAGAGAGAGAGGTCCCGCCTCAGCAATAGACATGAGGCAGAAAAACTTAGGCTGTTGGTTGACAGGAGAACATGTTTGTTTGACCTGTGAGAGGTGGATTCAAGTCAATTCCCTGAAGTTTACAAGAATTCGTTTACAAAAAGGGATGAAAGTTTTTCATATGTTGACATTGCCACTATCTGCAATCTGTATTGAAATCCACATTGTAGCAAAGACTGACGCCTTTGAGTCTTAGTTAAGGCTTCGGAACCCAAGAATAATTCGGGGTTAAAAACATGAACACACATTCCTCTCTACAGAAGACTGGGTGGATATAGATGGGGCAGATGTTTTTTTGTAACACAACGTGAAGCACATTAATGTCTATACTTAGAAGATAACCCAAGGACTTAGAAGACAAGCAAAGGAAATTTAAAATTTTCAGCTTGTGACTACGATGGAAGTGGGAGTACTTTAATCAGGCTAGATTAATAACTTATTAAAACTCCATTGATTGCTAAAATTCTAAACTTTTGAAGTCTTAGATAGCAATAGCATAGAGAGGGAAAGATATCTGAAATATTTTTCATTTTTAAAAAATATACCATAAATCACTCTCTGAGACATTGACAACTTGTATTTCCATATCCCAAAACACCTTTTTAGACCTTCACAACTTACTTCATCCTTTGTGTCTTCAGTCCTTTTCAGCTTGTATTTATATGTCTTTGAGCACTTGCTTAGACGCTCAGAACTAAAATATACTTTAAACCTTTTTGTCCAATCATTGACTATGAGACACAGGTGTCTGATTGCCAAGAGCAGTCATTGTAAAGCAAGTTCTCTTGGCGGGGTGGGAAGGAATACTAAAAAGTTATTTTGTGAGTTTTATCTCTTTTTAGAGCATGGTTAAAAAAAAAAAAAGGTAAACTGTCTTTCTCAGCTGGAGACTCTCCCTGAGGCCCAAGGCCTAGGCCTGTTTTATTCCTTAGGAGGAGAAGGCAGCTGTAGCCCCTGGGGAGGAGCTTGAATGCTTATTGCAGTTAAAGCTACAGTTGTCTGTCAAAGTCATCTGAGGTCTGAGAAGGATACATTACTTTAGGCGGTATAATCCAAATAGCCTATTAGCAATGAAAATAACAGAGACTTTCCCATTACCGAAATGGTTGCCCTAGGCTCCCATTTCCATGGCTTTTTTGGGACTGTAGGTCTCCGGTTGTCATGTAGGACAACATTCAATCTTCAGCTACCACACAGGGCAGCAGGCCTTGGATCGTCAGACCCAGGTCTGAGAGAGTTTTCCTGTAGAGGAACTTGGGGAACTGACCTTACAGACAGAGTGGGACATCAGCCCCAAGCTGTTCACCATTTAAGTAGAGCCCTGGAGGCAGGTGAGGCGCAGGGGCAGATTTTCCCAGTGGTGGGTGTCACAGCGATTCAGGTGGAGTCCTTCTGCCCCATATGTCTTCTTTGGAGCCCCCTGGGCTCCTGTTAGGAGCGGTGCATTTGTCTCTATAATTATCAAACATTTTAAGTGCTATATTCAGCAGATCTCTAAAGAGTCTGAGGACCATCTATTTACTACGTATACCTTATTTACTTGTTTTAGGCTTAACTTTGAAAACACATACAGGAAACCAAATAAGGCTTATTTCTGTAATTAATTACATTAGTATTTAACATGACTGTAAGTATAGTTCTGAAAACATTAAAGAATTTAACTTACCATTAACTTGTATGTCTTAATTACCTTTAACAGTTTATGATGTCAGTAGTTTTTAGAAGATTAGGATTTTTATAGCTTTATTCCTGTTCAGTTCGTCCTTAAAATTTGAGTTTCATATTTAATTGGAGATCCTTTAGCATCAAAATAAACCGTAAATGCAATAAACTTTAAAACATAAATGCAGTCCATAGGGAGACAGGGAACTTTTCTCATCTTTTCATCGTGTACCGATGCAGAATATCACAGTTTTTTGTATAGCTTAACCTATTGAAATAGCTAAAGCTTAACAAAGTAAGAAAAGACAAAGAAGCTAGACAAATATTACTGTGAACCTGAGTAGGTCTTAGGAATTTATAAAATATACCTTATTTATCAAACATATATTGTTACTTATCTAAACTTTTTGGAAGCCTTGTGTTGAATAGTTGGAAAGACATAGAAGTAGTTAAGTGAAAATCTCTAAATCAGCTTTTGTTAATCTGGGTGGACTTTTATAACCTTACAAATTTATAAACTTTGATTTTATTTAATCATAAAAATCCATATCAATTCAAAACATTTTGGAGACTTGCTGTGGTTTCCTTGGTCTAAAAGAGGATACAGCGATAAGCAGAGAACTCAGTAAGACTGATAGGTTTTATAATCGTTATTTTATGCCATGGGGTTATCTTAAGATGGTGAAGTCACGTGGCATGCACCCTTTAATCTCGGGAAAGATGGCTACCAGTTATGTGGTTGGTGTTTAAAACATCTAGTGTCTAAAAAAGAGTTGAATCCAAGTGCCATATACAGTATATTTTAGAGTTCAATCACATATATAGTATGTTGTAGCAAATTAAAATTACTTATGCATAAGTATTAACTGTAAGCCTTTTGTTACAAGTTTTAAGCCAAATTCTGTCAGACTTTTTGTTTTTTTTAACCATACCCAACATCCTAACAAATCTTGAGATAGAGTTTACAGTATAGTCTCAAGAGACTTTTTTTTTTTTTTTGAGTGCTTAGTACAGCGAAATCATAGAAATAAAAGATTTTTAACAGTGGAAAGTAGAACCTTAGAAACGAGACTTTGGAACATATTAAACACAGGAGGTTTATATCGAAGAGATTTGGGGAATCATTTGTTTGTGCTGTGGCAGTTGTTACAGGGTGTGAGAATCTAGAAATCAAGTGTGCTAATTTTTGGTCATCGATCTGTACTGAGGCCATGCTGTGCTAATAAAATCTGAGTCCATACAGACAGAGAGAGAGCACCACAAAATGGAACACCACACTCAGGGCAGCGGCTATTCTTATAAGTCTCAAGGGGGAACTGAGAGCAGAAGCTTCTAGACTGCAGTCTGGGGTGAGATAGAACTCAGTGGGACTGAAAGCTGGGGTGAGAAAGATGTAGCTGAGTGGGGCATAGGAGTACTAAAGTTCCTAGTGGAAGGTCAGAGAAAGCCAGGAGAGAGCAGGGGCAAAGGAGATGGTAATCATCTTCAGTAGGGAGACCCACACAGGTGTCAGAGACCAGCGCTGAGAGAAAGTTGCCCAGGTGGTGGTGAGCACCCCTAGGGAGTAGTAGGCTCCAGGAGCCAGAGAAAGGAAGGACATTTACCAAACAGGTGAGGAGAGACTGATGGTTAGTTAAGCCAGAGGGAAGAAGTGATTGAAAAGGCAGACTCCAGACTCAAATTTGGTGGGTGGCAAAAGCCAGCAGATACAGATGATCTACACATCCCTTAGGAGAGTCAGACTGGCAGCTTGGTTCAGAGCAACCAGGTTCCAGGAGAGGGAATCTATTTATGCCACTTCCTGTTGTGAAATAGTATTTTAAGATGTGTTCCGTTTGTTTACGCTGTGAGACATTTATTTTAATGATGCAAAGATGTGTTGTATTCTTTCTTTTATGTTGCATTTGTTTAACTCTGTGAAGCTGTATTACTTTGCCTGTCTAAAAACCCTGATTGGTCTACTAAAGAGCTGAACAGCCAATAGCGAGGCAGGAGAAAGGATAGGCGGGGCTGGCAGGCAAAGGGAATAAATAGAAACAAAGAGGCAACAGGAAGCAAGAGAGATCAAGGAGAAAGAAAAGATGGGGCCAGTCACCCAGGCACACAGCCAGCTTTGGAGTAAGAGTGAAAGTAAGATTACAGAAGTGAGAAAAGGAAAAAGCCCCGAGGCGAAAGGTAGATGGGATCATTTAAGTTAAGAAAAGCTGGCTAGAAACAGCCAAACTAAGGTCAGGCATTTATAAGAAAGAATAGGCCTCTGTGGTTTATTTGCAAGCTGGGTGGCAGCCTCCCCTGACTCATGAGCAATGAGTAAAAGAACCCAAAATGTTTAAATTGTCAATAACAACTCCCAGTTTTCAAAGCTAGAAGAAAAGAAAGAAAAGAAAAGAAAGGAAGGAAGGAAGGAAGGAAAGAAGGAAGGAAGGAAGGAAGGAAGGAAGGAAGGAAGAGAAAAAGAAAAAAAGGGAAGGACCTGCCTGTTCCTAGACATGGTGGAGGAGAAGGTTTATTGCACATACATGGGAGAGCATAGCCAGAGGCAGAGACATCTCCAGAGTCCAGATTGGACATGGACTGAGCTGGAGCCTGTAAGGAGAGGGGAGGAGAGAGAAGCTGCCAACCAAGAGGATTGAGGGGTGAGGCTTTGGGAGCTCCTCCCCTCCCCCTCCCCCCCCCCCCCCGCCATGCTGAAAACTTTAACCAACTTGACCTCGAGAGGGTTTTATGCAAGTAGTGACAGCTGCCATGAATTGTGTGCAACATCCATGCCATTTCCAAAGGACAGCATGTTATAGCATCTCCCCCATCTCTTGGATCATATTCTTTCTGTCCCCCTCTTTCTCAGTGTTGACTGATTGACGTTGAGAGGAACAATCTCACCACTATGACACCAGTAGACATATCTTGCCTTGACAGTTTGGTATTGTAGCGTGAAGGGGTCCAGGGCTGGAGAAGACCACTGATGTCTTTTAACAACCTAAATAGCACCTTTCAACATTATGAGAATTAGCCAGCAGCGAGTGCATGTGCCCTTCCCCAGCAGCGGTGCAGCTTGTTCTGCAGTAGTTTTAGCTCTAGCTTTTCAGGGAAACTCCAGACTGATTTCCATCAGCAGTGTGTGAGTGTCCTTCTTTCCTTCCATCCATGGTGGCCTTCGTTATCATTTGTATTTTATATTTTTTTGTTGTCACAGCTGTGTTTAAGATTTGATCCACCATTACCATCTATCATGACAGGATTGTTCTCCTGTGATGAAAAAATATATACAACGTGTATTATTTTAACATCTGAAGACACTTTTCCAATATTTGTTAAGGAGGCTGTAACTACGTTACTAATTAGAATGCTTACTACCATTTTGTGCGGATTGATTTTGTATCCGGGCAGAAAGCATTTATTGGCTCTAAGAGTTTTTGCTGGTGTCATTAGTGTTTCTTACATATAGAATCACATCACATATAAACCCTTTCTTTTCTTTTCCTATTTGTATATGTCTTACTTCCATCTCTTGTCTTTCCACCTCTTGTCTTTGCTTTGGCTAAGACTTTAAGTACTGTTTTGAGTAGGAGTGGACACTCTTGACGTGTTCCCAGTCTTAGTAGGGACACTCTGAGTGTTTTCCCCCTTAATCATGATGTTGACCTCAGTTTTGTCACATGTAACAATCTAGCACGGCTTTACTATGTAGGGTTAGATTCTTCCATCTCTTGATGCTCTATGGATTTCATCAAACAAGGGTTTGTTTTTGGTTTTGGACCATATGAGATCATCCTGTAGTTCCTTTCTTTGAGTCAGTTACTGTGTTTGGTAACTTTTATTTGATTTATTTATATTGAATCATCCCCACATCTCTAGAATAAAGATAATTTGGTCATGATGAATGATCTGTTTGATATGATCTTGAATTTGGTTTGTTTGCATTTTATTTTTGCATTTTTAATCATCAGGGAAGCCAATGTGTAATTTCTTTATACTGTTGTGTCTTTATCTGGTTTTGGTGTCAGAGTAATACTGGCTTCATAAAAGTAGCTGGAAACCTTTATAATTTTTTAGCATAATTTAGATAGCATTAGCATGAGTTCTTTGAAGTTCTGGTATAATTCTTCCGTGGATCATTCTGGTCCTGGGCTATTTAGAGTTGGGAAACTTTTTAGTAGAACATCAATCTCATTGCTGGTTCTAGATCTGTTTATTAATTAATAAAAGTTATTAATTTATCTTTGTTTAATTTTTGGTATATTTTAGGAACCTAAAAATTAAGTAATTTCCTTAAATTTTATCAGGCTAGCCAAATAGAAGTTTTAAAAATGTATTCTTAAGATCTTTCGAATTCACTGTTACCTGCAGTCATCTCTCCCTTTTCATTTCTATTTCATTATGCTTCCTTTAATTCTTTAAACGTTTTGGTCAGAGAGACAGCTATTATTCGGGTAGGTTTTCTTTTTAAGAGAAAAAAAGGCATTTCTCTTTTCTTCATTTGTTTTGTTGAAAGGAATGCTTAACTTTACAATTGCGATGCATTTGTCTGGTCTGTGGTTTCTAATACCATAAAAAACAAATCAAGTATCATTTAGCACAGAGTGTTGCTGAATATTAAGAATAGATGAGAGTTTTGTTTAATGAAGCAGACTTTTGTGTCTGAAAAGTGTTTACTGAAATTTATTATATTCTCATTATAATATTTAAATATAAAAACCAATATCACTAATTACTCATAGGAAAATAACCATTCTGAATTAGTAACATAGTTACAGCCTTCTTATTTTAGATTTTTTGTTGTTAATGTCACAGATGTATTTAAAATTTGATCCCCAGTTACCATTCATCATGGTGGAGCTGTTTTCCCATGACAGTAACAATATGCAGCCCACATTATTTTAATATCTAAAAATACTTTTCCAATATTTACTTTTGCATTAGGTTGTATACATGGGCATGAGTCTCCATGTGGTCTATGGGCATGAGTGCAGGTGCCCTCAGAAGAAGATAGTCACCAAATGTGGGTGATCCTAATTTAACACGGGCCCTCTGCAAGAGCAGCACATTCTTACCCCTGGGCATCTCTCCAGACCCTATGTGAAGACGTTTCATTAAATCTGTATTCATTACACAGTTGGACTAACTGGTGATTTAGACTTTTGAGTTTTTTTCCCAACAGTAAATAGCATCACCATTCATCTACTGCCTGCCTTGTAAAATGTGACTCTAGAGCAGATTCGTGGAAGTGAAGGATTCTTGGTAAACAACTTGAACCTTTCAAAAGACCATACACGCATTTCTATTTCTTTTTCAGTGGCAAGCCTTGTCAGTGTTTATGAGAGAAGTGTGCTCACTGCATTCTTCTTGGCACTGGGTGTTCTTTTGTCTATAATCTAGCACATTTTATACGCACTGTGTTTTACCTTATTGATAAACCTCCCAGACTTTGGAGATCCGTGAAGCTGAAAGACTTCTCAAATGACATTTTCTATTTGCACTTGCCTTTTCTCTGAGGGAGCTATTAATTTTGCTATTTGAGTCGGTGACTTTCTTTTATTTTTATTTTTCTTTTTTTTTAAAACAATTTTATTTATCTGCCAATTTCAGTTCCCTCTCCCTCTTTCCCCACCTTTTCCCCACCCCACTCCCCATTCACTCCTCAGAGAGGGTGAGGTCTCCCATGGGGAGTCAACAAAGTCTGTCACATCACTTGAGGTAGGACTAAGGCCCTCCCACTGTATCTAGGCTGGGTAACGCATCCCTTCATAGGAAAGGGGATCTAAAGAGCCAGTTCATTCTTTAGGAATAAATACTGGTTCCACTGCTAGTGGACCACAAACTGCCCAAGGCATACAACTGTATCCCAAAATCAGAGAGCCTTAGTTTGATCCTATGCAGCTGTCAGTCCAGAGTTAGTGAGCTTCCACTTGCTCAGGTCAAATGTTTCTGTGGATTTCTCCATCATGGTTAAAACAAATAATTTTTAAATTAGTTATAAATCCATCAAGATACATACAACACTTTTTTAAAACTATTCTAAAACAAATAACTTTTAAAAAGTGTTGTATGTATCTTGATGGATTTATAACTATTTTGTTTTATGGTACAAATCAAAATGATATGATTTTTTATTATTATTACTTTATAAATAGTACCAATCAAAATACCATCTTACACCTGTCAGAATGGCTAAAATCAAAAACACCAATGATAGCCTATGCTGGAGAGGATGTGGAGTAAGGGGAACACTCATCCATTGCTGGTGGGAATGCAAACTTTTGCAAACACTTCGGTTTCTCAGAAAATTAGGAGTCAACCTACCTCAGGATCCAGCAATACCACTCTTGGGAATATACCCAAGAGATGCCCAATCATACTTTAAAAGTGGTTGTTCAACTATATTCACAGCAGCATTATTTATAATAGCCAGAACCTGGAAACAACCTAGATGCCCCTCAATGGAAGAATGGATAAGGAAAGTGTGGCACATCTACACATTAGAGTACTACTCAGTGGGAAGAAACAATGACATCTTGAATTTTGCATGCAAATGGATGGAAATAGAAAACACTATTCTGAGTGAGATAACCCAGACCCCAAAATATGAATATGGTATATACTCACTCATTAGTGGATTCTAACCATAAACAAAGGACATTGAGTCTATAGTTCGTGATTCTAGAGAAGCTAAGTAATAAGGTGAACCCAAAGAAAAAATTATATAGATCCTCCTGGAAATTGGAAGCAGACAAGATTGCCAGACTTTCTTCTCTGTTGAGTAAATTTGTCTGTCAAATTCATTTTAAGTAATTTCTTATTTTTAAGTTTTAACTTTATATGTTAATTTTAATACAGTAGTAAGGATTTTTAAATGGCATGCATGCCTCTCACGAGTCTCTGAGAGTCTTCTTTCTCTTGCTTTGCTGTAGAAGGCCCTTTCACATCAAAGAAGAGACTGCTCTTTGCCTAGCCTATCACTTTGTTCTTCCCAGCTTTTAACTTCGAGTCGATTCAGAACACATTTTCAGTGGAGACACAGATTAACAATATCCCAATATGCTGTCTAGTTATTCCAGCATCATTTTTATGTTTACATGGTCAGACAGACACTTCCTCTTTCCACATCATTCTTTTTACTGAGATGCACACTACCTCTCCCACCAGTGACAGTTAAGCCACATGACATCACCTCACTTCTCCAAGCGTCACCTAAATGGTCCAAGTGCTGTTCTTTTACAGAAATATATATGTACACAAACTTTGTGGGTGTGCATCCAAATGCAGGCATTGTATGTTACTCCTCCCTTGCTATAAGGATTTATTTTTTTCTGCCGGATCAAAGACTTATCTTGAGTTACAACCATGACCAGACACGCATGCACGCGCGCACACACACACACACACACACACACACACACACACACCAGAAACTAGGGATCAGCTATTGTCCACAGGACTTGAATGTAGTAGTTCACTTTGATTATAACATATTATCCAATAAGTTGTCCCTGGAGGAGGTATTTTATGTGTCGCCATCTGATGGTGGACTTGCAGAATGTGTTACCACCTGCATTTCTTCTCAGTATGTTTTCTTAAAGTTTCTTGTGCTTTGTACTGTCCATACTTAGAGTACTAACAAGGAGTTAGCAAGTGGTCACTTGTTAGGCTATGGATTAATTTCTAAAACAAAAAAATATTACTAAAAGTAAATAATTATGCAGATTTTTGTTTTAAAACTGTATAGATATATTTCTTGAAATTTTCAAATTCTACAAAATTATGAGAACTAATAGATGGTAGGAAGCAAAAGGTTAGATAAAGTTGGTCAAGATAGTCATACTTAGAGAGCTGGTAAAATATCAATAACACCATAAAAAAGAAGCAGGCATCTAAATTTCTGTGACTGATATACTTTCTTTGAGTCTGTGAGTTCTGCACACTGCATTTTAGGGGTGCATGTTCCCACATTCCCATGGACCCAAAGCAGCACCCAGTAGGGACATGGTGGGTGGTCCCCATGACTCCACTCATGCATGGTTCCTGACCAATCGTTGGTGTGAGTGACTTTCAAAATTAGAAGTTGAATGATATCATTCCTCTATCCAGAGACATTCTGTAGCTTCTTGTGAGGTTTCGAAGGAGATCCCACGTCCACCTGATCCTCTGGTGACTGTCTAGTTCCTGGTCTCATCTGCCCCTCAGCCGTTTCCTAGAGTACATTGCGTTCCTCCTGCCTCAGTTTCCCTTCAAGGTAATGGTTGTCTGCAGTTAACACAGCTTAGTTTTGGTGTCTCTCCTCTTCACAGAGACGACCCCATCTGCCTCACCCAACATAGATCTCTTTCTCTGTCTTTCTGCCATAGTTTTTCATTTAATTCCACCAATTGTTCACATGAAAGACCATGTCAAAATTTATAGTGGCTGTGCTTAGCGTTTCTGTGAGTTCCTCCCAAGATCTGTACACTCTAGGAATATAAGTTTGCTCTCATTTGCTGTGTACTGTCATTGTCTAATGTACAGATTCTTACATACAGATAGATGGTCAATATATATTTCACTCCTTCAGCAAATATTTATTGAACGTTACATTACATTCAAGTGCTTTTCTTTTTCTTTAATTTTAATTTTGGAGAATTTCATACATGAGTACTATATTGATATCGTTTATACGCCCCCTCCAACTCCTCCCGTACCCCCCCCCGCACTCCCTCTCATATTCATGACCCTTATAATTACAAGCGCACACACACACACACACACACACACAGCCCATGGAGTCATGTTAGTTCTGTTAGTATGCATTTAGGGCTTACTACTTGGCATTGACTAACCTACCAAACACTTGTCCCTAAAGAAGACTGAGTCTCCCTGTCTTAGCAACCATGGATTGTCCGTAGCTCTTCATCTAAGGGTGGGGCTTTGTGAAATTTCCCTCATCCACGTTGGCAAGTCAAGTGGTATTGCCACTGTGCAGGTCTTGTCCAGGTAACCATGCTGTTGAGATTTCATGGGTGCAGCCCGCCTGTTATGTATAGAAGATGCAATCTCACAGCAGACCTATTAGCATGATGACTGTATCCATGGTTACACTACACTAAAATATCCTGACTAATAACAGGACACTGGCTTACCTTTTCTCACCTACCCTGCCCCTGAAGTGTGCTCGTTTCTCTGGTCTTTGAATGGAAAGGTTGGCCAATCTCCATATGCATGAGAATAATTTTATCTCTCCACATTTCAATAGCTTTAATACAACCTGCTCAATCTGCATTTTTTTGTACAACCCAGGACCACCTGCCTTGGGATGGCACCACCCACAGTGATCTGGGTTCTCATCAATCATCATCAATCATCAGTCAGGAAAATGCCCCCAGACTTGCCTACAGGCCAATCTTACGGTTTCTCATTTGTGGTTCCCTCTTCTTAGATAACTCCAGTTTGTGTCAAATTGATGATAAAAAAAATAACTACATAAGGCAGGCAGTGATTGAGACTGGAAGATCATGACATCATGGTTTAGGGTGCAGTAGTTAGCAAGATGAAGATATCAAAAGAGTTTCGAGAAGTAAATGGTAATTTAGCAGCACAGCTGTTTGCATGGTTGAGGAGAATTCCATCTTAGATACACAGATGTGCAGGAATTTATTAGCATGAGCAATGGAGCACTGATCATTTATCATTTTATAATCTTTGTTTACTGGGCAGTATTTCTCTGCACAACGAGCTAATTAGTATTGGCACATCTATTCCTAGTCAGACAGGAGGTGGCTGTAGTTCTTACAGGGACTCGGTTTTCCTTTTAAAGTTCTCTGTTTACTTAGAATTGTAATTATGTACCCACGTGTGGATTCTTATCTTCTTGGGTCTTATTTTAATATGAGTGACCTTTGTAATAATTATGAGTATCTGCCGTTAGTACCCCAAATACTCCCCATTTTTTCAGTTCTTCCTTCTGCATCCCCTTCTGTGCAAGTTGTCACTTGATTTCTTATCTCATGTCCTATTAACTTTTATCTCTTACAAACTGGGAGACTTCCAAGACCCAATCCCTGATTCAGTCTGTTCTCCATGGTAGAATTAATTGTTTCTTTCTTTCAATTTAATTACTTCTTAATAATTTCTTATTCCCAAAGTTTTTCTCTTATCTTTCTGTATTTTTTTTTAGAGATTAACACATGTCTTAGTTTCCTATTATTTGGTGCATTAATTCTACTTCTATGTGTGACATAGAATAAATAATAAATTATTTAAATATTTATTATTATTTAATAAATAAAAATATTTTATCTTTCTCGCTCTGTCCTCATATTCCTCTTCCAGGACCAACAAATGACACAAATCTTATTCCCTCTTGAAGAGCTTAGGTCACGGAGATGAGTGGAATCTTCCAGATTTAAGAATTACACACACCTTAATTTATGTGTCACAATTATAACTCTGAATCTAACTAATAAGGGCTTGGGAGTAAAATATGCAGAGAAGAACAATACATAAAAAAGAAAATATTTTGTGCAGACTGCTTCCTAGCTGTTGACTGATAGTGCTAAACCAGCTGTAGGCACATGGTTAAAGTCATTTGACCGTTTAATTACATTCCACTATTTAAAATGGCAGAAGGATAGTTTTAAAAACCATACTGGGCAGGCTATTGATTCAACAAATGCACTGATACAAAGCTATGGGTCACTATCTGTAAGCTCTTCAGTTGGGACAGTCCGAAGTCCGAAGTCTCAGGGACCCCTTTGAATGTGAAGCCCACTTTCAAAGAGAGGATCATATTATCCTGCTTGAAGAGAGAGAAAAGGACAATTCTCAGAGGCTGAGCTTCTCTGATGAATGTTTTCTAGCTTGGCAGGAGCTGCAAGGGGCTCAAAGGGAAGTATGATGGTCTCCTTAGGAAAAGCAACATGGGTTACCATAGCCGAGTAGTTTGGCATTCTTGTTAGTGCAAAAATAGGGTTTACAGTGGACAATCTTCAAAACTGGGTCAAGGAAGGGTGAGTATAATAAATTAGGGCTTTTATGTTAATGAAGTCTATCTTCCAGAGATTATCAGTGGTAGAATAATGTAGCCAGATAGGCATATTAGGCAGAGTAGACCTGTGATATTGTGGACATTAGTGAGATTATTAGTAAGGTCCACCTAAAAGGTGACAAGGAGATGATGTAATAAAGCAAGCTGACATGACAGGGAAGGAATGCTACCAAGAGTTGACACGTGACCAATAAGAACGAATGACTCCTAAAGCCATTTAATATAATTGATAAGCAGAAGGCTACAAATGACAGACTCCTGGCTACCCACTGGGCAACTCAGGTCCAGAAAATGATGGACAGTTGTGGCATGGTAGTGTAGATTTCATAGTGTATATTATAGCATAAGTTTATAGTTCCTGGAAATTTTTAAATGAGGGTTATGGGATAAGAATAAGGGGATCCACAGAGGGAAGAACGGCCGTGGCAACATCAACATTTGAACTTTGTGCCAATAGAGGAGGGCCCAGTGGGAGAGGTCATGTTGATGAAGAAGATGGAGCAGTAGAGAAGTGTGGTCCAGCATGCAGTGCGGCAGGGTGCAAAGAAGGGGACAATTTACGGAAAGGAAAATGCATGGAACCTGCAGGATTTATTGCTGGAGTAATGCAAGAGAGAAGAGCTTGGTAACTTGAGGAAAAAGAGACATTGCTGCATGTGTTTTCACTCTGGGCGTTCTAGCCTTTGCTGCATATATTTCTGAAATACATCCCTAGGTTAAAGAGCCAGCTGAAATAACTGTCATTTCGGGCTATGTTTCTCCGTGCATGTAATAAAATTGCATCCAATTTTTGGCTTCAAGTTTGGTCCCTATTAAATCCTAAGAGTCTTTTTATTTAAAAATAACTATAATCTTTATTTCTCTCTTTAAAATCCTAGGGTGTCATAATATTTTAGTTAGTAAAGTGGGTATTTTTTTATTGCTGTTGCTATTTCATAACAAGGTCCCAAGTATGTGTAGAAGCTCGTCCCCGTGGACTCAGGCTGGCATTCTCACAGCACGGGATCACATACGCAAACAGGTAGCTAGATGGCGAATATTCATGTTGCCCTTTCCAATACTTATGGAAAATGGAGACACCTATGCATTTCCTTAGTCTTATTTGAAACTCACATTTCCCGTTCATGCCACTGCAGAACGACGCGGATCCGTCAGGGAACATGCATTCAGAACCACGAATATCTAGAATTTGTTTTCTCGTGCACATTTATGCTGTTTAATTATGGTTGTAAATTCTCTTCAGGTTGATGTCAAATCTCAGCTGTCTCTATTTGGCCCTTAAATCTCCTAACCTACTTAAGAAAAATGAATTTTAGGTTCTGTCAAAAGTCACATGGCAGGATTTAAGTTTTTACCTGTTAATCCTCATCTGTTATCTACTTCTTTGAAACCTGACATGATGAAGAATTGTTTCACTTATAAAGGAATATTAAAAAGGGGAGGGGGGACCTCGAAGTTCTGTAATCTTGAGGGGGAGATTTTTTTCTTTTGCTCCAGGAAGCTCATCACAAAGATGGAGGACTGTACCAGGCTTTTATCAACATTTTTGGCCAAGGTATTTTCTGCTCTCAGTGCCCTGCTCTTCCCACCCTTGAGTGGCAGGTCTGCAGGTGCTGATAAGTGTGTCTTCCCAGGAGCCCATCAGCCTTATCTGCCGACTCCCCTGCTCCTGCGTGCACACAATGCATCTCCAGTAACAACAGCGCCGCGTTTCGTGCTACCGCGGCACATGCTTTCCATGTCCTTGAAGGTTTTAGCTGCAGAGTTGTGCCTCACTTGTTTCTACATTTCAATATCCCTCCTTAAACATTTGGACCTTATCTAGTGTATGTCAAGTTTAATTGTCTTTCAAATATGTCCCGAACGCTTCATGGAAGCTTTTATATATACTTATATTTTACACTCACTTTATCTCTGAAATACAGTATCTTTCTCTCAGGATAGCATCACTTGAAAATGCCCTTGAATGGGTTCTGTTTGTGGAATTTAACTGGATTCAAAGAAACAAATTTTATTTGAAACTAATTTCTCTTCTTCTGCCTCCCTTCTTTCTCCCAGTTCTCCAACACCTAATGTTCTTTCCACTGGCATCTTAGTTGTATTTTGTAAATGGGAAGTAAAAAGTAGGTTCTCGGTTTTTTATTGATGGCATTATTAGTAGTATTAAGAAGAAGAAATGGAATGGCATTGTTTGCCATTCCTTTGACCAGTTTCAAACCTTGATGAATTATTATTTGTACAGATTTTCCATGTGACATACGTGTGTGTAATTTACTTGTAGTTTAATTTCATCTGTGTTTACTTTCTTACAAAAATATATGATTTGGTAAGAAACATTAAACCCAAGAACATAAGAACAAGTCGCAATAACAGAAGTTTGTACACCGTGGGAACAGAACAGAGATGCTGATTGTCAGCAATAGGACACATGCAGATCCGTCCAGGCTGTCACCAATAGGACACATGCAGACCGGTCCAGGCGGAACTAGCGTATGAGGTCTGTGGCACTGATCCTAAGGCTTTTGGATACAAACTTCAGGCTCTGAAATAGTCCCTGAGGAAATGACTCATCCCCTCCTTTAAAGGCAAAGAGTTTAATAGGGACACTAGTGCAACAATTGGGTTTCAAGATCAGAGCCTCAAAATGAGGGAGAGATGGGATCATAAAGAGTTTGATTTGTAGATGTCTTTAATATATTAGAAGAATATTGACACCTCCTTGCTCTTATATAATAGAAATTACTCTTCTCTTATTTCATAAGAAGTTAAACATCCTCAGAATAATTAAATTATACTCAGGCTTTCCTTAACTAATTTGTGTCTATAATATTAATAAATTTGACACACTCATTCATACATAGTCTATGAAGATACCTGAAAAGAAGAAAATGCCAATTTTAATGTACTAAACAACTACGGGTTATGAAATAATGGTCTTAGGTACTATCCTCTACCTAGATATTAGAAAATTCAAAATGAATAATCTAGAAGCCAAATGTGGAAACTTAATTACATGATTGTTTAGATCACCAATAGAATGAAGCTATATGCAAACAACTCAGTTTTTCAAGTTTAAAACTGTTAAGTGTGCTCATATTTGGGGCTTGAAAGATGGCTCAGCAGTTAAGATTACTTCTTGCTCTTCCAGAGGATCTGAGTTCATTTCCTAGCACCTATGCTAGATGATACACAAATAGGTCCAAGGGATCCAATGCCCTCTTTTATAAATGCCCTCTGTGGACACCTTTAGTCTTGTGCATGTAACTACAAATATACACACATATGATGTGTCATGTCCTTCTATATGTGTTGCTGTTATTGGTTGATGAATAAAGCTGTTTAGGCCAATGGCTTAGCACAGTAAAACCAGGTGGGAAATCTGAACAGAGATTTAGAGAGAAAATAGGCAGAGTCAAGGAGACACCATGTAACTGCCGAAGGAGACAGACACCGTACCCTTAGCAATAAGCCACAGCCTCGTGCCAAACACAGATGAATAGAAATGGATTCATTTAAGATGTAAGAGTTGGTTAATAAGAAGCCTGAGCTAATAGGTCAAGCAGTGTTGTAATTAATATAGTTTCTGTGTGATTATTCAGGTCTGGGCGGCCACAAAACAAACAAGCAGTCTTTGCTTATAAAACACATATACATGTAGAACTAAAAGTACAAAAATAAATTTCTAAAAATATGGTCATATTTGTAAGTGTAAAGTCTGTTTAATCTACAGTTAAAGCACTGATATTCAAATCAGATTAATTTACTCATACACTGATTATCCTACAAACACCAATTAATAGAAATATGCAAATGGTTCAAATGACTCACTTATTTCAATTTTATGCTATATATAAACACATGTGTCTTCAGAAGATAAAATAACAGGTATGAGATGCAGATGCAGAAAACTTCAGTAAAGAATTTATATGTAAGAAGGGCAGTTGGTGGTGCACACCTTTAATCTCAGAAATGGGAAGCAAAGGCAGGCAGAACTCTGAGTTTGAGGCCAGCCTGGTCCACAAGGCAAGTTTCAGGAAAGCTAGGGAGGACTGACACACAGAGAAACCCTGTCTCGAAAAACCAAACAAAGAAGAACTTGTATGTCTAATAGAATTCATTTTCCTGAGACCAGGGTTATGCTGATACAGTATTGCTTCCAGTGGCTTTTTTCAGTTATGAGTATTTTAAATTCAGTTTGTCAGCTCCAGCTATATCTTCACTGTGAGTTCCAAATAAAAGTAAAATTTCAAATGCACCTGTCTCTACATTGCACATAGGGTCATCTCATGGAAATGGTAGAATTGAAAAATACATCCATAGTACATTCTTTCTCTGTTTTGTCTCTTTTCCCCATGTTGACTTGCAGTCTCATCTTGATAATTAATGTCATTAGTATCATTCTTTGTCCTTTACTGAATTTGCTCACAAACAGAAAAATAAACTTATATTCACTAGACTCAATGTTATCTCATTGACAGTAGTTCCAGTAATTCATGCTAACATTGATGTGAATACATGTGATGTGTTAAGAACAGACTACATGACAAATGAGAAGATTGTTTTCTAACACAAAGACTCTCCACAACCGTAGCAGCAGCTTCGTGATTTGCAGAATTCATAGTGAATGGTACATTTGAATGCTCCTAAAGGAACCTAAAGGTATAATTGCTAATTTTTAAAGTGCTTTGCACTTGTGTGTACAGGCACATACATACATATGGGTATACGTGCACACATATACAAATATACATGTATATTTATACATGTATTTGCAAAGAATTTCTCAAAGTCTCCATCTTAAGTCTCTGCTAAATGTTACTTTAAAATTTTCAGATAACTTTCTCTTCTTAGATTAGAGATTGTTGGGCCTGGAGAGATGACTCAGTGGTGAAGAGAACAGATTGCTCTTGAAGAAGGACCTGAGTTCAGTTCCCAGCACCCACGTGGCAGCTCCTAACAGCTTGGAACTCCAGTTCCAGGGAATCTGATGCCCTCTTCTGCCCTCTGTGAACATCTACACGTGTGTGGTGCACATACATTCACTCTCATAGGTGCACACATGCATACACACAATGACATTTTTAAAAAAAGAAATGTTAACTTCTGCTTTCTAGGAGATCCATCATCAGTGGGGACACTATTGTCATTAATGATTGTGTCTGACAGCATGTGTGGCACCTTGGACGCATCCTGATGCTCACAGTTTGCATTCTCTGTGTGTTTTCCAGAGATGACGGACTAGCATGGCCTGAAGCATGGCTCAGTTCTATTACAAAAGAAATGTCAACGCCCCCTACAGAGACCGCATCCCCCTGAGGATTGTCAGAGCGGAATCTGAACTCTCACCGTCTGAAAAAGCCTACTTGAATGCAGTGGAGAAGGGGGACTATGCGAGTGTCAAGAAGTCTCTTGAGGAAGCTGAGATTTACTTTAAGATCAACATTAACTGCATCGACCCCCTTGGGAGGACTGCTCTTCTCATCGCCATTGAGAACGAGAACCTGGAGCTGATTGAACTGTTGTTGAGTTTCAACGTCTACGTTGGCGATGCGCTGCTTCATGCTATCAGGAAAGAGGTGGTGGGAGCCGTGGAGCTACTGCTGAACCACAAAAAGCCAAGTGGAGAGAAGCAGGTGGGCATGAAAGTGGTGTGTCTGGTTATTATGCCGATAGAAAGGCATGTTAGATTTACAAACACCCTGAATGTGTGTGTGTGTGGGGGGGGGGTTTCCTTTTGGTCTTTCATTTCGTTTCAAGAATATGGACTGTAAATTTGTAATTTGTTAGATTATTTTTCTGTTTAAGCTCTTTGCCTGTCGTGGGTTTCTGTGTCTTCTGGAAAAAGTGGATACCCGCATCTAAATTTGCTATTGTCTGTTAACACACTATCAAGGCTTCTTTGTAAATTCATCCTTAAAGAAGAAGAAGAAGTTATTGCTAGAAAGAAGCTCAGCTCTGCCTGTAGGAGAATTCCAAGACATTTATTAGTGGCAGAAGTGTAGCAACGCTTTCCTGCTCTGAAAAGAGATGAATGTAGTAGGTACAGTGCAGGCCGTTAAGCTTACTCTCCGCGTGTTTATCACTATAGAAACAGAGCGACGATAGATGGGAACAAGAAAGGGATGTTTTCATCCGTCTGGATTTTTTGCTTTGTTGCTGCCCACCGCTGTGTCAGAAAGGCCTGTTTGATCCTGTTTCCTAGACCTTGACCCCTTGACTTCCCTGCATCAAGGCTAATGATGGAGTAGCTGCAAAGACATTGCAGATGCTACCATGGCTCCCAAAATCTTTCAAAGATGTGTCTAAATAGTTCTAGCAACTTCTGCCCTTTTGACAACACACAGTCTTCTGTATCTGAAAGTTGACAGTATGTGTAGAGTCACATAGCCAATCTGTGCTCTGTCTACTCTTGTCTTTGCTTCTCTGAAGCACTTTTATCAATATCTTCACAGTTGATGGGTTGACAACCGTAGCTGAGCATCTCTTCGAGTTCTGAGATACCTTGTGTCTCATGATGCATTCTCAAATCTCATCCTCATTCACTGCTGCTTCTTCCCTGAATCAAAATATTGATAAACTAACACTCTAAGGAATCCTAATTCTCTGCTTATTGCTTTGCCAACTTGGTTGTTGTTTGTTTCATATACAGTTACGGATCTTCTTGTTACACTGTTAAACTTCACTAATAGAATCATTGGCCCTTGGAAACTTGAGCTAGCCGACATTGGGGCATACAAGATGTAGCCACGCCTAGAGACATGCACACTATTAGATCCTAGGGTTTTATCACTAAGGGGCTTCAAACACCCCAGTGGAAAAAGGAGGAATCTGGTTTACTGTGTGTAAGCGAAGGTTCTACTCTTAGTGTTAGAGCTGCATCGTTGTGACACGGCTTTGAAGAGTAACCAGCTCAGGGGAGCAAAGGTAGAGTCTCACGGTTTCAGAGATTTCAGCTCGCGGTTGCACCGTTTTCTTGCTGTGGGCTGTGGTGTGAGACAGAACAACATGGTGGAGAAGATATGACAGAGAGAACTGCTCACCTCCTCACAAGACCCTGGAGAAAGGACAGAGGGGTCAGGGAAAACCTACACCCTTCAAGGGCACAGCTTCCGTGATCTCTTTCCTCTTCCTGGGTCCTACTTGCAAGAGTTTCTGTCCTGTCCCAGTAGCCCACTAATCTAGACATTCAGTGCTAAAATGATGCATTCATTCATGAAGAGAAAGCCCTCAATCACTTCTTGAAAGCTCTGCTTTTTGATACTGCCCTGGGATCAAGGCTTCAATACAGAAGCTTCTAGGGAACATTGATGACTCAAGCTGCTACCCCTAAGTCAACTTTTGGCTTTAAATTTATGTCTGTCATCATACCCCCAAAGCATCTACATGTTTAGTAGCAACATACTATATTATATTTCTTGTTGTTTAACTTCATGTAGGTAGCCATAGGCCAGGGGTTAGGTCTTCCATGTAGGCCATCAGTAGCCTAGAAGTCTCTGGAACAAAATAGGCAGTTAATGTGATTTTCATGTGTTACTGAAGGAACTCATCAATTCTGCTTTCTAGAGGGTTCTCCAGAGTTCCTTTAGACAATGACATTTGCGCTAACCAGAGAAATCTGGTGTCTGGAGAAGGTACCTGCTATTATGAGAGTGTTTGTTGGAAAATGTTCAACTTTTGAGCTAAGTCCTCAGCTCACAAGTAGGTCCTGGCTCCTTACAGGCACTTGGACTCAGATTATTAATAGAAAGTAGTAAAGGTTTGCAGTCTGCCGGGGCACTGACGCTTCCCAGGCTGCTTGTTTCTGGAAGATGTCTCTCACATGAGTCTTCTGGCCAAGAATTCCTTTTCTATTTGTGTGTTTTAGAATTCCACCCCAGGGAAGGATAATAAAGGAACACTGCCCTTTTTGATTTGAACTTGATCGTTTCTGAAGAACTAGGCTACCTCAGAGTTCCTGGGGTGCTCCACATGGAAATGAGGCATTGGCAGCTTGAATGTACAAAGTTAATCCATAAAAGTCCATAAGCAATGTGTTGAGTGCCACCTTGACTGTTAGTATTTGGCTGTGCATGTGTTATTTCATTATATAATACATTTTTAGACACACACAACATCTCTTGGAATGTCAGTTTTCCATACATCATGTGATGTGGGAAACAAGTATATTTTTAACTAGACTTCCCTTCCCACCCCCTCACCCCCGCAATAAAGTTTAACTTTTTAGGTAAGACTTGCATTTATTGAATTTATTTTGCGTGTTGGGGTAATACACCCAATTCTAGATGTATAGATATATATTCATCCTGAAATATTCTGACATATACCAATACTAATGTTGAGGTCTCTGGTTTATTAAACATGAAGACAGTAATAATCTACTAGGTTTGATAAATGTAATTTGAAGTGAAGGTCAAGATGTGGTTCTAATATAAAACCACTAAACTTAAGATCCTGAAATATGTTGTACCGTATAGATATATTATTATTCTACAAATTTGTCACGGGTTACATTTTTTTCCTCTGGAAAAGACCCAGTGTTTGGTGGCATGCTAAAATCATCAGCCCTGGGAGACATCAAATGAATTGGTGTGCTTCTTAATTACACTCACCGGGGAGCAATTTCTGGCTCAGCCTGCTAGGCCTTGTGTTGGAGCCCAAAAAGAGACAGCATTCCTAGTCTCAAGAGTGTTAAACTCTAGTTATGAAGAAAGAAAAGGAAAAAAAAATCCACTTTGGAATTAAGAATAAAGGTGGTCACAACAGAAAAGATGGCAGGAAAAAAATTCTATAATCTTTATGAAGTTAAAATAACTGGATTTGATGAACACACTCTGTTACATGGAAAAATAGGGATGTTTGGTTTAATACCTTGGGAAATTAAAAGAGAATGCATTGGCTGAAGTAAATTCTACAAGAAAAGGCCTAGGGGACCAGGTTGGATATATTTAGCTTTTAAGGACATTGATAACTCAGAGTTAATTAGAATTGTAGGTCAAGATGGAATTGGATAAGTAGATAGGTTAAAAAATAAGGAGAACAAAGTAAATAAATGACCCGTATCTCTGTAGCTCCTAATGTAGCTTTTCACCTTTTCCTCTCAGTGTTCACTGATCTATTTATGGGTCTTTAGCATGTCAAGTAACGTTTCTCAGTGTGGCTTTTCATGAAAAGGTTTAGTTTTCCTAGTTAAGTGGAAGATAGCCATGGAACGCCTTCTGTATTAAGTGTCAGTTTTCATAAATTGGGTTTTGGCATGTCAAGCTTTTTAAAATTTTTGGCATAATGAAGAAAAGAGCAATAGCTGAGAGTACAGCAAGTCTATGATTCTCGACCGCTGTGTGAAGATGGTGCACTGTGTACTCTCGTGGGGACAGCTCTCTTGCTAGCAACCTTACACTCGTCTCCTCGGGTAGGTTTCAGTTTTCTGAACTTTTCCCTACCCTTCTTAGAACCTCACTTCCCCAGAGACAGTGGCCAGGAATGATTTCTCGGTCTTCTCAGTTGATTGGTTACTCAGCTTTGAACTGTTTCCAGCTGACATTCCTTATAGATGTCTTCAGAGGCCAGATCAATGACAGTGACCTTTGGCCCAGTATAGCTGTATCGGGAAGTCGAGCGGGCTTTCCCACGCTTTATTCTCACCAGTGGTTCTTTGACTTCAGCGTCCTCAGAATCACAGGGTGGGCCTGAGGGATGCTGGGGGTTCCACCTGTGGTTTCTGACACAGCAACTTTGAAATGATGCTCTGAAATTTACACTTCTAAGAAGTTCCCAAAAGAGGCTCATGCTTGTCTTGACATAAGACTAAGGGAAACTGTGGCTTAGGGGTTGCTGAAACTGGTAGAACACACACACTTCTCTGTGTTGGATGTTAAACTATATGGTGCTAACCTGGTTTCCAGGAGATTCCCACTAATCCCTTGAAATCCTGTTAGAATGATATTATTGATTAGCTCAACAGTGAGATCCTAGAGTAGTTCAGTTGAAGATACATTGATCCCATAGTTCGGCTTCAAACCAGTCAAGGACTCTATAACCAGGACAGATCATAAAGGCATTATAATCCAGCTTTTCAGTTCAAAAAGATGGAAAGGGAAGAGGGTTCACAGAGTGCCTGGGATTTGGCCTGATCGGAGTGTTTGTAATGTCATAGCTACCTACCAAGTTTGATATAGTCATAATGGTGACAATGAAGATGCTAGTGATAGTGTTAGTGACAGTAGCGTGCTGCATTGCTAGTAGCTAAATTAATAATTTTCCTTCTGTTATCTCTTTGAAATAGCTACTCCATCTTATGAAGGTCAGCCTCCTGTTACCCCCTCTTAATAGGCGAGGAAATGAAAGGATAGCATGTTTTGATTGACATCTCCCAGGTGGCAAAGCCAAGAATCATCAGCCTTGAAACTACTGGGCCTTTGGAAGTAACTACTCATCCACTTGGCCTGGCTTTAGGCAAAGTACCAATTTGAATAGGAGATATTTGAATTGTTAATTGTTCTAATTTGAGGGACATTGGAGACATATTGAAAAGATGCTCTGGTCTTGTTTGTATGTTTGTCCTGAATATTACAATGCCATCTTAAGTCTGCTTGCTCAATAAATATTGTGGCCCTCAATGCTCTTTGCCACAGTCATGGCATCTGAATAATAGTCATTAGGAGCTGTGAAGTATTAGGGAAAGGCAGGGTGGACTGATAGAAGGCTGACCTCTGACCCTCTTCTCCACTTTGATTGAAGAATTCCACATCTCCCTGAGTTGTAGTTTGGTGGCTGCTAAGCTTTACCCCACCAGCGTTTCAAAGCTTACATTTTGTAAAGTCACTTTTATAGATTTAGATGCGATGCCAACATAATAATGCCACCATAAATGGATTATGGCATTACCTCTCCTTTCCTGCAGACACACACAGACTAATAACCCAGAATGTCCTGAGAGCTAAGTTAAGCATTGTCAGTTTACCCTCAAAGACTACATGGCTTCTCTGTTCATTTGAAAAATATAGTCTTTGCCAATTGGAACCGAGTTCAGGGAGAGCACAGAGGAATTCAGTTTGCTCTTTCCTTTTCACACCAGTGCACATAGGGGATGGGTTTACAATCTCAGCAGCCTTTCTAATACAATTCTGTGGCTTTAGAAATGTTAACTATTATGAAATCAGAAAAAAACCAAAGACTGTGAAATAGAATTCTGGCATTAGCATGTTAATTCAAAACACGTGTCCAAGCAAAAACACCAATAGCTAGAAATATAGAACTCTTCTCACTGATTGTGGATGCTTAGTAAGTAAATTCCTGGGTACTGGAAGGAGACCTGTTAGTTAAACAAATAAAATATTTTTGTTGCTTCTATATGCTTTCTGTTTGAAGAGTCAGACACTGAAAAAGTCTATTTAGATTTTTTTAACTAGGCTTCAGCAAAAGCCATTTACCGTCCACACTCATAACTTTCATCCAGGGATTATTAAATTACGTGTAGACTAAGATGTGGTCAGTCTAGTTTAGTCGGAGCATGCATTCATTGGCATGATGAACACTCTGGGGCTGTCCTTCATGGCTCACCAATGGTGGCTTCTCCTGATTGTTCTCACGACAGCCTGCCTTAGGTCAAGCCTGGGCTATCAACAGTGTGCACACAGTGTGAGTCTGCCTGCTATCAGGAAAGGACATGAGCCTGAAGATCCATGAACCCGTCATCAGCTACCATCACAGCGGGCAAGAGAATGAGATAGCATGACACACATAAGTAATGTGGAGTAAAGATGTCATTTCTGAAGCCAGCCGTTGCCATGGCAAACTCTGGTAATCCCAGCACTTGGGAAGCAGAGACAGGAAGATCACTGTGGGTTCGGGCTTATCTTGGGTTACAGAATGAGACCCTGTCTCAAAAATACACAAGACAGTGCGATTTCTCACCTCATCAAAATGTTTATCCCACTTTCTGATACAGTGACATCAGTCAACAATTCTGCTTCATTTAAACTCTTGTGTAAGGCCGTCAATAAAAATACTGCCTTGTTATTTTCTTAATCCGACTCTAGAGTTAAATAACTAAAAATCTTCTCCACTTTGGATTTTTTTGGTTGGTGTTTTATAATGCAGTGTGGTCAATATGAACACGTACTTTGAAGGTCTGAAAAACAGAGTGAGTTTTGTTATTCCACAGGAGGGACCTTGAAAGCTGTGACAGCACAGCACGCAGACTGTGTTTAGTCAGCTGGCGGACGGAAGTCACGAAAGAACTAAGTAGGTCTAAATGGAATCACGCGAAAGCGCCACTCCCGAAACACAGTTAATGTCATAAGCTAGCGTCAGTAACTAGTTGTGCTGGCTCATGTGCGGACAACCTCCCTGGTCATGGGAAAGCCGACAGATTACCCATAATCCCTTGAGCATGTGCTTCCTTGCTCTCTCCTGTCCACACAGCACCACACAGCTCATGTATTAAAGCAAAACCTGCCAGACACGTCAGGGGCCCACAGGGTGATTTTTACCGCATGTGAAAAACACCAGGTGGAAAGCCCACGCAGGTTCCAGCAAGAAAAGTCTCCAGGTGTGTAGGTCTGTCTCTGTCCTGCTGCTGGAGTTCCTGGAGAGACAGCACCTGCTTGTTGGCACAGAAGCTAAGTCCTGGCAGAGAAACCGAGTCACTCTCGGAAGAGAGGGCAGAAGAACATGACCCAAGAGTTCAGAAGGGAAAGGCCTGGATATAACCCTGTTTTCAAAGGTCAGAAAAGTCCTATAATCATCTAAGTTCTAACTTTCTCATAATGAAGAAGAGGTTGACAGCCCCACTGTTCCAATCGCTCTAGAGATTTGCAAGTTAAAAGGAAACAGACAATGGAAGCCCCTTCACTTGGACATCATTTGAAGTTTACTGTATTCTCACACTCAAAGCACTTTAGACTTATTATACTTAACTTTTCATTAAAATGTCCATCAAAGATGCTAAGTGGTCCCTAAAGCAGAGCCTTTCAAACATGGCCTATGACAAAAAAAGATTTGAGGAGGTTATTTATTATTAAGATTTGCCTACATATTAAAAAAATGTTGTGATTAAGGCTAGAGAAATGGCTCAGTGGTTAAGAGCATTTGCCAGGCTTAGCAGGACTCATGTTCCATTCCCAACAAACATGCCAGATGGTTGATAACCACATGTAACTCTACATGTAACATGTAGCTCACATGGGTTCTGATGCCCTCTTCTAACCTTCCCAGGTACCTTCGTGTACATTGGAAAACATACATGCAGACACACATAAAAATACACAAATAAAAATAAAATCATTCTAAAACCCATATTTGAATATAGACTTCTGAGAGAATTTGTTCATTGAATTTCTCAACTAATAATTAAACTAAAACTGAGTCATTGGATGCAATTGAGTACATTTAGCACAAGAAGAAGTAGGAACTAGAAAGGTCTATGCTATGGCCAGAATGAGCGGCCACTAATTTAAACATGTCCTTCCAATTTGCCTTGTTGCCCTTCCATCATCATGGGCAGAATGAACTTTACTGCTTTAATATGAGAGGCACAAGCAGAGGAGGAATTGGAACCACTTTTCTTGGCTTTCAGGAAGGGTTCTCATTTTCATTGTCGTCATTTGTCTTTTATGGATTCATTTTCTGGATCAATGAAGGTCTAGATGTCCGTGTTTCCCATCAGCGTTGTTTGAATCATTTATTAGAAGCCCTGGACAGATATGCCTAGTTGTGATCTCTGAGCATGCCAGAACTTAGCAAGCAGAGCTAAGAGAAGGTTCAAACTATCTCACGAAGAGTAGATTGGAGGCTGAGAAAAGTTGATAGCAGCAAATGTATTACTTGGTGTGTAATCTCTTCTCGCCTAAATGAAGTGACAAGGGGTGACTGATTGGCTTTTGCTCTGCACAATTCTCACTCTGTCTCGTGTAGCTGAGTTACAGTATTTCTTCTTGGCTCTTTACAGAATGTACATGGGCTTGTTTGAAATGGCGATTACGTTGTATCAGTAGGGAACCCTCGTACTTATGCATAGTAGCAGCAAGCATAAGGAACTGAAATAGACATAACTATTCATTTAGAGTTTATACTCTGGATTTTATTCTTCTGTCTGTGGCTGTCTGGCCTGTGTATGTGCACATGTGTGCCTGGTGTCTGCAGAGCAATTGATTCCTCTAGAATCAATCTGGCTGGTGTGAGCTCAGAACGGAACCCAGGTCCTCTGCAAGAGCAACAAGTGCTCTTAACCACTGAGCCATCCCTTGAGCCTCAGAACACATTTAAAACCAATCCTGGCGCCCCACAACAGATCTAGAACACATTGGTGACTACATGTTATCTCGTGTGAGCCCCAGAGGAAGCTTCATGGGCAGTTCTTTTGTTTTCACCATTTATTTTTCTTTTTTTTTCTTTTTTTAAAATTTTTTTTTACTGCTTTATAAGTAATATCATTCAAAATTTCCACTTCCTCCCCTCCTCCCATTTCCCGCTCACTCCCTCACTTCCCCTACCCCTCCCCTTCCAGTCCTAATAGAGGACAGGGTACCCTGCCCTGTGGGAAGTCCAAGGCCCTTGCCCCTCCATCCAGGCCTAGGAAGGTGTGAATCCAAATAGAATAGTATCCCAAAAAGTCAATACATGCAGTAGAGACAAACCCCAGTGCCATTACCATTGACTTCTCAGTCAGCCCTCATTGTCAGTCACATTCAGAGAGTCCAGTTTGATCACACGCTCGTTCAGTCCCAGTTCAGCTGGCTTTGGTAAGTTCCGATTAGCTCAGGCACACTGCCTCAGTGGGTGGACTAACTCCTCATAGTCCTGACTTCCTTGCTCATCTTCTCCCTCCTTCTGCTCTTCAATTGGACCTTGGCATTTGATTAAGAGTGGCTAACTTGATTGAGTCATTCTGAGTAGCTAACTACAGTTATCTAAAGGGATCGGTGTCAGGATTCTCTCGCCTACCGCAGCCTGTACGTGCTCAAACTTTTTATAGACAGAGGTTTATATTTGCATAGAAGCTGTATGTAGGGAGTCATCTGTAAGTTACAGACAGTACTTGCTGTAACTCCCCGATGACCTGTATGTTAAAAGTGTGGTCCTCAGCCTGTACAGCTATCTGGGGGTGGAGGGAACTGTGAGCCCAGTGACAGGTCTTCAGGATGCTGAGGACACGCCCTTCCTCTTCTGCTCTCTCCCTGGCTCTGGGTTAGGGGAATGGCTAACCCCAGTGTACATGCACGCTCCTATCATGACGTCATGCTGTGCCGTCACCCCAGCTCCAAATGAGTGCAGCCACTGGCTCTCCCAACTTGTGAGCCCAGAGGAACTTATTTCTTCGCAGGTTGGTATGTCAGACGTGTGCTGCTGAAACAGAAACCCAGCCCCCATGCTTACTGTAATTTTAATGTCTAATAAACTCTTGGGTTGTCTGGAGAAAATCAAGAGAAAGCTATATTCAATTCAGAGGCCGTTTTTAATTTTTGCAACTGTTTTCAATCCACCGTGGCTGGCTGGATCTACTGACACAGGAGGCCAACTGGACTTAACTGGCCCCTTTTCCAGCTTCCTGAACGACAGCATTGAATTAAGAGTTCATTCTTACTTCTTTACGGGAGCCTTACAAACGTCATGGAACACTTATCTAAGGCCGTCTCTGTTAAGTAGTAGAGCTGAACAAACTAGGAACAAATGCAGGGACATGGGTACTAAAGTGAAGAAAGTCCGGGTCAGAGGTCAGCGTTTAACTGTTAGGGGATGTGCAGAGAGGAAGCCGAGCGCAGGTTTGATTGCTTACACTGGCTTTATTAAACTCCTTCTTTGGTCATCTCATACGCTGCCTCAGCAATCGAGAGCATGCCACAGCCTGGAAATAAAACCTGGGAATCTTGAGCACCATGGCTCTGCAGAACTATCCTGAAACCCATTCAGCCAGAGGCTCCTGGCGTCTCTCGATAACGTTAAAATCTCGGGATTCACGGAACTTGCCCGATTTCCTCCTAGACGGCTGCAGGAAGAGACTGGCAGTCATAAAGGAGACGCTGCTGGCACATTGAGGAATTGCTGGGAAGAGGGAGGTGAGAACGGCACATTAGCGGGAGTGTGGGAGATGAATGTCAGGCCAAGCATACATCAGCACTCTGGCGGAAGGCAGGGCTTCTGCCAGCAGCTTGTTTCGGAGCTGATCCCTGATGGCTGAGCCTCTGCGGGGACAGACACTGCCATCTTGCTGGAGGAGGATTTTCTACAAGTCAACATGGAACGTTTCCCTCATTTGCCTTTGTTGAGATGGGGTTAAAGCCACGCCCCCTTTGTCGCTGTCCTTTTCTGTACCCCTCAAGTGTTTCAATGTGAACAGGAACTGCTGTGTTACTTGCATACACCTTCATAATAAAAATAGCAGAAATGGAAATCCTTCCCCTAAAAACATAGATGACTTCGTGGGTTTGGCACAGATCCTAGAGGCGGAGCACAGGACATTATCAGTTACACATACCTGATTCTCACTGTTTCTCCCTTCCCCTCCACCACGTCTGGTCAACAGGGAAGGAAACAGCTAAAGGTAGAGAGATAAACACTGAAGGAGATGACGTGTTCTGGGTGAGGCTGTGGTTTGGATCCTAAGCACTCTCCTAGGGGCAAGGTGTGGAAGGCTTGGTCCTCGGCTCATGCTTACGTGAATGCCTGTGCTGTCTTTAGGGGGTCACGTCAGGTGGAATGAAGGTAGGTCACTATGGATCTACCCTGACCTTTTGTTTACTCTCCGCTTCTGGGCACCATGAGGTGAGCAGTTTTGCTCTACCCGGCATTTTCTGGCGTGGCGTATTATCTCACCACAGGTTCGAAGCAAGGAGGGGACCCCTGTGGCTGAGACTTCCCTTTAAGCTGTCTCAGACCTCTTGTCGGTGACAGAAAGTGGGCAAGTGGAATGAGCAAAGGCTCAATATGAAATGGTGTGTTTCTTCATTTGTTCCCTGCCGTGTGTCGCTTGGAAAACTATACAGCCTACCGCGTTAGTCCGCTCTCCACCTCTGTGGCAAAGCGACTGAGTTAAAACACACCTTTTCCTCTCAGTAAGTTTTCAATCTCCTGTTCCAAGAGCAGTCTCCTGTCCATGGTGGGTGGGCTTGGCTGCTTTGGAACCTGCGGTGAGGCAGTGTATATTAGTGGAAATGGGTTGAAGAGAACGTGGCTTAATTCATGGCAACCAGCTGATACAGGCAACAACCTCACCCTTAACCCCTCAAGCACATTTAAGGTAACTGATTCAATCACATACCCAGTTAGCCAGTTTATAGCCAGGTAGTTGGCCCTTGTCCTGTGTGAACCTCCTTTAGTTTTTCTGTTACATTTCCCAGGACCATTCTGTATCTATCCTGTCATTTGAGTTCCAGACATTTTATCATTAGAAGACATTGATGCATCTTTGGATGCCAGAGGGACCATAGGTTTTTATTGTTGTTATTATTCATTCTGTTTTTTAACTTCTGTGACTGAGAAAGTTTTTGAGTGAATCATCTATATTTATCATGCATTTCTACAAAGAGATCAAGCTATTGGTAAAAGTATGTAGTAGTATAGCACTATAATATATCAGCAAGGTCTCATTCTCTTTGTATCCATGTTGAGAGAGTTCCTCTATCACGGAGCATTATGGTGTGAAGATTCATAAGATCTTGTCCCTAACTTCTTGCCACTGACTGTCCTCCATTGTATAGAACAATCCAGTGTGACATGCTACTTTTAGATTTATTTATTTTTTTGTGTATGGGCGTTTTGCATGCATGTATATATGTGCATCACACACGTTCGGTGTTCATGGAGGCAAGAAGAGGGCATCAGGTCCTCTGGAATTGGAATTACAGATGTTCATGAGCTGCCATGTGGGTGCCAGGCACCCAAGTTCTCTGCAAGAGCAGCCGGTGCTCTTAACTGCCGAGTCATCTCGCCGGCTCCCCAGTGTAACAGTTGTGACCAACTTAGGAGATTCAGGCTATGTGATTTTGACCAAGAAACTTTGTAATATCCATTAAAAATGAACATAAATTGTATTTTGTTCCATATATTTGTTTTGAGATTTCATTGAAACCCCAGATAACAGGACTTAGCACCTCTCTATCAATCTTCATGAATGTATATCTGCATTCATTCAATTTCCACAAATCTAATGAAGAAAATATAAAATGGAAAAAATAATTTGGAAAGATTTCTAAGCCCTAAAAGATGTCTTAAAATGTGTTTTACCAAAGTGAACTAACTCTACACTAAAGTTTATAGAATGTGATTATTTGTGTATTTAGAATAAGATTGTAAGGTGGACAATATTTGGAAAAGGAACTCTACACAGCGTATGGAAAAACTGCCCAGAGTACTTCTGTTCAGTGCTGAATGGCAAGCATCACAGCGCATCAGCTAGTTCTGCACTCGTCATCGGGAGGCACTCCAGCAACACAGTGAACAAACTCCCTTTAGCTCAGAAACAAATCTTTTCCCCAAAACAAAACAAAACAAAAAACCAAAAACAAACAAATTAGTTATACTTGGTGAAGGAAGTGCCAAAGGCAATTTTCATCCTTATCTCTATATCCATTTCTGTGTGCACAAGTATATCATCTTGAATCGGGCTTAATATGCTGAAGGAAAATATGCAATATCGGACTATGTTTATTTTTTGGTTAATGGTGACTTCAGTTGCCTCCCTACCCCTGAATACCTTTACTTTGTGCTCTCTGTGGCTTACATTGTTTGACTGTACCACGTGTTCTTCATCTATTCATGTCGATGGGCGTTCAGTCTGGTTCCATTTCCTGGTTGTTTTGAATAGCGAACTCACAACGTGTGTGTGTGTGTGTGTGTGTGTGTGTGTGTGGTGTGCACGTGTGCGCAGATATGTCTTTGCATATAACTAAGTATGGTATAGTGGATGATATGGGAGGTCCTTCCAGTCATTTGAGGAACTCCCACGCTGAATTTCTTAGCTGCTACGGAATTTCACATTCCCATCAACAGTGAATTAGTCTTTCTCATTCCTAATGCCTGCGTCAGAATTTTTTTAACCCTTTGTTTTCTTGATGAGATTCAATCTCTAGGTGGTTTTAATTTGAGTTTGCCATATGGATAAGTATGTTGAACATCTTTTCAAGTCTTTATTGATTATATTTCTTTTACTTCCTATACAGTCAATTGTGCATTAATTGATTAGATGATTCGATTTTTACTGCTTACTATTTACAGTTCTTTATGTATTCTAGATATAGATCCCCGTCTGAGATGTAGTTGGCAAAGATTATTTTTCCAGTTCTGTACACTCTTCCCACTGTCATAGTTGTCTCCTTTTGCCGAGAAGGAACTTTTTAATTTCTTTCAATCCCATTAGTCAGTTCTAGAGATGGAATTATCTCCTGTGCTGTTGGAGTCTGTATTAGAAACCCCTGTATGTGTCTGCATCTTGGGTTGTTTCCCTTTACAATTTTCAGGTCTTATGCTAAGGTCTTACCTCAGAGCCATTTGTTAAAGAGACTGTTGCTTGTCCAGTGCATGTGCTTGACAAGTCTGTCAAAAATTAGTTAAGTCTAACTGATAGCTCTGTTTCTGTGTCCTCATCACTGGTCTGTGTCTATGTTTTGCGCCATCTTATGCTATTGTCATGGTTCTGGGACCTAATTTATTATTTATTGTTACCTGCATTGTGATATCCTGAGCATTGCGCTTACACTAAGGGTTGCTTCAGCTATCTGCTCTACTTTCACTTGAATTTTGAAACTTGAATTTGTTTTAGTTATGTGAGACATCAAATTAGAATCTTGTTGGTGATTATATCGAGTCTGTAGATTAACTGTGCCAGCAAAGACATTTTCACAATATTCATTCTACCAAGTCATGACCATAATAGTTCTTCACATGCTCTAGTATCTTCAGTATATTTTTTTTCTTAGTTCTTTTACTGGGGTTTTCCTTAGTATAAATGGAAGCTTCCCCTTCATTCATTTCATTATTTGAGTTTATTATTCACACATATAGAAGCTACTGATTTTATAAATTGATATTATGGCCTATAACTCTACTGAAGGCTTTATTAGGTCAAAGAGTGTCCTGGTAGAATGTTTAGGTTATTTAATATACAGAGTTATTATATCATCTACAAATAAAAATAAATTGATTTTTCTATTTCATCTTTTAATCTATTCTATTCTTGTTGCTCTAGCAAAGGACAAATAAGAATGAATAAAGCTATTACTCTAAGGGTGTAGAGGAAATGCTTTCAGGTTTTAACAGTTTGGAATAATACTGACTATGGGTTTAGAATTTATAACCTTTGTTGTATTGAGGTATATTTTTCTATTCCTAGTTTCTTTAGCATTTTTAACATTAAAAACATTGAATTTTGTTGAGTGTCTTTTCTGCATTGATAAAAATGATAATTGATATCTGTCCTTAACTCTATTTTTGTACCGAATTATGCGCATTTATTTGTATATATTAAACCAATCTTGTATTCCTCAAATGAAATCAAGTTGATGATGATGTATGATCATATCAATGGTGTTCTTTAAATCTGAAGAATTATATTGTGAAAATTTACACGTATTTATCAAGAAAATTCACTTATAGTTTTCATTGTTTGGTCTTTTTCATTTCTAGTTATGGTATTTTCCCTTTTCCATTTCAGGGTAATGCCAACTTTGTAGAATGAGCTTGGTAAGGTTCTGTGCCTTTGTGTTTTGTGAGACAGGTTGAGGAGCACTGGCTCTTCTTGAAATGCTTACAACAATTCAGTGTTGAATTCACCTGGTCTGGAGTCTTTATTGGGAAACTTATTTGTTTAACTATGAAAAGATGTGTTGCATTTTGTTTGGTTATGTAGAGAAGTGTTCCTGTTTTCCCTTGCCTGCCTAAGGCACCTGAATGGTCTAATAAAAAGCTGAAAGGTCAGTAATGAGGGAGATGCCAGGAGCCTGTCAATCAGACACAGAAGAAGCAGGAAAGTAGGACCTACAGAATGAAAGAAAGATAAACAGCCCTGAGGCAAAAATGTAGGTGACTAGAAACACAGTAAAGTAGGTTAAAAGAACTAGTAGAACAAGGCCAAGCTAAAGCCAAATATTTATAATTATATTTATAATTAATAATGAGTCTCTGTGTCTTTATTTGGAAGCCGGTTGGTGGCCCCAAAAAATTCCAACTATACTTTAATTTTTGTCATTATTTATGTTATTTCTATATTCTTGATTTAATTTTGATAGGTGCTATTTGTCTAATAAAGTACCCATTATTTTTTTAGATTTCCATTGGCTACAGTGAAGAGTATATATCTTGTTTCTTTTAGATGTGATAGTCTACAGATATCTTTTGGGTCTATTTGATCTGTGGTGTTGTATAACTCCGACATTTCTTGGTTTATTTTTTATTTTGAATGGTCTGTTGAAAGAAGAGAACAGGGTACAGGGAAATCATCCACTCTTGTTGTATAAGGATGTATTTGAAATTTTATGTCTAGTATTGTTTTATGAAATTTGAAGTACCAATGTTTGGTGCTTATGTTTTCATAATTGTTTTATCTTCCTGATGAATGGCTCTTTTTATTAATAGCCTTTGCAATCTCTTGATAATAATTTTGACTCAAAATCTACAATACCAGCTATCAGAATAGCTAAAGTGGCTTATGTTTGAGTTTTGTTCATTTCTAAGATTGAATCCATCCTTGAACTTTCAATTTGTGGATGTCTCTACTAGTGTGTATAATTCTTAGAGACAACATATCGTTGGATACAGTTTTATAATCCAGTCAGACATGGTGGGTCTTTCTATTAGTGAGTTGAGGCATTTACACTTAAGTTTATTATTGATACATATTTGCTAATTCTTGTTGACTTTTTTTTCTGGTGGCTTAGACTACCATTCTTCACTTTCTTTCCTGTTAATATCAGACTTGGTTGGCTTGTTAGAACTAATGGATTACTACTTGCTAACCCTTTCATTTGTTCTAGATTTTTCTTTTCAGGGCCCTTGTGATTGGCACTATCATTATTTTCTGTATATTATATTCTATTCAGACTTCAGTATGTTGTTTGGCGGTCATGAGCTTCACTTGAATTTCCCTATCAATTAAAAAAAAAGATTGCTTTGTAGGTTATCCCCATCTTAGTTGACTGTATTTACTTTCTGGGATTGAATTTTTGGCTGTCAACCAGAGATCTGACCCTATATTGGTAATTGTGCTTATGTTAGTGACTTGATATTATCCACTTATAGCCTTTGTGGTGTGTGTGTGTGTGTGTGTGTGTGTGTGTGTGTGTGTGTGTGATGCATGCCCACATGCATGTGTGTATCTTTATGCATGGTGTTTATTTTTAGGTGTATGTTTATTTGAGTACATGCATGTGGGTATCCATGCACAGTGTGCTCATATGTGTAGATGCAAAAGTTAACCCTTCAATGTCATTCCTCAGTTACCTTCCTCTTTATTTTCTTTGATTGACCTGGTGTCCTGCAATTAGGATAAGCCAATGGTCAGCAAGTCCCAGGAATGCTCTTATTTGACCTCTCCAGTACTGGGCTTGCAAATGTAGGTCACCATGCCTTTAATTTGTTAATGTGGGTTCTGAGGACAGTGGAGCTGTCTCTTCAACCCCTTGCAGCTTTGATTATTGTTATTTACTTGTAGTTTTGCCCTCCTGCCTATAATGCTTCACAACAGTTTCTCACGCTGTGCCTCCTAAAGAGATTGTCTAGTCCTGTCTCTGAGTTTCTGAATACCTGTTGTGTTTGACTGCCTGTTTTTAGTCCAGGTAATTTTCTACCTTAGCTTTATTTAATTTCTTATGTCTTTCATGTTTATCTCATGCCTATGCATCTTGATCATATCTGGAGTTATTAGATATTGTCATTTTCTTCCCCTTATTTGTTATTGAAGGTGGTGGCCCATCTGAAGTCTGAGCCTCTCTTGCCGGCACCTGTCACTCACTTGGCATGGTCTTCCTCACTTCTCCCAGTCACTTTGCTCATCTTTTCCTATCACTCTGCCCCAGTTACCCCACTTACAGTTTGCTTTGCTTGCCAAATACCATCCTGGACTTCACCACACTCCCAGGTCCCTACACAGAACTGGCATTGATTATTGGCAGAATTATGTAGGCTCATGATTTCATCCCTCTTCCTTTTTTTTCTAGAACTCACATTTCGCCTCTTTCCACTTGCTTGTGGCGTCACAGACTCAGCGGTTCATCACCGTGGCCTCTCATCAGCTCCCAGGCTTTCCCTCATGTCTGACTGTAGCGTGTATCTGAAACATGTCTTTTCAAGCTGATTGTCCAAGTTTTCAGTACAGTAACAGTCGATGGACACACTCCATTTATAATATTATCTGGCAAAATATATATCCCAGTCTCCACCCTCTGTCTTGTAACCAGGAACCCAGAGAGGGCTGAAGAAAGGTATGCAGCCATATGGACGAGTTTGGTTTGGTAGGCATGATGATTCATTGTGAGTGAGTATGTGTGGTTCCCACTTGTCTTCCTGATTAGCTCTTTTTCCTTCTTCTCCCAGACATGCAGCAAGACCGTGAGACATGTTTCCTACTCCCTCAAATAATAGCTCTCATCTTTTCTTGTGTTAATAGCACTGGTTGTTAAGAGGAGCTTCAGGTCCTTGTTCCGCTATACGGCTCTCAGCATCCTGCGTCACACACCGCAGGGTCGTCGACTCAGCGGTCTGTTTTCTCAATACCCTTTACAGCTCCTTGCTCATCTTCTCAAAATCTAAATTTTGAAATGTCAGCGAGTTCAAGTCTCTAACTACTATTTTTCTCCCCGCGCTCACTGCTTGCTTGCAAAATGGCATTCAGGCTCATGGCTTTAAATACGACTTGTACGTTGATAACTGTCAGATGTGGAGGTGCACGTGTCATTTCAAGATTAACATGAAAAGACTATAACGTGAACTCCTTTGTGTCTCTAAGCCTCTGCTCTGAGAATGCTCATGAGAGGCTCGCCTGTGCTCTGCTCAGGTCTGGGTATTCTGCCATCCATGGTCTCTCTGTGTGGAATTTCAATTTCACATCCCATAATATTCCATTGCCAAATCCCAATGGCTTCACTTTGGTAACCTATCTAGTTCTACCCCACCTGTCAAGTTCTCCACTGTGATTTTCCCTTCCCTTGATGACCGCCTTCCTCTCCTTTTGTGTGTCCTGCATCCCTTTAGTCCATTCTCAGTGCAAACACTAGACCGGTTCTGCTTCGGATGCCTATGTCAGGTTATCTCTCTGCTCAAACTGTCCCGATGCCTTTTCGTTTCACCATGAAGTAACAGCCACAGCTCTGAAAATGAGTCACATTGCGTGTGTGTCATCTGCTACGAACGTATCTCCCAATGCTACCATCTGCACTCTCCCACCCCAAACCGTCCTGCTCTTCAGTGGATTAATTCTCCAAGCAGGCTTTGCCGTATTTACAGCCACCGTCCCCTCTTCCAAGAGTGCTCTTCCCGTAGTCACAGCTTTGCTTGACCCTCTCATCCTTCAAAGTCCCAGCCTCATTTCCCTTTGTCAATAAAAGGGGGTAATTAATCTCTCTTCTATGTTTCCTGTCTTCTTCCTCCACTGTGGCTTTCTTTGCGAACCCTATCCTTTGACGTTCATCCATTTTTAATGCATCCCTCAACTTGTTTTCTCAGGGATGGTGTCTTTCTTATTTCTCTGAATGAAGACAAGGATATTGTCTCATTGCTAGATGCCTGAAAGCTGACAGAGTAGGTGGCAAGAGCACCAACGGCGTCTTGCAGTTAGTGAGTGGCTGGAAGGATGGAATTTCGCCCAGACAAGCCACAATTAATGCAAGCAGGACAGCTAATGCTGTGTGGAGAACATGCGTGTGAAAAATAAAGACGTGGGTTTATTGATCCTTACAAGGAACACGCTCCTATGATATGGTATGATGGACTCATATCATCTGGTGAGACTAAGAGAGGAACCACAGAAATGACAGTGGTCGGGGAGATGCCATCTACAATGATGAGAACGGGCTATGCTTTATGAAATACTATGCCCAGAGTGCTTTTCTGTCTAAATTTGACTTTAGTCCATAAAAGAATTTAAAGTCAAGACTATCCTCAACATTTTGCTGCTGAGAAAATCGAAGAGTTAGCAGGTGGTTCCTTTAGGTAGGCATTCGACAAGGTGCAATTAGTGGAACAATACCTATGCCCACACACTCCTATCCCGATAAAGGATCGTCATGGATGGCTAAGGGCCAGGGAGTTTCAAAACACAGTCAGGATAAGTGAAAACTCAAATAATAGGCCAGAGTCTGTGTATAAATGCTAATTCCTAGGAAGTTACATTTAAACTCAGCTTCTTAACATCTTGTTAAAGGTCATTTAATCGATTCTCCTTCACTGTAACTTACGGTGCCTATGCAGACAGAGGATATTTAAGCTTTTTATTTTGAACACGGGCATAGCAGTTCATCACAAAGACCTGCATGCTCTGGAGGAGATGGCTTACAATTTGAGCAACAGAAAGCCTTCTAAACCTTGACACATACGCTTATGAAACTGCCCGCCAGGAAATGGCAGTTCTACCTTGCAGATGAATTCAGCACTATAATTGGGGCTGTGTTTATCTGAGGAGAAGCAAATGAATCTGGAGAAACTGAACAAGACAGTTCCTGCTCTTTCTCCAAACAGTCCCAGGGTTGTCATACATACCTTCCGCTGTTCCGTGATTTATAGAAATCCACAGGCTTTCACCTTTCATCTTTACCACAGCCCTGTGGGAAGAAACTCCGAGCCACCTTCGATGTATGTTTCTCCAAATCTTAATCTATAATGAGAAAGATTTTAAATAATGTCTACGTTAGAAAGCGGGAGAGTAGAAGCAAAAAGATACGTGCTGGTTTTGCCCATTCGACTAAAAGTGGTTGAGGCAGGATTTAATGTGTATCATCATGTCTTGGTGTTGGAGCAATTCTCAGGCTGTCAGAATTGCCTTAGCCAGAATAAGCAAAGTTTCAGGGCTGGATGGCTCACAGGTTAGGAACACTTGCTTCACTTCTAAAGAACCAGAGTTTAGTTCCCAGCACCCATGCCTAGCAGCTCACAATTACTGGTGACTCAAACTCTGGGGACCAGTGCCCTCTTCTGGCCTCCAGCAGTACCTGTACTCATGTGCGTGCACGTGCACGCACACACACACACACACACACACACACACACACACACACACACACAATTTGAAACCTGAAATGAATAATATGTTGAAGAATTCAGAGTCTAGTGTCAGGCTTTGTGGATTTCTGTGTGACCATGGTAAAGGAATTTTACTAATTTTACTGAGCTTTGCCATTCTCATTTGTATAACACAGAACATTTATCTCAAGACAATAATCCTGAAGATTGACCAAGATGAGACCCAAGTTTTTAGCACAGGCCACAGCACATGGTGTTTCATATGTGTTAGCTGTGATTTATGTCGTTACCATCAGTTCTAGGCACATTTACACGATACTGTCAGCTAGCTGACGCGTATTTGTCCATAGCCTATTTCACTCGGTACAAGCATTCCTGCCTCGAACATCTGCCATTCAGGCTCTCACGGTGCTGTGTTCCCCACATGCTCCCCGAACTCCCCCAAGTCAGTGGCATTTCTCTTGGTCAGTATTTTTTTTATTTGAAGCAGGACTTTATGTCAACCTACCATAAATAGTATGTGTAATATCATTTAAAATAAATATATGCATGACTAGTAATTAAAATTGTTTTTAATTTTAATTTTAATGGACACACATGGATATTGTCATTAATGTTTAAGTTGGGTGGGTCACTTACTGTAGCGTGGGTGGCCCGCAGCACTTTTAAAAGAGCCTTTTAGGAGACAAGGAAAATGGAATTGTGCGTCGTATGTACTTCTGTTCCCAGCAGCTTCTTAAAGCGCCTGTTTCTCTCTTCTCGTGGATAATTAATAATACCCCCTTCACCTGCCCACATTAAGGGCAAGAAAAGCCGGCGCAAATGGAACCAACCTCTACCACGCCCATCCTTGCCGTGAGAATGTTTGGACCGTGTTCTGGGTGTTTGATACAGTTGGGTTAAGAGGAAAGAGAAGGAAAAGTTAACGGGGAAACTATGAGCAGACGTGTGGAGTGCGAAGACCCGGCCACTGGAGTGTGATGTGGGGGAAATGCTGACATGCAAGATCCCCTGATGATTGGAATCTTTGCTCACCAACTGAGATATTGTGGTACAATAGGGTAAGATGATGTCTTGTACAGTGTAGATGTTCAACTAACGTTTAATGAAGGATTAAAAATAGGGAAGGGGGCCTTTCATAAATAACTATATTACAGTTCTCCAGTGTTACAGCATGAGATGTTGGGAGTATCCCTAGAACAGACAATATTTTTTTTTACTTCAAATATCTAATGTTATACTATTTATTGTAGGGAAGCTGGGCTTTTCTCAAATGTTTATCTTTTGAAAAGCGTGCAAGTGATTCCACAGTTTCGCTCCTGATAACCAGTGATACAGCCTCCTTTTGCTATCCATGTGAGACTGGATTCTCCCAGCATTTGTGACCCTAGGATGCTCCAGTCCTTTATATAAAAGGGCACAGAATTTAGATAGTAGCTCTACACATGCTCCTTCAAATTAATTCTGGATTATTTATGATACCTAATGCAGTGTAAGTGATCCACAATTGGTTAGAATTTTTACTTTGGGAGCAAGAAAAAAAAGGTTTGTATATATTCAGTGTAGATGCATTTATTCATTGATGTGTTTACTTATTATTTTTATGTGTATGAATGTTTTGCCTCATACATGTCTGTGCACAAGTGTGTTTAGGGCATGTATAGGCTAGAAAAGGGTATCAGATCCCCTGGAACTGAGATTAAAGATGGTTATGAGCCACCACGTAGATGGTGGAAGTTGAACCCAGGTCCTCTGTAAGAGCAGTAAGTGCTCTTAAGCCCTGCACCATCACTCCATCCCCAGTAGAAACATTTTTTTTTCTCCAAAAACTTCTGGTGTGTGCTTTGTTGAGTCTGAATATGGAACCTGGGAATAAGGAGGGTCATTGGTAGAGAAGTATTGTCAGCATCCTTGTCCGGGCAAAGTGTTCTCGGGCAAGAAAAGTGTGGGTTTCAGAAGTCACACAAGCAGCGTCTTACAAGACTATAGAAACTATTCGCATTCTGCCAGTGGCAGGATTTGTCTCCATGGTATTTCAAATTGGGCAACATATTAGGAGCATAGTCCGTTTTGATATTCTTTTAATTTTCCTTTGCGAAACTGTTTGTTTCGGGTGTTTTGATGTTTCTTCTGTGAGGAAGAAATTTAGAGCTATCCCTTTGTATCTTCCCTGACACAGAACTTTCTCTTAGGTTCGCTGCCACTCTAGGTAGTGGGGACAGTAAATGTGTTTGCTGTGTCGCACATGTCCTTTACTGTTGTTTACCAGTTCATTTTCTGAGCTTAAACTTGATATTTCCAATACTGCATGCAAGAATTGAATAATAAAATATTCAGGGTTTAATTCCACGTTTGCATTTTTTCTGAAAGAGTTCTCCTTAACCCCAGGGCTATGTAACTATTTATTATTTTTTCTAAAACTAGGTTGCTTTTTTCTTTTAATGTTCAAATATTTACTTCATATCACATTTACTGTTATAAACTGAATTAAACACCTAATTTAATTTCGGTGGAAAAATTGCTTGTGTCATTTAATAAATGAGCTACTTTTCCTTAGGAGTACAAGCTCCATTATTCACATGCAAACATATTATAGATAACCCTCAGGGATCATTCTGGTAAAGTAGCTGTTCAAGCTATTCATATTTTTCCCTATATTCTTGTAGCATATTCTGTATCATTTTTGTTACTCTTAGTCAATTCTTCCACAATAGCTAGTGTTTATCATTTTATCCGTTTCTGATATAAGAAGATCCCAGCAAAATAGTATCAAACACATATATATTATGGAACTTGACATACTGATGATTTTATGATTTTCCCATATTTTAACTATCAGAAATGTTTATATTTTCCTCCATCCTATTGGTTAAACTCACTAATTTTATGTTAATTCTTTGAGAATTTGTACAATGTGTTTCGATCATATTTAGCCTTTTCCCCAAATCTCCCCCTACCCCCTTTACCACCCATACAACTTTGTGTTCTTTGTTTAGAAACCTTTCAAGAACATCCACAGGACCCTGGCCTTTTCAGAAGGGGAAGGAGGAGGAATGGATGGGGTGAGGTGGGAGGAGGGACCAATGGGGGAGGAGGGAGGAGAAATTATGGTCTAGATGTAATAATATATATGAGAGGAGAATTAAAAAACCGATCGAGATAAATTTGTGCTGCCGAAGGGCTCCTATGTACGGAGCTTTCCACTGGACGGTGGCTGCTTACCAGAGGCTACGCTCCTAGAGAAAATTGAGGCTTCCTCTCTCAGCACTTAACTGCTAATGGCTCCTAGGCTGGGGGAAGGGTGGCGATTTGGCTCCTCCCACCCCTCTCCATTGATCTGACTTGGGCTTGCATGGGTCCCGTGCATGCCTTTGCAGCTGCATTGAGTTCCCGTGTGCACCTGCCTTCCTGTGACCTGCAGACACTCTTTCCTATACTCATACACTACCTCTGGCTCTTCAGGCTTTCCACTTCCTCTTCTTCAAAGATCTCCGAGCCTTGGGAGGGGGGCTGAGATATATATTCCCATTTAAGGCTGGGCATTTAGCCATGCTGGTTTTGTGCAGTGGCCAGTTGTCGGTCTGTCTGTCCACTCTCATCTACTGCCAATAGATTTCTCCCATATTTGGATCTTCTTCCAGATCTTCTGTTTTTAATTTTACCCCATTCATCATCGTTGTATATGTTGTCCCTAATAATTTCCATTTTGAAAGCTCTCTGTATCATATGCTCTGTTTTACATATTGCAGATTTAGAGAAACTCATTCCCTTTTACCCTAGGAACCTCGCATGGGACCTTGTGAGTGGGACAAATACAGGGTCTGGTAGCTTTACCAAGCACAGGACCTTGTGAGCTGGCAGAGACAGATTTGCCTCATTTCCTTCTTAAAATTTAGTTTTGACATGTGTTATTATTCAAGTTTAGGAAGCGCGTGTGCACACTAAGTAGACCCAGCACCCGAGTCCTTTGTGGTTTCTTTTGCAGTGAGGATGCTCAAAACGGGTTGCTCCTTTTCAGTTATTCTGCAGCTCTGGTGACAGAGATGCGTTGGTTTTTATACCTTGGGAGCACAGCGTCTTCACAGGCATCTCGAAGCCCGTGCTGTTGTTTCCTCACACTGGGGGTCCGGTCAGTCCTCCACAGGCTGCTCATTTCTTAGGAATAGGAATCTCCCCTGCTGTTATGCTTCCTTTGCCTTTGGATTCTCCTTAAATGTCTTTTACTTACATGAGATGTTTGCTCTTTATGAAGAAAGCCGGCATATCTGCTACGGTCTACTTTTCTTCTTGCTAGTCTCTGACAGTCATAAGGGTAGAACATTCTTTGCCTCCGTAAAGATAACTGCATTGTTTTGGCAATTAAATGTGCTACTTTCTTTCCTTTTCTGAAAGTCTGGTTTTTCAGTTTCTTTTCTAAATGACAGCTCTTCGATCAGTGTGTTGCAATCAAAACCCTCCCTTAAATCTTCCAACTTGGATTCAATGCGACTTAAGGCTTTTTTATTGTTTGGGAATTTCATGCATGTGTATAACGTGTCTTGAAATCCATACCCACTCCCTCCTCTCTGACTCCTCCCACCCCAACCATTTGAATCTCCCAGTTGCATGTATTGTTTTAAACCCACTGCCTGTGTGCAAATCGTTCAACTCAGGATAAGATGGATTTAAAAAAATACATATATAAACTAGGAAGAGATATATGATATTTTAATTTTTCTAGCTCCTAAGGGACATATGCAGTTCCTTTAAATTATGAATATAGGCCAAAAATCAATTTTTCTGGCATTGTTATTATATTATGTTTTTGATGTGCTGATCACTAATTCACAATCAGTTTAATTGCCTTTCACTATATTCATTGAAGGTATTGGGAGAGAAGTGTATGTACATATATTTGCATGTACATGTTGGGGATGTGTTTACATACTTCCGCCCACACAGTGTGCAGCATTCCTTATTCGGAATGGTGTTCTTTCTGCATTAGGCGCCACAAGCAGCCTCAGATTTTGTGAGTTCATGCCACACACATGAAAGAGCTCCGCATTTAGAGCTGTAGGTGCTCAGTTCTCTTTCAGCTGCCTTTCATGCCTGTTCCGAGCTCAAACGTTCCTCCTATGTCAGATCAAACTGCTGGTGCGTTTAAAGTTGTAGCCCTGCAGACGGCCCAGTCAGCTTTGCTTCAGGGACTGACTGTGGGCATGCAGGTAAATCCTTAACCTTACACTGAAAGCAGAGTCGGGTTGCTGTATGGCAATTGCCCATTGATTACTCTGTGGGAGCAGTAGGTTAGTCCTGAAATGATCTAGTTGAATTTGATTGGATAATATTGTAACCTAAGTGACTCATCTATCCACCTACCCATCCACCCATCCACCCATCCATCCATCCATCCCTTCACTAATTGATTCATTAATGTAAATGCCACTTGTTTTTTGCTTAAGTAGCTCATGTAGAAATATGCCTTGTAAAATTGGGTGTGTGGATGAGTTTTCAAATTCTAAATAACGTCTATTACTTAGATTTTAAAATTAGCTTTAAATTGATTTGAATTAGAAAGTCAAAGAAATCTGCATGTATGGGGGAGAAAAAAGTATATTCTGAGTTTTAAAAAAAATATGTTAGTATATATTACTTTGTAAGATTCTACCTGAAAACAAAATGAAATTGCAAAACCCGGGCAGTTTTGATTAAACTATTTAGAAAAAGTGTCTGTTTTATAAAGCTTTCATTATTGTACTGTTTGCTAGAGCATGCAGAAGATTCTTGAGTCATGAAAGCTTCATGTTATGAGACTAAGTATTCTACATGGAACAGAGCTAGAAACCTGTTCACCTGTTATTTGCTCAAATAAGAAAAAATCCTTATTAGAGTATAGATACTTGCCTGGTGTGGTGGCACATGTCTTTAATCCCAGAGGTGGAGGCAGGGTGGATCTCTGTGAGTTCAAGGCCAGGCTGGTTTACATAGTGAGTTTCAGGATAGCCAGAGCTACATAGTGAGATCCTGTCTTAAAAAACAAATAAACAAGCAAAGAATATGGATATTATTTTTTAACATCTATGATACACAAAATAATACTACGTGCACATTTTTTCTATAAGTATGACGTATTCTAACAAATTCTGCATGTCAAGGGCACAGACTTAGACTGGATAGATGCCACATTTTGATGGACATCACTCTTAAAATTGTCTACTGCATTTTTAGTGTACAAAATGCATATTCTTATGACAGATATTTCTAAATTTGGGTATCCCATATAGATTTGCAAAATTTTGTGTGTCTCAAGTTGGAGCCAAGTGGCTTCACCATAAAAACACGCATGACTTCTAGGAACAACCGTTGTCATCTGGGGGAATGGAGTCTCTGTGTGCCAGTGACTCCAGGTCTCTGTGATATTAAAACAACTCAGAAACATCTAACATAAACATTTTCCAGTAAGACTAACAGAAACGCTAAACTCTGCATGAATGTTCACCTGCAGGTTTGTATGTGCACCATGTGTGTTTCATGCTCCCAGGGGCCTGAAAAAAGGCTCTGGATCCCCTGGAACTGGACGTACAGATGGTTGTGAGCCACCATGTGGGTACTGGGAACTGAACGCAGGTCCGCTGAAAGATGAGCTGGTGCATGATTCATCTTCCAGCCTCAGGATCTTGGTTTAAAAACATCTCTATATTTTTTTAAAGTTTATTTCTTGATTATCAAGCCAGTGTCTATAGAAAAGATTATTTGTTGAGAAATAAATTAGGAGTGAGAAAGTATAACAGTTTCCATGGCCACTTATTTTAATATTTCAAAGGCGATCTCAATTTATTTTGTAGGGAGAATAGTTTATTATATTAGAGTTAATTTTTTTCTTGAATTTTTTGGTGGTTTTTTTTTTTTTGAAAAAAGTCTGTCCTGCAAGGAAGCATGACAAATGGTTTATGATCCTTGCTCAGCACAGCTGCCCTGCGCTGTTTGAAATTCAGAGGCTTTAAGCAATGAGCACGCACCCACTCCTCTGTTCTGCTCTTTTCCCAGGTGCCTCCCATTCTCCTGGATAAGCAGTTCTCGGAATTCACTCCAGACATCACACCTATCATCTTGGCCGCACATACAAATAATTATGAGATAATCAAACTTTTGGTCCAGAAAGGTGTCTCAGTGCCCAGACCCCACGAGGTCCGCTGTAACTGTGTTGAGTGTGTCTCCAGCTCGGACGTGGACAGCCTCAGACACTCACGGTCCAGGCTCAACATCTACAAGGCGCTGGCCAGTCCCTCGCTCATCGCCCTGTCAAGCGAAGACCCTTTTCTCACCGCCTTCCAGCTAAGCTGGGAGCTGCAGGAACTGAGCAAGGTGGAGAATGAATTCAAGTCAGAATATGAGGAGCTGTCGAGACAATGCAAACAATTTGCTAAGGACCTCCTAGATCAGACACGAAGTTCCAGAGAGCTGGAGATCATTCTTAATTACCGCGATGACAATAGTCTGATCGAAGAACAGAGCGGCAATGATCTTGCGAGGCTAAAATTAGCCATTAAGTACCGTCAAAAAGAGGTGAGTGTTGCCAGACGTGGTCCATCAATGCGATAGAATCTCATCCCCGACAAGCCAGCGCTGCTCCCAAGTAGTGTTACATTTAACAGCATTTTTAATTCTCTTGTAAGCAGGTGGCATTTCGTGTTGGCCAGATTTATAATTATCTCCACACTGGAGAATAGCGGTAAGTGGCTCAATAATTGGAAGTTGCTTCTGGCACCTGTGGGAAGGCACGTGCGCTCACTTGGAATAAGATGGAAAGCTAGCAAATTTTGGATTTTCCCAGACCAGGGAGAGAATTTTGACTCTGCCATTGACAAGTCTTGTTAATCTAGACTCTTGATGGTCGCTTACGGAGCTTGTTGAATTTTCTCATTTACTTAATAAAATTGTTTTTATACTGTTCATGTATGTATATATTTGAAATATTTTTCTTACAGTTTCATGAAGGAATAACGTATGTGGGTGGATGTGAGGACTATTAATTAGTTATAAACTATTATACTTGAATGCATTATTAGGAATTAATATAACAAGAGTCTTTTCTTCTTTTGTTTGTTTGTCTTCTTGATCTGTCAGGTATAGGAGATTAAAGACTCAGGGGTGGGAACTAATTTTCCAATGAAATTTTGGCAGATTTTGGTGTTTCCAATGAAGAAATCTAAATCACTCATATCTGTACCAAGGTCACTCAACTGCACCTCAGCCCTCACATCTGTACTTAAACTACAAACATCTGTATTTAGAACACTCACATCTGTACCTACACTAAACATGTACTTGACCACTCAACCTGTACCTGACCACTCAGTCTGTACCCTAGACCAAGCACATCTCTTTCTAGACCGCTCAATATGTACCTAGGCCAACCACATCTGTACTTAGACCACCCACATCTGTACATCTGTACCTAGGCACCTAACATCTATACCTAGACTCTTTATATCTGTACCCAGGCCACTCATATCTGTACATCTGTACCAAACCCCTAACACCTATACCTAGACCCTTCTCATATGTACCTAGACCACTCACATCTTACTTCTGTATTTAGACCCTTAACACCTATACCTAGACCCTTCACATCTGTACATCTGTATGTAGACCACTCACATCTGCACCTAGACCATGCACATCCGCACCTAAAACATTCTATCTCCACCTAGAAAACTAACTTCTGCACCTGCACCACTCACATCTGCACCTAGAACCCTCACATCTGTACCTACACCACTCACATCTGCACCTAGATCACTCGCATTTGCACCTAGATCATCCACATCTACACCTAGAACCCTCACATCTGTACCTACACCACTCACATCTGCACCTAGATCACTCACATTTGCACCTAGATCACCCACATCTACACCTAGAACCCTCACATCTGTACCTACACCACTCACAGCTGCACCTAGACCACTCACATCTGTATCAGTCACACTTTCTGTTTGCATTTAGTTCTCAAGATTCTTTTAAATCTCCATAAAGTATTGCTTTTCTTTCACTCTTGAAAGAAAATAATTATCTATTCCTAAACAAAATGCAGGAAAACTACATAATATGAAAGTGATAGATGGAGGAAAAGATACTATTCAATCTTATTTTAGTTTTATTAAGGTTTATTTTTATTTAATGTATATGTGTGTTTGGTCTGAATGTATGTGAACCATATGCATGCCGAGCCTGCAGAGGCCTGAAGGCAGAGTGAGAGCCCTAGAACTGGAGTTACAGCTGGTTTGTTAGCCACCATGTGCCATGTGGGTGCTGAGAACTGAGCATTCCACAAAAGGAGCCAGTGCTCTTGACTGCTGAGCAGTCTCTCCAGCCCTGAATTGACTCTGTTTTAAAATGCCCAGTTGCTTTTATGCTGGGCATTGTCTGTTTCGTATCAGCCCCGAAACTTTCCTATTGTATTTGCTAGATGTTTCAGATTCAGGATACCTGAAGTTCCTTGCATAAGTTTTGACTGTTGTCTGGTTCTCACGGCCCCAGAGACTAACTGAAGTCATCCATTCCCCCACTACCCCCGTGGGAGAGATGGGAGGAGCAGTTCTTCTCATTCCCTCTGACTTGAAAACCACTGTCATTGTTCTGACTTGAGTCTTGGGTTGCTTATGTTTAAGAATTAAGGGCCTATGTCTAAATAATAATAAACTAAATAGTAATAATCGACTAAAGCAATTTTAATGTGCTGCCGTCCAATGAAGTGATGAGAAATTTACATGATTTTGAAAGTTCTTAGTACTGCTGTGAAATCTGGAGAGCCATTGAGGACATTGTAGCTTGTGTCATGGGGTGAGGTGACGATGGGAATCATATTTCAGGTCAGGTCTCAAAGATCCCTTGTTTGCACAGCTCATGAATGCCTTTCTTTGGTTTATTTGGGTGTAGGGGGGGTTATAGGACTGACTTATGATTGTCAAGGTCATCTGTGCAGTGTTGGTTTTTCCCTTTATATTATTAGTGTAATAAAATCATCCAAATGTTCACATCACAAAACAAAAACCAAAGAGGCAGTCTGCTTTGCTCCCATGTTCATCTTAGCAGCCTTAATCAGCTCACATTTATTTATCATCACCACCATCATCATCACCACCATCATCACCACCATCATCACCATCATCATCATCACCACCATCATCATCACCATCATCATCACCACCATCATCATCACCACCATCATCACCATCATCATCATCACCATCATCACCATCATCATCATCACCATCATCACCACCACCATCATCATCATCATCATCATTTTCCTACACTGATCTGGGCCCTTCTGTTTTTACTTTGCCTTCGGCCCCAGTGACTTTTTGAAAGCCCAGGAAGGAACACCTTTTGATAAACTACTTTACAGTATCCTCATGACCGGATGCCTTTAGTGAAACTTAATCCTTTAGGCTCCTGAATTCTCGTTTAAAATAATGTCCAAGACAAGTATTTTAATGTGAATTTCTTACACACATCTGCTTGTGCATGTTGGCTTACAACTCAGTTTCATGCGACTTAATCATTCATCCATTTCTTCATTCATTAAACCTTTTGAATGCATTTTACATAAATTCCAGGCAGAGTTCAATGCGCTGGTCCTGGTGGTGACACAGCTCTTCCACATACCTTATACTAAATTAAGAGAGACAGTAAGCAAATTGTTTACTTAATATCTATTTCTTTAACTCGGGTTTCTGAATACTTCATGACTTCACAAAGTGAACTCACCTTCAAAGTCTGGGGAACAAAAGTCACAGTTTGAGTCCCTTGTTAGGCATGTCACCATCAAGGTGACTGATCATTCCCAACATCCTTTTTAGATTCCGTGTTACTCTGCTGATACGCAGCTGTGATCTCGGAGGTAATGGGACCTGTAAGTACACCACGATGAAAGACGGGCCAAATAGAACCTCTAATAAGAACGTAGGAATTAGTAATGGCCTTTCAGATGAATGTTTCTGAAAAACATCACATTTCCATTTCCTCCTTTCATCTCTAGATATTTCAGTGCAGAAGGAGAGCAAAAATAATGTTTATATGGTAGTTTATGTAATCCTTCATTCAGTCTCAAGGAGCAGATTTTTCTCAGACTGTGAAAGGCATTGTTTTCCTGATAGCAGTATAAAAATATCCGTAATAAAATATTACTCTAGTGTATACCCTTTAAAATCAGAAATTGGATTTGACGAAACATAATTCTACATTATCCAGAAGATATTGCCTTCAAAATATTTGATTTTAAAATTTTGAGCAAGACCACCTGTCTTAAATACAACTCTGCTTTGGTGGAATGCCTTGCCTTCAATGTTTTTCTTGTAGGTTTTTCTTGGTTTGGCCTAAACAAATCTGAGGTCGGCCTCAAGTCTATGTTTCATTACTTCCCATTAATCTTTGGGCTGGCTAAGTCCTTATTTATTCTTGAATTCTCACCTCACAGCCCACTTCCCAAGGAATGCATTCTCTCTCTGGGGTGAACATCCTAACTGTATACAAAGTAGTGGGTTTTGTTTCAAGATCATCATTACATTGAATGTTAATCTAAGATATCAATTTAAGAACCCTTCAAGGAGCTAATGTATTGATGATTGGATGAGGAATATATTACTGTAAAAACATAGCTTGCTCCCCCGAAAACACCCTTATTATGTACATCCGACATTGCATTGTGTTCCTGAGTCTCCTTCTCCTTTAGGTTACGTTAGGAGTACTCCTGTCTTGCTCACCATGTTCAACTGCCTCTGTAGCAGCTCAACAACATAGACAACAGAGTGAGGTGAAGAACCTCTCAGATCTGGACAGTTCTGAGCATGTTTTCATGTATATTTGTTTGTTTTGCCTGATTAAACAGCAGTGTTTACAGGAATCTCATGAATGGTCATCCTACGAATGCATGCATTGTCTTAGTTTACTTACTATTGGTCTGATAAAACCTTGACCAAAAGCAGCACGGGGAGGAAAGGGCTTATTTCATCTCACACTTCCAAGTGATAGCCCATCACTGAGAAAAGTCAGGACAGGAGCTTCAAGGCAGGAACTAAAGTAGAGACTGTGGAAAGGGGCTGCATGCTGGCTTGCTCAGCTTGCCTTTTGATATATATGCCCGCCAAGATCATCTGCCCAGTGGATTGAGATCCCCCACATCAATAATTAGTCAAGAAAATTCCCATCTGACTTGCCCAACGCGAGTCTTATTAAGGTATTTTCTTAGTTGAGAGTCTCTCTTCCTTGAGAGCTCTACCCTGTGTCAGCTTGGCAAAAAGTAAGCAACATAAACCTTAATATCATTTATGCTGGATTGAAGATTTGTTCAAATGCTTTTCTAGATATCAAGTATCTGGATATCTATTATCTTGCATGCCAGGAATCTGTCCATTTCTGTGAATTAGACTAAGGATGTCAGAGGCATAGAACCATACCTTTACAAAGCAAACATTACCTTGCACCGTCATGGGTAACTCTACTGCAGTAGTTGCTATACACGAATCTTATAAGTGTATATAAGTATATAAGAAGCAGTGTGAGCTATTTGGGTTTTGTTTTATCTTATTATATACATTTCCCGTTACAGAGAATTAAATGGTGTCAAGTGTTATTAAATGTTGAGCTCTGGGTGCAAATCCAGATCCTAATGGCAAAACATATTTCTCCTGTTTGCTTATTATATGTGTCGACCAATAATCCTTTTGGTCTCCCTCCGCTGTGACCCAGAGGGTCCTCTGAGCAGGGCCAGAACCTGGCATCCACAATTCCAGTGCCCCTCAGAATGAATGGCCTCAAAGTACTGGAGCAAAGTCAGAAGCATAGACTCCATAGCCAGACTGACTCCTCCCATGTAGTAGGTAGGAGAGAGGGGGTGTGGCTGGAGACGTGTCTTAGGAAACTTGTCCCCTACTCCCTGGCATGATCTTTGTGGTTGTTGAATTCGTGAAGGTTAAAATTATTCCTATGCTGTCATTCCTGTTCATAACATCCCTGAATATGTGTGGCGAGCTTGACAGATTCCCTAAGTATGTGTATAGCCAAAATCTTACTTAGGTTCAGTCACACATCATTGACAACATTGTGAAGAACTAATTTAACCAGCGAGTACCCAAGATGGTGAATGACAGAAAGCAGAGAAATGCATCCTACTGAGGGAAAACATCGCAGATTAACCTCTTCGGGACTGCAGACTCAGCTGAAAAGTAATTACTGCAGACTGAATGGCATGCACACCTATGTTTAATTTACCTTTTCCTTGACAGAAGCTTACCAGCATCAGAGTGGTGTGGAATTTAACCTTTGGAATAACCTGACTCGTGGTCTTGTGAGTTAATAAGATTGGTAAAGAGAGAAGGAGAGAAACCTGTTGTAGGATATTTGATTGCACTGTGACACTCCAAGACTATTAATAAAGTTAACCTTGAATCAGGTAGGCGGAGTCAGTGATTAGTTGACCAGAATCAGCCATAACGATTTTGGAGGGCCCAGGATACGATAGTGGGGCACAGGAAGTAATAGGGAGGGGCTTGGAAGGATTCGCTGGCCCTTTTGATCTGGGAAGCATGAAGCCAAGATCAGTTGGTCATTCCTCTGCCACTTTCTAGCGCTATCAGGATTTTACCCCAATATCTGACTTCTGAGGTTTATTAATAATAGAACAATTTAGGTAAATGCTTCAGAAACCAAGTTTTGATCACCCCGTTTGTTAAGTCCTCAGTTTCCCCTTCGTCTAGCCTTTATTAAAATGAATGAGAAAATGTGAAGATTCGTATCAGTTAGACGAGTCCGCTATGTGGGTACTGTGCTGATCCCAGCCCTTGAGAGTTCCTTTGCATCCAAGAGTTATGACTTCATATTTCTGGATGTATTAAAATTTTCATGATCAAGAAATAATATTGTTTTTAAAGGAAGTATAAGGGATCAAGGACCAAAGTCTGTAACCCTAAGACCACCCATGGCAAGTGTATCAGCAGACACGTGGTAATGAACCCTGATATACAGAGAACAGAGCAAAAAGCACCCAGAGTTTGGACATAAGGCCTTCACTTATCATTTTATAAACTACTTACTGCTAATGATAGTTTCATCCAAACTATGAATGAATGAATGAATGAATAAACTTATTAAAAATAAACCCCAAATGCCACTGTATTCTATAACAAAAATCTACCTCACGGAGATTCTTCAAAAGGTCACCGTGTGCTTTTGATAGGTAGTAAAGGAAATTACCACCTCTGTGCTGTCTCTCTGTGTTTCCATCTTTCTATCATCTATCTATCTATCTATCTATCTATCTATCTATCTATCTATCTATCTATCATCTATCTACCTATCTATTGTCTATTCAATCTCTATCTATCTATCTATCTATCTATCTATCTATCTATCTATCTATCTCTATAATCTATCTACCTATCTATTGTCTATTCAATCTATATCTATCTATCTATCTATCTATCATCTATCTACCTATTTATTGTCTATTCAATCTATATCTATCTATCTATCTATCCATCTATCTATCTATCATCTATCTACCTATCTATTGTCTATTCAATCTCTATCTATCTATCTATCTATCTATCTATCTATCTATCTATCTATCTATCTATCTCTATCATCTATCTACCTATCTATTGTCTATTCAATCTATATCTATCTATCTATCATTTACCTATCTATTGTCTATTCAATCTCTATCTATCTGTCTGTCTGTCTGTCTATCTATCTATCTATCTATCTATCTCCATCTATATCTTACCTTAAGGAAGTGTCCCTACCAATTGTCATCCCCAAAATAAAGTCATAGAGAAATCGGTGGTCACCTCACTTCTGGCCATTTTCTAAGGGTAGTTGGTGGCTTGGGGAGCAATGGTCCTCTCCCCTAAGTGTAGTAACGAAGTAGGCTAGGCAGGTGTTAGGATGCCAGCTCACAAAACCACACTAACTCATAGAAAATGTGTAGAAGGGATCAGCCTTCTTCTAGCTGCCCGTTTTCTGCTGCTGCTCTGTAACGGATGCTCCTGGACCGAATTCCAGAAGCCCTGCTTCCTTGCTCCATGTGTTTGCACATACCTTCTGTTGCTATGGATCTCAAACTCCCAGATGCGTTCCCTCAGCTTCTTTCTGAGCATCACACATTTGCACATTTCTGTGCCTGCCACCGAGTCATGGAGGAAGCAAATGCCTTTTCAGGGCTTGTCAGGCAGCCAACAGACTATGACAGGTCATTAGGCATTTAATTTAACACTAGATTTTTAGAGTTTAGAACTCAGTCCCCATGGGTTTCTTTGAAGCTAATTAAATGACAGATAACCACTTTCTCCTAATTCTTATCTGAACATAATTACTTTTTTTATTCCTTCCACAATAAATTTGTGATTGTGTGTATCTACAATACTCTATAAATGTTGATTCAGTCTTTTCAACTGCACCAATTAAGAAATCACAATTCCACACCCCCAGAAGCATAAAGCAGCAAATCTTATCTTTAAATGAGAAACAGTAGTAGGCTTATATTTAATATCGCTTCAGATAAATGGGAAAAATGATTAAAGATTTATTTCCAAAGAGGTATATGTGTGTAAGAGTTTTCCATGGCAAACTCTAGGCTGATGACGAGGATCTTGAAAACTTGCATTGTATGTTGGCTGCCTTCTCTTGCTCCTCAGGTGAACTGCTTTCGTGTGTAACCTGGTACTTCTGGCTTCGTGATGATTGACAAACAAGAGCTTGCAGGTGGTTTGCATTCTGGAGACACATTCGTCTCATCTGTCAGTGATTATGAACCACGCAGCCCTTTCTTTCTTCCACACACATGTGCACATTGAGATTTCATATCCGCATTTAGTGATGTGTGTTTTCATTGTCACTCATCACTAAGTGAGATTAAGGACTTACCTTTTTTTCATTTGAGCTTACCGCATTCTCGGCCCCCTAGAAAAGAAGAAAATCGGGGTTTCCTTTGACAATTAATAAAACACAAATACAAATCCTAATAAAGTCTCTGTGACTCGAACACCTGAGTTTCCTCCCAGGTCGTGCAGGCGAGAATGTTTTCAAATTATCCCTTTCCTCATTTCCCTTTGATTGCACCAGGAGAGTTGATTCTAAATAGAAGGTATTTAACATTGTAATCATTGGAAGCCCAGCTCCCCAGCAAAAGTCCCTAGGACTGATAATGTCCGTGTGGTAATTTTGTGCCTTGTCATTCTGACACCAAGCTCCAAAGCTGTTGTTCACAGATGGCTCCTAGAAGGCACCACCGGGTGACATGCTTTTGTTGTTTGTATGATGCCCTTTCTTTGTCAGCTCTGGGGAACAGTCAGGACAGCGTATGTCCTCTGCAGCAGAAGTCTGGGGACCCCACCTGCCTCCGCTCAGGTGCTAGCTAGCTCCCGTGTGTTTGAAAAGCCTGCTTCTCATTGCCTGCAGCCTTAGTTCAACATTGAATGCTGGATACTGTTGTCATTCTCCATAGCTTTCTCAGTTCACAGTGATTTCCCAGTTAGATCTGGGGACACCTAGCCTGGAGCCTCTTTTGCAGGCCCCCCTGAAGTGAAGCTGGGAAGCATGTCAATAGCTGCCGTGGCAGAGAGCGCGGTGGAAAAGGAAGCACCTAGAGCTCCGGCCAGGAACTACTGGAGAGTCAAGGGATGGTTCCTGTCTTCCTGTGCACACATTTCGTGACACTTAAAGTGTCCACCCTGCGCCAAAGTCCAGGAACATAAAAACAAGCTAGTAGGCACTGGGCCAAGCTTGAGTTTCTTCCAGAACTTTCCTAGAATCTTGAGTCTTATTCTCACTAAAATTATATGACGATGTGTCCTGAAGATACCTCCTCGGAGCCCAGGAAAATGGTTTCTAACTTTGCCTAGAGCTTTTATGGGAAGCTTCCAGAAGAAGCCGCCATTGCTGTTCTGTGGGAAAAACAGTAGAAGGGACACTGTGAAGAGGAAGCACCCTTCAGCTCTGTGTGGGGGACACCTTCAAGGGGGTCCATTCCATCCTCACTCTCACCTCATGGCCTCCCAAAATCTTTGCAGCGTGTGGTCCAGTTGGTCTAGTCCATCGGCAAGGCTGTGCATCCATCACCAACGACTGCATCTTCAGGGCTCTCCCTTCTTTCCTGGCTGGATGTCAGTGATGTTTGCATGACGTCACCCAATTCTTCACCCTTCTCCACAGCTCTTCCAAGCTCAGCTTTGCTACTGCATTGTCGCTCAGTCATTTTTGTGACAGTCCTGAGGCGCAGAGACAGCCCTGTTCAGATTTCTGCTCCACAAGATTGTGCACACCATGGATTTTTTTCTGACGGCACTGAATTTTGGAGCCCGGGTAATTAAGCCCCTCTTTTCCTCTCTGGAGCTGGTTTTGTAATTCCTCCTCCATTTCAGGAGTAAGGGCACTGCCCATATTTTATGATCATTGTGCTTCAGGTCTGTACTCCTCATGAAAATGTGGACCCCATGATGACCAAAACAAGAAGTTTGATGTGGCCATGTTTAAAAATTGCAATAGCCCTGATACAACTGTGAGCTCACAAGCATTTTGGGGGTGATTCTTTTCTTCAAGTCAAGATCTATTTTTATGATGCCTGGTGACAGTCAGGGCAGGCATTTTATCACTGGACCACTGGAGAAAAAAACAGCAGAGTGTATGTGTCATTTTCTTGACAGTCCCCTGTGTCTACAACACTGGTAAATCTGTGGATAGGCGCCAGCAAGAGTGGATGGCTCCCACGGATTTAGGGTCAGGCGCTACATAAATGCTGAGTAAGCAAATATATAAAAAATATAGTTATTTTATGCTAGCGTAAATTCTTATAATGAACAAATCAGGTAACTACCACATATAAGATTAAATAATATAAATCATATTTGTTGACACCTAACTTTATCCATAATATAGTTTGGCTTTTATCCGTTCAGACAGATAAGTTGAGGCTGTTATTAATGGATCATCGATCCTGTGATTAAAATTTAGGATCCAGGAATCTTCAAGAGCTGTTTGAATATAGCAGGTGTTGGAGCAAGCCTCTTTGGTTGTGCCCCTCCCACACCCTTGCCTGTCTTTACAGTTTAGCTTTTCCTTCCCTTCTTTTATGTCTTCCTGGAATCTCATCACTGTATATCGCTGTCCTGCACTGGGACACTTCAGGAGGCAGCGTTATCTCTATAGCTGCTTCCAGTAATAAAGAATAATCAAGATTCAGATTGTATAGAGCCCTGGCCTTTGAAACAAGGCCAGTTTTCTAGCTTCCATGGGTGACTCTACGGACTGAGGGTTTAGTGAGGCCAGCTACTTTGGAACATATGGGCATGGATATAAAAGCAAACAGAGGCCCGTTGTCCATGGATCTCAGAGGAGGAGGTTGAAGAGAGGTACCAATCATAATAAATAATTGAATTCTAAATGTTGGTGTTTAAATGCTTATAAATGTGATATTTTGGTGTGCAGACATTTGAGACTGACAATGTACCGGGTATATTATTGTCATTTACCCCCAAATATTTTTTCACTTAAGAGAAAGTGAGCAAAATATTTTTGAAATTAAAAATCACTTTACTGTAAATAATTTGCAGTTAGATTAATATAACCACTCAAACAAGCTCTTCTGTACATCTCCGTGAACTCAGACATAGAATCTATCAGAATCGATACAAAACAAACTAACCACTCAAACAAGCGCTTTTGTACAGCTCCATGAACTTGAACACAGTCAGAATCTATCAGGATCTGTATCAAACCAACTAGTTATAGCGCAGCTAACCTCTCTTTGCTAACTCAAACCTTCCGAACAGATGGCAGCCTTACCCCCCGCCCTCCACAGTCCTGTTCCATAGTCACATTCATAGGGATTTGGCTTATCAAAATGTGACGGAATGATGGCAGAATCTGTCCTGAAAAATGCCAACGCCTCCATCCTGCTCACCCAGACCTCAGCTCCCATGGCTGGGTCTTTCTGCCTTTTGTAGCCATGTGCTTTTTCTCATCAATGTTTGATTAAAGTGTCCAATAATCCCTGCAGATCAAAGGTGAGGAAACCAATAGGACAAAGTCTCTGGAACTGGGACTCTGAGACTCTTTATGAAAACACTATATTTTTACATCTTAGAGACATCTTTGTTTCCTTTCTATGGCCTTAAAAGCAATAAAGTTCAATAATAGATTATCTTTATTTAAAGTGGATCTATGTGTGGACAAATGGTTAAGATACCATGTAACAGAAAGGGTTGGCTTTTGCAATAGAGGCTGGAGAGAAGGCTCAGTGCTTAAGAGCACTGGCTAATTGCCCTGAGGACTCAGGTTTGATTCCCAGCACCCACATGGCAACTCCCAGCCAGCTGTTCCAGGGGTTTGATGCATCTTTTGGTCTCCACAGTTACTGCATGCACATGGTACACAGACACGCATGTCGGTGAAACACTCGTATACATATAAATAAATACTTTTAAAAATGTAAACAATGTAGTTTTTCTGGATACTTTAAAAGAAATCCATAGTAGGGTTTGTTAATGTAAGCAATAGTTTAACTGGAAATTATCAGTAATGAATGGGAAGCCTGTGGTCAAGGTTTAGAGAGTAACTTAATTATAAACAAAATGTAGTAGGGGGCTTTTCAAAATGTTAACAAGGTATTATTACATGATATTTGACACATGTCAAAAGACCTTATGTAGCATAGAGTTGGCTTCAGTAAGGCGGCCATGTATCATCATATGTACTACGCATTTCAGAAAGGAAAATATCCATTGTTTTCAAACGACTTTGGGTGAGAGATTAGAACGATAAACTAGCACGCCTGCAAACTCCGGCACTCTGATAGGGTGAAAGAAGGGAGGAGAAAATAAAATGCAGTTAGATGAAATTATTCGGAAAACTTTTTGCTCCAAGTCATTTGCAAACAAATCTGATAATGATGAAGTTGGACAATCTGAACACTGACTTCCATTTCCAAAAGGTAAATTAGCTCTGACCGCCATACTCACACTGTATGAGTCACCCACACAAAATGAGGAAATAATAACTGTAAAAAATAAAAAAGATAACGTAGTGCAAACGCTAAACATTCCTCTATGACATCACTTGCTTTCAGTAATAGCATTGAAGAGTGCTTTAAATGTCACTTTACAGCGCCCACCAGGGACAGACCCTCTAACAGTTGGTTGCATTTCTCACATTAAAAAGTGAGCTCATTACGGCATTTGCTGATCTATTCTTCTTATGAACTTCAGGAGACGGTAGGAGGTGGGGTCAGTGGAGGTAGCTGGAAGTGACTGAGCGTGTACCTCTGAGGGAAATATTGAGACAAGTCCTCCATGGTTGCAAGTCCACCAGAATGTTCCACCTCACCCAGAGCCTCAAAGCAATGCAAACTGACTGTGGACGGAAATGTGACAGATGTAATGAGCCCAGATAAACAGTCCTTCATCTGTGTCATTTTGTCACACTGTACAGAGAAGCAACACGGTGGGGAAAGTTTGGCAGTCCTAGAGATGGCTTCCAGGCTTCGTCAGCCATACGTAACTGCCCCCTAGATTGGCACTGTGTAAACCAAGAATGTGCAGGCTGTGTTTACGGTCATGAGAAATTGTCCTCCATCTGTCTCTTGGCAAGCTCCGTGTTTAGTCTGTGAGGTGGAGAGAGGCACTCTCCTAGTGGGCCGTTCTTCAAAATCTTCCAAATACTCACAATAAATATTTTTGCCAGCCAGCGGCCAGCAGCCTTTTACATTGCCCCGTGTATCTCTTTGTACATCTCCAACAAGCTCTTGTGTTTATAGATTAGACCCCGCCAGTGATGGAGTTCACCTGCCTCTGTGCTTGATATGAAATGCCCAATCCTGAGGCTGGAGAGGCGAATTATGAGTATCTCGTGGGTTAAGAGCACAGCCTGCTCCTCGAGGAAATAGGTTTGATTCCCAGTACCCATGCGGGAGCTTACAAACGTCTGTAATGCTGGCTCTGGGAAATCAGATGCCCTTTTCTGGCTCCCACGGATACCAGGTATGCACCTGGTGTGCATATGTGCCTGAAGACAAAAACTCAAACACAAATAGAATAAATATTTTTAAAAAATGCCTAATACTAATGGATTGAAATGGAATATGTTAAGAATGTATGTGAGTAAAAATTTCTTTAGTAATATGGCAAATGTATTCAAATAAAACTTGGCAAGCAACCTACTTCTGGGTTAAAATATAAAACATTAATTTCAATACATCAGTAAGTCTCTTACTATCAGGGGTGTTGGCATATAGACATTTATCTGTACCATTTCTTAAATACCAATTATACTTATTTTAAAAATTTGCAAACTTTAGGCTACTTAGATAAGATTTCTTATAAAAAATGTTCATTACACAATAGCATGTAAGTAAGTACTCATTTAACCGGCCAGATATTTCTGTGAAGACAGTGCAGTTTCGGGGGGAAAACAGCCCAGCTGCTTGTCTCTCCAAGTCAGCTAAAAGGCAGATGTCGGTTTTATGACTAGAAATAAGAAGATGTCTGCTACCCCATCCCTTTGGGTCTGCACCAAGCAGTGGTACCTCCCTGTATCATGTTCTAGTGAATGTTCCCAGAATGAGGGATGTGACATGTGGGAATGGGAGCCAGGCGCAATGTTATAGAACTGGCCTCAGCCGCACCATACTGTGGTTGGGTCTCATCACTGGGGAAAGTCGCTCCATATTCCTCTAGTATTTATCTTGCATGGTGAATAAAAGGAAAATGGCTCTTTTTATGTTTAAGCACCAAAGTATGACATGATCACTGAGTGAAAATTGAGATGTTTAAGGAGCAAACCATTCTTGGGATGGCCAGGGACCATGGTTTTCAGAAATTTTACTATAAAGTGTTGTAAATGTTAACTCGATTTGTGAAATAACCAGGCCATCTTGAAGATAATCAATGATATTTTTACTTATTATAAGGGGAAATTCACGACACAAGAATGGGAAGCCCAAGTTCCGCTGTATCCCACGGGAATCATCCGGAGAGCGAGCACCTGGTCCATCCCAGTTTTTCTTCCTGGGCTCCAGGTAGCCACGCCTTAACTAGGTTCCACTTCTTAGAGGTGATTGGTTAACAAAGCTTCCCCCATCAAAGTGTCGGCATAATTTTCTGTTTTAAAGCTGTTGATTTTTCTAAAACTTCGATTTTGTGTCTATCACCACTTTAGAAAACTTTAAGACACTATTCAAATTAGTTATTTCTCTGATTTTCCTCCCCTTCTCCCTTCCCTTCCTTCCTCTCATTTTCCTTCCTTTCTTCATTCGTTCCTCCCTCTCTCCCTCCTTTCCTCTCTCTCTCTCTCTTCATTTTTTCTATCTTTCTTGCTGTTTACCATTGGTTCGAGTTTTGAGAAAAGGTTTCAGAATGTAACCAAAACTGCTTGGAATCCATGATCTTCCTGCCTCAGACCTGCATGCTGGAGTAATTGTGATCGCAGGTAGGCACCATTGTACCCAGCTCTTTCCTGTTCTGAGGCCTTTGACATCGTCCCCACACACTAATATTTGTTTAGCATTTTTCTTTCTGCCTCAGATGGGATCGTGTCTGTCCATCTGTGTTCACACGGATTTGTTCTCCCCTGTCACCCCCGTTGTGCTGTTAAAACTCATTCAGTAATATTATTAAACCTTTCATATTTTAGTGTTCAGTTCCTAAATGCCTGCATAGCTCTTGTACAGTTTTTATGTATCTGGTGGAATTTGTTGATCTGATACTTTTTTCCTTTGCTTTTTTGAGCCCTGTGAAGACATTAATGTTCTCTGGAGTCCTCATCTGCTAAGTTCATTCTGAGCCACCCCAGGCAGATTGCCCTGAACTTTCCCATTTGCCTCTGAAGTGATCTTGGTTTTACTTCTCATTTTTGAAGGTGACTCATAATAACCTCAGCAAGATTCCTCGGCCCCTCTTTAGCCTTGTATTTGCAGACTCTACTCTGTACACACACAATTCAAGAGCCCACACAAACTTGCCTCTCGGGCTCTCACCATGGAATTTTCTCCTGGTTTCCCGGCAGATCCACCTGCCCGAATCCTGGCCTCTGTTTCTATAGGTCAAACTTGTTCAGGGTTTCAGATTTCCTTGCTCTATGTTATAGAACACCTATAGACCATTCTCAGGCTGACAACCATCTCAAACACCATCATTAACAACAGTATCAGTGAAAGAAGGGAAACCCATTGCTCCATGCCTTAGTTCTTTATAAGAATGTTCCTGGTTTTTATTAATTTACAGACCCGTGGTTGTTTTCATTTTGTTTTGTACAGAGTCCAGTTCTTACTCTTCAGAAACAAAGGGTGGTCTAGTATACTAGCATGTCGGTCTGTTAGGGCCTCCATAACAAGATGACACACACTGGATATTTTAAAGCATAGTAATTACTTTCATAAAACTGTCAAGAGAGGCCGGAAGTCGCAGATCATGGTGTAGATGTTTTTGTTTCTTGTTTTCTGTCTTTCACTCCCCAGAGTTTGCTCTTTGTGGCTAACAGGTAGTCCTTCCTTGTACGGCCCCCACTCTGAGCTCCCTGCTTCTTCTCGCATGCCTACCTTTGGTCTGACTGCAATCACATCTGGACGATCAGGAATTCAGAACACACACTCCTGAAGCCACAGGACCAACAAGGAGGTTCTAGGATATCACGACAGGCAGAGATGTTAGACGGGACAGGAATTTCCCAAGTTCTAGTTGAGTCTCCAGGGTGCCTATTTGCTGTGGGATAATTCTCTTGTGCACTGTGAAGATTTGTCACTTGTATTGGTTTAATGAACCACTAATTGACCAGTAGCCAGGCAAGAAGTATAGGTGGGACCACCAGACTAGGAGAATTCTGGAAAGAGGAAAGGCAGAGATGCAGTCATCAGTCAGATGGCAGAGGAAGCAAGATGGGAATGCTTCACTGAGTAAATGTACCAAGTCATATGATGATACATATAGGAACTATGGCTTACCTTAAGTTGTAAGAGATAGTTAGTAATACGCCTGAGCAATAGGCCAAATAGTTTATAATTAATATAAGACTCTGTTTATTTGGGACTGAATGACTGTGGGACCAGGCGAGACAGACACTTCTGTCTATACATATTCAGTATATATTCTGTGCCCCCCTTTCCAAAGAACTCATGTTAGTACATAAGATAAATGTGCTCCCATCCCTATAAGCTACCCCATCTACACTATAAGATGCCTTTCCTCTTCTGTTCATGGCAAGACCTGCAGTGTCTAACACACAGCTGCACCCTGGCGGATGAGTAACACAAAGCTGTTGAATTAATCAAAGCAAGAGGCCAGGATTCTCTTCTTGAAAATGAGTAACTCAGAAAAATATCGCAACAAACGCCGAGATGTGAATCATTCTTTTCATAGTTCATGAATCATATGCCAAGAGACATTCTTCCAATATGTATGGCTCTTTAGATTAGTGATGCTATTGGGATTTTGTTGTTACAAACAAGATTTTGGACTGAAACTATTCGGACATCTTTTGGTATACTTTAATATTAAGGAATGAATAGCATTTGAAATGTAGATTTAGAGCAGAGGTTCTCAACCTTCCTAATGGTGTGACTCTTTAATACAGTTCTTCATTGTTGTGGTGACACCAACCATAAGACTATTTTCATTACTACTTCATAACTGAAATTTTACTACTGTGATGAACACGAATGTAAATGGTTTTGGAGATAGAGGTTTGCTAGAGGGGTTACGACTCCTAGGTTGAGACCCTCTGATTTACACACTACGAGCTGATAAAAGAGAAAAGAAACTCCATATCTAATGCTACCCACTCTGTTTACTCTCAAAGCATTTTTTAATGTCTCCATTTAATGGCTGTTTACTTTTAAGGGTAAAAAAATTCTAACCTCTTAAATCCTCAAACTTAGGTAAGAAATAAATTATTACTGACTTTTAAAAATAGTCTTGAATATTTCTCTGTCTTATGAATACAAAAGATCATTGGGAAATAAGCCACACACTCCCACGTGTCAAACCCTTCATGTTTTGTTCATTAAGTCCATCTCCTGACAATGTCACACCCTCCCCATGTCTCCAGTGCCTGGATGGACGTGTGTTCAGTTAGCCATTTCATTGTTCTCCCTGCCTCAGACTTAGTCTCCTGTGTCAATCTAGAAGATGAAAAATATATACAAAAGTTAGACATACCCAAGAGAAGCAGCTGTGAGGAAAATAAACTCACAAAGGGCGACTTAAAAATAAAGATGTTTTTTTCCAGCTTCCTAGTTTAAAAATACCACCCTTGTTGAGACTTGTAGTGATTAAAAATAGCTCATAAGTAGAGAGGTCATGTTTTTCTAAGATCTGTTTATCAGACATTTTATGTCAAGAACATTTAAGAATCAGTGTTCATATTTCAACAACAGTGACTCGCAAGCCCTCAGAGAAACCCCCCTTCAAAGAGTACCCAGTGTCAGCCGCCTCCAGAAGTCTCTATGTGGTTCAAAGGGCGTTTGATTTCGACAGGTAATAACTCAGATATTTAAAGTCTTGTGATGATGTGGAGTAACCCTTGATCTTCCATGCGCCGTCTTGGCATGAAACAAGTGGAAATTCAAACAAGTGCTTCTAAAGTTGATGCCTACACAACATTACATTCACAGATACATTTATAATCAATTTATACAACTAGTAAGACTTGAAATTTTAGTAGCATAGTAACTATGCTAAGAAAGCTTTCCACCACCTATTTCAGTGCATGCTGGTCACTTTTCCTCCTCCTGAAGTTAGCTGATCTTGAAGGAATGAGTTCATTCTCATACTTATAACCCTTATGTGATTTGGTCATTAGACCCCTTGGATCTTGGGTCCTTGGAGAGTAAAATGTAACCCAAGCATTAGTCCATGTAAGACTATGCAGAAACCAAGGCAACTTCTAAACTTCTCTACCTCTAATGCACAGCTATAGGAAAATTTTAACACACACATGCATACACACATCAGACATGCAAAAAGATAATATCTGAAAAATAAAGATGATACAGGCAACCAAGGGTTGTGGTTAGAGGGGTTCCTGAACACATTCCCAGGGGTTCGCATGCTCTCCTGTATGTCATAGGTTAGAAGGTATCTTTCCCAGCCAGGAGCTCAAACTCCCATATGCATTGACAGGAGAGGAGAGAAGGGCGACTTCTGGGAGATACTAGTCTTTGTGAAGACTAGATGGCATTGCAGCCAGCAGAGCTCCCTTTATCTCAGCTGACAGCCAGCCTGTGTTGTCACAATCCAATGCATAGCAGCATCCTAGGAGGCTAGATACCCTGCCAGGAGAAAGCAACATCTGACTGAACTTAGTGAGCCGGCATTTCCACAAAGTTGTGAGCAGATGCCAAACTGTTTATCAGTTACTCTTTACTACGCGGTGTCCCATGTGTGGGCATGCGCCTGAGGACAGAAGGAAAGAAATGGTGGCTTTTACTGGGTACTGTGATAAGCACTTCACAACGATCTTATTTTATTATGATTTAAAAAATTCAAGGCAGCAGTATCTATCATCTGCATTTCAGAGAGAGGCCTTTCCAGTTCTGGAGCCTGGACATTTCGACATGACATCTCGTTATTTTTTTTTTCCTGCAAACCAGCCCAAACTAATACACGCTTCTTTGCAGATTTTCTCATAGCTCTGCATGTTGACACAGGAGAGGTCTAAGCTAGAACTAAAATGTCACTCACAGCTTTGACATCAGTTGGCTCATGCTATGCCCATCAGTTACATCCAGGCCAAGATGCCAGAAAAAAAATGTCAACACATCTCAGAGTTGAGCCTCGACAAGTACTTCTGGGTCTCGACCACAGACACCTGCAAATTCTTTCAGGAATCGTATTAGTCACTCCTCTCCTGTCAGAATACCCAGTGAGAACGACTGAGGAGAGAGAGGTCTTAGTCTGATTCACAGTTTGAATGTAGTCTGTCTTGGTGGAGAAGGCATGGTTGCAAGACTAGGAGGCCATTAGTCACCTTGCCTCTGTAATCAGGACACAGAGGACGGTGAAAGTTTCTACTCAGCTTGCTTGACCCTTGCCCACAGAATGATGCCACCCATGTTTAGGGTGAATCTTCCCAACCAACTGACCCAATCGAAAAACAAACAAACAAACAAACAAAAACTCTGCCACAGACACACCCAGAGGCTTGTCTTTTGGCGATTCTAGATGCTGTCAAGTCAACGGTGTGCATGAAACATCCCCAGAACTGACACATTTTTGGTCAGTTAGATAAGATTCATGCCACTTGGATCCATGTATTTGCTCTTGGATGTCTTTACTTGTTTATCCCTCCCTGGAAAAAAAAATACTACTTGCAGCCATTTATTCCCAACTATCTTAGACATTGGTAAACTAAAGAATTTCTTGCTTAGTGCATGAGTACAGCATGGAGAATCAATTTTTAAAATTGGATTATGAGATTAACAGTGCCAGAATAGATCAGATGGCCAACTGAGGACATGGAGATGGAGAAGGAAAGACGTGGTGGGGGTTATAGAGAATTTATGACATTATGGCTATTATGTGAAGTGAGTGGACCAGGGACCATGAAGCCAGTTGCCAGAGTAACAGCATAGGCTAACCCTGAAGAGTGATGGGTAGTGCTAGGTCCGGGACCTAGTTGACCTTCTGGAGAATTTCCTCTTTTACTCTAAAAGCAGCAGAAAGCTTTTAGCTTTTTAAAAGTTCATTTAATTTAGTTTAGGTGTCCATTTGCCTGTGTGTATGTCTGTGCTCCACATGTGTGCAGTGCCCACAGATGTCAGGAAAGGGTCCCAGATGCCCTGGAATTGTTACAAATTGTAGCGAGCCACCAAGTGGGTGCTGGGAACTGAATCCAGGACTTCTGTGAGAGCAGCCAGTGTTCTTAATCGCTGAACCATCCCTCCACCTCCTACACAAAGCTTCAAAACTGTTCAACAGAGAAAATTCCAGGCCAAAGTGTGTGTTTTGAAAGATCAGTTTGGGTGCTTTGTTTAGGATAGAGTGAAGCTGAGCACTCTCAGCTCACTCTATAGTAGTAGAGTATAGTAGTAGCACATCTACTACATCTACAGTGTAGTAGATGGGAAATGACAGCAGTTCTTCCCACAGTTAAAGAAAGAGAAAAAAATGTAAATTCTAGGTAGAGCCCCATTGGGTAACTATTGTTTGAACATGTGGGCTACAGAAAAGGAGTCCACGGGCTGGCATCTCCCTTCCTAACAACTAAAACAGAAGTGAGTATAAGGACAAGGCCTGTACTTTGCCGTCACATTTAGGAAATAGTTTTACTATACTATTTTTCAGAAAGGGGCACCAACATAGAGTGCAGGCTCAGATAGCTGACGCAGTATTTTGGCACAAGACTCAGGTGTTTAAAGTCCATGGTTACAAGAAATGCCTGCTCTCTTTTCCCCACAGGCTGGAGTTCAGATGGAGACAGTCTTCGGTGCTTTTCTAGCACAGCCCCCTTCCCAGATTCCCCATCCTACTGGTTTAGGGCACAGCACCTTATCTAATGATGCTTGAGATGGACACATCCTTTCTTCCCCAGCAGCCATCAGGTGATAGCAGTGCCTCAGCTCAGGGTGGGAGCTTCATGAGCCCTCCCCTTCCTTGCTGTGGTTTTTGTCTGGCCTGAGCTTGTGTGGACCTTGTGCATGCTGTCCCAGCTGCTGATGGTCATGAGTGCGGTGGCTCTGCCATGTCAGGCAAATGCTGTTTTGTTGAAAAAGATCCACTGTGTCTGTCTCTTACTGTCTTCCTAGCCCACTTCCATGATGATTCCACTTCCTGGGGAAAGGACTGGGTCACATCTGTACCACTGAGAGCTGAGCACTCCATAGTCTCTTATTCTCTGCACACTGGTCAGTTGTGAACCTGTGTTCTAAGAGCCGTCTACTGCAGAGAGAGGCCTCTGTAGCCAGGGCTGACGATTCACTCATGTCTTGTGTGAAGATGAGAAATTAGGGGCAGTTTTAGACTATGTCCATTTAGAGACTAGTGACACTAGGTTCTCCCTGGTGGCCTAGCCAGCTGTGGGTTTTTGGCCCAGGCATGAGTTCCAGCTCGTGAAGTGGGTTTTCAATCCAATCATAAAATGGTTGGTTACTGCCGAAGCATCTGTGCCACTATTCCACCGGGGGACATGCTTTGTTGGACGTTGATTATTTTATCTTTCATGGTTCATAGATGGGTAAGACTGTTCATTACTTTTATACCTAAGTAGTATGCATGGAAACTTCTAGTATGGAAGCTAGCCAGATAGGATGAAGCCTCCAGGTCGATACCAGTTTAGATTTTCCATATCCTATGACTATGTATGTGGTGTCCTCAGCAATGGGGTTTTAGCATCAAGTTCAAGAGGACTCAAGAGAAATGGCAATAGCATGTAATGTTAAGGGTTATCTAAGGAACCCTACCTACTAGCTTATCAAAAATGGGTAGTCCATACCTACCAATAAGATTTTTATTCAATAGGCTGTGGTGCCCGGGTAATTATTAGCCCTGCATTATAGAGTAACTACATTTATACATGTAGTATATGTACATATTTTAGAATCTTCTTACTAGGTTTCCATAATGTCTTTTTCAAAGGACTTCAGTGTGCCCTCCCCAATACTACCTAACATTTTCTGCTCCATTATTCCTCCACCCTCCTTAACACCATTCGTGTGGTATCCCCTTCCCTTGAAATCCATCCCCCATTGTCCCTTACTAATTTCCTGACTCCTGTAGGAACTGCAGTTTAAACACATACATATTTAAAGATTCGCAGCTAGCATCCACACGTGACATTTGTATTTCTGAGTCTGGGTAACTGCACCCTGAATGATAATCCATTTATCTGCAAATTTCATCATTTTGGGTTTCTTTGCAACTGAATAACATTCCATATATTTCACGTATTTATTACCCACTCCTCGGTGATGGGCATCTCGGCTGTTTCTATTTCCTGGCTCTTGAGAATAGAGCAGCAATGAACATGAATGAACAAGCATCTCTTTAGGAGATGTAGGCTTTTGGGCGTATGCCCAGTTGTAGTATAGCCGGATCGTGTGGTGGATCTATTTCCAGCTTCTCTAGGAACCTCTGCTTGATTGTTTTCAGTGACTGCACCGGTTTGTACACCCGCTGGCCATGAATAAGTGTTCCCTCCCCCACATCCACACTAACATTCATTGGCTTTTGGGGGGTGGTCTTAGCCATTTTGACTTGGATAAGATGAAATTTCAAAGTATTTTCATTCTTACTCCCTGGTAGTTGTGAATGCTTAACATTTCTGAACGGTATTTCTCAGTCATTTGTATTTATTCTTTTGGGAACTTCTTTCTGTTCGGTTCCATAATCTGTTTTTAAATTCAATTGTTTTGTTTATGGTATTCCTTTAAGATTTTTTTTTATTATTCTTATTCTGGACTCCAACCATCTGTCAGGTATGTATCTGGTAAAGATTATTTTCCTGTTCTGTTGACTGCCTCTTCTCTTGAATGACAGTGTCCTTCGCTGGACAGAAGCTTTTCAGTTTCATGACGTCCCATTTGTGATTTGTTGATCTTAAAGCCTGTGCTATTTGGGGCCCTCTTCAGAAAGTCCTTTCCTGTACCTGTGAACTGAAGCTTTCTCTTCTAACAGGTTAGGGGTATTGGGGTTTATATTGAGGTCCTTGATATTTTTTGACTTGCTGAATTTTTCATTTCTAATATCATTCCATCTTGGACTTTCTTTAGCAATTCTGTCTCTTTATTGACCTTTAATGATGCAGTCTGTATTTACTTCCTTACGTCATTCCACTCTGCTTTTGTTTACCTGGAGCATATTCATATCCTTTTTGAGTTGATTGACCATATTTATAATTTTTGTTTTGGGCTATTTATCTGGACATTCTTATTGGGCGTATTACAACGAAGTTAGTAATCTTTGAAGGGGACATGTCATGGCTTCTTGTGTTGAATTTTATTTTCTCCAGTGGGTTTTGTGAATCTTGTTGGTTGAGTCTTTTGTATTTTTATTTAACCCCTCTTTTCTCAGTGGAGTGGGCATAGAGCTTGAGAGAGATGCAGGCTATTTGTGATATTGCTTTGTTATGGGACACTAGTATTGAGGACTTGAGTTTCTATCCCTAGGCTTCTTTGGCGAGTCTACCACTGCCTAGACTAAAGGTCACTGTCCAAAGGTCAGCACACCCCTGCTGGCCCTTTCCTCTGCTGCCCTCTGGTGCAGTGTCCCAGGTCTTGTTGCTGTACCTTGTGTAAGTTCAGCAGTCAGAAGATCTAGAGAAACTGAGTGTGTAGCCTGCAGGCACACGTCGGAGCGCGATGGGGTTGGGAGAGGCAGGGCTTACCATAGTAAGTGGCATCTGTGGCAAGGATGGTTTGAGATCTTAGAGCACTCAGTTAGTCTAGCACACTTCGAGAGGAGGTGGCACCCGAGGATCCAGCAGGAATATGAAGAGAGCCACAGAGATGCCCACCCAGAAGCCAAAGAAGTTGACTACAGAGCAGACGGACTGTGGACAGTGTGGGAAGAAACACAGCCTTCCTGATGGACATGGTGGGCAATCCTAGAGAATGGTGCAGAGTCTGTGTGATGGGGTGGGAAGAGCAGGGCATGCTGGAAAACGCAAGAAATGGAGTCCTAGAGAAGCTGAGAGGGCCAATGGGGTGAGAAGTTTGGATCAGGCTTATCTGGCAGTGTGGAGGAATGGGAGTCTCGGGGACTCTGTGCAAGTCTTTTAACTTAATTTTTGATGATGGGTTGGGGGGGTCGCACTAAGTTACTCGCGCTGTCTCTGAATTCATTCTGTGCCCAGACAGACCTTGATTTGAGGTCACTTAGCCTTGCAAATAGCTAGAATTACACATGTGAGTTGCTGGGCTTGGTTTATACATTCTTATAAAACCCAGAGGACCGGTGACAAACATGTTTTTTTCTCTCTTTGAAGGGACTGTGCTGGCTGATGAGAACCCCGGATGGTTGACAGAGTTTTCAGAGACTCCTAAAATAAGAGAAAGGAAAGGAAAATTTTCTTGATGAAACTACCCATGTTTTGCAACTGAGTATCTAGCTTATTTCCCCTCTGGAGCTTGTGAAGTCAGTGCTACTTATCTTATACCTTTTATTGTCTATGCAAACAGATGCCAAATGTTCCCTGTTCATGGGACTCATGCAGGTAGCTCTCACAATCTGTAATTGTAATTGCTGAGTTGAGACGGTGTCTCTGTGACCCTGACCTCATCTGGGCATCTTCTTCAATCTTGAGCTCCTAGATCAAACCCCGACGTCCTCATCAGCAGCTATCCCATCGGGTGATGACATCTGATGTCCCTAGGACACTCAGCCGGGCTCTGTGGGCTTTAGTTTCCCAGTCATAAAGGCTGTGTACATGGAGAAGGAAGAGAGATTGACAGTGAAACCATATCATTTCCCAACCTCTTATTTTTGCTAAACTAAAATTTGCCATACCATTTAATTGGTAATCTTGCCAATTAAAACTAATGGTCTATAACTGTTAGACCCCGCCTTCCAGTGGATATCCACACCCGACCCAGGCGCGCGCCTTCCCGAACTTGGGCCCACGAGAATGGACAATTGTCCTGAGGGTTAAAAACAGACACACACAAAAAAGAGACCTTTGCTCATTTACCAAGAGTAAATGGCAACTTTATTAAACTCAAGTCGGGTATTTATACCAGTGGGCAACCGCGATCAAAAAGGCAAGGCCTCCTCCCAACAAAAGCAGGAAGGAGAATAAAGGCCCCAGTAAAGGAAGACTCCTCCCACCCAGAGGAGGCTGGGGAAACTGGCCTCTGTGGGAGATTTTCCCCAGGCAGGTGGTCGAGGGTTCAAGGCAATGTCAGACAGGTTAGATGGGCCTTGGCGCCTGAGCTTCTTTGAGGCAGGTTGAGAAATTACCATTTTAAAGTAAAATAGATCCCTCAGGCTAATGTACCAGGCTGTAGCAGAACCAAGGACGGAACTAGCAGGAAGCTTAGCTGGTTAGCATAAACATTATTTGCATCCAGTATTTTGGTCTCAAGGATCAGGGAGGACAGGGTCCCACATATAACCTCAGTATCAAACCTTAATTCCATACACCTTACAGGGCATCACCATTGCTATTTCATGTTCATTTCACATATCTTCAGGGAGATTAGCAGACAGGCGTGATGTCTGAATGTCTGTCAATGTGGGTACCAGGCTGTAGTTAGCACTCTGACAGGATGTGCTGCCAGAAGCCAATCACCTCCTAGTTAGTGAGTGTTTCAAAGCCTCCAGTCAAAATTTACTCTGTTTTAACGTCCACCCTTTTAAGGTCAGTCCTCACCTTCGACTGTGAGGAACCACCTCTGTCTGCACCTGGTGTTTTGCTGCCTTCACGCCTCCCTAGACTGGAAAAGTTTGTCTCGTTACAGGAGAACATTCCCTTCCTCAGGAAGATTAACTCGACATGGCAGGAGATTGCTGCTGTAAAAATAAAATAGTGAGACCATGTCAGCAGCAGGAAAAAAAACCAAAGGTTGTCCTCACTCTGTGCTATGTGAACGATCCTCCTTCAGCCTCCTGAGGTGTTATGCCTGAAGTGTTTGTTCCCCAAAAAAACAGAGCGGCGTTCCTGTGCCTCTCATAGGAGCATTGTCATTTTGACTTGCAGCTACTGAATATACAGCTTACTGAGAGTGAGGACTAGGAATTTAAATAGTGTGTGTAGTACGCTATTCTAAAGCTCTAGGATGAGGTATGAAAATTCTTGCTGGAATGTTTGAATTGCTTTCGAATCAAGTAATGCGGTACCCACAAAGAATCGTGGCTATAAATCATGGTCTTAACTTAGTCTTAACTGAATAGAGGAAAAGGTTCTAACAATCTTCAACTTTATACAATACTTTTGGTAAAGGAAATTATTGCTAACAGAAACACAGGTAAATATTTTGGTGGCCCTTCTCAGATGTATACACCCAAACCTGCATTGTAAATGTTTAAAAGAAGGTGAAATAGTCACTCACAGTTAGTAATAATATATCTGTGTGGCAGGAAGCAGGGAGGTTCTGCTTGCTATCAAGTGGACTTTTCTCTGCCAGAGAATTTGGCAAGAAATGTTGGGTGTTTCTGAACCCCCTCAGGACTTTCATCTCCTTCCCCTGAACGTCCAGATGTGGGAAGAGGAAGATTCCGTGTCATTGAGTCACCTTCAATACTGCTAAGATTTTACTGAGTGTGAAAGCCCCTTTTTTTTGTTTTAAGAGACAGAGTCATATGTTGGGGGAGAGCGGATGCTGGCACCGATTATAGGGACATAGCATCTGTTCTTGCTTCCTCTTTCTGGTAGCAATAGATCCAGAGATCAGAAAAAAAAGAGTCTGAGATAGTTTGACAGGAAAGCTTAGCTTGCAAAAAAAAATCACAATTCCTTATACTCTGAAATCTAGCTTCAGGACATTTACTCTTGAGTGTGATTCCTGTCTGTCCGTCTGTCTGTATCTATCATTTATTTCACTCCAGACTCACAGACAGATGAACTAGAACTAAGGATCCACACATAAGCTCCTATACCCATTGCCACCTGATTTTGTTTTTATTAAGAGACAAAGAATACACATAGGAGAGAAGACAGCATCTTTAACAGGTAGTGGTTGAGCTGAACATTGGCAGGTCGAAAATGAAGTAGCGCCTTCTCTCATCTAGAACAAATCCCAGCTTCAAATGGGTTAGGGACCTCCATGTAGGACCTAATACCTTGAATATGATAGACGAGAGAAAACAACCTTTCTGAATGACCTGGATAACACGGGCGTCAAAATCAACAATTAATAATTGACACCTCATGAAACTAAAAAGCTCCTGCATAGCAAAGGACACGATCATTCAAAGGAAGAGGGAACACATAGAGTGGGAAAAGGTCTTTAGGGTCTGTGATATACAAATATAACAACGGCAACAAAAATACAGGTAAACAATGGGGTCGAACCAAACAGAATTCCTATGATTTCCTGTAAGCAAATTAGGAATTACAGAGAATCGAGTTCGCGTAAATTCTTCTGTCTGATAATCAGGCCTTTCCCATCTAGAGTAACCAGTTCTGAGGTAGTTGCTTAGATGGCAGTGGGATCAAGAGCCTGTGGGTTGCTTTCCATCAGGCTAATTGGAACATGGTGGGAGGCAAGGTGGGAAGAGGAGGGCTGGAGCGGACATAGTGCTGTCTTAAGGAAGTCACCAATATTAAGTTCTTCCTTTACATTAGCCTTGTTTTAAGTTTTGCTGTGAGCTTTGTGGTTTTATATGCATAACTCCTATGCTTTCTGCTCTGCTTTTATCATAATTTATTGTAGTGTTGAGAACTGAACAGAGGGCCCTATGCACGCTAGACATACAGTCTGCCCCTTGTATCATGCCCAGCCCTTGGTTCATGAAACAGGGTCTCACAGTGTTGCCCATGATCGACATGAATTCACTATGTATCCTAAGCGGGCCTTGAACTCTTGTTCCTCCTACCTCTGCCTCCCAAGAGCTGGGATTATAGAGTCACACATTCATACATTATTTTTTTTGATATTTAAAGGCAACCAGCATGAATCTTTTAGAGATGATAAATTTAGAGACAATCCCCAATTTGTGTTACATTCTTCTCAAGTCGTGAGTAAGTTTGAGAACATGTGTATCAAGTATTGAATATTCCACGAAAAAAAAAGCAAGCTGCTAAAAGCTGTCTATATTCTGTTTCATGTTATGCCCAGTAACATGGAGGTACAAATCATGGTTGCTATATTTAGAGTTTCAATTTTCCATGAGTAGCGAGAACTACCCATCCTCCAGAGACTAAACATTATAAAATTAATTTGTTCTCATATATGACTTGAACACCAATGTGTCTTGCATAAAATTCCAATATCGCTCTTTTCGTCTCAGTGCATTGACATAGTTGATACTTTTATATTAAAGAAAAGGTTATTTATTCATCGTTTGTCTTTCTAATTATATCTTCCATTATGTGTGCATAGGTCTGTTTATGTTAAGCAATAGGAGAGAGGAAAGAATGCTTTAGTATGGTCTGCTAAGGCGCCATCAGGAGGGTTAGAGAATTTAGAAGATCATAGGGTTAGGTGTGAAATAACTAATTTTTTGAAGTTAGATCTTAAGTAATGCCTGATGTCAAATTATGTAATTATCTCAGGGTGAGACGAACTGGAGTGTGTATTGAGTGAAACAAAGAGATGAAAACAGAAGACCATGAAGAGGCTGCTTTGCTGAGAGCCCTTGTTCGCTTTCTATGGCTGTGAGAAACACCGTCACCAAAAGCAAGTCAGGGAGGATTTTTTCTTTCAACTTCCAGCTGAGGGAAGTCAGGGAAGTAGAAGTCAAGACGGGAGTTGGTGCAGAGGCTGTGGAGGAATCAATCGGCTTACTGACTTCTTCAACATGGTTTGCTCAGCTTGCATTTTATATAACCTGGGACCAACTGCCCAGTGGGCTATCTCACACTAATCGTTAACCCAAGAAAATGCCCCACAGGCCAGTCCCCTCTTTCCTGATGACCCTAGCTTGTGTCCAGTTGACAAAGACCTAACCAGCACAACAGAAGAGACCAGTTGTCCTCAAGGTACCCATGGCCCCAGCAGATAGGGGCAGGCTTATTTTTAATAGCTTAGTATCACAGGAAAATTGGCAACTGACAAAGTGCACATATGTGAGTTGAACATTTGGTAAGTTTTGGGATGTGTGCAAACATCACAAGAACATTGTTATGGTTCAGCGCGAACATATCCACCTTTCTCGCAAGCCTCCTTTTGTTCTTTATTAATTGCACTGCCCCTCAAGCACCCGAAGATCTGATTTCAGTTGTTCCAGGTTAGTTTGCATTGTCTAAAGTGTTTATGATTAGGGTTGTACAGCATTCGTTGCTTTGAGCTCCTCCGTTCTGTCATTCGGCATAACTGGTTTTTAGAGACAGAGTCTCGCTATATAGCCATAGCTGGCCTAGAACTCACGGTGTAGAGTGAGCTGCCTTTGAACCACAGAACTCCCCTTGCCTTTGCCACCCCTTTCCCCCGAGTGCTGAGATTAAAGCCTTGTGCCAGCATACACAGCCAGCATAACTATTTTTAAGATCCAATAATAGTCAATTATAACATTTCCCTCTTTTTGTTGAAGAGCAATCTGACATTCGTGAACCTTTGTTCTCCTTTTCATGGGTTAATGGACGCTCAGTTGTTCTACTGTAAAGTAGAAAAAAAATCAAACAATCATGTCTTTATGCAGCTGTTTGTGTGGGCACACTCTTCATTTTTCTGAGGCTATATGGTGAGGGTTAGAACAACTTCATTATCAGTAATACATATTTAGTTAAAAATTAAGACTCTTCACTATTTTCCAAGGTTGCTAACAATTTATATTTGATGGACAGTATATGAAAATTGTAGTTTGATTCCATCAAATCCTCCTACACATATAGCTAATCTGTGTATCACTTGCCTTTTTGTTCCTGTGATAAACCATCATGATCTAGACTATTTATTTCTATAATAAACTCTTTTGGAAGAGTTTATTTTGGCTTGTGGTTTCAGAGGATTCGCGTTCATAATAGTGGAAACAATGGCAGCCGGCAGCAGGCAGCTGGCAGGGCTCACATCTCAAGGAGGAGTATAAAGCAGAGAGAGGGGAGAGAGAGAGAGGAAAAGGGATGAAGGAGGACCGAGAGAGACAGAGACAGGGACTGGCACTAGGCTATTGAAACCTTAGTGCCTGCTCCCAATGGTGTACTTCCTCCAGCAAAGGCCACACCTCCTATAGCTGCCCAGATACAACCAAGTGGAGACCAAGTGTTCAAATGCCAGAGCCTATGGGTGACATTTGTCATTCTCTACTACAGTCCATTCCATTAGCATTGCATATTGCTGGGGTCTCATTGTTGGGGACTGCAGGCCACCAGACCCCGAATTTGCTGTAAACAGCTTGTTTTCCTCTGCTCTGAGCAGCCTGCAGCTGCTCTGAGCACAAGACCCTGATGGCAGGGGATTGGGTTCTGATGGGTCTGCAACTGAAATATCCCGAGAGCTGGGGCGTGGCCAGAGCCCTATATAAGCTGCCCCTGAACACAATAAAGGGGCATTCTTGGGGAATTCAAGGATGACCCATGTCTCTCTCTCTCTGTGTGTGTGTGTGTGTGTGTGTGTGTGTGTGTGTGTGTGTGTTTGTGTTTCAATCTCCAGCCCCTTGCCCTACTCACGAACCTGCTCGCAAACCTTCCAGTAGTGCAGGCAGTATGCTACAGGCATAGTATCGTAGTACATATAGTACAGGCGCTACAGGACCGTAGTACACATAGTAGCACGGACTCTACATCTCATGGCTAACCATCTTTTCCTGTGTGTCTTCTGGTAATGCCCGAGCAAACCTTGCACCCAGTTTGGGTGTTGCCTGCTTTTTGGCTATTGTGTTTAGCTTGAATGATACGTAGCTGAGGGAAAGTTTAGCTTCACAGAGACACTGCTTGATGTTGTATGAGGAAGGAGAAGAGTTGATGGCTCCTGTCTCATCTGCATGGATAGTTTAGAGGTAACCAATGTAATTTGCACACTTAGATAAGCAACATGATGGAACATAATCTAAATTGTGAATTGTGTTGAATTTTGGATGTCTGTGATGTTTAAGTAATAATTTTTTCAAGAAAAAAAAAGCTTGCTGGTAATTTAAGCTTAAAAGCCTCATCCAACCAGGCAAAGCGGGATCCGTGGAGGCTTTGCTTAAATTGGCAGCTCCTCATGAAACTGCCCCATCTCCTATGGGATAAAACCCAATACACAGTTTCTGTGTGTGTCCTTGGAGGTCTTTTAGTTAAAAAGGCACAGTGCTGGACCAGATTAATGTTCCACACCCCTCATTTCAAACGACCAAAATAGAATTTTTTCCCCAATTCCATTGCATGGTAGCCCTAACTCACATGATAAAGAACTGATTGGTTAATACTTCACCTGTGTAAATAATGTAACGTTTTATGTCAGTTAGAATAGGTCACTCTCCTGACAACCCTTAGGAAGATTGACCCACAGCTGGGGGATGACATGGGGTAGCTTTAAATTTCTAACTGTGTTAGCCTGAACATTTATTATCAAAGGTTATCTCAGAATAATAAAACAGAAAGCAACAGAGACAGGAAAGGGGAAGGGATTCAACATCAAAAAGAAGAGAAAAATCGGGTTCACTCAATTTATTAAAAGATGAGATTTTAGAGACTGGAGTGATTGGTCAGTGGTTAAGAGAACTGACTGCTCTTACAATGTGTGTGTGTGTGTGTGTGTGTGTGTACATTATGTTCCAAGCACACACATGGTGGCTTACATCCATCTGTAACTCCAGTTCCAGGGGATCTGACGCCCTCTACTGGCCTCCATGGGCACTGCACTCATGTGGTACACATGTATACATGCAGACAAAACACTCATATATGTATATGTATATGTATATACCTGGGTTTAAAAGAATGTGGATTTAAGTTATTAGTGACAGTTAATTGACAGTGTTTCATAGAGTTATTGGAGTTTTAAAATGCTTCATGGAGTTGATATTTATTGGGAGCATGTGAACTAGTAGCTGCAATGTAACCTATCATGTCAAAGCTATGTATTAGGCAACTATCAGAAAATGTATGATTATGAATGTCACATCTTGGTATTTTAGCAACTTAGCCCTAGTGCTAAAGAACACATCCTTATTTGGATACAGGATTGGTCTACATGAGACGTCGGAAGATGAGGTCACTGGGCTCCTTGCTCCTGTGTGGCTACGATTGCTTTCCTTATATGACATGGTAGTTGGTGCAAAGTGAGGCACCCAGGCATCACTGTATTGTGATGACACAGGCAGAGACTGGAATGAGGTCCCTGCATGCCAAGGAATGCCAAGAATTGACAGACATGTAGCAGACAGCGGGAAGAGGCAAGGGGAAGATTGCTCTCATCAGCACCTAGATATTAGGCTGTGAGCCTCCAGAACCAGGAAAAAAAATTGTGAGTCATTTCAGCTGCCCAATGTATGGCCCTTTATAAGACAACATTCTCAAAAACTATACAACAAGAAGGTTCATTGTAACAATATCACATAGAGCTGAAAATGATACAATGATGTATGCAAATGTTATAACAACAAATTTACTAGTATCCATAGTCAGAGTTATCAGTGAAGTTCTTTTCCCTACCTCCAATCCTCAGCTGCAGGTCCTGATGGTCTAAGCTGCCAAGAACTAATGCCACAGGCTCAGCGATGTCTTTGCACGGCAGACAATTATTGCCTTGGGATGCCCTGAAGAAAGCTGTGCCAGCTAGGGCTTGAACAAGCGGAGTTTGTGTTCATTTCAAACGGAAGTCCTGAAAAGATTAAGTGAGAGGAAATGATGCATTGATCGTTTTTAGGAGCGTGATTTGGATCATTATAAAGAAACCAAAAAGAATCAAAAAACAAAAACAAAAACAAAAACAAAAAACAGTGTCAAGCCTGTAGTTAACAATCCCAGTGAGAATCTGTTTTCTGTTTTGTTTGGTTTTTTTGAGATGAGATTGTCTCATTGGTCTAGTGTCTGCTATTTAGGTGAGAGGCTAACTGGCCAGCAAACCTCAGGAGTCTGCCTGTCTCTGCCTCTCCAGCAATTGCTACTGCAGGAGGATGGAGAGATGCACTGGCAAGGACTGGGGTTTAGTGCAGATGCTGAGACTGCCGGCATTGGTGACAGTCAGGAGAGAGACTGAACAGTGAAGACAAAGCACTGTCTCCTCTAAAAACACACTGCCCCTCATTCTCTGCCTCCTGCAAGGGATGTGGAGAGGAGCCACCCTCATCATTATGTACAGTTTTGTCCATATGTCTGTCCCCTTTGTGACTGTTCTAGTGAGAGCAGACAGACCGCTCTAGGTGCCAGTAACTCTGTGAACCCTGCTGTCTGCAAAACACATTATTTCATCTGTGTTGCAAGCTAGAGGGTTTGATTCCAACTTCAGTAGCAGACAACTTAGTAGTGTAATAAAGGATTTCAGTTATTGTTTTTCCCAGGATGGCCACGGTTGTCTTCAAAGCTATGCATTGTCAACAGCCAGGAATTCAGTGAAGGGAGAAACATCACAGAATGTGTTAGTCCGGGTCCTCTAGACGAACAGAACAGACAGCACAAATGTATATTAAAAGTTAGATTTACTAGATTGCCTTACCCAACCAGAGTCATCCAAAAATGGTTGTCTCACACTGAAGAATCCAAGAACCCAGTAGTTGCTCAATTCAGGAGACAGGGTAGCTTCCTAGTTCCAATCTGGTGCCAAGACCTTAGAAGATTCCTGGTCTTCAGTTTATATTAGAAGAAAGTTTATCTTCCTTCCTTCCTTCCTTCCTTCCTTCCTTCCTTCCTTCCTTCCTTCCTTCTTTCCTTCCTTCCTTCTTTCCTTCCTTCCTTCTTTCCTTCCTTCCTTTCTTTCTTCCCTCTGTGCCTCCCTCCCCCCCTCTTCTTTCTTTCTTTTATTGTTTTTGCATTTTTTTTTCAAGACAGCATTTCTCTTTGTAGTCCGGGCTCTCCTGGAACCCACTCTGTAGATCAAGTCAGTCTCAGATTCAGAGATTTGGCTGACTCTGCCTCCCAAGTGCTGGGATTAAATATACGGGCCACTACCACCTGGCTGAAATATTCAGGTCTGTCCCTAATACTCAGGAAGGAATCAACAGTGGCAGCAGCAGAGTAAATGGACCCCCCCACCCAGCAGAAGTGAAGACCAAGCCTATATAAAAGTGAATAATTTGCCTTCTGCAATGTCCTTTTATATGGGCCCCTGCCAAAAGATTCCAGTGCCAGTCATGTCCTTCCCACATAGACTAGGACAATCAAGGCACCCTCCACAGCTGTGCCTGCAGGCCTGCCTGATAAGAACAGTGGTTTCTTGGGGCTGTCTTCCAGCTGATCTTAGTTTGATCCAAAGATGAAAGTTAGTGTCTGTTGAGGCACGGTGTGGTGGTGCATGCCTTTAATCTCAGCTTTCAGGCCCTAGAAATAGGTAGATATCTGTGAGTTCAAGACCAGCCTGGTCTACATATCAAGTTCTAGACTAGCCAGGGATACCTAGAGAGACCCTGTCTCAAATGTCTGCTTATGAGCTCAGTGTATACATTTCAAATACACGTCGTCTGTTTTCCTGAAATGTTTAGATCGGCAGAAAGGGATTTTTACACCGTGGAAATGACTTTAATTGTGGCTAGAAAGAGTGGAATTGGTCCTCTGCTTTCCAAAGGCTTATGTAATTTCATCCTCCTAGGTATAGGAAGTATACTATTTGACCCAGCTATTTCACTCTGGGCATATACCAAGACAACTCAGTATTCTAACAGAGATTTTTTGCACTGCCTGTGTTCACTGGTGCTTTATTCACTATAGCAAAGAATTGGAATCAACCTAGTTGTCAATCAACAGATGAATGGGTAACAAGACACATACACACGTATATGTGTGCGATGTATTTGTATATATACACACATTTTTATATATGAATGTTATTCTGCTCTAAAGAAAAATGTAATCATAAAAATCTGCAGAAAAATGGTTGGACTTGGAGTGTATAATGTTAACTGAGGTCACACAATCTCAGAAGAAAAAACTTGCATGTTCTTCCTCAGCTGCAGCATCTAGCCAGTGATGTATGTGGAAGTGAAAACCAATGTGCACATGGGTACAGTGTGTTACGTGGAAAGAGAACAAGCAAGGCTAAATAGTAGGAGATGAGGAAGGACTGACTTTAAGGGACGGTCGTGAGTTCTGAAAGATAGAAAGCCAATTGGTTTTCTACCTCTAACCCTGCCCTGCCTTTCTCGTTTTCTTGGTGGTGGGTAAGTGAATAAAATGTATCAGATAATGAAGTGCAAACTCTGCTGTGAAGCTACACAGTTTCCATTGTGGATGACCGCTCCAACTGCACAGAGGTTCACTGAAGTGCATAGTTATCCATCTGTTTAATTGCGGTGTGTGATTTTTTTTATTTCCACTTTTTTTAAAATAAAGTTTTAAAAAGAAATAGGCTGTTATGTGGAATCATGCAGGGCAGTGAACAGAACACTGACTAAGCCCTTTGTCTACTAAGAACCGTTAACTTGAACGCTCATCCGCTCATATCTGCTCTGGATTCTTGCCCTGAAGGAGACAGAATCACTATCCAGTCTTTCCTTTCATGGAGATTAAAATACCCTTTCTGATATGCCCGTCTCTGTGCAGAAGCTCTGGTTTGCTCTTCGGAGACTGTGATTGAAGAATCAATCCTGAATACTTGGCTGTGAGCCACACCTCACTCTATTTCCCCCCGTACTACTATCCTGAGTTATTCAACACATGAAGAAACACCCAGGCAGGATCCCATCAATAGCTAATAAATTCCCTCTTCCCCGTGTCTATTCATTTTAAGAAAATTTTAGGTAGTATTCTAAAAATAGCTGCCATTGTCACAAATTATTTCAATCATTTACTTAGGCTTTCAGATGGGTAATGGCGAGCAGGTGTGGAGATTGTACCAGCTAGTTCCCTTTGTGGTTTTTCAAAGGGCTGTCATTATCTAGGGATGATAGTTTCTGGCCACTTAGCTGGCTTTGTTGTCTAGGTTCAACTGATTTGTTTCTTTAGTTTTTGTTTGTTTGCGTGTTGAGACAGTGTCTCACTGCGCAGACCAGGCTAACCTCAAACTCTCGGTTTTCCCGTTTCAGATTCCTGAGTGCTGGGCTTGCAGGCACAAATGACCATGCCCATATCAAGTTCAATAGTTTAATGTATTCAGTGTTGAGCCATCACCGCCCTTCTTTTTAAGACTGCCTGGCGTTTCCAGCCTCCTGTTACCATTCCCGGTCATTGCAGATCACCTTCTAAACCAATTTTGAACATAGACCAAAGTATTTTAGGAAATGCAATCTTGTGCTTGTCGGACTAACACGATTAGTGAGAGTTTGGCTCTCCCTCACTGACACGGACATGGTATCCAAGGGCTTGGACATCCTTGAATCCTGTTCTGAAAGTCTAGTGTATCGTGCGTGCTGACGGACAGTGATTAGACAGCCTGATGGCCAGCTAGACAGCTCGCAAAGTTCTCCTTGCTAGCAGCAGAGGACCGGCTCTCAGGCTTCTCAGTTAGTCTTTCTGATCAGTCTTAAGATTCTTTTCATTGTCTTCTCGGATCTGATAAAAGATTCGTTTATTTTTTGTTTTATTTTAATTTGAAGAAAGCTACTGAAAACTAGGTATTTGAAAACTAGTTTTTTTATGAACACTTCCTCATTCTTGAGTTACTACTATTATTATGGATGTTATTTTTCTCATAGAACTCCTTTTTTACTAATTACCTTTTTATGACATCTTAATTAAAATTTGCTGATAAAATTCTCTCTCTCTCTCTCTCTCTCTCTCTCTGTGTGTGTGTGTGTGTGTGTGTGTGTGTGTCAGTGGTCATGACCTGATATTTTTATAATCACTAGAATGGATATTTGCAACGAATTCTAGCTAGTCTTTAACTATTTATTCTTTACACTAGAACTATAAATAGCTTCATTGGGCATAAAGCACATTAATCCAGTGTTTACAAACAGCAGTCACAGGAGTCGTACAATGCATACTGTTGCTCACTGAGTCTAAAGTTGGGTCCGATACCCTGCATCACTGACTTGTTCCCAGGTAATGCTAGTGTCACCAGTCTCAGCCCACCCTGAAAATAGCAAGGACATGGACTCGGGAGTTTCCTGAAGCAATATTTCCACATAGATGCTAAGAGATGGCGACAGCGTCCCTTTCTACTTTACCTCTGCTAAATCCACAGTAAATCACAGCCTAGCCCGTGGATTTCACCTCACCAATTTTCAGTACAGTCTTTTCTAAGCAGAAGCCAAGGTATAGTCACCGGTCAGCTTGCATCTGTCAAAATCCTGCCTGCTGTTCCAGGCTTAACTTGCTGCCCTTTATTTCCGGTGATCAATTTCCATTGAGCACCATCTACCCTGCCTCCCCTGCTTCGTGGACCCCCCTGTTTCAGAAGGCTGGACGAGGTTATCGACAGCACCACCCACCTTCAGCATATGACGAGTTCCCAGAAATGGACTGACTAGTTCCGGGAGACTGTGGTCGCTTCCACTCCCGGTTACCTAGCCAGCGTCTGATAGACAGTGAGTGCTGACTTTTATCACATCAGGAAGCAGCAGGGGACATGGGGCTTTGATTAATGAAGTGAATAGATTAAGCCAGTAGCAGATCTGAATGTGTTCAGGCAGACAGCAGACTAGAGGAACTGACTTCATCAGGAACTGGAAGTCCCTCTGAAAACAGCCAGAATTGAAGGTCACGGGCAGCTTTGAAGGGTTGTAAATGGCTGATAGAACTGAAAGGGTTTTTTTTTTTTTTTTCAGGTATGGACACCATGGTTCCTGGGAGCGCTCTGTGTCCAGAGAGCCCTGATCCCCTGTTATCAGGATTATAAAATGCAGTTTTGTAAAAACAAAATGAAATAGGAATGCTCAAGCCAGGCAGGATGGTTGTCTCTAGAATGTACCACATTTTGCTCTTTTTGAGAGTGTGGCTCTAGTGTAAATTTTAGGTACAAGTTCTTAAGCTAGAAACAAATATATAAGGCAAAGCTGAAAATATTAAGGAAGAGTAACTACTGAATCAACCACATCAGGCCAGAACGTTTATAGTGTTTTACTCATTGTCGGCTTCCTCTCAGCTTGCATTACCTGCAGTGACTGTTTCAATTCCCTTCTAGGCATTAGGCGATTGTTCAGTCGATTTAAGTACTTTTTAAAATATACTTTCCAATTTTATTTTTTTCTCATCATTTTTCTTTATGCTTTGGGATTTTAGTATTTGTGTGGCTGTTTATAATTTATTCACGTTGGATCACAGTTTATTTGTAAAAACAAGACTAGTAGATTCAGTCATGTTCAGTGTCTTCCGTGATTAGAATCCTGTGTTTCAGTAGTTCTATAAATACTCAAGATCGAGCTTTGGAAATGTCTTAAAGGTTATTGAATGCAAATGATGAGGAATTTAAAAGTAATTGTCAGTGCCTCTTTTGTAAACGTATGGAACCATTGTAAATCTGAATGTTTATAGTGTTTCCTTATGAATGTTAGCAATGGCTGGAGAGGTGCTGGCAGGCCTCTTCCTATAGGGGTTGTCTAGAGGCAGAAGCAAGGACCTGTGGTGAAAATCCCCTTTCTCCCGGACCAGAAGGGTGCAGAGGCTGGTGGTTTGTGTCTGGAGCCCAGGCTGCAGGCCCCGAGCTTCCTGTGAGCGGTGTTAAGGGGTCCGGGACTGGGGCTTCCCTGGATGAAATGGCATCTTAGTCAATGAGAGTTGTCAGTTCTCTGAAAGAGTCCTTCAGAAGGAACTGGAAAAATCTGAGCACATTGACAAGAGGTAGAAAAAGACCCAGAGAAGAAGTAAGGGAGGTAAGAAGGAAGGAAGAAACCAAAGACCGGGGGTGGGGGGGGGGGTGTTGGAGAAGTGAATGAGGTCATCTACCTTAGGAATTAGAAGTTTTTTATTACAAAAAGTCCTATAATCCATATCTCTTAGGTTCTCAGTTACCCTACTCCTGATGGTTGTTTTTCTAGCTCCTTCCATTTTACTTGCAAATTTCATAATTTCATTTTCTTGACAGCTAAATAATATTCCATTATGTAAATGTACTACATTTTAATTATTCATTCTTTTGTTTCTGGACATCTAGGCTATCTATAAGAGCTATGAGTTATTATGAACAGAGCAGCAGTGAACACCGATGAGCAAATCCGCTGTAATTCAATGTAGAGCCCTGAACACAAAAGACAAATATTATATGTTTTTCCTTAAATGTATATGGATGTTAACGTTCAGCTTTTGATAGGTATGCTACAATCCAAACATCCACAAAAGTTAGGTACTTACTGAAGGAGCAGAGGGGACTAGAGGATCGTCCAGTAAGACAATTAGAATTGAGTGTTATAGAGAGATGAAGGAAAAAGTAAAACAAGGGGCCGAATAGGGCGGGTGGAGGGTAGAGGAGGGAATGTGTGGAGGGGCAGCAACATTATGGGCCTTTGGAAGAGCAATGTGGAAACCTACAACTATAGAAGCTTCCTAACTTATATGCCCATGAAAAAATGTATGAATGGAGTCACCAACAAAATAGGGGAGACAGTGTGCCAGCTAGACATTTTATGCCCCCACGTAAAACTTCCAGTTCCTGGAATGGGTTATGTCTTACTTAGTCCCAGCACCCACATGGAAGCTCACAATTGTCTGTAACTCCAGCTCTAGGGGACCTAATACACTCTTCTGGCTTCTGCACATATCAAGTATACATGTGGTGTGCACTTACATGCATGTAGGCATACACATAAAATAAAAAATAAATCTCCAGTGAACATTATAGCTTGACTAAGGGCCCATGTGTTTAAGATTTGGCCCCTAGCATGTTTCTGTTGGAAGGGGATCCTCAGGGTATCAATGGATTGTCCCTGATCTATACCTCTTAGGGAAGCGAAGGGGAAGATGGGACATTCATTCTCTTCCGCCTTGGCAGATAATCTTGCCATCAAAATGAAGTGAAGGTGGCCAACTGATGGTGGTCTGAAAATTCTAAAATGGTGAGCCAAGACAAAGATGATATTCCCTACCCTCTCATGAAACTTGGATGAGGAGCAGAAGAGTTGTGAGTCCTTAACTTCATTTAGACTGTGTTGGCCCATCTCAATACCTTTTGTTCCCTTTTCTTGAGTGTGTAAATGTGTTATTGTATACTTACTCTCTCCATTGGGCTATTCATATGTGAAGACTGTTGATGAGATCATAGCCATTGATAGTCATGCTTTATTCATCTTCACTGGGTTCAGTGTGCCCTCTTAAGAAGTTTTTAAACAGGCTCCCTCAATCAAGATATCTCTTTCCTTGCTCTCATATCTGTCCTTCCTCCATCTCAACTATCCCATTCCCTCAAGCTCTCCCCAACCCTCCCCTTCTCCCCTCCTCATTCCCTTCTCCCCTTCCCTCTATCCCCCAACCCCATGCTCCCAAATTTTGTCAGGCCATCTTGTCTGCTTCCAATTTCCAGGTGCCTTTTTGGAGTTAGTGAGAAAAATTCCTAGAAAAATTCCTAGGAATCCACAAGGATGATCTCAGCTAAGACCCTAAGCAATAGAGAAAAGGGTGCCCGAACTGGCCTTGCCCTGTTGTCAGACTGATGATTATCTTAAATGTCACCATAGAACCTTCATCCAACAACAGATGGAAACAGAGGCAGAGACCTACATCGGAGTACTGGACTGAGCTCCCAAGGTCCATTTGAAGAGTGGAAGGAGTGAGATTATAAGCAAGGAGGTCAAGACCATGAGGGGTTCACCCACTGAGACAATGCACTGGGCTAATGGGAGCTCACCAACTCCAACTGGACTGGGAATGAACGGTCATGAAATCAAACTAATCCCTCTGAATGTGATTGACAGTTGGGGCAGACCGTCTGGCCAATGACAGTGGCACTGGGATTTGTCTCTACTGCATGTACTGGCTTTTGGGGGTTCTATTCTCTTTGGATGTATACCTTGCTCAACCTAGATGTAGTGAGGAGGGCCTTGGACTTTCCACAGGGCAGGATGCCTTGCCCTCTCTTAAGATTGGAGGGCCGTGGGGGGTGTGGAGGGAGTGGGGGGGAAGGGGAGGAGGGGAGGAAGTGGGAATTTGGATTGGTATTTTTTTAAAGTAATAAAAAAATTACAATCTCAAAAATAAACCAATAACATGTTGCCACCAAAAAAAAAAATTTTAAACAGACTGGAGAGAGAGCTCAGTAGTTAAGAGAACTTTTTGTGCTTGTAGGTGACCCAGCATTCAAGGGCATCAGTAGCTCCAGCTCTTAGGGGATCAGATAACCTCTGCTGGCCTCTGTGGTCACCAAACACACACAGAGTCCACATACATACATGCAAACAAAACACACATAAATAAAACAAACAAATCTTTTTTTAAAAAAAAATTTAAGCCAAAAGAATCTTTTAGCCTGTGCTAAATTCTAATTCTTCAAGAATATTTTGTCATGGGAAATGAAATAAACTTTACACTATTTGTTTATGCGGGAAGGATCATGGGGAGCAAGTGGGGCTCTAGAAGGAATAGAGTTTCTTAAGAGTTCATCGTGTTCTTGGTGAGAACTCTACAGATGCAACGGACACAACAGAAATCTGCTTTAAGCTTTGAAAGTCTGGCCTTGGTCAGCAAAAACAACAGCAACAAAAACAGATTTAAAAAAAGAAGAAGGAAGGAAGGAAGGAAGGAAGGAAGGAAGGAAGGAAGGAAGGAAGGAAGGAAGGAAAGAAAGAAGGAAGGAAGGAAGGAAGGAAGTCTCCTTGATGTAAATTTAAGCATTGCTTTCTACAGCACCTTAAAGTCACTTAAATTACTCGCCATGAAAACACAACACCCTCCTCACCCCAGCCTGGAGGCAAAGTCTCTTTTTATCTGTATTTACTCAGCCCGTGATCATAAAATTCGGATTTGTTTCATGTCGCTCTGCCCACTGTATGTATTGATTAATAAGTGTGCTGGATGAGAAGACCAACTATTGTTCATCTAATCAGCATGACTGAATACCTGGTGCTGAATCGCTCTTCTTTTTAAATTAAATCTATTTTACATCTGGAACGTTGTTTCCCTTCCTCCTCTACCCCTGTTTCCCCCCAACCTCTTCTCTGTGCACTCCCACAATCTGCTCCACCCCTGTTTTGGTAATCCACAAAACATAGTGTATTAAGTTGCAGTAAGACTAAGTACCTCCCCTTGTGTTAAGGCTCGGCAAGGTGATCCAGTAATGAGTAGAACCCTAAAAGCAGGCAAAAGAGTTAGACACAACCCCTGCTCTCATTGTTAGGAGACCCACAAGAACACCAACCTACACAATTGTTACATGTATGCAGAGGGCTCAGGTCAGTCCCATGCACGCACACTCATTGTTGGATCAGTCTCTCTGAGTTCCCATGAGCCCAAGTCAGTTGATTCTGTGGGTTTTCTTGTGATGTCCTTGACCCCTCTGGCTCCTACAATCCATCCTCCCTCTTTTCTGCAGGATTCCCAGAGCTTGGCCTAATGTTCTTTTTGTTCTCAGGGAAGCATCGTTTCTGGTCACCCAGAGATTGTTTGCTTGCTTACCGGCAATAAAGAGGTGGGGTTAAATCTCACCTACAGGAGATCCTTACAGCAAAGAGCTGAAGAAGAAAACTGAAGACTGTGGGGAAGGGTGGAAAGAACTCCGAAGGGTGTCTAGCTTTCTGTATATGCAAACTAGTTGTGATGCCTACAGAGTCCTTCTCAAGGAAGCTAAAAATGTCTGCCTCAGAACTTCACAGCCATTTCTCAAACACGCGGTACACTTTACACACCAGTGTAGGCTGTTCCCCCTGCCATGTCTTGCCGTGGACAACTTTCTTCTCTCAGAAAGGCGTCCCTGACCACTGCACCCGGAAGATTAACTTCCTCCCCATTCCCGTGATGCTGAGGTGTCAGCCGCAGTGAAGACACTTGTGGTAGAGAATCTGGACAGTGTATTTAAACACTGTCTCTTGGTCTGAAGCGTTGTCTAATTATAGATACTGCTTATAGCTTTCCCGCCTCCTAATTTAAAAGGGGAACACAGTAGCTACACTACATCTGAAGCATGTTACTGGGGTAAAGTGTTTGTGAAATAGCTTGTACGTGATAACTGGTGTATATGATCGAGTGTTCAGTGATTCTACTAAATTCAGCTATGATGGCTTTCATTGACTGTTTTGTAATATTTTATACTTATTTGCCTCTTAACTCAACCCAATTAAATATATATTTGCTTTTATGATAACAAAATCCATACACGTTTATGATGGAAAATATTAAATGAAGAAGTAAAATGAAAACCATGCGTAAGTAATGATAAATAACCAAGAAGTTGTGGTGTTAACAAATGAATTTCACGTCCTTCGTGTCTAGGTGCAGGGTGCCTGAGTGCTGGCCCATGCACCCTAAGCCGGTGGCCTCCCAGCTTGCCCACCTCATCCTCTCACAACCTTTAGCACCAAGGTTAAGGGGTCAGGGTCAAGCTTTCCTCATAAGGGCACTGGACAGGAAAGACTTGTCACCTTTGGTCCCCTTTTTCCTGAGGGTGCTAGGATACCCACCTAGTGACTTATCTAGGAAGTGTGACTGATTACCACCCCCCCCCACACACACATACAAAGTCTCCTCCCCACCCAGTGGGAAGGGATAGAGCCACAGCCCAAGCAGAACAAGATGCGAGTCATTGAAGAATCCCAGCCAGGGACACTTTTGATCCCGAGTCCCCAGAATAGAGCTGCTCAAGATTACCTCTGGCAGCCAGGCATCCTAGGGTGGCCAGAGCCACTAGAGAGACCCCGACTCAAACAACAGCGACAAAACTGCATCCTGCCCCGAGAGTCTTCTTAACTATCTGGCCATATTTTTTTATGTAGTATATCCTTTATCTCTTGGATAGTTTGTTGTTGTTGTTGTTGTTGTTGTTGTTGTTGTTGTGTGTGTGTGTGTGTGTGTGGACTTGACACAAATCTGGGAAGAGGAAATGTCAAATGAAGAATTGCCTCCATCAGGTTGGTCTGTGGAAATGTCTGCGGGGCATTTTCTAGATTGCTAATTGATGTATGTAGTAAGAGACTGCTCATTCATTTCCCAGCCACCCAGACTCAAGTAATCACACAGAAGCTATATTGATTACGACACTGTTTGGCCAATAGCTTAGGCATGTTTCTAGCTAACTCTTACATCTTAAATTAACCCCTTATTATTAATCTGTGTATCACCGCGAGGCTGTGGCTTACCACTAAGGTTCCAGCAAAGCTCTCTCCTTTGGCAGCTACATGGCATCCCCTTGAATCCACCCACTCTCTGTAGATCTCTGTTCAAATTTCATGCTTGACTGTACTCTGCTAAGCCATTGGCCAAGACAGCCTTATTCAGTAACAAATACAAACAACACATATACAGAAGGACATCCCACATCGTATGTAGGTGGACCCAGCCTGCTATGCGAACCATCTCTGGGCAGGGGGTCCGTAGACATTGTAAGAAAGACAGATGAGCAAGCCAATAAATAGCGTTCCTCAGTGGTCTCTGCTTGAGTCACCGCCTCCAGATTTCTGCCTTGGCTTCCCTACATAATGGACTCTAAGCTGTAAACTAAATAAATCACCTCCTCCCCAGACTGCTTCTGTGGTCAGTGTCTTATCACAGCAGCGAGGATAAAACCAGGACACTGTGTGTGTCCTTATGCCTTCCCTTGGTATTCACTCCAAGTGCAGGTACCCTGTTTTGACTTCTCTTAAGTTGACACGCAGCGCGCAAGGTGTTCCTTATGACCTTTCTCAGCATGACTCAGTGCTGGATTGTTTTACTGTAATATCAAGTGAGCTGCAGCTTGTGTCTTTGAATTCTAAGACTGCTTTACCAAAGAATATATGACTTATTTATATTTCATTTAAATATGAACTAGGGAAAACGTAGAAGGTTGTCATTATCTTTCCCGGAAACTGTATGTTAAAGGATAAAGACGAAGTCTGCGTTCTTCCTGATGCACTGAGGTCACTACCTCTCACAGGGACTGAATTTTCCTTGTCCTTTCCTCCTAGTTCGTTGCCCAGCCCAACTGCCAGCAGCTGCTCGCCTCCCGCTGGTACGACGAGTTCCCCGGCTGGAGGAGAAGACACTGGGCCGTGAAGATGGTGACGTGTTTCATAATAGGACTGCTTTTCCCCGTCTTCTCCGTGTGCTACCTGATAGCTCCTAAAAGCCCACTTGGACTGTTCATCAGAAAGCCATTTATCAAGTTTATCTGCCACACTGCCTCCTATTTGACCTTTTTGTTCCTGCTGCTGCTGGCCTCTCAGCACATCGACAGGTCAGACTTGAACAGACAAGGTCCACCACCAACCATCGTGGAGTGGATGATATTACCGTGGGTCCTGGGTAAATGTGTTACTATAGAAAATATAATACCAAACGTGTTTCTGCCATGGAATTCTGTTGCTTGGAAAGAATATTCACGAATGTTTGGAGCGGAGGGAAATGACACATAGGCTCTGACTGTGGTTGCTCTTGAGACCTGATCCTCAAAAAACAAAGATATTTTGCCCAGCTGTGGTGGGCTTGCTCCAAAATGCAGCCAGGGAAAGGCAATGTTAGGTTACAGGGTTACAGGTGTTGGTGACTCCATGTCCCACAGAGGACTCAGGCCTCACTGGCCCCACATAGCCTATTTTTCTCCTGTGTTGTCGTCTGAACCCCAAGCCTTTACGGGGGAAGCAGATGCTCTGCCTCTGACTGAGCTGCATTCCCAGCCCCCCATTTTCTTAGAAGTCCTCCATAGATCAGTATGTGTCTCTCTAAAGTACCCGATTTTTTATATATATATACATATATATACACATATGTGCATACACACACATATATACATAATATTTTTAAAACTCTATCTACTTGTTTTTCTTTGAACATGTGGTAGTTAGGAAATTTGGATATTAAACAATAGAAAAAATTCAACCTCCATGTTGCCAGAGATATATAATCATTTTAGAACTGCCACAGATCAGAGGAGAAACCTTATTTATTCACATTAAAACTGTGTTTTCCTTTCTTCCTTCCTGTGACTGTGGCCATGCTTAGAATTTGCATTTTAATTCCCCTTTTCTGAATCCTACTGTGGTTTGCGGAGAAATCACATTTTCTCAGCTTAGCTCTTCGCTTGAGATCCCTGTGGGACTGGACCCAGCTCGTTAGGAAACCTGACAGATTCCGTGACTCACCATCTCAGATCTGCTTGGGTTCACTTGAGAGCTGAGAGGTCACTAAAGCGAGGAACCAGCAGGGAGAAAGAAGACCAGCCCTCAATCCTGAAACTTACGATCAGCCTAAATAGTAGCTAAGAAAGGAGGACAGCGACCTGATGATATTTACATGTTAACTACTTTCTATAAATACCACTTCAAGTGAATCTTAGCATCAGTTCTGACTTGCCTGATATGCGTGCACTATGCGCTCATTGAGGTCAAAAGGAAAGTTTAGATCTGTAAGTCTTCAAAAAAATCACTACAGCCTTGGAGTTGATAGTAAGATGAAATTATTGCTCTCCACCAAATTGTCTCACATAAGAGACATAATTTATGTTAATTTTATTCATAAAAAATGCTTTCTAGAATAATTCTTATGAAAACACTTAAGAGGTCGTATCTAAGCATTCATAACTCACTGAATATCTATCTGAAAATCCTGACATCTCAAATGGAAGGCACACCTACCTTAGGAAAATGCTCACAGATGCAGTGTGTCATAAGCACAGGTAGTATCCCTCAACTTTGTGCAGTCAATGAGTGTACACTGGATCCCTTCAAAGAGCCGAAGGGTATGACTGCTGTATAGAGCGCGAAGGGCAGTTGGCCAGAGGGAGCTTAAATTTCACTGGAGGGAATGGGTAATGAATTGATGATCAGAACTTCAGAAAATGGTAAATATTATAAAAATAGAAACATTTAACTTTGAACAACATTTGTGGTTAAAACTGCCCTTGACTATCTGGTATATGTTCAATGTGTAGCAGAATATTCCCTGACATGTCGATGAACGAAATGACACCATGGTCACTGCTTAGTGGATAGGCTTAACTGTACTATAATTCCAGCAGTCGGAAGTATCTGCTAGAGGCAACATTTTCAGGATAATATGACTGCAGGGGGCTAATGGATCTGGACGCTTGTAGAGTAAAAGGTATTTCATAGAATTAAAGCCGTACGTGAATGATTATCTCACTTCAGCAATAGGGCATGGGATCAATGGTGTTTATGTATCAGGTAGACCTCTCAAAATAGTTATACTGTTGAATCAAGAAAACCTCACTGCTAAGACTGAGTCTGAAGCGCTCTAGAGGATCCAGGCTTATAAAGGGCTGTAAACTGTTGCTGGGAAGCTGCACACCGTTACTGGGATACTGTGAAGAGGCTGTATCTCTGGGACTTCAAATACAAGCAGTCACAAACCCTCAGGGTTTTCAGTGCCTTTATCAATAAAGGGAAAGTATTTGAACTGGATGGCATTTAGCATGCCATTGAATCTACTGAGCTTCTCTCATTAGGGAGAGAGAATCCCTGTTCTCACAAAGGGGTAGAAGACGGCATTTGGGTAGTGGTGCTTAGACCCTTCCACAAATGTGATATAGATTATAAGGGTGTGGTCAGATCTGATGGCTGTACCAGTGAATCATCTTCCTTGCCCAAGACTGCTAGATGATGGAGTGAGACATCTTTAGCATCATTTCCTTACCCAAACATTTCCTGGTTCGTGCATCGTAAGGTTCTAAATGATAGCGTAAGGTAGACTGACTTGAGGTTGAGGTTCTAGATGATAGCGTAAGGTAGAATGACTTGAGGTTGAGGTTCTAGATGATAGCGTAAGGTAGAATGACTTGAGGTTGAGGTTCTAGATGATAGCGTAAGGTAGAATGACTTGAGGCTGGAGCGATGGCTTAGTGATGAAGAGCCCTGGCTACTCCTGCAGAGGACCAGGGTTCAGTTACCCACACCACCATGGCAGCTCACACTATCCGTAACTCCAGTTCCAGGAGGATCTGCCGCCCTCTTCTGGCCTTTGCAGGCACTGCATGCATATGGAGCACATATACACATGCCAGCAAATATTTAATTTATAAATAAAATAAAATTAAGGAAAAGAAAAAATTCCTTGGGATACTAATTTTCAGACTTTCTCAAAAGCCATTTTGAGCTTTTCCTAAAGATGCATTATGATTGGTAAACGTATGCCTTAGCTTCTTATACGACATAAAAATAAATATATATACATCTATATGTATACATACACTTATATAGTCAACTTAGCAAAAAATGTGACAATTTTTGTCACAAAAATTTATGACAATAGTATTTTATACTGAAAGCAGCTCTTCGGTAAAAGTTGTCATATGTGAAATAGTGCTTTGCTCCTCAAGGGGAGTAAAATGGCTGCGCAGTGATTGGCAGTAATCATGCCTGTGAATACGCCACAGTCAAGCAGCATGCGAATCTATGCGCGGTGAGCGTGAGGCAAAGGGTGAACTGAGGAGATGACGGCGCGGAGAAAGGCATCTCAGTTCCCTTAAAAATAGAGCCTGTGGAATTGCTAGCCACAGAGCAAGAAGTGCTCATAATATCCGCGGTGCCCAGCTTGCCTGCATTGCAGACTTCCTTAGCACTTTTTCTTTAGCAACACTGGCTTCTCATTTCCATCCTTTGCTGCGTAATTTATAGCTTAGAACGTTGATATTAACAAGTCTGAAAATCTTCAACTGAGTCTGCCAAGGAGGCAACGTTGGAATGAATAACGTTGATCTTATTCTCATCTCGACACTCATAGGAACAAACAAGCATATTATTGGGACCATCTTAATATATATACATATATAATTTATATATGTATGTATGCACACACATACGTAACAATTTTTATTCTTGTGACCATTTTTATTTTTCATCTTTTGGTGCTAGGGAGTAAACCCAGGGTTTCTTGCACACTAAGCATGTGCTCTACCACTGAGCCATGCCTCAACGACTCATTTTTTTTTCAAATAATCACTAAGATCATATGGCTTCAATAACTCATAATTTCAGCCTTACTTCTAAAGCTCCTAGGACCTCAGTAAGCTCTAAGCAGTGTTACAATAATAAGAAACTAGCCTTTAGCTCTCTTCCCCCTCAAGTGAGTTCAGCAGACTAGCTCTAGTCATGTACAGATTCAAATACAGCAGCAAAACATCCATTTGATATTTTGAAGGACTATTATAATACTAAAACAAAACAAAACAAAAAACCCAGACAACCATTGCAGTATGACACTTTTTCCCTCATCTTCCTTTTTATCTGTTTGTGCTGGTAAAACTATTTAAAAGCTATTTTTATATAGTTATATATGGTAAACCATTAAGAAATGCAATATTTAGAAATATTCAAATTGTTGTCTGTGCACCTACTAACTCACAGTAACTGAATTCTTTACTGGGGAAAAACTGAATTCTGTCAGGCTGTGACAGTGTTGGTCAGATTTAGCACTCAAAGACTGAAATCTACAGGGCTCCCAAGTGGTGCCTAGTGGAGATGGGAGGAGGGGAGCGTATGGGAAAAGCAAGCTAGACACCAAAATATAAAAAGGTCAAAGACTTGGATGGGCGTTTGAATTAGTTTTCCTTGGCTTGAAATTACAATAGCTATCGTTGCATAACAATATTAGGAACTGTAGCGGCTGAACAGTTTAGATGCACATCCTCCTGTGAATGTCACAATAGCTCGGTTCCATCTGGCTAGAGTCAATGATGGAGCAGGCTTTGAGAAGCTCGATTCCTTGTCTAAAATCAGGGCGCCAGCAGGTGGATGCTAGTATAACAAATCCCAGAGCTCCTGAGCAAAGAACCTCGATTCTCTATGAGACACTGAGCCAGGGGTGGGAGACCCAGGATGGCAGGAAGCACCAAGACCCTACAAAGCACTACTCCCCGAGTCTCCTTACACCTTTACACAGGTGCAGGAGACTGGGCAGCGCATGGGATTCATCAGAGGGGTAATGCATTCCAGGAGGCACCTTGGTTATGACAATATTGAATAGCACATCTATGCACTATAAATCCTTTGTACCACCCCACCACACTGCTGCTGCCATCTCCCTCCCTTCCCATGGTCTAGAACAGGCTATGTGGCTCTCTAGTGCTGGGATAAGCAATATCTTGGAGATATGAAGGAAGGGAGGGATGGAGGAGGGGTAGAAGGAGAAAAGGAAGGAAGGAGAAGAAGCAATGGAAGGGAGAAAAGAAAATGAGAAGGAGAAAAAGAGAGGGAAGAAGGGGGAGGGAGGAAGGGAAGGAGAGAAGTACTAGAATATGTACACATTTTATTTTTATATTCAAAAAATCACTTTCTGGGACATAAAGTTAAGTTCCCTTGTTTCTTAGAACATTATTAATATTTACCCTTCTGTTGAGGGAGATGCATTTGACAAAGGTGTTTCAGTCAATTGTTTTTAAAAATACTGAGAACATATCGTAAATGGAGAGTGATGATCTTCATAGTGAAAAAGATGAATTTACTCATTTTAAAAAAATGTGCATTGTGAAGCTTCTACAATCATTGAAAGGGTACCTGGAGCAAAGACACATTTGTCTTCCTGTCAGTTTCAATGTGTCCTTTTGTAATATTCATGGAAGTGTTTAAATTAAAGAAGATCCTATAAAAAGAATACTATTACATTGCTTAAACTCCCTAATTGATTATTAAATAATTATACTTAGGTGTGAACATTCTAACTCCCATCTGGCATGACATTCCTTTTACTAAGCTAAAACTGTGGGCTTCCTTCATGTTGTTTCCCTCTCTTTTCTCCTAATGACAAAGTAGTGATGTCAAAACCACAGTTGTCTTCAAATGCAGAAGACTCATTGCCATTTGTATCACATCCCCGTTGTTGATGGTCTGCTGACTACAGTCAGAACCACTGGGAATTATTTTGAGCAAATCGAGATTCTGGGTGATCATCTTGCTTAGTCGATTCAGAAATTACAGAGGTACTTAAACACACTCAAGACTGAGAAATAATTATGGAAGAAAATTTTCATATAGATTTAGTTCTCAGATGACAGTGGTGAGAAACTCTGTTCCTAAGGTTCTAATGCAAAGTTGCTTCACCTTTTCCAGCCATTCTGTTCTGCCCCCTAAATCAGAGAGCTTCTCTCTATTTTTGAATAAGAGTGCTCTTAGGTATTGATTTCCTGATACCTTGAGTTATTAAAATGTAAGACCCTTTATTTTATTGCATTGTGACGTTTTGAACTAATTCTCTGAGAATTCCATACAATATATTTTCATCATAATCACCCCCACTCCTCTCACAACTTCTCCCAGATCCACCCCGATCTTCTCCCAGATCTAGTCCCTGCCTCTCAGCCCCCACCCCCAACTTTGTATCCTCTTTTCAAATAAGCAATCAAGTCCAATTTATGCTGGTCATGTACTCCTGGGCATGGGCCCATCCACTGGGACATAGTTGACCTACCAGGAGCCACATCCTTTAGGAAAATAGACTCTCCCTGCCCCAGAAGCCATCCACTGCCCACAGCTCCTCAGTAAGGAAGAGACCTCAATAGTTTCTTCCTGATCTCATCTGGAATTCCGACTGGCTTCATCTTGTGCAGGTCTTGGGCAGGTACCCACAGCTGCGGCGAGTTGCTGAGCGCAGAAGTCCTGTCGTGTCCAGACAACACTGTTTTCTCTGGTTATCATACTCTTTCCTCCCCCTCCTCTATTGCGGTCCCTGAACCCTGGGAGGATTAGTGCTGGAGATGCCCCATTTGTGGCTGACAACTCCAATGGCATTCTCTACACTTTGACCCGTTTTTAGTCTCCATGTTAACAGTTACGCAAACATCCTTCTTCTCTGCAAAGGTCTCTGTTTCAAAACCTTTAAATTTATCACCGCTTTACAGACTTCCTCTTCTCAGGAAAAGACTGGTTCATGTCTTGAAGGACCTAGATGTGTTCATGTGTCTGGTTGATACTTCACCTCCAACCCCGGGGTGCACAGATCTCTACTCTTTCCAGTCCCATTGCCTCAGGGAAGTTAGATGGCAACATAAGTTAACTCTTCACTAACCAACTTGTGCCCCGGCCATGCCTCTTCCTGAATACCCTGCTTTCTGGGAATCACTGGGTACCTGTGCCAGGCACGAGCGTGCTGATCTTCTGGGGAAATTGCTGTGCTCTCTAGATGCTCCTGTTGTGCCCACACACTGCAAGGTTCTTAGGATCAGATGCACTTCCCTCTGACATCTTGCAGTACCTCGACCCCTGAACCTTGAAGTCAGTCTGTGTGGTCTCCTGTCGTCCCTAAAACTTCTCTTGAGTTTGGCGAGAAGAGACACACGCTCAGCCTTCTACTGCAGGCCCAGGCACGTGGAACAATATGAGTTTAGGCTGCTACCAGCTGCCCCACTAACAAGCTGCATAATTTTCCCTTGTCCATGATGGACTGGACCAAGAGAGAGATACACCAGTTGACTGTTAAGAAGATGCCCCCGTATGTAGTACTAGTTTCTCTTTGCTGTATAAGCCCCAGGCTTGAGGGATTTTCTTCACTTGAACTAAGGAAGTATGAAAGGAAAATCACCCTTGGGTCTTCTCTGCTATTTATTCCCTCATTGCACAAAGCTGCACTGCCAGTACTATGTGTATTTCTTGCCACCCCTTTTCCAGGCTTCTCTCTTTTTGTACTATGGCAATGGAGGGGGCAAGTGTACGCTAGCAGGACGTGTCCTCAGATCTTCAGTAACCTACCGAAGAAGGTTATAGGTAGTTTTCTCCCAGCTGCCTTCGGAAAGCGGATGTCATAGGCTTTTGTCTTCCACTTTGTTGAAGTTTTAAATGCATCATGAGACCTTCGGAACGGCCCTTAATTTAGTGTCTCTTGGGGTCTAGAATCACGTCAGTCCCCATTACATAAAATAACTTCCAGTAATACAATTATTCTTCCACAGAGACAGACATCTGATCCTAGAGAGACATTTCTGTTCCCTGATTTGAAAGGCAAAGGAAAATTCCAGTAGTGAGGAATTCTTTGTGTTCTTTTTATCTTTGTTGATTTGATGTCTCTCCAGAGGCTTCTGTCTTCACTAAAGAGCTCAGCAGCTTCTGCCCTTGAGCAGCAGGCCCTTGGGGCTAACTTCGAGGAAGAGGTACCTCACTCTTTGTTTAGGGATGTTGCTGTCTACCTGTGTCCCCACCCACGGCAAGAGAGGGCAAGGCCCAGGATCCTTCCCTGTAACACAGTTGCTCCCCAGAGCTTGAAATCTGGATGGTGGAGTGTGAAATCAGAGGCTCTGCCTGCTCCCTGGAGTCCTCACTGCCGTGTTCAGGATAGAGCTCTCAAGTGTCTCGGTGAAAATGCCACAGGAGAGCTAAAAAAACAGAAAGAGAGAGAGAGAGAGAGAGAGAGAGAGAGAGAGAGAGAGAGAGAATAAAGAGCACTGGATTTCTTTCTCAAACTCATTCCCCTATGTTCTTTCCATCCTGGGTCCACACTCTTGGCTTCAAAGCCTGTAATAAGGCTTCTAGAACAGTTCTAGGAAACGGTGCCATCTGTTTATAAACAGAGAGCCGAGATGTTGAAATGTTCCATCACGGGGACAGGACAAACACGCTGTGACAGAAGCTCCCCGAAGCTTTGTTCCCTCCCGTTTTGTTTTCAGTTCCCGCGAATACTCGGCTCTCTGGATGAGTCTCCATTTGTGCTAGCACCCTCTCATTTTTCTGATGGCTTGTTTGTTCAAAAACGCGATAACTGTTGCCAGAGGAGATAAAACTTGGCATTTCACTAGCACGATTATAGCAGGCCAAAAAGCAACAGCCATCAGAAAGGTAGGTCATGAGGAGGCCATGATGAGATGATGCTGCAACCTGGTGGTTGACAACGAAAAAGGTTCTAGGGCTGAGGGATGACTCCCAAGGACCAAGGTTCAGTTCCCAAAACCCACAAAATCCTCTGTAACTCCAGTTAAAAGGGAACCAACGCCGCCTTCTGGCCTCTGTGGACACTGCCTTTACATACTGCTCATTTATACATATAAACAGTTAAAATGCTCATACAAAGAAAAATGAATGAATCTTTTAAAAGTAAGTCTTGTAAAACTATTTCAACTTATTAGCCAACAAGCATTAATCGATAATGTTATCTAGAGCTAAAGCTAAGTTGTTGTGCTGATGTAGCCCTTGAAGAGCGCTGTCTTGAGTTACCGGTTTAATCTGGATCCTTTTTCAGTTTTGTGTCAGAAGTGAGGTAAGAGGCTGGGCAGTCAGGAAGACTCCACGGACTCTACGGAAGCCTTTCGGGCCTCAGAACTTTTAGTCTTAGGAAACTGTGGGTATCATCCGGTGCTAGCTTCCACTTGAAGCTTCCCTTCCTTGGACCCTAAAGAACTCCCAAGTTAAAATATTACCGTGCAGTGGGTTTGCAACTGCATCTCTCAGACCTGACAAGGGCCTCTTCTGCCCTCAGTGCGCCAGTGTCCTGATTACTCCGCAGGTGCTTTAAGATCTGTTACATGTGAAAATACATATAAATTTGAGATGACTGAGTTGTGAGTATACACTGATCTCTAGAGAGATCATAGACTGGATTTCCATACTGAAGCTGCTCGGTGAAAGACATTCTAGACTCTAGGTTAGAATATCTACCGCTATCAAGTTTATAGAAACACAGTTGCCAGAGAAATCTTTACACTTACTTGGCAGGATGCTATCTTCCAACTTTACCAGTCAGTCATATGATTTGTACGTTCTGGGGCAGGCCGATCAGGTCTTCATCTACTTGTAGATGACAGATCTTAATCTCATGTCAGATATTTTAACAGTCAACCTTTGCAATCGTATCCGTAGTAAGAAACAATGCTTGGGAATCTTTTACACTGGTGATAGAATCATTTAATTGAAATGTGTATCATTGCATCCTCTCTTGGAGTTCTTTCAGGTGATGAGTTGGCTAATGCCATAGCTAACGTGATAAAACTGATTCCTACAGTGCAGCCTGGCACCACCCCATCTGACTGGCACAGTCCAGTTCTCAGCCCTGTGTGTTCTACTGAGGGCTAACCAGAAGCACATCTGCCAGCCTCTGCTTTCAAACGCGTCTCTCTGATCTCTGGGGACTGGCAGGTTTTTATATAAAACAAACTAGATAATAGATGTTGAGAGGTCTGCCTGGTAAGAACCTGTTGTCCTGGCCACTGTAGTTGGAGATTCAGACCCCAGTGTCCCCATTAATTACAAGCTCAGCAGTAGTCACACGGCCTCCTTATGCTGTGGTTTTCCATGTAGGCTGTGGTGATGGGCTGGATCCCAAGAGCCTGCCCAGGGGATCTGAGAAAAATGCCTCCAGTGTACAAGAGGAAAGTGTTGTTATGTGTACCAAGTGTTTTTCCACATCATGTGGGGGTACATTGTAAGTTTCCCACCAACTCTGAAATCCAGTGTGTGAATTGTATCTTTTCCAGTCCTGGGTGTCTCCTTTCTTCAACGGCATCAGCAATGGTCCCAGCCCTAAGTGAAAGCTCAGGGGATGTGTTCACGAAGAAGGTCTCAGAGGGTGATCTAGTTAGGATGTCAGTGCTGACACGGGGGCCGAAGAACCTTGTTGTTCTAATCCAGAGCCACAGAAGGGTCTCTGCATGATCTCTAGGAATAGAGAGGTCTGTGATGATGTCCTTCAGGCTATGGCACTCGGACCCTGCAGGTCATAGAGGGGTGGTTTCCTGCTCCCCGCCCAGTGATATCAACCACTACACTGAGTGTTCTTAGGAACCTGATTCCTGGCATTGTCTCGCCTCTTGCTCAGGATGAGCATTTTGATCCTTATATGAGAGATGCCTGGATCAGGCCAGTGCCTTTCCCACATAAGTAACCCTTGCACTTCCTGGCGCACAGTATAATGTCATGTGTAGAAGTCATGTGTAGTCATGTGTAGAAGGCACACGAAGGTGTCAGTTTCTGTCTTCTACCTTGTTTCTGAGGCAGGGTCACTCTTATTGTTTATTGCCATGGGGCTCCATACTCCAGAAGAGCTGGCCTAGGATCTTCTGAGGAATCAATTTCTGACTCTCACCTTGCCATGGGGTCCCTGGAATTACAGACACAATCGACCACATCGCAATGTTTACATGGATTACAGGAACTGAACCCAGGTCATCAGACTTGCAAAACCTCTTTTATCCACAGAGCCATCTCCCTGGCCCCTCTTCTTGTTCTTCACAGGGGACTGGAAGAGTGGCTTCCTTTTCCATGAACTTGATACCTCTTCTTTTCCTACATTTCTTATGAGGATGTGACAAACTATGGTATTTATAGTTGGTCTGACGTTTTCTTGCATTTAGTAAAAAGCAATTATGATCTTTTCAACTTGCTGTGCTCTCAGCAGCCATCAAGCTTGGTATTTTGCATGTGGCATTTCTGTCTATCATTATTACATAGGAGTCTCATTTATTTTGATGAGTGCAGTTATGAATAAATGAATTTATCTCTTTAATATTTCATAATGCTAGATCATTCAAAAGCTCTCATTAGGATCTAAAATAGTTATTATTATTTTAATACGATTATGGAAATAAAATAAAGACCTTTATAAATACATTATAAATATTCCAGAGGATTACATAATGTTAGAAAGGAGACGATAACTCATATTAACCCTGGGAGTGGTACTTAGTGTGGTATCCCTAGGTCACTTAGCAACCTGACATGAGTGCTGTGAGCATCCCTTCTTCAAGGTTGACAGTAGACCACCAAAAGCACCAACTGCGGATAGAATCCAAGTGAGATACCATGATCACTTGACTAAAGCCAAGTATTTGGTTTGTTTTTTCAGACAAACTATTTCCATCCATTTTTAAAGTCATTTGACTTCGGAGAAAAATCTAGTTCAAAGAATGCTTACCAGAAAATTTCATGACATTCCCATGAAAAAAATACATGGTTATAGAGACATTAAAAACTTAAGCTTTTTAAAAGACTTTATTCTTATTACTTTTCCCTTATGTGGGTGGGCATTTTGTCTGCTTGTGTGTAAGTACACCATGTACCTGCAGTGTCCTCAGAGGCCAGAAGAGGGCGGTCGATCCCCTAGACCTGGAGAAAGATATTTGTAATGTCCCCTGAGTCTATGTGTCAGGTGTTTTGTAGATGAAGTCATTGAGCCTGAGCTCCACAACTCTGAATTTTGCTTAGTTGTGGTTTTCTGGAATGGGCTCCATGTGTTTCAAAGAGAAGTTTCCTTGATGAGGGTTGAGGACCAAATGTGTCTGTGGGTTTAAGGACACATGAGCTAAGAGGATAGCACCAATTGTTACGCTTAAGTGGACATGGAAAAGCCCATGAGGCAATACACAAAAAATTATAGTCAACTGAGGGATGTTGGGAATGGGAGAAATAGTCATCCCCAGAGAAGGGCACACCTATTGGTTGTCTAGTATCAAATAGTCTGGAAAACATACATACAAGTACCATTATATAGGCTGAGCAGGTTATATTTAGGAATATATATATATGATACATACATATATATTCATGTTAGAATAATTAATGAATAAAGAAGTTGTGAATTTGAAAGAGCAAAGAGGTATATGGGAAGGTTTGGGTAGAGACAAGGGAAGGGAGAAATGATGTAATTATATTATAATCTTTGAAAGAAAAGGAAAACATGAAGAGAGAAGATTGTTGTGAGCCTCCAGGTGGATCCTTTCGCAAGAGCATTAAGCGCTCTTAACTGCTGGTCCATCTCTACAGCCCCAAACATCACACTTGTAAAATTTAATGTATCAAGTGAATAAATTAAGTAATGAGCTAAAAATATCTTCTAGAGTTAGCTTAGTGTCTCCGGTCCTAAATGTTGTTTGAGACTCATTATTGTCTATAAAAGAGTTACTGTGTCTAAGATAATCACACAGTCTCTCGTGGCTTCAATATCTGTGGTAACTTCATTACATATCTCCTTTGTTAGTGATTGGATTGGAAGTCACACTTAGAGTGAACCTCTCTGTAACTGCAGGCTTTATCTGGGGAGAGATTAAGCAGATGTGGGACGGCGGACTTCAGGATTACATCCACGACTGGTGGAATCTAATGGACTTCGTGATGAACTCCTTGTATCTGGCCACAATCTCCCTGAAGATCGTTGCATTTGTCAAGGTAATTGCTCCTTTACATTGTTCACAATGCACTCATCTAATTCTTAAAGATGCATCTTTGGTTGTATTAATTTTATTAAGAGACCTTTGTGTGGTATTTATTAGCCTGCTATCATTTATAACACTGAAGTACAGGAACAATGCTTGCCCTTTCGTTGCTATTGTAAGCATGGCAGAGCTGCTACGGTAGCACCTTTCTGCCAACTAAGATGGCGGCCTCAAATGAAATAGCCTTCTAACTCTAGTTCTTTCTAATCCCATTGAACTTCTACTTCCAACACCGCTTAAATTTTGTCAGCCCAAATCTATTTTTGCGAGATATAACGAATAGATAAATTTTTATTGGCAAATCAAAAGATTGTTCTTCGAAAGCCTCGATGTGGTTGTTTATACTTGAAGTAACAGTTCGACGTGATTGGAACAAATTAGAACGTCTTTGTCCCTGTCCTGTTCATCATGACACTGACTGTCTGAACTCACCTGCTGGGTTTGTGCACCGGCCCCAACTACAGTCACCTAGTTCACACGGAGCATTTAGCTCTGCGGTGACAACTGCCGTTACTTTCGTACTCAGAGGGACTTGTTTCAGGCTCAAGGTTGAATTTCCCCTTTTACTGCTTTCATTTTGTCTCCTCCTCTTTGCCTCCTTTAAAATATAATTATTACAAAATGATTAGTGAATTGGTGATTTGGGGAAGAGAGATTCTGATTGGTGCCACATGAATAATGCATGCAATTTATGATTCCAACTGAAAAATGCACACACTAAGGTCCTTACTCACTCAGTGAAGCTCTAAACAATGTTCTAATTTTTCTGTGAATACTCCTATATCATAAGAGCAAAATGGCCCCAATTGAGAATGTTATGATTTTGTTATGGTTTCTAGCTCATGTGTGTGTGTGTGTGTGTGTGTGTGTTTGTCATTATAAGCTACAATCACACTCACATGATCTAATATATGACAATTTGAAATATATATATATATATACATATATATATAACCATATATAACTAAAAATAAAAATATCTCATATCTTGGTTTTGGTATTACAGTGGTTCTAAGAGTTAACCCTTCAATAAAGGATCAGAAAAGAAGCACATACATTTACCATTATTAATCTCCCCCACCTCTTCTTCTATCTTTTCTTAATTTTAAATCTAAGATTTTTGAGCATCGCATACATGCCTACTATATATGAATCATGTCTATCCCGCTTCTCCCCTTTCCACCTCCTCCTGTGCCCCCCACTTCCTTGAAAATTCGTGACCTCTTCTTTAATTACTGCTCTTACAATCTCCATTGCCCTCTGCTGGCTTCTAGCCTCCTCTGATGACCTCTGGTCCCCGGTGTTCATCTCTCAGACTGGTGTTTAACCCCGTGCATAAGCGAGAACAGGGCCCTGCTGACCTCCCTGTGCCTGGCTCATTGCCCTCCGCAGAAATCCACGATTCCATCGTGTTTCTGTAAATGAGATGACTCCATTTCACAGCTGACTAAAATTCTGTTCTATGTGTGTTGCCTTTTATTTATCTCTCCATTCTCTAATAAATCAGTCAATCGGTTGACTCTGGCATTGCCTATTGTAAATAATAGTGCCATGAGTACAGGGACCACCCTGATATTATTTCTCATTTTTACGAATTTGTTGAGAATTTTATATTTTGAGCCTATTCATTCCCTCCTCAGTGCCTTCCCGGATTCCTCCCCACCCTGCACTTCCTTACCAGCCCAACTTTGTGCTCTTTCTTCTTCCTAATATATGCTTGCCTATTGCTCTTAGGTTATGGTCTTCTACTGTAATGTAACTGGTTAATCAGGATCCACAGCCTTAAAGGCAACTGGCCATCCGTTTTCTAGCAGCTCTAGGTTGCCAATAGCTCCTCAGCTAGGGGTAGGACTTCCTGTTCATCAAAGTCTGACCTCCCCTCTCCATGGAGGGATTTGTCTGGCTTGAACTGGGGCAGGTCTTGTGGATGCCGTCACAAGCACTGTGAGCTCGTATGTACGAGTGACCTGCCATGCCTGGAAAATACTATTCCATTATTGTCTCCTACCACTTCTTGTTTTCAATCTTCCTGTGCGTCTTCCACAACATCTCCTGCACCTTGGGGAGGAAGCGTATAATATAGAGATTCCATTTAGGGCAGAGAATTCCAGTCACTATCTATGCCTTGTGTCTCTGCAAAAAGGAACTTCTTTGATGAGGACTGAGATGTGCATTTGTCTAAGGGTGTAACCATACATTATTAGGAGTCAGTTTAACAAACACACCACTTTGATGTTTTGACACCATTTCCTGCTCTGAAGCTGACTGACCCGAATCTTTACAGTATTCTGTTTTTAGTTTAGTGAGGTTCCTTAGATATTTTGCTACCTAATGCATGCATTTGTTTATACTCCCACCAGCAGTTTTGAGTTTCTTTTCATCTGTGTATTTACCACACACGGTTATCTTTTGACCTATTTACTAATAACACTCTGGCTTGGAGAAATGGAATCTTCTTTTGATTTTGACTTACATTTTAGTGATGATTTGTGACACTGGACTTTACTTCATGCGCTCGCTGGCTATTTGTGTTTTCGTTTTCTGAGAAATGTCCAGGCAGATCATTGACCCACTTCTGAAACAGAGCTACTTGGGTTTTGTTGCTGAGGGGTTTTTTTGTGTGTGTGATTGAGGGAAGACATTTTGAAGATTAAATCAACCAAGAGCTCTTTAAATACAATTACCTTCAAAAACACTTCAAGCAAGATAAATAATTTCCACTCACATTATTGCGACATTACTTTTGATGCAGGTCGTTTTTCATATGTAAGAATTCAAGTGTTATTTTATATTTAATAGATGAGTTGAGCCTTTATATGGGGGAGGGCATGGTAAGAATTGGGGGGAGACAGACAGACAGACAGACAGGGAGAGCTAATTCCCATTTAGGATGTGTTCCCAGTATACACCCTTGCAAAACCATCTCCCACAGACTCTGTGATCCCCCAACGTTACCACAAGTTGTCGGTCCTTTGTTCCTTTGTGGGTCCATGGCAGATCCCAATGACGGCCTTTGAAGCCAAGGCTGCATATGATGTGACTGCAGCTTACCCACCTTGTACTGCTTAAAGCAAGCTACTCAATATCTCAAACACCTTTTCTGGAAAGCAGCAAAAATCATCAGACTCAATGCAAGGAGCTCATATAAAAATTAAATATTTACTCTGACTCTGTAGAGTGCCCTGGTTTGGTCTCTGTTGCTGTGATAATCACCAAGACCAAAAGCAACTTGAGGGGAAGAAAAGGTTTACTTCCTCTTGGGGCTTACAGGGCATCTGGAAAGGAAGTCCAGGCAGGAATCTGGAGGCACGAACTGAAGCAGAGATCGTGAAGGACTGCTTCTTACCTGCTTTCTTTCCAAAACTTGTTCAGGTTGTTTTCTTACACGACCCTGGACCACCAGCACAGAGGTGGCACTGCCCGCAGTGGATGGCACCACCCTTTGCCAGTCATTAATCAAGAATATGCCCCAAAGACTGACTACAGGCCATTCTGATGAAGGAAATTCTTCAGCTAACACCTCTTTTTGCCTGTTTGTAGATGCCTGCCACTTGTGTCCAGTTGACATAAACTAACCAGCATGTACATATAAAGTAACGGTATTACAACGTCCATAAACTGGGCATACAGACACAGAGGACTTGACTTTTCTCTGATTATGAGCTTTGGTTGTTCTTGCTTGCTTGCTTTTTGTTCTTATGGGATGGTTGTTTTTAAATTTTTCTTTTAACGTACAGTCACTTGTTGATCTCCATAACACCATTTTAAATCTTATTTTGTCTTCATTGATTCTGGTTCAGAACTACTTTTTACCCGGCCCATTTCCACAGGCAAAGCTTGTCTTGCAAGTTTATCTTCAGTCATTTGACAGGTATGAGTAAATCTCTATACCTCTTGATTGCGTAACATGTAATTTCAACAATCAAAATTATTATGAATAATTTAATACAAGCAATTGATTTCACACCCATGGTAGAGTTTTTACATCATTTTAATAAACAGTTTTGATTGGATGACTTCACTGAATCTCCCTCTTACCAGTTAACAGAATTACAAGGACTGTTGCTTCTGTCTATGAGTGATCTCATTCCAGAGTCAGCTCCTCCGATACAGTGTTTTCTGTGAGGTTCTTCAGTTTTGCAACAAGGAGCTATTATAGACAATTGAATCCTGCTTGTTTGTTCTAGAATTATCTGCTAGGGAAGAAATTCTTAGGCTTTTCTCTTTTCTTTTTCTACTTTATTAGCACATAGAGAAACATTTTCATCTTGTAACATAGTCATTAAAATCAATATACTTTTTTCTGTAACCTTGTGTGATGAATGTGCATACCATATTTCAGCACTAAATCAAATACCTGAGACCATCAACCTATAAAGAGAAAAGGTCTTCTTTGGTTCACAGACTGAAGGTGGTGGTTCATGGTCACTTGGCCCTTCTGTGCTATGTTAGAAAATGCATGGCAGAGCAAACTAGCCACCTATAAGTGGGACAAAAGGAATGAAGAAGGAAGGAGGGTCCCCCAGTCCCCTCCTTGGGCATTTCCCTAAGTGGCACAGCCTCTGAAAGGGTTTACCATCTCCCATTAGCACAGAACTGAAGGTCATGCCTTTAGCAAATCAGCCTTAGGAAGACATTCTAGATCCAACTATGGCAATAGCCATTTTCATAATATAGTCACCTAAAAGTTTAACTCATTTTGATTGACAGTTTGGCTTTTATGAATATTCACCAGCTTATAAAAGGCATGAAGACGAAGTTGCATATTTTCCTATAATCTAGGGACATATGATCCAATGTTATGATTCACTCCATCATCAGCTCATAACACTCCTGACAAGGTCTTCATGACTTGGATTCAACCTACTCCTCTCACTGTTCCTAACCCCCAGCTTTCTCTAGAAGCCCACATTCCTACCAATGATTCACCTTCCAGGTCTTCCTTGTCCTTCAGCATGTCCGATTCTTCTCTTGTGATTTTAGAACTTCTAAAGGAAAGAACTTCAGGATACAGTTCTCCATTCCGGAGACACTAGGACCCCACAACACATGACTGGTTATGTCTACAACAAAGAGGGGTTCTCTCAGAAAGGTTAATCTCAGCAGAAAGGGAGGCTTTAGACAAAATTGTGGCACAGTAGGAGTCCCGTAAAAAACAATGGTGGAGTGGCCAGTGTACATGATGACCTCAGAAAGGGAGGAAGTGTGTAGAACACCTACTGCTCTGTCCTGTAACATGAAGGGTCCTGTTTGTTGGGGTTTCTGTCCCGCCCAGTACCCCACAGTCGACAAACCCCAAAGAAAATCACACACAGGACTCCATAAGATTATAAACTGATTGGCCCATTAGCTCAGGCTTCTTGTTAACTCTTATAGCTTATATTAACCCTTTATTCTCATCTATGTTAGCCATATGGCTTGGTACCTTTTTCAGCTGTCAGCTCACATGTTGCTTCTTCGGTGGTCTGGGCAGGAATGGTGGAGGGAACTTCCTGCTTCCCAGAATTTTCCTGTTCTCATTTCATCACCTCTACTTCCTGTCTGATTTTCCCGCCTATACCTCCTGCCTGGCCAATCAGCATTTATTTAAAATATGATTGACAGATTACAGACAATTCTCCCATACCACTCTCCCTCACAGATTACCCTACAAAACTGGGCTACCATCTTGGGCCTTTGGAATCCTAATGTCCACGTATCTCCTTCCGAGGTAACATGCTCATAATTGCTATTTTGAAGTCCTTGTCTTACGATTTTCTAAACTGATTTTCTTGGGGAATGGTACTGTAGGCATGCTGGCTTCTGGTGGAAGCATACTGACTTGGCTGTTGGTGCTTGTAGTTTTGTGCTGGGAACTAGACCTCTGGAGTTATGGTGTTTGTAGTGTTTCTTGGTGTAGCTTTCTGGGCGTGTGCTGAGTTCTTTGGTTGCTGTTACCACACTCTGACAGGTCACAGACCAGAAGAATGATGCTTGTTTTTCAGGAGTGGGGCCGTTCTGTGTCTTAGGGTTCCAAGATTTGAAGTTCTGGCTAGAACTCTGGTTTCAGCCTCCAGGCAGTACTGATGGGCGCAATGATGATGCAGTAGATGGAGTGGGTGGCATGCTAGAGGTGGGGGAGGGGACTGACTCTGACTCAGTCCTTTGTGACTTGGGTTCTGTCTTAATCAATGTTCTGGTGCTGCGAAGAGACAGCATGATCACAGCAACTTGTAAAAGAATGCATTAAACTGGGGGCTTGTTTACAATTTTAGTCCTTTATCATCATGGAAGAAAGAATGGTGGCACAGAGGCAGAAATGGTGCTGGAGAAGAAGCTGAGAGCCACGTCCTGGTCAGTTGGCTGATTGAGAGAGAGAGAGAGAGAGAGAGAGAGAGAGAGGGGGGGGGGGGGGGAGAGAGAGAGAGAGAGAGAGAGAGAGAGAAACTCTGGGCCTGGCGTGGGCTTTTAAAACCTCAAAGCCCACCCCCAGTGACACACTTTCTCCAAGAAGGCTTTATCTCCTAATCTTTTCAAATAGTGTCACTCCCTGGTGACCAAGAATTCAAATTTACGAGTCTATGAGAGCCATCCTCATCCAAACTGCCACAGGTCCACCTCCACTAAGGGAGGTGGAGGCAGAGCTAGAGGTAGTCTAGAGCTGCCAGGAATGGCAGCATAGCTGAAGGGTTGGAGGTGATTGTGAGGAGGCTGGAGGATGGATTCCCTAGAAAGAACAGATGAGAGAAAGGAGGGGTGGCCTCCCTGAGCTCCAGCCACATGTGGTGGCTGTGAGGTCCCTCCAGGTAGTTGGGGAGTGGCAAAAAGATTGTGGGGGGGTTGGAGGAGTGGCTGAATTGGTCAGCAAAAAAGAACTGGGGAACTCTGGATCCACAGTACCAGGAAACCGAGACCCAAGGGGATGGAGGTAGGCTAGGAGAAGGAGCTGGGATCAAAATCAAATTTCCAAATTAACATGTTAATACCCAACAATAGGTTTAGAAAATATACCCAGTGGGCAAATCCTTTATTCTTTATAGATTTAAAGAACATTGTGGTTTGCAAAGCTTTTTAATTGCTTCTTAAAGCAATGGCTTATTCACTTACTTTATCTCAATGTGCAGTCCAGGCTGACTTTGAACTCATCATATAGCATATGCTACCGTCCAAGTGACAATCCTCTCTTGAGTCTCGGGTGCTGGGATTACAGGTGTGCACTGCTCTGCTTGACTCAGTGAGCTCTATAGAGGCTTAAAAAACACGCATGCGTGTGGCAGGACTAAAACAGTGGAAATGAGTGAGCCGTGGCACCTCTTACTGCTCTTGTCCCTGTTCTCTGACAAGAACCAAGGTGTCTGCATCAGGAAACAGACGAAGTACTGATTTACACTATGATCTGAACATCAGTCCCCATGTTCCAATTCCCCAATGCGGATGTGTGTGCTGAGAGCCAGATGTGCCCTGTGCACAAGGGATTTATACACCAGGAAAGGAAGTCGGAAATTATGAATCTCAGAATTTACGGGATACAGTTGAGCTAGCTGCTCATCTGTCCCCTGGGGACAGAAAGATCTGAACTTTCTTAAGTAAATAAGTGTTCTCTTGAGAAAAGGTCCCTGGGTTTATTATCCAGAGAATGGAAGCCTGTGGCTCTAGGGAAGATATCTGTGAGTCCCTCAGGAGACTTTGTAACTTTGAATGGGGGTTCGCCATTACAACACGATTAAACCCAAATAGCAGCCATGTTTGCTCAAGAAGACGATGTGTGACGTGATATTGTCGGTAAAGCATCACTTCCTAGCAGCTGCCCACCTGACTAGACTCTGAATCCAGTATGGATGCTGATATTAGGGTCAAGTGAGAATCTCATGCTTTAGGAGATTTCCCCTTAGGAGTCTTTCAGTTACAGCCAAGATCACCCACTAAGAAGGCTCTGTGTCCATCACTGTGTTAGAATATCGTGATGGCTTCTACAGCAGGTTGTCTCCAACTGCTGCAGCACTGCTATTAAGGCAAAGCCTCACCTCTATTGGAACTCTAAGAGCCTTGACAACATATAGACCCTATACATCTCTAACCTCTTCTTCCCTACTCCCACAATGCCTTGCGCTAATGTCTTGAAGTGTTTCTGTTATAATTAGTCATATCTGTCTGTGTCCTAGTCTATGATGATGTTATGAGCAAAAAGTCTCTCCTAAGCACTCGTGCTGTGGTATACAGTATGGAGTATTGATCATTTCAAGACGTTTTAAAAAGTGCTTACATCATTATCAATATACTTCTTCTGTCAGACTGTATATTGCTTGTGACTCAAGAACACTGACTAGGATTTTAAAAAATAATCTTGTTCAGACTTGATTATTTTATAATGTCCCTCAAGCAAGAGTCTACAGGTTGAATCTGGTCAGTTGAATAAGCTGAGGAGTTGTGGTCTTTGCAAGATTTTAAAATACAACGTAACAATCAAGAGCGACTTGATTAGCATATGAAGATTTTAGCACATGGACATCAATTAGAAATAAGGACAGACCTGTCCAACCATGTGAATTAAAGCTCATGAGATATAAGTCAATGAATTTCTGTCTTTGTATAGCTTACCCTAGCTCAGTGGTTCTCAACCTTCCTAAAGCTACTACCCTTTAATACAGTTCCTCAGTTGTGGAGACCCCAACCATAAATTTATTTTCACTGTTACTGTTATGAATCATAATGCAAATATCCTTGTTTTTTGATGATATTTTTTTTGATGATGTTTTCTGACCCCTGTGAAAAGGCCATTCAACCTCCAAAAGGGGTCATGGCCCATAGGTTGAGAATAACTGCTTCTGCCAGCTACTGCCTTCATAAAGGATATACCTTCCAAACAGTGCCAGTGATGAGCCCAGGCAAACACCACAGACCTGAACTTGACTCTGTTGGCGTGTGTGTTTACTTCCCCTTCCTTTCTCTTTCCCCAGTACAGTGCTCTGAACCCACGGGACTCATGGGACATGTGGCACCCCACCCTGGTGGCAGAGGCTCTATTTGCTATTGCAAACATCTTCAGTTCCCTGCGGCTGATCTCACTGTTCACCGCGAATTCGCACCTGGGACCGCTGCAGATATCGCTGGGACGGATGCTTCTGGACATCCTAAAATTCCTGTTCATATACTGCCTCGTGCTGCTCGCCTTTGCGAATGGCCTAAATCAGCTGTACTTCTACTATGAAGAAACAAAGGGGTTAAACTGCAAAGGCATCCGGTGCGAGAAGCAGAACAATGCCTTTTCCACGTAAGTCCGAGAGGCGTTCCTCTTGGTAAACGGTGGGTGGAGTGAAGAGTATATGCCGTCACAGATTTGAAAAATTCACCCCATGGTTACAAAGGAAATGGAGAATTAAAGCTATGAATAATGCAGGAAATGGAATTAGCATGGCTTTGAATAGAAATGTAAACTTCTGGCATTCAGAAAAAAAAATACCGGGTACATTTATTTTAAGTTTTAGTAAATGGTCTTTTCTTTTAAATGACCTCGGGAAAAGGAAAGGCTATCTATCCTGTTTGAAAATGTAGAATTCAAAAGGGAAACCTATGTATTATTGACGTCTTATACGTATGCACGTGCAATCAATCTTGCTGGAAAATCCAAATGCTTTTCCACATTTCCACATGGCCCTTCACGTGTTTCTTTTGACTCTTAGTGTGGTATGCAAAAGCATAAACATGCAAATATTATCCAAAACGGATACTCAAGTCTGCCCATTCTAATTACCTAGGAAACACTTCCTGTATGCTTACACAAGGATGAGCAGTGTACACAGCCACTGTCAGATTCTGGTGACTCTCATAAGCAGAATTGATGGCAGCCCACGCTCAGGAGAGACTCGTGTGCCCTGCCACCATCTCACAGACTTTTCTGCCTGTGTCCATTTCCTTCCCACTGTGAGAAACAAAAGGTTAGCAGGTTAAGACCCTGGGTGACTTCTCTGCTCACAGCCGCACCAGTTTGGACACATGCTTGTTTTGTAACTTTAATAAGCCGCCTCTTTCATGGGCCCTCATAGAACTATACACACTGCAAAAGAGACAGCAAGGTTCCAACTAGAAGGCATTTCACATAACCTAAATCACTCGGAGCTAGAATGCTCTAGTTGCTTTAATCCTGCATCTGTTTGTTTTTATCCTGATATTTAAAACTCAATTTTAATTAACCAACATCTGCTTGTGTGCACAGAGGATTTCCATCTCACCCTTTTAGATTTGATACAAACTTCCAGTCGTAAGAAATCATGTGATCCTGATTCCCCGTGTCTCACCTTATTCATCCTTGGGCCCAGACAGTTAACTTGCCCTCCTCCTCGGTTGTCTTTTCATCTTGGTTTGAAGGGAGGTGGTGAAATCTCCTTCATCCTTCTTTGCTAGAACCTTAGATGGCTGGCCATTTCCTGACCCTATGTAGTTTTTTTCCTTGTGACTTGGCCGAAGGCAATGAGGACAAGAGAATCACGAGAACCCAGATCCCACCACCCTCCCCCTGTACCTGTCAGAATCTTTCTGGACTTTGTCTGGTGACAGATTGTCTCTGTGGCTTTATGACAGAGTGCACCGTCCCAGGCTCCACCTCTCCTAAAACCTTTGCTGCTTCCTTCGTGATATCTCATTATAAGCTCTTTGCCGAGTCCTCCTCCTGTGTGTGTTGCTAAGTCCTTCCTATGTGCTGCATCCCTGAAGAAGCTTCTACACAGCACCTACGGCGGAGTCACCTCCCTCCCTCATCATTCTTAGTTTAATGGAAAAGATCTCACTCGCAACCGAACCCTTTGTGCCTGCCTGACTCCCCGGCCAGTAGCAAGGATACTGTCACACTGTCTTTGTGATATCCCCAAATTCCCAGTCATCCCCTTGTTCCTAATGCTGGTTTATTAATACATGATTAATTATAACATCAGACCAAAAGCATTATAGTTAGGTGTCCAGTGTAAAATTCTGACATACATTTATTCCAAAAAAATAAACGTTAGATTCTTTCAACCTCAGTATGGTTTTAATTGATTTGCACCCATGATTTCTTCCATGACTTGAGAGGCAATGGACAATTGCATATCCCAGATATTGTGGGACTAAATCTTTTGACACCCTCCCCCAAAGATCAGATGTTTCATCTAAATTGCTTTTTCCTGCAAATGATGATTATGTATTTCTCAGTGACATTAAAAGCTAAATGATACAACTAACCCTGAATATTATTAAGTAGGGTGTGTTAGCCTTAAGCTTATCCCTAGCTGACTCTGCCGTGATGTAACAGATGTCTCTCGTCCTAAACGGGACATATGGCGACACTTGGCGTCTCTCGTTATCTACCCTTCATAGCTGCATTCTTTCACATTCGGTTTTCCTTCCACACATTTTTTTCACCCTTTTGCTACCCATTATTGCAGAGATTATAGTCCTATATATTATAGGCATCGGTTCATGCCTCACACAGGGCCTGTGCTAGCGCCGTGGGTCCTCAAAGACAGTAGCGCGTCCTGAGCAGCATTATGTTTGGCACAGTGCTGTTTCTTGTTCATTTCATTAACCCCTCCGCCCTCCCTCCTGGACGGCAGCTGTCGGTCTGATAGCAGCACGCGCTCGTGTCCCTTGCTCTCCTCAGTGCCACCCTGTATCAACATCTCTCTGCACCTCTCAGTCGTTCTTCATTTAGCTCCTGCGGGCGATGTAGGGCACCATAATCACTGGCTCTAGAGAATATTTCTCCTCTTAGAGCGTATTCAGTGGGAGTCCCAAAGAAAAGCTTCGGTTACGGACCACTCCCTCGTCTCTTTCCAAACCTCTCCTCGTTCCCAGATCTCTTAGCCACAGATCTCTTTTACTTACTTTTAGGGAAGTAAAACCTTGGCTTTGTCACTGTGCTTCCCTCCCCCTCCACCCTGTATGTCCTCACCCCCAGCAGCAGCATTTTGTCAATATCTTTCCTTGTTCGCTGCCCTGACTCACGTCTACTTCCTCTGGTCTCTGAGTTTGTTCTGTCTGTCTGTCTGTCTTCTGGCCGTAAGATCTTTGTAGACCAAGATTAAAGGCTCCACCATCTAAGTTCGTAATGAATACCTGCCTCTTACCAGCTTCACCCTTAACCTTGCTGGGCCTCTCCATTCCTTCAGTGATCTGACCTTAGCTTCTATTTCTAATTTTTGTCAAGTTTTTAACATTATTTTACTCTTCCCTAACAAACTAATTATGAATTCCCAGTATCTAATTTTCTTTTTCCTTATTTTGCCTTTGCACTTCTCAATCTTTTAATCTTTTCAGAGATACTTTTTTGCCAGGACTCCTTCCTTGATGCCTACCTACTGTGGGCTCTCAGTGAGCACAGACCATGGCCCAGGTCTGTAGCAGGCTTTTTCTTTCGGGCCACCAACCCACTCCCAAATCGGGACATGGAGACTTATTATTAGTTATGAACGTTTGGTCTTCGCTTCTGCTCATTTCTGGCTAGCCCTTGTAATTTAAGATGTTTCTCTTCATCTGTTTTGTCTCAGGGCTCTTTACCTTTCTTTCTGTGTCTGCTGGCTGGTGACTGGCTGGTCCTGGGCTCTTCTTCCCCTTATTCTTCTCCAGGCTACTAGATTTCTCCTCCTATTTATTCTCCCTGCCTGCTGTCAGCCCCCCCTTCTCTTCTCTCTCTCTGTCTCTTTCTCTCTCTGTCTGTCTGTTTCTCTCTCTCTCTCTCTCTCTCTCTCTCTCTCTCTCTCTCTGTTGACCACTCAGCTCTTTATTAGACCAATCAGGTGCTTTATAGACAGGCAAGGTGAAAAAAAAACAATGCAACACATCTTTACATAGTTAAACAAATGCAGCATTAACAAATGTAGCACACCCTGACACAGTTAAAGTAATATCCCACAGCATAAATAATGTAACACATCTTTACCTAGTTAAAGTACTATGCCACACCATTGGTCTGCTAAGGCTGCATTTTCCACAAGCAAATGGATATATCTCCCACCCCTTTGTGTTCTGTAGTTTCCTCATTGACATGTGAAAAACTACTCCATCCTTAAGACTCTCAACTATTTGGGCGGTGGTGGTGCATGCCCTGAATCCCAGCCCTCGGGAGGCAGAGACTGTGGACCTCTGTGAGTTTTGGGCCAGCCTGGTCTATAAGAGCTAGTTCCAGGAAAGACTCCAAAGCTACAGAGAAACCTGGTCTCGAAAAAAAAAATCAACTATTTGGTGACTGAAATAAATCTATTCAGAAGTTTTAGCTAACTGCCCCGGCAAGGGGTTTGCCCAGGAAGTGGGGGTCATGAGCCTTATGACACTGTCTGATTAAGCAAAGCTCATTAGAGTGTACTGGAGCTCAATTCATAATGTCTTGTACTGGCCAATTAAGGTCATATTTTACATATTTTAATATGACATTTTTGGGTAGAAAACAAACAAATGTTGAGTTGTGTCTTGTCATGAATTTGTTCAATCATCATTTTAATCTCATAGGACAAGAGGAAATCTCAGCCTCAGAACACATTTTTTTCCTTGCTTATTCCATGTCTCTAGCTGTAAATATTTAGCCAAAAGGGAATAGGATCATTCAAAAAGTAACAGCTGAAAAATACCTTCACGGGCAATAAATAAAATGTTATTTTCAGAAAAGCAAAACTCTTATCCATATAAAGTGGGTCTTCAGTTTAGACATCAACACAGATATCATGTCATGTGAGTTAATTAGGTTGTGGTATTACCTTGGGAAATTAATAAGCATTTCCTAAAAAAAAATAACTTCTTTTCACTCACACAATGTGGAAAATATTAGCCACATAAAGGTCTTCTGAGATGTGATCCAGCTAATGAATCTGAAATTTATGGACATCATGGGTCCCAGTGGATTTGAGAAGCAGTAATAGTCCTTCCTGGAAGCATTGGCTTTGAAATATTAACCTACATCACACGTTGGGCCAACGTGACCAGCAGAAAAACAAACCATAGACAATGCAAAAATAAACAAGGGTGACTATGTCTCATAAAGTCTGATTTACAGATATTAAGATATAAATTTTACATGATTGACATGTATCACAAATATATATCGTGATCCTTTTATTTTCCCTCAACCATTTGAGAAATTACAAAACTCTTTTTAACCCTGCAATCATGTTTTTCCAGGGTCTGAATTCTCCTTTACCCACATTGCTCCAACAAAGTGTAGCTTTCAATGCTCATTGAATAAATAATAAAATACATAGGAAAAATAAGTATAATTTTTATATTCGTTTTATAAAAATATTTTAAATTACTTTATTAAGTTTAATTATATAATTTTTGATTGAAATTAATAGCACATATATGTACATATATAAAATAAGATAACCTTACTACTTTCATGTTTTATTCCAGGTTATTTGAAACTCTACAGTCTCTGTTTTGGTCAATATTTGGACTCATCAATTTGTATGTTACTAATGTCAATGCCCAGCATGAGTTCACCGAGTTTGTTGGGGCCACCATGTTTGGGACATACAATGTCATCTCTCTGGTTGTCCTATTGAACATGTTAATTGCCATGATGAATAATTCTTACCAACTAATTGCCGTAAGTTGACAACATTGCTTTTAATTCCACATCCTTTCTTCAGAGTGTTGTTCTCAGCTATATTCTATCTTATCACCATAGTAAATAAAGTCTATAATTTGATATTGATGAGAGAGATCAGAATAGTTAATGATAAATTGTAATGTATATAAACAACAGTGTAGCATAAATGACTGTATATTATTCTATTTTCTAGGCAGAGTAACATGGACAATTAAGTCAGCCCACATTGCCAGGGAGCCATTGCCATGAAACAATCTAGAAAGAGGTCTCTCATCTCTAAGCAGCCCATCAGTTAATTCAACATAAACAAAACTCATGCCAGGCTATGAAGTTGAAAACAAATCCCAGAGATAAATCTGGTAAAGGAAAAGCCATAGATAATCAGTTTCTTTGAGGTTTTTGTTTTGTTTTGTTCTGTTTGTTTGATTTTTGAAACAGGGTTTCTCTGAAGCTTTAGAGTCTGTCCTGGAACTAACTCTTGTAAGCTCAGGAAAAACAGGGGCTGGAGAGATGGCTCAGCAGTTAAGAACACTTGCTGTTCGTCTGCAGGTTCCAGGTTCAATTCCCAGCACCCACATGGAGCTATCAGCAGTCTGTACTACAGTCTCAGGGGATTCAGTGGCCTCTTCTGGCCTCATTTGGTACCAGGCACACATAACACACACACACACACACACACACACACACACACACACACACAGAAAGAGAGAGAGAGAGAGAGAGAGAGAGAGAGAGAGAGAGAGAGAGAGATAGGCAAAATATCCATGCACATGAAATAAAAATTTTGAAAGCTTAGTAAAAGCAACAAATATAGAAATGATCTTGAATTCTCCAGACAAGTTTGTGGTACAATATATATTATTTAAAATTCTGGCTTTCAAACAAATTAGCATCATCTATTTACTCAAAATTTCAAAACCTCTGCCTAGACATGGTTGCTCACATCTGTAACCCCAGCATTTGGAAAGCTGAGGTGGGTAGACCATTTTGAATTCAACGCTAGCCTGAGCTACAGTGTAACTTCCAGGCCACCCTGGGCTAAAACCTGAGACCCTGTGTCGAAAAGCCCAAAATCAGCAACCAAAATGTCTTACCAACTGATTGATTACGGTTGAATACATAAGTGCTTGGTTACCAAGGACTGTTACGAAAACACGCCAGCTACTGAGATGGAATGCTTTAGCCACGCGAATTTACAGATTAGTGGGCTAAGTCCACTGAGAACAGCTAGAGAAACAAACTAAAACCAGGGCACAACGCATGCATGTGGGGCCCTTCCCAGTCAGACCTTAGTGTATGGCGCATGCTACAGGTTGTCCATTTTGTCACACATAGTAGCAATCATGTCGTGTCCTTGAATCTATAGCAGAACTTCTGAACCGTTACCATAACTTTTGTGAGGTAGCACTCTGCATTTTAGTTAAATTTTCGCTACAGAGGTAATTTTTTCTCATGCCCGTCAGTAAAAAAAAAAAAGTGCAATACATTAGAATACAGCGTCTGTGTTACTAGTCCAGAGACTATGTGTAAGAACTCCTCGGGCTCTACCGATCTGGGAGTGAACATCAGAATTTGTGGTTCTACAGAACTTCAGGTAACATCCTGGAGCCTGAAGTTTTATAGACTTCACATATATCCAGAGTAACAGAAATACACACACAAAACAGGCAAACAAACAAACCAAACAGACAAACAAACAAAACCCCAGAAAACCATAACCATCATGTTAAGGACAAAGACACTCCAACATTTTGGGTCCTGTGAGACACTAGATGCCCCAGCTTTGTCCGGAAGAGAACATTGCTCTGAAGTAGCATGATGTTGTCTCGTCACATGTGGATCTTGTTTTTCTAAGCAATGAACAGAAAGCATTTCTCAAATCTCCCTTTTTATTTAGCCCGTACGCTGAAGCTGTTGTAAGACAGGCAGACAGCAGGACAGAGGTAGTGACCTCTCCGTGTCCTGTGAGGGAAGCTCCTTGGGCTGTTCGCATGTCGAGCATCTAACTCTTGTGTCTCCCAAAATCTCTGAACAAACTCAGAGATCTCCTCTTGGTTCCTGCTACCCACAACTCAGAGCTGTTGGGCAAATCATAGATGTGTTGGGAAGTTAGCAGTTGTTGAGCTGAATCAATAGCACAAGCCATGACTAAAGCCTCCTTGTACTTTTCCATTGATCACAAATTTTCTTATGCATCTACTGTACATCAGTCACATACTTGATTTCTAAAAGTCCTTTGTCTCAAAACATATAATAGGGACAAAAGAAATTCACGAATAATTTCAGTATTAGGAAGAGAGAGGAGAGAACGCTGTGAATGCGTCTCCACTGCTCAAGGTTTCCTTGAGGTATGTAACTTCAACTGAGCCATGGTTTATGAGACATGTGGTCTCGGGATTGTGCTGGACTCGCAGATGATATTTAGCCATCATCCCTGATTAATAGCTCCTGTGCACATGCACCAAGGCTCAGGGCTGTGATGGAGGCGCTGTGCAACATTGTGGGTTGGTGGGATCTCTCTGCAAACGTGCATCTCTTGTATGAGGGTAGAGAGGATTATCCATGTGGAAACATTTCCACTCAGACATCCCCTGCAGCAGCAAAGCTCATCTGTGAGCGTTCATGCAGGTGGCATTTATCCGAGCAGTGTGCAGGGCCTGGGCTAGGATGTAAAGCCGCGCCTCTAGCTAGCACCTAATGAAACCAAGCCATACAGTCTTTAGGGATGGAGCTGCAGCATTGCTTCCCAGTCAGAACGAATCACCACAGCCTCTTTAACACACAATTGTGGATCTCTGGTTTTCTAAAGAAGGAGGGTTGAGCAAAGTGACAATGACGTGAGTCCGTACAGGGCAAGCCACCATCTCTGGGAGTTAGTGGCGCTTTTCCAAGCCATCTAATTAATGTTCCAACAATCCCTCTGTGTCAGGTTCGGGTTCCATCTGCGAGGCTGATCTTACATTGTTAATTAGCGAACCTGTCGGCACTTGTCATGTTCTCTTGCTCAGGACCATGCAGACATAGAATGGAAATTTGCTCGAACAAAGCTCTGGATGAGCTACTTTGAAGAAGGCGGCACCCTGCCTACGCCTTTCAATGTCATCCCAAGCCCCAAATCCCTGTGGTACCTGGTCAAGTGGATCTGGACGCACCTGTGTAAGAAGAAGATGAGAAGGAAGCCAGAAAGCTTCGGGACAATCGGGGTAAGCTCACGTCCTGTTAGTATGATATCACATTGTCAATCATGAGTTGTCTGACTAGAGTTGAATCGTTACCGAACATGGGCTGATCTTTTGACTTTCTGTTCTCGCTGATTGTACACGGTGAAGTCTCACTGAACGTCACTCAGGTTTAACACCCCATCAGGGTGGCTAGGACTCTTCACAAGCCCATTTCCTAAATGAAAGACATCACACCTGATGTAATGGGATCGGCTCTCTTCAAAGAGGCCTCCTCATTCCGTTAGCTTAGTCTTGGGGACACAGCCATCCCTTGTACCCTGATATCAAGCTCTTCTGCAATTACAGCGGCGACTTATCTGGCTTGCTCCCTCTGAACTCCTGAGTCCGTGAGAAATGATGCATGCTTTAGTATTCAAGTCCTGGTGTCCAGCATTGGATCCACCATTTAGGATGACAATGGCTATTGGTTTGTCAAGTATAGCCTTTATTATGCTAACATCTATTTCCTCTAGGCCTACTGTTCTAGGACTTTTATCAAAGGCCTTTTTTGCATCTATTGAGAAGATTATGTGAAAATTTTTTAGACATTTATTTTTATCTCTTACCTTTATTGATTTACATATGCTCAGCCTTCCCTATATAGTCAGGATCGCGAGAACGTGATCATGGTGGTTGATCTTGTTGATAAATGCCTAAATTTGGCATGAAAGCACTTTTTTTTGAGAATCTTTGCATCTGTGTTCATTGGGGATATTGGTGCCTGTAGTTTTCTTTCTTGTTGTGTCTTTCCATAGTTTTAAACTTAGAATAATACAGGGGTTTGGAAATATAGCTCCTAATTTTTGGATGATTTAAGAAGTATTTCTTGAAGACTTTCTTTGAGAGCTTGGTAGAATTCTGCTATAAATACAACTGGGCCTGGGCTTTTTTTTTTTAACCTGGAAGGCTTTTTATTATTGTTCTGATCTTTCTATTTGTTATGGCTCTATTTAAGTTGAAGATCTCCTCTTAGTTCAACGTTGGTGGTTTGAAGAACCTGGAAATCTATCATTTTATTTAGATTTTCTAACTATATTTAAAAAAAACCTTGTAGGTCTTTTAAAAGTGAAATATAATAAGATAATCTAGAGTTGAAATTACACAGAGTTGTGAGCCCCCTGCCTGACATGGGTGCTGGGAACCAAACCCTGGTCTTCTGAGAGAGCAGCAAGTGCTCTTAACTGCTTAATCATCTCTCCACTCCCAAATTTTTCCTTAATCCATTCAATTAGCCTGTGTCTTTTGATTAGGAAGTTGAGGTCATTATTATTTGAAGTTATTATTGGAAGGGGTGAATTGATGTCAGGCTGTCATTTTGAGGGTTTTTGCTGTTTGTGTTCTAAGTCCTAGTGTGTATTTCAGTAATTTGTTTTCTTTCTATGGTCTCCTGGCTAAGTTTATTCTTATCTTCAGTTCAGGTTTTCCCACCAGTGTTCTCTGTAGGACTGACTTTGTAGACATAGATTTTTTGTTTGTTATGCCCTGGGAAATTTATTTTTTTCTCTTTCAACTCTGGCAGGTAATTTTTCTGGGTGCAGTAGTCTGGGATGACATCTGTGGTTTTTTAGAACTTGATGTCCTTTGCTCCAGACTACTCTGGATTTTAAAGTTTCCATTGAGAAACCAGCTGTTATTCTGATGGGCTTTCCTCTACAGGAGTTATAATTTTTTCTCTTGAAGCTTTCAAACATTTCTCTTTATTATGTATATTTAATGTTTTAGCTATATGGCATGGGAGTTAGATTTTTTCTGGTCATTTCTATTTGGTGCTCTATGTGCTTTTTGTGTGTTCTTGCATGGATAAGCCTTCCCTTAATCTGTTCATGCTTTCTTCTTTGATATTGTTGAAGATCTAGCTTATGCCATTGATTCATGGTTCCTCTCTTTCATTTGTACCTATAATTAGAATATCTTGTCTCTCAAGGCATCTCAAATTTTATACATGTTTCTTTCATGTCCTTTTAAAACCTTTCATACTCTTGGCTTGAGTGGTCAAATTCTTCTACTTTTTCTTCTGGTCCTGTCTTAGTCAGTATTCCATTGCTGTGAGGAAAAAAACAAAACGAAACAAAACAAAAAACAAAACTCTATGACCACAGCAGCTCTTTTAAAGGAAAGTATTTAATTCAGAATTTTTTACAGTTTCAGGAGCTTGATCCATTGTCATCATGGCCGGAAGCTTGATGGCATGAAGGCAGATGTGGTGCTGGAGAGAGTTCAAAAGTTCTACATGTGGGTTTGCAGAGAGAGAGGGACTGGGCTGGGCTTGGACTAATGAAAACCCCAAAGCCCACTTCCTCTAAAGAAAACTGTTAGGTGTGTTTATCATGAGCTATTGCGAGCCATGACACAATTATAACTTATAGCCATTGATAATTCAGATGTCAACCCACTAGAGAAATTATTCTCAAATGGGGGAAACCTGCCCAGCAAAGCTTGCAGGACCATTGACTCCGAAAACTGTGGCTTTCATCCCTAATTTCACTTGTGCAATAGCAGCTATCATATCTCCTCATGACCGTGCATTTTTATGTAATGAGTATATGTAATCTCATGATTACATCTTAATCTTATGGGTGCATATATCTGTGGGTGGTCAGGAAGATGGCTTTTCATTTAGCTGTGTAATTTTAATATATTAAATATATATTAGGACATGCTTCATAACTAGATCGTGTTGCAAGGGGAGGGTGGTCCTTTGTTTGCCCTGGCCACCCAGTTAGCTTACATCCAAAATAAACACACAGAAATTGTATTAATTAAATCACTGCTTGGCCCATTAGCTCTAGCCTCTTATTGGCTAACTCTCACATCTTGATTTAACCCATTTCTATTCATCTATATACAACCACGAGGTCGTGGCTTGCCAGGAAAGATTTAGCATGTCTGACCTGGCATCTCCCTGGTGGCTCTCTCTGACCCCGCTTTCTCCCTTCCAGAATTCAGTTCTGCCCTATCAGACCAAGCAGTTCCTTTATTGATTAACCAATGAAAGCAACACATAAACAGAAGAAACTCCTACACCAAGATCTATTTGTCCCATGAGGACCATAGACACTTAAAAGCCTGCTTTATTCATTTTACTTGGACTAATGTCAAAAAATAATAATTTTGGTCTAATACAAACTGCACCCAATTAGCTCACTTTTATAAGAGTAAGTTCAACCTAGACCAAAGTCTTTTGATAAATAGATCATAAGTTTAAAACTTTAAAGGTACGCATAAGATCAGAGTCACAGATGCCCAACCAAGGTTACTAAGCAAAGCATGACAATTCTTTGCTTGCCTGTCTGCTGACAGTAGACCTATGTCTCAAAGTTTGTCACTGGACAGTGTACCACACACACACACACACCCCTCATTCTGGTCACGGTCTGACTGCTGGAACCTTGGAACCTTGTGTTGCCATGACAATGACTCAGCTCCCTATCACTTATCCTAGGTATGTGCTTTTGACCAATGAGAGACTACTCTTGTAATTTTTATTGTTTATTTCTTCAAGCCTCTCGTAAAGAAAAAAAAAAGAGTTTCAAGGCAAGAGAGAAGTCTCTAGAAGAAGCTAGAAGGAATTAGAGGTAGGATAGAAAAATTAGAATAGAAGCAGAAACATAAAAAAACTGATTCAGAAAAGCACAAAGTTAGAGATTCATTCACCCTCAGACCTTCACTGACTGTTGCTTCTTCTCTGTACCCTGAGAGGGTCTTTGGGCTGGACCCCAAAGGCTCTTGTTAAAACACACACACACACACACACACACACACACACACACACACACACCTGCTCCATCAAGGCCACACCTCCTAATCCCTATCAAGCAGTGCCACTTCCTAACAACCCAGCGTTCAAATCTATGAACCCCTGGTGCCATTATTCCTCAACCTGTCATGCCTGAGTCGCGAGACACCCCAGCAAGACCACACAGAGCTGACTTCCCATGCAATTGCACAAGGTTTCTTGATTGTACAGGTTTGCGAGCAGGAGCCCCTGCCCCACACACTCATGCACCGGATGAAGGAGAGAGGCCCTGAGGACACAGTGCAGGGGATCTTTAAAGGGAAAAACCTGCAAGAAGGTAGTTCCCATGCCTTGACTTGAACAGATTGGGTAGGGAGATAGTTGGCTCTAAAAGTCGACAGGGAATTTTTGATAACTGTAAAAATGCTTGTTTGTCTAGCTTCTGATTGGCTGTTCTCGAGTCTCTGGAAAGTCAGGATGTTTTTGAGCGGGGTGTGGCTTTTCTCTGAATTCACAGGTACATGGGGTGGGGCGCTCGGGGTGGGGTGCCTTCTAGGTTAGACTCTCACAAGGATAGGGCCTAGGTTTCAAAAAGCTTTAGTCTTGTCTCTTCAAAACCACCACAAGTTCTGGTATTCTAAAAGCATCTATTTGATCCATTGTGCTAGGAAAGGCTTTCTGTTGGGCTTTTTAAGTCCAACTTCATTTCTGTTTGCGTTCTCTTCAGTATTTCTATGTCTTTCCTGAAATCAGTTTTCAAATCCTCAATTGACTTTGCCATTTCATTTTCGCTGTACGCTGTGTTTTCCCGATCTTCACTCAGTTATTTCTTGCCGCCGTCTTTGAGTTCACTGGGGCGTTTGTTCTTGCCTTTTAAAAACTCCTTGAGTTCTTTGGAGTTTCTGGTTGTTCTTTTAAATCTGAGTCCTGGGATTCACCCAGATCATTCTACTTGGAGACCATTTCTACAGGAGTCCTTGGTTAGAGGCAGGGATATGGCATCTTGGCCCTTCCTATTGTTTTTGATTTTGCTATGTGACGTGGACATGCGGTTTTCTTCATGGTGTCTGATCTGAGAATCTTGCCTGTGTCAGGATGGGCCAGTGTGGGAGCTGCATATCTAGAACTCACCCTGGGAATGGGTAGATATCATGGACATGTTTAATTTAGGGGGAACTCACCAGGAAAAGTGTGCAGAAGCTGGGAAACCAGAACCAGGGCTTGAATTACGGTGCTGATGTGTGGGGTTCTTCCTGTCTGCTCTTAACCTGACATTCACAAGGCTTTGTGATTGACTCTCGTGGGGCTCTTTCCTACTTTGAGTGTCGTTAATTGTTCCTTCAACCCAGGATCAGTTCTATTCTAAAGGGAAATTGGAATTGATTGGCATGGGAGAATTGTTGCTCAGGGGATGTGGTTATATTTGCTCCTATATACTACGATTCCTGCGCATGAGAAATTATAATTGGAGAATATATTTCACCTTACAGATCACAGCTGGATCAGGAAAATGTCCTAGAAAACCTCCTACTAACTCACCGTCTCTATCAATGACCTTAGAAAGGAGTGGCATCCTTTACTCCAAATGTTTGAATTGTCCACCAAGCCATGTTAAATTCAAACCATTTTTAAAATATTGTAGAATAAATGATTTGAACAAAAGAAGTCTTTTAAGGCTCAGTAAGCAATAATGGCATGTTGTTCCACAGGCCAGGAACTCAGCTAGAGTCTGAGGCATAGAGGAGGGGCAAAGATGTGGCCTCAGCATTGATGGCATCTGTGGGAAAAAGATGTAGCAGTGAAGACATTATAATAACATCTGTTAAACAGACTAGTCAATATTCTAATGCAGTCGCCCACAAAAAGCTGTATAAACAATTACTGTCATTGTCCATCAGGTAAAAGCAAAATAGTTTCTGGGATGCAGATATCCAGATTACTCCCTTCGGGATCAAATCTATTTACTATATTTTAGTCTAAGATATTTTTTTGGAGTCTTATTATGTAGCCCAGGCTGGTCTGGAATTCACAGAGATGCTCCTTAGTACATTGCCTCCAACACAAGTATTGTTATTTTGAAAAGGGAAAGCCAACTCATGGAAATGTGTCTTTTTCATATTCCACTTTTAGGGGAAGCAGAGGAAATCTTGAGTTGTAAGGTGCTTGTGAGACTTGTCACAGCCTACCACACTCTCCTCTGATACTACGTCTTCCTTTTCTGTGCACACAAAGGCTGGAGGATCGCTCTAAGAACTGCCTCCAAAGCCACTATTGACAGTCTTTAGTCTATGGCATCTCCAGTTCTCGGATGCAAGGGGGCTCTGGGAGTTCATTTGGGCTTCCTCCCAATCTAAGCGTTGAGGAGCACAAACCCTGCATTGCTTCTGAAGTCAGAAAAGTTTAGTTCACTCAGGGGCTCAGATACATGGCCACAGATGATGCATGGCTACATATGAAATTTAGTTTTCTATCAAAGGAACAATTCTGATTTTTGAGAATGAGACCTTAAATAATGTGAGTTACAGAGTTTTTTGTCTAGAGATTACTGTTCTCAAAACACAAAATTCTTCTGATGTCTCTATTTTTAAATTTGCGTCTTTGGCTCTAATCTGATTCACGGAAAGTTAATTTAAGCTAATTGACCACAAACCATTCATTTTTTCCTTTGCAATATACAATATATAAAAAATTTTCTGACCTTTGATTGTGTGTACTTTAGTGACTTGAGAATTTATGCCAAACCAAATATCCTGAGTCATGCCTTCCTCTTCATAACTCTTTGTAGCACCAAATGGATCTTGTTTTCTCCCATTCAGGGTTTTGAATAAGCTTTGTCCCAGCCTAATTTAACCCTGTTGGAATCTACTGTTTTTCTGCTTTCTAAAGACATAATTGCTTGACTTATGAGCTCTTAGTTGTGAATATGTATATATATATATATATATATGTGTGTGTGTGTGTTATAGAAAATATACTATAAGCTCTTAGTTGTGAATATATATATGTGTGTATATATATATATATATGTTTAATTTGTATAGAAGCTCTTATCTACAAAATGAAAGAAAATAAAATGATTATTGTGAAACCTGACCAAAAAGATGGTTCAGGGGTGAAAGGTTCTTTCTGCCTGAAGACCAGGGCCCATGGGGTAGGAGGAGAGAACCCACTCCTAAAAGCTGTCCTCCAACCTCTATACACATGCCATGGTGTATGTGTCCACACATGCACACACACAGAGAGAATAAATGCTTGTAGTTTAATTTTTTAGAAAGATGGTTGTGAAACTGTAGAAGATTTTAATGAGGAAAGAAGATGAAAAGGCATTGGTATTACTGGGAGGGCTCTCGTACTTGGCCAGCCTTTGTGACAGTTCATTGCATATACACATTTCCATTATGAAAAGGCCACACTAGAGGACCGGGGACATGCACTTTGCAAAACCAAATCAAATCTTAAACTATGTTTGCATCACCCTCCAAAGAGAATTTAGAGATCATACAATCAAACCATTTTATTTTCTTTCTTTCTTTCTCTCTCTCTCTCTCTCTCTCTCTCTCTCTCTCTCTCTCTTTCCTTCTTTCATTCATTGTTTTTTGTTTTTGAAACAGTTTTTCTCAGTATAGCCTTGGCTGTCCCTAGAACTGGCTTTGTAGACCAAGCTGTCCTCGAACTCACAGATATCCACCTGCCTCTGCCTCGCACATGCTGGGATTAAAGGTGTGCGCCACCATCCCCAGGCCAACTACTTTATTTTTAAAAAAAAATTAAAAAAAGAAATTGTGTATTTATCCAGTTTCTCAGGATTCCGTGCTTCTTGGGGACAGGAGCTGGAGGGTGGGGTACAAATAGGTCTGTGTGCCTGGCTTCCCATCACCCCCCCCACACACACACACTCCCTATTCCTAGGCATACACAGCAGCTGGTTTCCAAGTTGTGTACTCAGCTTTTGATTTTTCTCTGAAGCCTTCGGAGATCTCAGCTGACTATGTCTCAAAGGTCTGAACTGGCTGCCTTGCTTCCTGCTCAGACCAGCAGTGTGTGTACGTTTATGTCATGCTTTTGAAACATAAAACTGTAAATTCAGCCAGAGGCGATTATAGTCTTCAAGGCCTTCCCTCTAACTTTCTTACTGTGGTTCACGTAGAGCCTCTCGACGTTCCTAAGTTGTGTGACTTCACACTGCTGCTCGTTCTGTGCCCACTCCCAGAAAGAGCCTAGAACCCCAGCTTTTCTTGGGAGCAGCTGCCCTGTCACCCTCCGGGAGCCCATTATTGCTGATCTCATCTTGTTGTTCACGCTTCCTGGCAATCGTAATTCAATAGCCATGAACGTTCATGTTTGTCTTACCCTCAGACTTCCTCTGATGGATGGTTGGTATTTTCAGGTAAATCAGCCTTTCACTTGACTGTTTTCTGCCAGAAAACATAAGTGACGTACCGATGTTCTATTGTTGAGCAAAATTTTTATAATGGAAGTAACCCATTACCGGCAGGTGGCTTTTCCCTAGGTAATCATGAAAATCCCACTCAGGGGACCATTATGGAGAGTCTACTAATCAAATAATAACATCAAAAAAAAAAAGCATGAGTCAGAGTGTGTCTTTTATTTTATGTCTGTGACCACCTGGAGCCCAGAAGACGGTGCTGAGTCCTCTGGAATAGAGTCACAGACAGTTGTGAGATGTCACGTGGGTGCTGGGAACCAAGCCTGGGTCCTCTGCAAGAGCATGCAGTACCCTTCACCACGGAGCTGTGTCTCTATAGCCCCTTGTCAAATGCTTTGCCACTACCTTCATTGGTACTAAAGCTTTAGTCCTCAGACTCGCGCTTATACCAGAATCATCTCGAATTCTTTTTTCAGATTGAGACTTTAATGAGAATTCTAGGAAAGCATTAGGACCTAGCTCCGCTTTATACGATAAAAACCAACCTCTGTGCTTATTGCTGGAGAGGTTCAGATACATTTAATTAAAGTCCAAAGAAGCTAAGGCAATGCCTCCCCCAAAGCATTTAATTAAAGTGAAATGTTCTTCACACCATAGGCCCCAGGTGGCTTTCTAACTGGAATGCTTAAATTAAAGGGCAGCATACTAACTCCCAAACTACCAAATCTTTGATAAAACCACAGCATTTCTTGGGTTTCACATTTTCCACTGTATAATTTTCTCTTTAGTGCGTAGTAAAACATGAAGCATGGTCTCAAGGCCATGGAGTGTCATTCAGCCCTGCGATGTAGATGAGCTATGAAAGTCTAATGAGTTGTCACGGAAATATAATTAATTAAGTCGGTGCAAGCGAATTAGAGTCTGTGCCCTTGCCCCGCCTAGCATTTTAAAAGAAGGAAGTTAGTGGTCCACGCCTGCACTTCATCTTTAGAGGTAATTTGTCAAAATGTACAGACCGAGCTGCGCTGCTCTCAGTAGGTCTTACAGAAGGGATATCGACCATCCATGCAAAACCTGGCTTCCCCTGAGTTTCTACTATAAGATTTGCTGCAAGGGAGTTTGTATTCCATTTACTTTTCCAAATGGCAGATAGTATAGAAAGGGCTTGGTACTCCTGGAAATTTAGGAGTAAGATCCTGAGTGCTTGGTCTGACAATATGATACCCAGGAACCTTGCACCTTTGTTTCATACATGTAGAAAGTGTGATCACTGAGAATAATTCACAACTGCGTTCTGTAATGACGAGAAAGTGTATTAGAGAGGACGCTAAGTCAATCCATCTCAGAGTCAAACCGCAATTTTTGGAGTAAAAAGCCCGTCCTGCGTTGGCCTTTTGCCAACACAGCAGGTTGCAGCCTTCCAGGGATTCACTAAGCAGAAGAAAGGCTAAACGGCATAATTCATGGGCCGGAGGCTCAGCGATAGACAGAAACCATAGTGGAAACAAAAGAAAATGACCCTGAGAGCTGACTGCAGGGAATCGGCTCTTTGCAGAGGGTCTGACATTATTCTACACAGTAGACCTGGAAAGGAGAAAAGCTAAAAAGCCGGCAAATGTTACACTGCCTTCCCCAGGGCACCTCTGTGGCTGCAAAGCCCTCTCTGCTTGAGAGAGCCTGGTGCAGCTGTTGGAACCTCAACTTCCCTTACAGCAGCCAAGACTTCTCGCTACTTCATTGTTCTCTCTCCATTAGTTCTATGATTTCAATGCCACAGCCAAGCCTAGCATACCCTGTGGAGCCATGGCTTATACCAAGGTGACAGGCAGGTATGCCTTCAGCCTCCGCCTTGAATGCCATCTTGTTAGGAAAAAGTCCACATGTAATCCAGGTGCATATGGTATAACTGACAAAGAGAACCGCAACATCATGTGCATGTCTTCCCTAGACACATGCTAAACAAAGTCTTTGATCACAGTTGCAGAATTGACAACCATTTGAATTAAAATTAAAAGTTACAGACTGCAACTCTCAGCCCTGCCAAAGCTTGCAGAAATCTGATTATCCTTAGTCCCTTAGTGCCTTTAAATCAAATACCCCTCATTACATTATTGCCATAAACACTTTGGTCACCTCTCGTGTTGGTTCTGTTTCAGTGGTAATTAGGATGTGATCTCTTCCCTGAAGATCATAAAACACCGTCTAAAGGCAGATTGTCCCCCACTAGAAAGGCTATAAGTACTCCAAGTATCATTGATGGTGCATCTATTATAACATTTAACGATATTGCTAATTGGCAGCAATTTTACGTATGTTGTAGAGAGTAATTGTAAGTTTAACGCTCCTGCTCTCCTCGCCTTGATTTGTGAATTGGAAACCCAAAGCCCCGGTACCCCAGAGTGTGAGCTCACTGTAGTTGCATGCAGACTGAGGCCCTAAGGGCTTTGATCCCAGCCATGTGCAGACCTGTGTGAAGCTGCACACGAAGATCTCGAGTGATACAACTTCCATACCAAGAACACCAAGGGTCTAGGGCCATGGCCAGAAGCTGTGAAAGTCTTCCTTGCCTGATGCCAGACAGTGGTCACACTTCCTTCCCAGGACACCTGGTTAATTCAAAATCCAGACCCTAAGAGTCACTGACTGGACTATGCCATGGAAGGTTTCTCATGAAGAATCCAGACCAATTTTGCCAATCTCTGTCACATTCTAGCACCAGGCAGGTTCATTCATCCTATTCCAATTTTCAGTAGCATCTATATTGCTTGACTTGTCAAAATCTTGGTGCCCCATGTTCAGCGGGAAACCTCCCTCCTAGCCCCTAATCTTACCTCTCTCTCCCCTGTGCTCACAGGCCACTCACAGGCTCCCCACTGTGTGTGTTTAGTGGTATATTTTTCCATTTCTGTGTCTCTCTCACTTCATCACCTTACATGTAGAACACAAGCCATTTAAGCGTGTTTCATCCGTCATATCATTCAAAGGTTTCTTGCCTGTGAAAGAATAATTTTACATATGAACACTCATGTCGCCACCTAATAAATGTATCTTAGATTGGCTGTACAAGCAAAGAGCTGTGCTACAGAGACAAAGACAATTCACAGGGACTGTGACAGGTGTGCAATGCCATGCAGAGAATTTCATAAATCCCGGGCTCCCGCAGAAGATGGTTGACTTCTGAGTTTGACCATCTCTTCTCTTGCTGTGCCACTTAAAAGCAAATTTCCTGTTCCCACCTCTCATTACTTCATGATCTAGCTGAGCAAAGTCCTGGGACCAGGATGAAATCCATAAAAGAGAAGCAAATGCATTGCAAAGAGAAGCAGACACATTCAAATTATGTTTCCTCGGAAGGAATCCTGGGGATTGGTCAGCTTATGAAGTTGGAGGGTTCAGGAATATTTTTTAATTTGTGTCGGCCCATAATTACACTGCGAGGAAGAGGGCAGGTGAAGGACGCTGACCCCAATAACAGATGCTGTGAATCAAATCTTTTGTTTAATAGTTCAAATTCCCCAGTGAGTTTATTTCCACTGTGAAACTTTGAAGTCTCTCCGTCTGAGGTGCAATCAGCTCATCTCCGTGTCTAGCCTGATCCCATTTCCTTCACCTTGCATCACCACCACCACCCACTTCTAATGCAGACAAGAGGGACAGGCAGGCAAAACAGAAATGAAAACTGGGATCTTTGCTGAGACACCAGAGAAGGGGAAAAAAGAGATGAGATGTTCGGCCTGCGTGGCCCTTGCAAGACTAAAGGGTATTATGTAAATGACCCAGGAGACAGAAAATAATCAGTTGACAAAATATGAACCACCTTAAATTAGCCATAAACCCAACCAGTGCAATTTAAATCCTCAATTAGTTAAATAAACTTCCTTCCTTCCTTCCTTTTTTTTTTTTTTAAAAAAAAGCTTTTCCCAAGTCAAATATATTTATGGTCCACTTTAAACTATGTTCTTTGTTCCTTTTCCTATTTTAATTAAACTTGTTGACTGTAGATATTAGGGAAGGTTCTAGAACCTAAAAGAAACTGTGCCCGTTTTAATATTTAAGCCCACCATGATATCCTTGCTTATCATTCATAACTCTATCAACGTTAAGCTGAGTTTTGTGCTCTGTAAAGTTCAAACATGACCTCAGACTTATTTTGGCATGATCTTTTTGAATCGTTTTAAAACGGTTCTAAGAAACCAGGGAAGGCAAACCGACTGAGTTGGCTTTCTATCAAATTAAGGGTGTGTATACTTGAAGCATCCTGGAAGTCATCTGTTCAGTATATTTTAAGAAATTGGTTTACAACAGTTTTTTACTTTTCTTAAGCTGAAGCAGGTCCACAGAGCTCAGAAGGCCACTGCTTCCTTCTGGAAGTGCTTTTCCTTTTGAAGTTTATCTTGAGTGTTGTCTCAACAGGAGGCAGACACCACCCCCATCTGGCGGCCTAGTCATAAAACTCCATGTTACACTTTTCAAGATAGTCTAATCTAGTTTGGAGGCAAACGCCTTAATCATAGAGAGAATCCAGTTCCCATGCACTGAGCGATGTTCTCAGTGATTGGTGGCTTTAGGAGTCGGAGCCTTGTCTCCCTCCTTTCTGTAAACCCCACTGCTTGTCCTGAAGCAGAGACACTGCTTAGGATCAGTAGAATGGAATTTTGACTTTTAAAATATATTTTCTGATGAGCGTTTTATATGTATGCACAGCTCTTTCTAAAATTCTATTTTATCAGCCTGTGATTAAATATTGACTAAGGACCAAGAAGATCAAAGCCTTATTAGACACCCAGAACTAGTATTCCCTTTGTTTCTCAAAATATACCAAACGAATCCCTTTATTGTGTAAGTGTTTTTATTTAGATTGTTTCCAGTGTTCGTCCTTCAGGGTTAATGTTACAGTTTATTAAAATGCATTATGTGGGGTCACCATAGTCAGGTTTTTGCTAGTGTTTTTAGAGTACTTGTGAAAGACGAAAAGATAAAATTTTCATCTCATTTATTATTTAACTCAGCTCTTAATGGACCTTTCCCGTCATCATCATCTTCTTCCCACTCTTTCCGTCCCGTCATTGCGCACACACCTACCCCTCTCCTCATCACAATCTCGTTGAAGAGCTAACTGACTGACGTAGGAAGCACAGTGGGCGTGACTCAGTGGGGGAGGACTTACTGGGAGGACTCAATCATCAGCCCTGGCTTCTCTGGGTGCCGCCTCCTAAACTTCATGGTTAAAGGTGGCTGAGAGTCACACTCACCACCTTAAAAATCATAAGATTAATTAATGGTGTGGATGAATAATTAATTCTTCATTCATTGATTTTTATGAAATCTCATCTAACTAAAATGGGAATTCCCTTCAATGGTCTATAGCAAATTCACTGCCCTGTAAGATTTCCAGTCATGTATCACCACCAACGATGACTAACTTCTATATATTTCTGCATTGATATTTATGAAAAAAAAGCATTAATTCCATTTGCTATTTCCCTCCCTGGTTATTTCCTCTCTCCACCTTGAGGTATTTCCAGGGTTGCAGAGTGTGTATCCAGTGCAATTAGTTCATTCTTTTCTGTCCTGCCCCAGAACCAAGCTTCTATCACTGCAATTGTGTTTGAAGAATCCTGTAGATTAAATACATGTGCTTTTTGACTTTTGTCCACTGGTTCTTTGGATGTGTGTGATGCCTCTCTGTAACTATGGCTCATTGCGGACCCTCCCGCCCCGCTTTGGTGACAAAAGACAACAAGAACAGCCTTATTTATAGTAGCAGTAAAGTTTCGGATAATAACGGACCTGTATAACCACACAGGAATATCTTTTCCCTTTCAGCGGCGGGCTGCTGACAACCTGAGGAGACACCACCAATATCAAGTAAGTAATGCTGGTGTTCAGTCCCCAGATTGCTGTTATAATGGGCAGAAACTGAACTCCTGAACTGAATGTCAATCCTGTCTCTCAGGAGGTCATGAGGAATCTGGTGAAGCGGTACGTGGCGGCCATGATCAGAGAGGCCAAAACTGAAGAAGGCCTGACAGAGGAGAACGTCAAGGTAAGGCCTCACCTGGAGGCAGCCTGTGGAGGCAGCCTTTAAAACCAGAGCTGCAAACGCAACCCTATGTGTTCTTACAGACATCCGTGTCATGCCTTCTGTGCTTCAAATTAAATGTCTATGGAGCTTAGGGAGAGGGAAGACAGACAGAAAAACAACAGCGAAGTAGAGATAGTTCCCAAATTGCTTTGAAACATGCTTAACACATTGTCAAGGGGACTTAACTTAGTTGAAAGGGAAAGCCTAGTCCCTACTAGCATGCTGACCCATGACCCCAATCCCTGCTACCGGGTAAGCCTTCCATGTGGATGTCAGCCTGATTTCTAAGTTGGAAGTGTTTACGAACCAGCCCACTAACAATAGCACAAAGTTTCTGGGTCACTGCAGCTCTAGGGGGCAGGGATTTAAGGTGTGCTTTCATTTTAAGCTTAGTCTTTGGACTTGATTTTCTAATTTTAAAGTCATGTGACAGGTAGTGAGTGAAGATAGGAAAATGAGAAGTTTCAGATTAAATGTTAAGCGATTCTTTTATCCCACATGACTGTCCAGAAATGTTAGAGGAGTGTTTAAAATGAATAAGATTCGACAGGCAAAATCAAACACACCAAAGCATTAAAGACCTTTACAGCAACTGCAGCTAAGCACTCATTGAGGTCAGCAGGTCAGGGAACTGGCAAGCCTACAGCACAGATTGTCAATTAACTAAATTCCAGAATATTTTACTGTAAATATCAATGATGAGGCTAAGTGATTCTCTTTGCCCTGTATGGCAGTGGGGGATGGGGTGGGAGCAAAGAAGTTTCCTAAAGACATAGGAAAAAGATCTAGCAGTCTCATGTGAATTGGAGCCAGGCCTTAAGGACACAGTGGTTGGCGTAAGACATTCCCCATGGTACCGAGACTTGGAAGTTTCTCGGAAGGGAAGGCTCCATGTTAGTTTGCTTTGGATACCCCTTTGCATAGAAAAATGTTTTAAGACATGTGAAACCCAAGAGCATGAAGTAGCCTGACAGTTAGATGCAGACTCCAGAGAGAAAATAATTTGAAACCACCATCTCAAAGAAAACAAAACAAAACAAAACAAAACAAAACGCTAAACAGTGACAGAGAGTACAATCCCTTCTATTTCCCTTTATGTCACCCTTAGAAGATTTCTTTTTGTGTATTAGCCATTTTTCTCCTCGTTGTGACAAAACACTAGAGAGCGGCACCTTAAAAGAGAAAGTGTGTATTTGGGTCATGGTTTTAGAAGTGTTGATCCATCTGGCAGAGAGGGTAAGGTGGAATAGTTCCCGTCATGGCTGCCAGGAGTGGAAAGGGGCCAAAGGTGCTATGTAGTCCCATGGATAGTCTCATTGTGACCTCCTTTTACCCTGTAGGTCACACCTAGCCCTAAGTGCCATGGTATTATGAATCCATCACGAAATTAATCCATTGAGTGGGGCTTGTGTCTTCATTGAGCAACACAGACACACCCAGAAGCATGCTTTGGGGATCTCTCTGCTCAGTCATGTTGGCAAGTGAAGACTAACCGTCATACTAGGACATAAGATGCCAACAGGGAAGTTACATCAAAATGACACCAGGTGACACCGAGAGAGCCTGGCTTGCTAAGTAGAGTCCCAGGAGAGCAGAGCCCTAGGTCTTCAAAGGTGCAGGGCCATTTCAGATCGATCTGTGACATTAGGATATAATATTTCCCTAAGTGACCCCCTAATCTGTCATTTAAATCTCACTCAGGAACTAAAGCAAGACATTTCTAGCTTCCGCTTTGAAGTTCTGGGATTGCTCCGAGGAAGCAAGCTCTCCACAATACAGTCAGGCAACGCGGCAGCGAGTTCAGCAGACGCCGACGAAAAGAGCCACAGCGAAGGTAATAGCAAGGACAAGAAAAAGAATCTCAGCCTCTTTGATTTAACCACGCTGATCCACCCGAGGTCAGCGGCCATTGCCTCCGAGAGACAGACCATAAGCAATGGTTCCGCCCTGGTGGTGCAGGAGCCGCCCAGGGAGAAGCAGAGGAAAGTGAATTTTGTGGCTGATATCAAAAACTTCGGGTTATTTCATAGACGGTCAAAACAAAATGCTGCTGAGCCAAACGCCAACCAAATCTTCTCTGTTTCAGAAGAAATTGCTCGTCAACAGGCGGCAGGACCACTTGAGAGAAATATCCAACTGGAATCCCAAGGATTAGCTTCACGGGGTGACCTCAGCATTCCTGGGCTCAATGAACAGTGTGTACTAGTAGACCATAGAGAAAGGAATACGGACACTTTGGGTTTACAGGTAGGCAAGAGAGTGTGCTCCTTCAAGTCAGAGAAGGTGGTGGTGGAAGACACTGTCCCTATCATACCGAAAAAGAAGCATGCCCACGAGGAGGACTCGAGCATAGACTATGATTTAAGCCCCACGGACACAGCAGCCCACGAAGATTACGTGACCACGCGATTGTGACAGCTGGAGGAGGAACGTTTACCATCCCTATACATATTTTCCATAGTGATATGGGTGGGGGAAATGTTTGAAATTCCATTATCAAATGCTAATTGACACTTTCTAGTGTTTATCCATCGTGGCATAGCAACCTGTAACGTGTTTGAGCAAAGCAGAGGCAACCTGAACCCACCCCCCTCTTTTGTAGCCTGCTTTTGCTTTCACGGTTTATTTTACAAATGTTTCTGTTGAATAAAAGCACCTTGTACTCCTTGTACTGTTAAAACCATCCACAGAAAATTTCTAGCTATCTTTTTCAATTAAAACCAATGCAATTGATTACATGTGGCAAGTGACTCCTACAGTAGACATTTTTATATGCGAAACAGAGTATAGGGAAATATTAAAGGCTGGACAGTTTCACAACTTGAGGGGAATTGCTAGAGATAGTTATTCACGGAAGAATTCCATACAGCATTACAATTTGTTTCTAATGAGCCACCATTACCAAATTACTTCTTGTGAGCATGTGAATACGCATCAGACACAGTTAAAACAAGCTACCATCTGCCCGTGAGATCTATATTCCAACCCTGTAGGACCAAGAAAGTCTGATGCAGTTTGCAAGTTATCTAGGCTCTATTTTTAAGAGTCGAAGAAGAAGGTTTGTCTTGATGGTTGATGGTTTGTGTTTGTCTATTTGTCCTCAAGTTCTAACCTCCAATCTAAAACAAACAAACAAAACAAAACAAACAAACAAAAAAGCCAAGTTGTGAGCTTCAGGTTTAACTACTTATCAAGACAAATGCAGATCTTTGTCTTTGTCCCCAGTTTGGAAATGCAGCTCTTTGCAAGGCTCTCAGTAAATAAAACAACAATAAACTCTGGTTGTTCAAGAGAATGAGCACATCCAGGTTAAAGTAAAATCGCACTAGAGCCCAAAGCCAAGGAAAGTTGTTTGCCAATGCTCTGAGCACTCAGTGTTGTTATCGCGTTAGCGGGGGAATAAAAGTCTGACAGCTCCCACTTCCTGAGTGACAGGTAGATACTTCTTTACAAAGAAAAGGACTCAAAACCTTTAGCAGTAGAATCAATACAGTGTATAGTTTCCCTTATGGGAAGTGGTTGATCTCTGCCTCTTTTGTTGTTTACAAGATAATTTTCCTTATATGGCATTCCTTTCCCAGATTTTCAAACGGAAAACATTCACACATATTCTAAAAAGGGCATTGGCAGTCTCTTAAAGTTTAAATTAATTACTCCTGTCTCTTTTCAGCCACCCCAGGAAGTTCCCTCACCACATGCAATTAACTTTTCCTTCAAATCAGTGAAAATTGTTGAGTCTGTTTCACTGTAGGATTTGTCTCTGTAGACTCCAGGAATTATATAACTTAGCACTGATCCAAGCTGTAATATGACCGTAAAGTAAGAAGTTGCGTCTGGAATGGTGTCAGTTACTCTTCTGTGTGTGCAATACAGGTAGACATATTTATCTCATGTCCAGATGAGTAAATCCAGTCAAGCCATAACCTAAGGTAACTCATTCATGAAGGAGCTTTTTCCTTATCCTTAGGGGCCATTCCGGTCACCACAGTGCCCCAAACATAAACATGAGGAAAGCAATGTCTGCACAGAGGGGTTTCGATTCTGAAGCCTTGTTTTTTGTTGTTGTTTTGTTTGTTTGTTTGACAGTTAGTTAGGTAAAACTCCACAAGTGTGTGTCCCTTCTTGTAAAATAAAAATCATGCACAAAATTGAAATCTTTAGAGCAAATCACATCACAGGAGTTAGAGGACTTTAAGTGGTATGCAGTGTGGGGGGGTCTCAGTAAACAGTATGCAGTGTGGGGGTCTCAGCAGTCTGATTGTGGGGTCCCAGCAGTATGATTGTGGGGTCTCAGTAAGCACTATGCAGTGTGGGGTCTCGGTAAACAGTATGCAGTGTGGGGTCTCGGTAAACAGTATGCAGTGTGGGGTCTCAGTAAACAGTATGCAGTATGGGGTCTCAGCAGTATGATTGTGGGGTCCCAGCAGTATGATTGTGGGGTCTCAGTAAGCACTATGCAGTGTGGGGTCTCGGTAAACAGTATGCAGTGTGGGGTCTCGGTAAACAGTATGCAGTGTGGGGTCTCAGTAAACAGTATGCAGTATGGGGTCTCAGCAGTATGATTGTGGGGTCCCAGCAGTATGATTGTGGGGTCTCAGTAAGCACTATGCAGTGTGGGGTCTCGGTAAACAGTATGCAGTGTGGGGTCTCAGCAGTATGATTGTGGGGTCTCAGTAACCAGCAGCATGGTGTCTCAGCTATGGACTTGAAGTATTAGAAAGCCAAGGCATTGAGCATCACCCCTAGATCTGCTTTGTCTGAGGATTTAAGAGCGGACTGGGAGTGTTTGAAGAACCCTAACCTGGTGAACATGTGCAGTTTCATGTGCACCTTTATCTCCAGTGTATCAGTGCACAGAGTAAACTATAGTTCTACCAAAATATTCCAGTTACCCAGTAATAGGAGTTCTTCAGGCTTATTTTTAATCTTGTGTGTGTGTGTGTGTTTTAAATAACGACCCTGTATATCACCATTCTGCATGTCTTAGCAGAACTGAATTTCAAATCCTCTCTACGCTTCAAACAACACCAAAGGTCATAAAAACCAACACAACCTTTATGTTTTTTCCCTGTCTGGTAGCTTTCCATATTGGGTAGGAGAGCTGACATTTTTCCGGAAGCCTGGTGACTGGCAAGTGTGTGTGGGGGGGTCACCTGCTTCTCATTGTCCTGGAAATGGTTGCGCTCACAGCTCTGGGAGGTCGCTGATAGGTGCCCTGACGAGTAGGAGTGAAGTATTGTCCTTGGTGTCCAGCGCCCTGAAGATATTTTATGCTCTGATTACTGTGCAGCATTAACAAGAAGGAACAGACTGTCCAGAGTAAGAAGGAAAGTAACAGTGGGCTCTCAGGCGAAGGAAGCTGCTCTCAAGGCCTTAAGTGAGCAACTTGGTTTTCCATAATTGTTCTATTACCTATACATAGAAATTACCAATACTCAAGAGAAGTTTAAAAATTACTCTCCATTTGTGTTAATAGTGTGTGTGTGTGTGTGTGTGTGTGTGTGTGTGTGTGTGTGTGTATATATATATATATATATATATATATATATATATATATATATATATATATATGGTTTTATTCCCTCTTGATCTTAAAATATACATTGGGGGTAGCCTGGATTAATAGAGTATTTTATGGAAAGTCCAACTGAACATTAACAGATATGAGACAAATAGCAAGATTGCCTTCTCCTGTCTATGAAGTGTGGTGTGATGAGGAGACACACACACACACGTGGGCTGGTAGTGTGATCCTGATGGTCTCCATATAGATAACTCTGTATTAGCTTTAGTGAGAAAACTGGCTATTGAAAAACTGGTGGTTTTTTTTTCTTTTTTTGTAAAGTGATGAATTATTTTTCAGAGTGTTTATAATCCTGAAGAAATTATGTTTCATTAGTTGCCTATGTGTATATCAAACTTTCTTAAATTAGATTTTATTTGCTGGCTGGTGATTAAAAGCGTGTAAAAGGAAAAAAAAAGTCATCCCTTGCTACGGCATAACTAGCCGCCTTCCCTCAGGGATCCGTGCAAGAATGCAAACCGTAGCGCTCTGTGCATAACTCGGGGGGAGTGACGGAAACACAGAAAGAAATACTCGGAATAAAAGAAATCAGTGAACTTTCAAGACAGCATTCTCAAAAAGCACAGCTGATTTTCTAGCAGCTATAGTGATAATCTAGGCAACAATGGCATGAAATGCCTTCTTCCTCTTATACTAACTAGTTCGTGATAGATAGGGAATTCAGCTGAGCGAATGGTTGTCCGTGGCCAGTCTTGTGACCCCTCTCCAAGCCCATTCCTAGGCACAAAGCCCTCTGTTAGCAACAGGGTGGGTGGCTGCCTCTCACCCTCAACCTCCTTCAAAGCCAGTCTGACCAAAACTACTTGAGAATCTCTACGAATACATTTGCACTGGTCCAGATTTCAAAAAGGACCACCTGTCTGTCTATAGGTTATCATGTTGAAAATCAGTTCTCATTTTTTTGTTAAGTTTTAAGTACAGAGCTACTAATAAACTCAAAATTGCAATGTTCATCACTGACAGTTCCCTTAGATACCACAAAGTCCAGTGATTTTACAGTCGTAGGTGGCATTTTTGCTCGGGCGGTTTATCATGCATCGCTGATTTGATTTTTACATTTAAATATTTAAACTGTGTTAAATAAATTCCCCATAGGTAACTGAAGAAACAAAGGCTCGTGAGATTTATGAAAACACTAAACTTATCTTGAAGCTCAGTGCCTGAGTTGAGTTGAAGCATAAATCAAAATTTAAGCAGCAACTAAGCTTACAACTCCGTTTCAGGTGTTCGGGGGAAGACATCAGATTCTGTGGGCTTTGGGCAGCTGGAATTTCCTTCAGGAGAATTACTTATTCCAGTTCCTTAAGTAGAAGGAAGACACGTGCAGTTGCCCAAGCTTTCCACGGTGAGAAGCAAAACTAAAGAGGCTTATCCTTCGCTTTCATACGAAATCGCTTTAGCGGGTTTTAAAAGCCCCTTTCTTAGAGTTTTCGAAACATACCTAGTTTGGTTCACTTCAAATGTAGATTTTTGTGATAAACCTAAAGGCACACTGGTGTCAATGAAGTGTACCCCGTCTGAAGTGTACCCACTCTGCTGGAAAGGGACGGGGCTGAGGATAAAAAGCTGAGGTCTTGAGACCAGGGCCAGGGTGGGGTGCAGCCAGGCATCGCTGGCCTGACCCACACTGAGGGTGTCTGAAGGAAACCAGATTCAAAGCTTCCATCCCCTAGAACTGCGCATGGGGATAAAACGGTCTGATAGGGCTTCAAGTCCTTGGAATGAGCTGAGATTGCTGTGAATCAGGGTAGGACACTGGCGTGAATGCACTCCCTGTACAGCTCAGTAAAAACAATAGGAAAATAAATTTAAAAACCCACTCCCCCATCAGAGATATCCAGTGTGATAACAGTGTAAATTACCCCTTAACATATTTTGCTTGGTGTGACTTAATATTAACTGAATTTTAGGTTGCTTTTTTACTTTTCAGTGTGACTGCTAGGGGGATAAAAACACAAATATGGCAAGCGTGTGTAACAAAACATGTGTGTCTGCTCACCCGGCTCACTTCAGTCCCAAATCTGCATTACAAGGGTGAATTTATATCTTTGAGCGACTCAAAACAAATAAAAAAACAAAACACAGTGTGGTCCATTGAAATCAGGAGCTTTTCCTAGGTTCCTAATCTTTTGGAAAGACTGGAGATTTTTGTCGTTTTCCAGAAATCTCCGCTCTGGCTTTTCAAAAGTGCAGGGACATCAATACATGGCCGGTTGCTTTGTTAAGGGTGAGTTACTCCTCTCCGCAACACTTTAGTAGCTTCCCTTCATCTAACGGTGTTACTGAACCCATCTGTGCTCCCTTATGATGCGGCAGAGCATCTGAACCCACTCACATCCTTTGCTTGACAGCTTTTCCGACTGCAGCAAATCCGCATACAGTTTTCTGGGGGTCAGACGCCAGGTACTTCTGAAAGGCAAATGGGTTGATTTCTGTCCTGTGTTTCCAGCCCACTGGGGTTCCCCCCACCCCCACCTCCCCAGGGGTGAGTGTCATTGCCCCCAGTGGCCTGACTGTGGTATGAGCATGCTTCTCTCTCAAGCTAAACCTTGGCAGTTCTCAAATTCTTATTAACTACCTTGCACTTTATCCCCCCCCCAGCCTTAAGTAAAAGTGTTACACTATGTCATGCTTAAATTTTCTAGGATGTAGTAATTTAGTCATTGTAATGGACTTATTTTATATTCTCCCTTAGGCCCAATTGTTTTAAGATTTTTTTTTTCTTTAGAAAAATCTTTTTCCCTTAGAGATTATCTGGGCCTGTGAATAATGGAAGTTTCCCTACCTCCTAGGAGTAAGAGGCAGTCTGCACTGAGGTGCTTTGAGGGCACCAGTGTGCTCAGAGAGATTTAATTTACTCCCAGGAAACAGCTTGCTGGATTGATTCTGTATCGGGAATGCAGGCTGCCCGAAGCACCAGGGGAAGGCGGGAGCTCTGCAGGGTGCTCCGTGTCTGTAGACCTCAACTGCTGGTATTTAGATTTTCCGCCTGAACATGTCCCCTCTACCTCCGCAACACAGAACTACAGCAAGTCAACATCCAAAGCTGCCAACACCGACTGATTAGATAAGTCAAGTAAAAACACCCGAAGGTATTTCCTCCACTTAGCCGCTAATTAAACATCTTAGAAACTGGAGGTCATTGTGCATCTGCCTTCAACAAAAATAAGTCAGAAGCATTTTATGTAGCCTTTACCTCTTTCCCCTTCTGCAGCTGTCTAGGTTATATAAAATCACCGTGCTTCTTTCTTCCTTAGTGTTTCACTCATGCTGGGGTGTGGAGTAGAAGGCACTGGGTTCTGCACATTGGATAAAATGTATCTGTGTGAAGCCAGAACTGCAGGCAAGAGGCAGAAAATCCCCTCATCCGGATTTCCTGGTCATATCTACATGTTTAAAATCCCCAACCCCTCCCCGACTTAACCACTAGCCTATCCTCTGTTTGTAATATGTAGTCCTTTCAAGGCAGGATGTTTCCCAATGCTGTGGGAAATTACCTGTGTGAGTTACAGGAGAAAGCCCTTACAGAGCTGTGGTTTTCACTGCAGACAACACCCAGAAGTCAGCCAAGGCATCCCATAACCATCTCAATCATTTGCCATTTCCTCCAGTCTCATTCCACGGTGTGGGCTCCTTACCTACCCCAAGATATCCAGAACATTCCCAGGCTGTGGCAGTGACCATGCCGCGACCTGCCGTGAGCATGCATGAACAGGTCACTCTGTGAGCATGAGATCTCCTTCTCCGAGGTAAACTCCCAGCACGAGAATAGCTAGGTAGTATGTTGGTTGAATATTTGCATGTTTTTATTTTTTGAGTGGGAGAAAGATCAATATGTATTCTAGTACGCGCTCTAACATTTTACATACAACGTACAAGTGACTTGGTTTCCCTGCCTTTTGTTCGCCTCTGGTGCTATTTTAGCCACTATGATAGTTGCATGACAACCCATTTGAGGTTTAATTTATGTGCTCCTGGTGGATAGTGATTTCAATGCTTCACGAGGAAATGTCTCACCATGTGTTTGGGAATTTTTATTAGACTTTCCATGTGTTTACTTTAAATACCAGCTTTTGAGAGTTAGCTCCCAGATGGTGGCTGCTATGGACCTGGATTCCAAACACAATCCAGTTCATAACTTCTCTTTTCATCCTCTTTCACCAGGCAAGATCGTTGATTTTCATTGGTCTAATTTCTCGCTCGTAAAACATACTGATTACTGGCTGTGGAGAGATGACTGAGTTAAGAGCATTTCTTCCTCTGTCTGAGGACTAGTGTTAAGTTCCCAGCACCCACATGGAGCATCTCACACCTGGAACTTCAGTTCCAGGGGATCTGTCGCCCTCTTCTGGCTACGAGAGCCCCTGCACTCACATGCACACATACGAAAATGAATCCTTAAATAAAGTTCCTCAAATGTATTACTATCTTTGCATGCGTGCTTGTATGACGTGCGTGTGTCCTGTTCTGCAGTGTGTGTGTGAATGGGAAGGGACACTTTATGGAGTCAGTTCTTTCCTTCCTGCTGTGTGTAACTTCTGGAGACCCATCTCAGGTCACAGGGCTTGTGCAGCGAGCACTACCACCAGCTGAGCCATCCCCCTGGTTCCAATTACGCTTTGTGTGGGAACCCGGAGAGCTCTGCATTTCCACTGCGATGGGTTTTTTCTGTAAGGGCTCGCTTTTAGGTTTTGTATTTCCTCACATTCGGTTTGCTTCCTTTTTTTCCCAAGTGTTTTAAGTAGCACATACACAGATCAACAGAAGAAAACTTAGCTTTGGGAAGAAGAACATAGACGGGGAGACATAAAGGTGACAAAATAAAAGAAATTATTCCAGTGAGCTAAAACTGACCCTGTTACCAAGTACAGCCAGACTTTGGTGAAATTACAAATTGAAAAACCTCAAGTGGTTGTCAGTTCCCTCCTGGTTCTTCTTGTAGCATAGAATCAATAAAGATGTATAAAACCAATCTCATGAGAGTGAAATAAGAGAATAAAGAATATTAAGAATAAAGATTAAGAATAAAAATAGATATGCATCCCAAATGCAACATTATCATTTAAATCTTGCATGTTACCAAGGCCGGAGGTCTAATAGGATTGCCTGCTAGCCTGTAGCAATTGGAAGGGCTAGAGAAGAGCTGGGTTATTTGAGTGTGTGATCCTAAAATGGGACCAAGCCCCTTCTTCTCTGTCTTCTACATCTCTTGAGGTGAGCAGCCTCCTCTACCGTGGGCCCCCTGCCATGTCCTCTGTCTCACTACAGACCCCAAGGAGCAAAACCTCCTGAGCATTGAATGAGACCATGAGCCAAAAGCCATTTTCCTGTAAGGTGATCTCGGGTATTTTATTCCAGCCAGGAAAAGCGAGTTACCACAACAATTCTCTTGATGTTACACGGCCCCTGCATTTTTAATCACACCTCTGACTTTGAAGGTATTGCATGGGTGACCTGGAAATGACCAGTCATTTGCTTAAAAATGCCTCTCTTTGGCTTTGACAGTATACAAACATAACCAAAAAAGTAAGTCTAATAAGAAAGAACACCAATGTAGTTTTCTGATATAAACTTGACCAACCAAGCTAGAATAATAGATTTATAATCATTAATAAGTATTGGATTCCCAGTTATTGGGTTCCTTTACTGATGCAATAAGCCAAATCAGACTGCATTAATAAAGCCAGATTTAATAATCAGAGCAAAGCAAACCAGAGCACTCCGGGGTGACTCTCAGGAAGGCAGGAGAGAAATCACAGGTAGGTCTGGTGACCAGGTGTTAAATATCCTGTAGGCATGGGCTTGAGCAGCTCCTGGGCGGGGGTGGGGGGTGCTGAGCCTTGGTAGGGTTTCTGAGGGGCAGGGTCTGGAATGGGAGGAGTGGGAGCTGAGTTGGAGATTCCACCTCAACAATCACAATAAGACTGATTCATTGAACAAAGCAATTTAGTGCAGAATAAAAATTATGCCTGCACCATGAAAGTCTATAAAGGTTCTCCTGCTCATCTGGAACACTTTTGAGCTGTCGTTAGCAAAGAGAACCATATCTCACATCTGTAAAATATAGACTAGGATTTGGAGCAGTACATTAAGAGACATTGTATCACCGTATTTTATTACTCTGATAGGAAAATGGATGGAGTTCTCTACAAATAAATCTGTTAAGTTTTGCAAAGTACAAGGAGGTAAATATTAAGTCAATTTGTAAGGATTTTCCTGATCTCTAATTTTCTTTAACTTCATGTCATCCCCCACTCTCTCTGTAGCAACATAGCCTTTTCCTCAGGGCACAGCATAGCCATGTAATCCTTTGCCATCCTGAAGCATAGGCAGCCATGGCCTGTAGTCATGGCAACAAAAAAGTAAAACACAATAGCAATGGCTTAAGCTAGGAGATTAATAAAATCCCTTGTTAAGAAAAGGAGTGAGGGTCACAAGACTCTCACCTGAGATACAGCTTAACTCCTCTCCTGCCCACCCTCCCCTGAGTTACACACGTTCTTGGGAAATGGTAGACAACAGACAAAATGCTGGCTGAGGACGGGACTCCATGGGCAGCATCTGCTGTGTCCTGATACATCCTGAGGACAGGGTCTTCAGGACACCGCAGTTCAGAGTCACCCGCTCCTCTAAGTCAGTCCCGGAAACTCCTTGACTCACCTGGACTTGTGCGGATCTCTTCTTTGATCTGTCTTTGTCCTGTCTGGGGCAAACACATGTTTTTCACGTGTCTCCAGAGGAAGCTGTGCGACATCCCTGAGTTAGTATACGCTGTGTGGTACAGTAGAGACGGCAAGTGGAAGAGATCTTTCTAGGGAGGTCCCAAGGTCAAATCTGGAAAAATCTTAGGTGTACTGTAGCAGAATCTAATTGTGGTGCTGTTCTTCATACAGCTGGGGCTTACTAGAGTCTGAAGAGTACCTCCATTTTCTTCATTACTTGTTAAGCCATGGAAAAAGAGAATATTGTGTTCAATGAGACATTGCCTTTTCATCTCCTCAATGTCTCAATGTTTTACTCACATTGACTAACCATGCGCTTACAAGTTTTTATTCCCTTTATTTACTTTGTGTCTGTGGAGGGAGTGCCATGTCACATGTGTGGAGTTCAGAGGACAGGCAGAGTCGGTTGTCTCCTTCTCCTATGTAAACACCAGGGGTGGGACTCAGATTATCCAATTTTCCAGGAAAATTCCTTAACTCCTGAGCAACCTGACCAGCCCTATGCATACACTTTTAACAGGCATTATAAGACATGTTGAGAATGAAATAATATCATCAATCTAAAATGAGGTTAATAATCTCTGGATGTAATGGTTGTAGTTTTGCATCATAAGCATGGAAAGAAAATGGAAAATTGGGAGAAAATGGAAAATCCAGCCCAGGATTAGATAAAAGAAGCTAAAGCCCTTTATAGAGAGCTTAAAAGATGGGTAAGAGTTCCTCAGAAGTTGATTTTTATCCCAGTTATAAGCTCTGTCATTAGGCAGTCTTTTGTAGGAGTTTGTCATAACAAAACACACTTAAAGACCAGAAGGAAGGAGATAGAAAAGCAGTCATTACATTTGAATATGAAGTTAAAAGATATTCTTCCCATTCTGAGATTCTTTTACATGAATATACACACAGATATATAAATATTTTGGATGCTTATAAAATGGGTTTTCATATGGCCTTTACAGACACCCTTGATGTTAGTGATCCCTCCGCTATCCCTTCCTCTGTCCCACCCTTGCAACCCTGTCCTATCTAAGTCTCCATTGTCCCATCCTCGCATGTCCCACCCTGTCCTATCTAAGTCTCCATCGCCATGGTCCCCCAACAGTCATGTAGCATGTCAAGTGGTATGATCTCTCTTTCTTCCACTTCCACAGCCCCCTTCCTAGTTTCCTGGCTCCTACAGATTGCCCACGTTAAACACACACATCTAAAGGTGTAGGATCCACGTTACTGAGAACTGTTCATCACATTGTTGATGCTGTTCTCTCTGCATCTGCATTAATTCACTCGGGATAATATTGCCCGTTCCATCAATTTACCTGCAAATTTATGATTTTATTTTCTTAGAACTCACTAAAGTTTCATTGTGTGTCAGCACCACGCTTTCATTATCCATCTTTTAGTTGATGGGCATTTATTTGGCTGTTTTCATGTTGTAGCTCTTGTGAATAGAGCGGCCATAAACATGAATGAGCAAATGTCGCTATAGTAGGACAGAGAGTCATTTGGGAATATGCTCACGGGTGGTATACCCGGATCATAGTCACCCTACACAGGAAATAATGCTCCACCCAGAACCTTTAAATGGTCAAACAGAAGCCCACCGTTAGGTGTAGGCTACCTTCTGCTTAGTCACTGTTCTATTGCTAGGATGAGACACAAAGATCAAGGCAACTCTTTTCAAAGAAAGCATTTAATTGGGGACTTATAGTTCCAGAGGTTGAGTCCATTGTCACCATACCTGAGAGCATGGCACTGGAGTAGTAGCTGAAGAAGCAGCTGAGAGCTTCATCCTGATCTGTAGGGGCACACACACACACACACACACACACACACACACACACGAGAAGGGGGAAGACTCTGAACTTAGCATAGGGTTTTGGAACTTCAAAGCACACCCCCAATGACATACTTCCTCCGCAAGGCCAGATCTGAATCTTTCTAGTCCTCTCAAATAATACCAGTCCCTAGTCCCTAAGCATTCAAATATGAGTCTATGGGGGCCATTATTATTCAAACGCTCACACCTCCCCTCAAGATATTGGTCATACATATCCCAGAAAGCAGTCCAGGCTCTTGCCATTCTTCGAGGTTGCCCATTAGCCATTCTTGTGGGTGTGAAGTGACAGCTAATATGCCTTTGATTGACATTTCCCTAATAGCCAATAATATCAAGAATCTTTTCATTGGCCATTTATATAATTTCTCTATAAAAATAATTTTTCAGAGCCTATGTTAAAAAACTGTAATCATGAGTCATTTTGCTTTTATTACTGAATTTGAAGAGTTTTCTATACATCACAGAAATGTATGAGTCCCCTCTGAAAGATCACTGGTGAATTTTTCCAGCTATATAATAGAATACATGTTGACTTTGGAGCTTCTTGATGGTACCCTGTTGTCTTAGTCAATGTCCTACTGCTGTGAAGAGACACCATGACCATGGCAACTCTCATAAAGAAAAGCATTTAATTGGGACTTGTTTACAGCTTCTGAGGGTTAGTCCATTATCATCACGGTGAGAAGTGTGGTGGTACACAGGCAGATCTGATGCTGGAGAAGGAGCCTAGAGTCCTACATCTGAGTCAGAGGGCGGTAGGAAGAGAGAGAGAGAGAGAGAGAGAGAGAGAGAGAGAGAGAGAGAGAGAGAGAGAGAGACTGAGCCAGGCATGAACATTTGAAGCCCCAAAGCCCATCCCCAGGGGACACATTTCCTCTAAGAGCATCACATTTACTCCAACAAGGTGACACCACCTAACAGTGTCCCTCGCTATGAGCCCATGGGGACCATTTTCATTCAAACCATCACACCTGTGAAGCTTGGAAACTTTAAAACAATATTTACAGAGTCCAGTTTTCCTATTTTAGCACGGTTGCTCATATGCTGCCGAAGTCATGAACGTATTTATCTGAGTGTTTTCTTTCTTTAATTTTTATGGTTTAATCGTGTTTGCCCTTACATTTAGGTCTTCTGTCTGTATCCAATTAACTGTGCTGTCTCAGCACCATTTTTATAAAAGGCTGCTATTTACCTATTGAGTGGTCTTGGCATGTTTCTCAAAAGTCATTTGATCCTGTCAAATGGCACAAAATATCAGTCAGAAAGAATGAATTCAAGAAATCTCACCAAATGTTGACTTTAGTCACCATGTATAGTTTATTTAAAAGAACCAGGCTTTCTTTTTAAGTTGTGTGTGTGTGTGTGTGTGTGTGTGTGTGTGTGTGTTTATGCCCAAGGGTATATATGTGCACCATGTACAGGCAGGTAGCCACGGAGGTCGTAAGAAGGCATCAGACCCATAGAAATTATGTTACAGGTGAATGTTTTTATAGAGGACTGGAATTTGGTTCCCAGCACCACACGGCAGCTCACAGCAATCTGTCACTTCAGCTCCAGAGATTGCAATGGACTCTTCTTGCCTCCAAGGGCAGTACATGCATGTGGTACACATTCATACCTGCACAAACATTCACCTATGAAATCAAAATAATCTGTTAAAGAAAGAGTATACTAACTTCTGGTCTACAAACATGGCATTTCTTGCTCATTGAGATTTTTGTAAATTTTATCATTTTCATGATATTAAGGATGGAATAACAATTATATTTTAAGAGTTCTCAAAATTCTAAATTGTATAAGTATATACATATAAATCAATTCACTAACACTATAATTATATCAGTTAAAATTAGATAAAATGTATTTTTTCTTTTATTACCTTGCATTTATTTATGGCATGTGTGCGTGCACATGTGTGGGCACATAGGTGCCACGCGCACTTGTGGTCCTCACAAGACTATGATCAGGTTTGGTTCTCTTTTCACAGTGTGATTTTGGAGACGTCATCAGGCTGGGCCATTAGCACCTTTATCTCCTAAGTCATCTGTTTGGCCCTCTCTTCAGATTTCTACCTAACAGACTCAACTTAGTTATGAAAATCAGTTACCTCATATAGTATTTGAATAAATCTTGTCAGTCTAAAATCGTGATGGTGGATCTCTGAGTGGGTGATAATATGAAGTTGACATTTACAAGAGAAGGCCAGCATCGCCAGCCTCACGCCATCTCTAAGCACAGAGCTCTCATGAATCCTTTCGAGGAAGGAACTTTCAACCTGTGCTTTTTTACGCACACTCTACAGTCTTTCATTGTTGACCTATTTTACACAACCCCCCATGGAACCTCACATGAACATTAAATTACAGTCTTCCTGTTCAGCTAGGAGCAAGGGACCGACAAGTGGATTGAAATACTGATTGCAATTTCCACACTTTAAGTTTTGCCCTATTTCGTAACAGGCTTTTAACTGATATGGAAAGTCTGCCTGTGGGGAATTCGTGAATTTACCAGCTTTTAAAATTAAATTATTCCAGCTTATTATATTAGACAGGAACAGGCTAAATCTTGTCATTTTGGAGGATTAGTGTTCAAATTACTTCTTTAGAAAAGGTCATTATCAGACTAATTGGCTCTTTTCACTGCAAACGTGGTATTGAAAGGGAAAGGTAGCAGGACTGTGTGGGAGCGTGAGGTCCGTCACAGCTGACAATGAAGAAGCCACTGGGAACTCGAGAAAAACTAAGAAGGGCAATGGTGTCAAGTAAGTTGTACATGTCCCTCGGAGAAAGATGGATGAAGCCCGCATCTCCAATTTGCTCTTCTGGGCCATATTCACAGTCACTTAAAGACAAAGCAATTTTCAGTTGTCACTGGGGAAACCAGACTGATTGATCACAAATGCAGATACACTCTGCAATCTGACTCTGTCGGCATCTGTAGCATGTTCCTATGCAACCACAGACTCAAGTAAATTAAGTTCAGAAGCTCAGTACGTATAGTCTACATGCTTCTTTCCTGTTTCCATGGAGACAGTGATGCTTTAAACAAGCCTTCATGATTTCACGTTACCAATCTGATATTCCTAAACGGAGATGAAGTTAGATATAATCTTTGGTAATGGATGATAATAATTAAGGAGACCCATCTAAAATTTATGTCAGAACTTCCTTCTTTGGCTCTCAGACTTGGATATAAGCAATTCAATTTACAGTTTTACACTAATACGTTCCTCTGAACTGAGTCACCCGGGTGTCAGCATGACTAAAGACGGGAAAGTTGATTAGAAGACTTTCCAAGGGCCTATAGATCATGACATTTTGTCCCCATTATTTGAGGATAAAAATGAGAAGACCCAAAGAAATAAGAATCAAGTGTTAAACAAATTCTCCCATACAACTTGAATTGAATAAAACCATAATTCATCATAAGAAAGTAGAATGAGCCACAGGCTCAAACTAATCTACTGTATTAATCTAGATAGAAAAGAAAGTGTCTGTCAAAATGAGTGACAGCTAGAGTCTAGAGAAACGTCAGTAGACAAAGGGAAGGGTTTTAGAAGGGCGGTCCATTCTCGCCCTTCCTGGAGGAAGAAGGATTTTCATTGGCTCCAATAGACTGTGCTGACCTACCTGTGTGGATGGATGAGTGAAGGCGGATACACAAGGTCCTCTGTTAAACATTGTCTAAATCTAGTGACTTCCAGTAGAGTTGTATTCATCAATCACATGTGCTAGGGGTGTTTGTGTGATGGTTGTAACCATGGAAACAGGAGGAAAGCATCTTGATGGAAGATGAAAACTTCTGAACAGAAACATGCTTCATGTGTTGATAAAGTTGGAATTCAGAGTCTGTATGCAAAAAAAAAATATTAAGGTCCATTTATCCAAGTGAGCCAGCCCGAGGGTAAGAATAAGAAAGCCCATTAACTGAGACTAAATAGTATAGAATTTCCTTCTCATAGTACAACTTCAATAAAATAAAACTATAATTCACCTCAGAGCAGCAGAAGGAGCCTGTATGGTCTCTTAGGAAACAATCAGGTGGTTTTCCTGAGGGACACAGGGATCTTTACTCTTCAAATACTAATTGTCACTGTCAAATCACGTTTTTAAAGCCAATGTCTTTCACTAGTATGTGTATGAGTATTTACCTTCATGAAGCTTATATACGCCACAGGCATGTAATACCCCTGGTACATGAATTAGCTTTGAGCCACAGTGTGGGTACTGGATACCACATCTGGGTCCTCTGCAGGACCAGTAAGGATGTTAACCTCCAAGTCAAATCTCCAGCCCCAACACATCTCACACCTGCCTAAACACAGCAAGCAAAAAGATCACAAATACCAAGTACTTGGGCTCAGTACTAGGTTCTGAAATCTACAGAGTTAAAACAAAGTGTATATGCTAAGAAAATTTACAGATAATGTTAAAGACTAATTCAAGAATGTAGCTGGGAATAACAAAGATTTCAAAGATTCCTAGATCTCTATCCTGGCTGGATAAATGGATGAACTTGAGACTCATAGGTTGGAAAAGTTGTATCCCAAATGCACGATGTAAACTGAACAGATCTGTAGCACAAATTCTAATTGGTCTTAGTAATAAAAACCTGGAGCCAGTTATTAGGGGGTGAAAGCTGAGGAATCAAAGGGACTGCGCAACCAGTCACTAGAGAGACCTTTTACGTCTTCTGAATCCTCATACTAAAAAGGTGATTCTGTCTCTACGAATCCTCAGACTGCGTCCTTGGACTGAATCCTCAGACTGCCTGCTCAGACTCAATCCTCAGACTGCATCTGTCTCCATAAAAGATCAGACTACCTCTTCAGACTGCATTTGAGCTCCTGCCTCCTCCCACCTTATATTCCTCTCTCCGTCCAGTCACATCACTCCTGTCTCCACCTTCCTCATGCTGGGCTTAAAGGCATGGGATCCCATCACTTTGTGTGAGCCCTATTTCTCTTGTAGACAGATTAATTCTTGTGTAGCCCAGGGTGGCCTTGAACTCACAGAGATCTGTCTGTTTCTGTCTCCCGAGTGATGGTATTAAAGGTATGTGCCACAACTGCCTGGCCCCTATGACTAACTAGTGGCTTAGACCTGTACTCTGATCTTCAAGAAACTTTATTTATTAGATTACAAACAAAATATCACTCCATAGACCTGATTTCAGAAACTCTTGCTTTATGGCAGTCTCCAGAATGGGAAAGGACTTTTTTGCCAACTACACATATGATGGAGGGCTAATATCCAAAATATGTAAAGAACTCAAAAAACTGGATCTAAATAAGACAAATAACTCAATTTAAAAATGAGGTACAGATCTAACCAGAGAATGTTCAAAAGAGGAAACCCAAATGGCTGAGAAATGCTTAACAAAATGTTTGACATCCTTAGTCATCAAGGAAAGGCAAACCAGACCTACTTTGAGATTTTTATTATACACTTATTAGAATGGCTAAGATCAATGAAGCAAGTGTCAGCTCATGCTGGCAAGGATGTGGAGTAAGGGCAATACTCATCTACTGCTAGTGGGAGTGCAAACTTGTATAGCCATTGTGGAAATCCGTGTGGCATTGCTTCAGGAAGCTGGGAAGTGACCTAACTCAGGACCTGGCTATATCATTCTTGGGCATATACCTCAAAGATGCTTTGCCCTACCACAGAGGCATTTGAACCATGTTTATTGCTGCCCTGTTCATAATAACTAGAAACTAAAGACAGCCTAAATGTCCCTCAACAGACGAATGAATAAAGAAAATGTGGTATGTTTACATAATGGAATATCACTCAGCCATTAAAAAATGAAATTCACAGGCAAATTGATGGAATTAAAAAAATCATTCTGGGTGAGGTAACCCAGACCCTGAAAGACAAATAAAAGATGTGTTTGCTTATACATGGATATTAGCTGTTAAGTCAATGACCAAACTACAATCCACAGAAGCACAGGGAATAGGTATAGAGTAAGGGATTATACAGAAACAGATAGCGCTCCCAAGGAAAGGGAAATAGAATACAGGCAGATATACATGAATGGCAGAGAAACTGGAATGGGAAGTTCAGATAGGGAGGGGGAGCAGAGAAGGAGATGAAGCAGGGGAGCTGGGGAGAGATGGCTAAAACTGAGGGCCATCTGAGGGGGAGTATGAGAACCTAATACAATAGAAAATTTGTAATATATTTACTTGTATAAAGTGATTTAAAAGAAATCACCAAATAATGGGGAAACAGAGCCCCCACTGGACATTTCTTGTCAACAAATGAAGCTTCCTGTGCCTGTGCTGGGTTGCATCTAATTGAGCTGTTGGCCACAGAGTCCTATGGAAATCTGTAAAGAACCAAGGCTGTTGCGAAGACTATGGTTTGCCCTCCACAAACTGATGGCTAGGTCCCATTGTTGAAGACAACACCTACAGAACTCACTAAATATGGAGAAGTCAAGCTGGTGCCTAGAAAGAGCCTTTATCCCTACAATCTATCATCTTTGATATGAGAAGGTACTCTGCAGGCTACCAAGAGAGAAACGTAAACACAAAGCCAGCCACAAAACCTCTGATCTACAACACTGTCCTGTCTGTAAGACATGCTGGTGCAATGACGGCCCAAAAGTTGTCACAGTAACCAAACAATAGCTGATTTCACTTAGGACCACTCCATGAGATGGAAGCTACACTCAGCACTGCTTGGGTGACCAAAAACCTGAGACTAAATATCCCAGGGACATAGGGTAAAACCAAATAATATTGTTCTTTTAAAAAGTAGCAATAAAATCACCCCTAATGCTACGCAGCTGTACTCACAGACCAGCTCCTCGCTCAGCCATCATCAGAGAAGCTTCCTCCTGCTTCAGACGGGAACAAATACAAGGTTCCGCAGTTAGACATTATATAGGACACTCAGCCCTAGATGGGATGTCTCCATCAAATACTCCTGAGCTCAGGGCTCGGGGAACCCTGCAAAAGAGGAGAAAGAAAAAAATATGTAAGAGCCCAAGGGGATGGAGGACACCAAGAAAACAAGGCTCTCTAAATCCATGTGAGCAAAACTCCTACGAACTCACAGAGACTGCGGTAGCAAACACAGGCCTGCACCGGTCTGCACCAGTCTGCACATGTATTACGACTTCTAAGTTAGTGTTTCTTTGGGATTCCCGAGGGTGAGAATGAGCGAGTCTCTGCATTTGTATCTGGGTTTTGTGCCTTTTTCTGGGACTTTTTCTATTTTGCTTGTTTGTTTTATCCAATTCCTATGTTTTAGGGTTTTTTTTTTTTTATCTTATTCTATTTTATTTTATTTATCCCCTAGCAGTCTGTTTGTTTTCTAATCCGAGACAGAAGGGAGGGAGATCTAGGTGTCAGGGGAGCTGGTGAGAAACTGGGAGGAACAGAGGAGAAGAAGTTGTAAAGAGAAAATATTATGTAAGAAAAAAAGCCATGTTCAACAAAAGCGTGGAAAATAAAATGAAATATAAAAATAAAATTCCTTCTGCTCTAGATTAAGAGAAAAGAAACCCCTGCTTTGGGGTGTGTATCATGGAGAACAAATCATAGGAGATAGAAAGTCAGAAATGAAGAGTTGTCGAAATGATTCTTGAAGTAGAGAAGATTTTCTTTTTTAATTTAAGTTTGATTTTATCTGCACAAGCATTTTGCCTGCCTGAAGCGCACGCCAGACTCCCCCGAGTTACAGATGGTTGCGAGCCACTTTCTAGCCACTGGGGATTGAACTCAGCTCCTCTGAAAAAGCAGTCAGTGCTCTCAGGACTGAACCCCAAGAGGAGTTTTTCAAACATAAATTCTTTGCCATAGTATATAAGTAAGAAATTAATTTATTTCCGGTTTCAAAATGAACACATATATGGAAGAAAGTTCAGGGGAGAAAACAATGACTACGGATATAGAGAGCTGACTCTGAGCTGACTCAACCAAACAACTGGGTTCTGTCTGTCGCCAGCATGCAGTATTTTTATTTAAAACTTAAAATCAATAGAACAAACTTCCATCGCAACAATAAAGAATGTGAAGAGAAAAGGCTGACCCCACTTAATTTTTTATAGCCATTTGGATGAGTTAATTTCATTTCTAGGTCTCAATTTTTGGGATAGTTTTCAAAGATCACAACTGTCTAAAAGCACTGCCCCCCCACGCCGCCACTCGGAGACTTGCCTATGAGTTGTTCCTCTATTGCTTTCACTCGTGTTATCACAGTGTCTGTCTGTCCTTCGATGTTCTGTTCCTACAGTGTCTGCTCCCCCCTACTATCTCCAGAATTCAGGAGGACTTGAGTTCTAGGCAGTGTCTGGAAACGTTTCTTCATACTGTCTGTTACACGCTAGAGTTAATGTTCCTCTAAGATGCCCAAACACTCGGAATAGCAGCATATGTACAACTCAACATTTCTAGACCTTATACATTTTATTTAGTATAATCCATCATCAGGGAAGAAAAGAGGAATCGAGGAAACCTTCAGTGTGCCCAATGCTATGGAATAATGCATTTGAACACATACATCACACTTCAAAGAAGCACAAGGAAGAACAGAAGGGGAAGTGATAAAGGAAGAGGAAGAAGGCAGGAAAAATAAACCTGGCGTTGTTCTGCTTTTGTTTACATACTAATATTATCATAAAATAAAATTATAAGGAAGCTGTGAGCGTAAGTTACTATGACAAAACATACAACTGCAGTTAACTCTTTCCTCTCACACCTCAGAGCCTGACGAAAGCTCAAGCTATAAATACAAATGAAAAGGAATGCCTCATCCCCTGACTTCTGGTCTCCACAGAACACATAAATGTAGAAAAGCCACCGTGATGGAGGAGGGTTAACTGTCTATGTGTTATTTTCATTGGTTAATAAAGAAACTGCCTTGGCCTTTTTGATAGGCCAGCCCTTAGGTGGGTGGAGTAGACAGAACAGAATTATGGGAGAAAGAAAGCAGAGGCAGGCAGTCACCATGACTCTCCTCTCTCGGACAGCCACAGGTTAGAATCCTCCTGGTAAGCCACCACCTCGTGGTGCTACACAGATTATTAGAAATGGGTTAGATCAATATGTAAGAGTTAGCCAATAAGAGGCTACAGATAATGGGCCAGGCAGTGTTTAAAAGAATACAGTTTTCATGTAATTATTTAGGGGGTAAGCTAGTCGGGATTCAGACGGGAATGCAGCCCGCTCACTCCTTCTTCACCACCAAGTCCTAAGGAAATCACCCTGCACCACCCAAGAGGGATCTGTGTTGTAGAAATGAGTATACTCTGACAACGAGTGCATTTTTCCTTAATGATTCATTTGAATTCTTGTATCTTCACCTAACTATAGGAAAATGATTTTACCTGGCTGTGCTTACTGAAACGGTTCTCATCCATGACCCCTTGATTCATGTCACTACCAGCAGTAATCATTGCAGACAAGGATAAAGACTTCTATTATTTCGTTATTGGGTTAGCGAGGCATACAATTGAAGCAAATGGAAAGTCAAAAGCTACAGCAACCGAAATTAGTTTTGTGTGCAGAATGACAGAGATGGAGAGAAGAGAGAGGGAGAGGGTTAGAGAGAGGGGGTAGAAAGGAGAAGCAGCACATGGGGGAAGAGATTGTAACAATGTCGAGTCAAGGCATCATCTGTTGTCATAAGATGATATTTTACAGGGTTAATTGAATATATTTGACTAACAACAAACAAATGATAATCTTTAACATATTATATTTTAGAGGATTTCTGTTGTGAAATTTTTGACGTATTGTTTTCGTCTGTCTGAGATATGATGATGGTTGTATTCTCATCATATCAGTTATTGAACAGAATTGGCTAATCAAAGCAAGAGCAGAAAAGGACACACGTGTTCTTTTTCAACCTCCCTCTGTTAGTGTCTTTTTTTCTACCTCCCAATTTAAGCCACTGGTTCTGTGGAATAATGGTAGCATTTTCTTCTAACCAGAATGCTCTTTGACTTGACTCCAACAGAAATATAACAACAACTCCCACAACACTCACTGTCCCAGAAAAAAAAGCTGTGTCCCTGGTCAGATCTTCTAACCTTTCGCTGCCTGTGAAGTGGCAACTGGCATCTCTGTGGAAACTTCTCTGTAGATGAGCTCAGGAGTCATGGAAACTGTGACAAGCCTAACTCCCAAGCCCTTTGTATGTGAGAAAGGGAAGGTGCATTATGATCTTCAGTGGGGGACAGGGAACCCTGGGGACATCTTCATGCTGACTTCAACCTTTGAAGACACTTCTCTGCGTAGACGGTACTCAGGTTCACGCATGTGCCTGTCACAGCTGGGAGAAAACACAGCCTACTTCAAACAGACACCTGTCACATTGACACGGATTCTTCTCAGGAGGTTCTTCCGGCTGGAGAAAACTCATCAATGCCAATAAACATAGTTGCTGATATAAACGTATTATAGTGGAATTAAGAGCTTCCTCTGCTTCCAGTTTATCCTGGCCTGGAAGTTTCTTAGGGGACCTTATGCTTGTTATAATGAGAAAATGAACAACATATAAAGTCAATAGATTCTTGAATACCTGTAATATCACATCCTGTGGTATATGAATAATAAACTCTGTCATTTCTTTTAATAGGCTGCACACTCCCTCATCTTCAGTCTGGCCCTCTTCTGTCCATGGTTGCCCATGGAAATCTAGAGTTTGAATGAGGCAATAACCCCAGTACAGTGAACTGTAAATCCCTTAAAGGGTTTGGCACATGTTCCCTCTTCCTCTGCTGGTTCAGTAGAGACCTCTTTCTGGGTCCTCAGACTTACTCAAGAGTAACACTCAAAACTTATCAGCAAAGTCAGTACCAATCATCACTGCCCCTCCCCACTATGGAGCCTTCTGTAAGAAAGCAGAGCTCCTGAGAGTTTGGAGTTTTTGTATTACAAAATGTTCACTGTCTGCACCAATTTTTATTAGTTCTCTGAGAATTTTGTACAATGTATTTTGATCATACTCACCTTTCCCCCAACTCCTCCCATATCCAACCCCCTTTTCCCCTCACCCAGCTTTGTATCTTTAAAAATAAAGCCCATAACGTTCCATGTGTGCTGCCCATCTATTCTTATATGGGTGGTCTTCCACGGGAGCATGGCTGACTTAGCAGGGGCTACGCTCTTAGAGAAAATTGACTCTCCCTCTCTTAGCACCTCAGCCAGGGGTGGGACTTTGTGCCCACTTCCCATCTCCATGCTGCAGCTTGGTCTGGCCTGAGCGGTTGTCATGGCTTTGCATGACGTCACCGCTGGACATGTGCGACTGCTGTGCTGCATCTGGAAGACACTATTTCCTGGTAGCCATCTCTCACTTCTGGTTCTTAACATTCTCTCCAGCCCACTTCCATAATGATCCCTGAACTTTGGGAGAAAGAAATGATATAAATGCGCATGCACACACACACACACACACACACACACACACACACACACACACATCCTGTTTAAGGTTGAACATCCCATGTCACTTACTCTCCTCACTCTGACCAGTTGTGTACGCTATCCAGTGGCCACTGGAAAATGGTTAACTAATAAAGGCAATCTGCCATCTCTAAAATGAGCATCTTACCTACTGCTAATACATATTGTGCAATGATACTTTAATCGATATAAATTAATCCAAAGGCATCACTATTTATAGACCTTATTTACCAAAGCATTAGACAATCATTGCTATTTCTGACTTGTACCCAAGCAAATTAAGATATAGACCTTAAAACCTTACTTTTTGGAAAGTTGTCATCCCATGTAAACTATCAGCATGCTATAGTTGGAGAATTTAGATTGGAGGGATTTCAAAGTCATCTATTCCAATGCTTTAAATTCAACTGCTGCAAGTTAGTAAAATAAAGCTACCTGTGCAAAGTTATCCATCAAATTCAAAATAGACTGATGGGGTCTACAGTGTTCTAGACCCATGAGATTCACTGTTAAGCAACACTTGGAGGTGATGGGATGAATCTACGTCTAGCTACTTGGATGGATCTTAAGACTACTGTTGAAATTAGATGTGTGCCCAAACCAAAACACTGCACGTGTAATCTCACAATGGGCTCTCACAGAAGCAAAGTGTGACGCGTTGTCAGCCACATGGACTGCATTGCCAGTTAAATGAGTCTGCACAAGAAGAGCAGGGCTACATTGGGTGAGTTTTAAATCCAGAGATCAACAGCCGAGGACACGGAAGGAGCTTGAATCTTCCTGTTGTTGGTTGTCCCGTGGGTTAAGGAGTAGCTTCACCTCTAATCCACTCGGCCCATGAGGGAAGAACAATAAAAAGGAAGGAAGAACAGGGAAACAGAGAAAGGGAGAAAATGCTTCTGGAAAAGGCTTCCTAGTCTTCAGTGGGGACCGAGTATTGTTTTGTAGCTGCACAACAATTATCCCAATAATTCAGCATTAGCTCCCACAAAATGTCATTTACTTTGTTGACGTAAGCATTCACACACGCACACGTATCAAAAATAAATATATAATTCATTAAATAGAATTTTACTTCACATATCTCTAGTCTCTGCTTAGATAAGAAAATATGATTAAAAACTCAACTATACACAATTTGACACATCATTGACTCACAAATTGACGTCATCATTGGTGCACGATGACTAATAGACTAAGTTTATTAGTCTATTATAAATAGAAATATAAATAGAAATGAGAATAAATAGACTCATTTCCGTGCTGCCCCTCCTCTGGACTCGCCCATTAGAAAGCTCGCAAGGGTTAAGCCGTGCACAGCCACACCTCCTGCAAGCCTATGCACTGTGGTCCAGAACACCAATTCCTCCCATAACCAAGTCAACCCCTATCTTCCCACTCTCCTCACCTACGGCTGAAGCTCCCTGGAAGCCTCCCTGCTTTCCAGAGAAGCCGCAGTGTGTCAGCCATAGGTTTTTATTCCTCTTGCGGCATATGTGGCTAAGTTATGAGCTCAGACCAGATATTGATGAGTGGATTTTATCCGGCCCATAGGTCACCGCAAATTGGAAATAAAACAGACAGCTACTCATTTCCTCCCTTGGCCATCCTAGCAGCACCGCAGTCCTGAGGATCCAGAGCATGGAAGAGATGCTAAAAGGCAGCACGCATTGGTTATCTCGGTCCTTCTGCCTGACTTTATCATTAGAACTGTAAATATTGCATTTTTATCCTGTTTCATTTCGAATAAAATAAAAATAGCACTTGAGCAAAAAGAAGGCCTTTCTAAACCACCGGGAATGTGTTGCCATAGCAACGTGATCAACAAAAATAGCAACACTGATGTTGACCCAGGAATCCTTCCTGATAAGCCAACATGGCCAACAGACAAGACCTGTAAAGACTTTAAGGGCAAATATCACTAGGATTCAGCATGAACTCATTGTGAGGCTGTGTGAACCCTGACCTGGAAAGTCATCAGACAAAGAGATCAGACTCTGCCATCTGTGTATTCCGCCTTGATAAGGTACAGCTGCTTTTCGGGATACCCAAAAGAATAAGTTGTCAGACCCTTGTTCTTTTAAGTGAGGAGCACATATCTAAGTCCTGTGGTAGCTGAACATAAAACGTCAAAACTAAACAAAAATAAACAAGCAGTAAAATATTAATATCTACTACCTTATAGAGAAAAATAGTAGAAAGGCTTTAAAAATTGTAGGATTTACTTCTTGGTATGTGCATACGTGTATATGTGTGTACATGTGTGCATGTGTGTCCACAGAGAAAGGGTGTTTGATGCCATGGAGGCAGTTGTGAGCCATCTAATAAGGGAGCTGAGAACCAAATCCAGATCCTCTGCAAGAGTAGCCAGTGCTCTTAACCCGAGCTATCTCTCCAGCCCCTACAATTTTAATTTTCATGTATTTATAAATAGACTGGGAACATTAGTGCCTCATATCTTAATACATTTGCACAATATTCACATCAGCATAGAGGTATTTTTCTCTTAAATAAGATACAATACAATGCTTTGAACAACATTATTTAGCAAGCATTTTGTCTCTTCCTTCATTCAGCTTGCCTTTTCTCCTCTACAGCTTTAGAACTTTCAGAACCCTCCTAGAACATGGGACCTCTCTCTGCTGTTCTGTCCAAGCAGCTGCTCCGATCCAGCAGCTAAATTGTTGTCTATCTGCTTCCCAATTTAAGACCAGCTTTTATACACAACTCACTCCATCTTTAACAAGAAATAACTCGAGACATTCTAACTGTTATTTTTGGTGCTTTCAAGTGGCGGCTGCTTCAGGCCGATCCCCACGCCTGACAGAGCTGAAAAACAGACACCGTCCGGTCACCACTGCGGTTACACCTGATGGGAGTTCATGGTTGCCAGTTTGGAGAATGACGGCCTCCTCTGTAAAAACTCAACAGCAACAGCACCCAAGAATTATTTGGAAATTTCCTTAAAACATGTCTCCTGCTTCAGAAATAATTCAAAGCATCTCTAAGGAGCTGAAGGGACGGCTATTATTAGATAAACTATTTAGCTTAAGAAATTGAGACAGAGGGATAAGTTATTGCCTTGATGAACACGCAGCTAATGGCTGACGAGTTTAGGTGTCAGCCCAGGTCATTGACTTCCAAAATCACAACCTCTTTTAAGTATATAGTGCTGTCTTTTCCTTGGCCTTAGGTTCTTAGTTTTAATTTATTTGTTCTAAAGCTTTTAGCTTCTATTAGTATTCAGATACCTCCTCCAGTCTTAAAGTAATGCGTCTGTTTTTGAGAAAGAAAAGAGGTAGAGAAAATGATCTTTGTTTAGGAAGAGACGTGGCGCTAATCTTTTTGTGGTAAGATTTACTTAGGATTTACCCTGAGCTGGGCTGGCAGACTCTAAGCTCAGATGGCAAAGATGACCTTGGAGTTCTGCACAGCCCTTGGATTTAATCTTCAGCATGGAAGTGAAAAGAAAAACCTAGCCGAAAAGATTCAGGTGTTACCCATGACATTGCAGAAAGGTGTGTGTGTGTGTGTGTGTGTGTGTGTGTGTGTGTGTGTGTGTGTGTGTGTGCTAAGCCAGTTCCCCATCACTATAACAAAACCCTGAGACAAACTACAATTTGCTTTTGGCTAGGTCTTAAGAGACTTCAGCCTGTGGTGAGAGAAGCTCAGTGCTTAGACTCCCCGGCAGGTATGCTGGACGGCAGAAGTGCAAAATGTGTGAGTTTCGCAGACAGCTCACCTGACTGCCAGGAACCAAAGAGGAGGGGTTGGCCCTAGAGGTCTAATACCTCCCAGTAGGCTCCATTCCCAAAGACTCTGCCTCCGCTCCCTGATGTGGGATATCTGTGAAGATATATTTGCTGTGATTTGTGTAGTAGAAAGTTGACGGGCCAACAGCCAGGCAGGAAGCATAGGCGAGATTTCTGGGGAAAGAAAGGAAGAGGGGATGAATCTGGGCACGCCCACAGGTGTGGGAGACACAGAAGGTGGAGTCACCAGCCAGCTATGGAGGAAGCAGAATGAGCAGTAGAGAGAGATGAGGTAATGAGCCACGTGACAGAACGTAGATTAAAATAAACGGGCTAGTTTGAGCTATAAGAACTAGTGGGACAAACCTAAGCTAAGGCCGAGCTTTCACAATCAATAAGAAGTCTTCATATCCATGACATTATTTGGGCGCTGGCTGGCAGGACAGAAAAAGACTCGTTACGTCTTGCTCGTGTTCCAATAGGATCCAGCCTTTCATCAGCTGGTGGAGGACATTCCATATCCAATTGTAGAAGTGGACTTTTGGTGAAATTGTTTAAAACAGCAATTTCTCCGTATAATAGAATTCTAGTCACCAAAAAAGTTGGTAACCAAAGTTTTGTCATGTGACCCCAATAAGCTGAGACTGACCGTTCTTCCCACAGACTCGAATAAGCCCACAGTTTCAGAAGGCTCAAATCCAGCGAGGTTATGCATAAGATAGTAACTTTGGTTGTGTGGTAAGACATCCTTACCAAAGGCAACTTAGGGGAGGAGAGGATTTCCTTGGCTTATAGTCCCAGGTTACACTGCATCATCTCAGGACACTTACGTCGGGAACTCAAGCAGCTTAGTTATATAAGATCCGACAGTCAAGAGCAGAGAGAAACAGATGTACCCATGCTGCCTTCTTGCAAGGCTGCATAAGCTTGGCTAGCTTTCTTTACTTATAGAGTCCAGGACCACCTGCCCAGGGAATGGCGCCTCTCACATTGGATTTGGTCTTCCTCCATGAATCTACAGTGAAGACCATCCCACACTGAAATAAATGCTGTAGCCAAGCAGATCTAGACAATTCCTCATTTGAGACTCCCTGTCCAGTTGACCCTAGGTCATGAACAATTGACACGTTAAGTACATTTTTATTATTCTCCCTGCTTGGGGAGGAAGGAATGTAGTCAGAGGATTTCCTGATAAGGATTGTATTATTTAAGACTGAGCCATTCTCGAATCCTGAAACACAGAATAACTGCAAGCCAGAGAGTATGGGAGACTTGCCACAACTCCAGAACTAGGGCTGCATGGAGACAGGCAAGAAGAGGCAGCAGAACACATATGAGCACCCTGTGATGTTCAGGAGACAGGAGGCTTGAACAATTACAAGTACGTAGTTGATTTCCTTATCTTCTATGACCCATCACTGAGCCTATCACCTGGTAATAACTGTGGTGTCAGCTAACCCAAGCCTGATCTCAGGAGGAAGATCAACCTCTGGAGACATATACTGAACCAAAGTTCCCTGTCAAAGGAACTGGGAACTCTGGCGCCCCAGCAGAGAACACAACTTCTGCAACTCCATCTCGCTAATGTGGTATTTAATGCTGCCTGAGTTTGGAAAACACAGAGACTATTCTTCCTGTTCGGATCTTGTCTATATTTAACTTTACCGTTCTCTACTCCTCTACACCTTGCCTTTGTTTAACTTACTATTTGCAATTGTATCCCAAATAATATTAACTTCAGAGAGTTCTCTGCTTGCTTACCTCACCCTCTTAGACACCGGGAGATAGCCTTCGGCGGCGAGAACATTTGCCTTACCAAGTTCTATGAAATAAGACGTCTAATAAGCAAGGAGCTGGAGGATCCAACCTTAGCCCATAGGCTGCAGAGCCGAGTGTGGCCAGCAGAGGGTGCTGGCACGAAAGGAAAGAAAACTGCTGAACCGATGGTTCTGGAAGACCTCTGATGTTTCACCATTCTGTTTTCAGCAGCAGCCTAAAAGATAAGAAAGACAAGAGACTCCAGCTTCAACCGAATTAACGTCCCTCCCCAATCTTAAAAATACTGAACATTTGGACACCCAGCTTCCCAAAGGAAATGCTACTGTACGTAAAATGGCAAACAGGTCAACGGCAATAATTATATGTGACTTCAGAATCCCACTTTCGTCCGTGTATAAATCTCCCAACAGAAACCAACAAAGAAATTTCATCAAGTGGACCAACCATAAACATCCAAGTGGAACCAACCCATCAAACACCTGAGAAACAGACGGTCCTCTCAGAAACCTACGGAACTTTCTCTAAAATATTTTATGCCATTAGTAAGTCTTTAAAAATGCAAAGAATTAGCCTGGTGGGGGTGACGCATGCCTTTAATCCCAGCACTTGGGAGACAGAGACAGGCGGATCTCTGTGAGTTAGAGACCAGCTTGGTCTACAAGAGGTAGTTCCAGGACAGGCTCCAAAGTTACAGAGAAACCCTGTCTCACAAAAAACAAAACAAAAAAAATGCAAAAAATTAAAACAATTTCTTATAGCTAGTTCATCGGATCATAATGGGGTGTAAAATAATAAAATATTGCACAACATGCTCTTGAGGGTCACTGGCGGAGTTAGGAGAAAACAAAATGGTTCTTGGAGTCGAGTGAAAACATAAAGGGAACTTTCCAGAACCCTTTGGATCCAGCAAAGGCAGTGCTAAGATCGCTTGAACAACTATACCTGTTAGTACTTGCCTTAAAAAGAAATCCAAGAGTTGTCAAATGATTTAATTAATAAACCTTTTACAGTTCTTAGAAAGAATAGAGCAAGCCAGCCTCAGACACAGCTGACAAAATGAACTGCTAAGGATCAAGATGGAAATTGATGAACTGGAGATTAACTAATGATGAACACAAGAAGATAAATAAGTCTGAGACAAATGAAACAGGATTGGCAAGCCCTTAGCCAAGCTAATCTCAAAGAGAGAGATGTTTAGAACAATAAATATGAGCTACCAAAATCAACGCATTAGGATCTGAGACCTCAGACAGATCTCTGCCAAGATCTACAAGCATCACAGTCTTACTCAATATAACAAGATACTGGTAGAAAAGAAAGAAGCAGTAAAATTGCCCCTAATTCCAGGTAACAGTGCCTTATATTTAAATACCTCTAAAAAGGTGGATAAATAAACCACAGTGAGGTTTTATTTAGTTATAAAAGGTAAAATTACATAATTCATAGGAAAATTGATATAACTGGAGGTTGTTCTATACAACACTTATTGTCCCACGCAATAATCTACACAACATGTTTATTGTTCCCCACGATCATCTACACATTATTGTTATTGGAAACATTCACATTGTTTCCAATTATCTACATAACATACATATTGTTGTACACAATAATCTACACAATTTACATATTGCTCCACATAACAATCCAGATTCAGGCAGTTTAAAACCGTGTTTTCTTTCTCATCTTTTAGGTATATGTCACATATATATATATATATTGGCAGGTGTCACAAATACATGACTGGCGGTAATTTTGAACAGTTAAATGCAGAGGAAGAATGTGTACAGAGGTAGAAATGTGAAATAGACTCTAGAACATCCCTCCGTGAGAGAGAAAGCTCCCAAGGAAAGGGGAAAGACAGCCCACATTGTGCATTTGTCTTAATTCTGAACAGGATTGGAACAGACCAAATGTGACAAAGCAGAAGCTGGTGTTCTAATAAGTTCTGTATATTGTAGCAACCATTCTTCCTTCTTCTTAGAGTCCGACTGAAGGAATTCTGGCAGCTGTGTGTGGACTGGAGCAGATGATTAGGATGCTTTGAAGACAGAAGGCTTGATGTGGGCAATCGCAAGAGTGCCAAAGATGACCAGGACTGTGAACACGAGAGTCAAGCAATACGAGACTCAAGTTTAACAGAAATCTGTTTCTGACCCAGAGAGACATTCAGTGGGAAAGCACTGGCTGTGTAAGTATGAGAACCTGAGTGTGAACTCCAAAACAATGCAAAGGGCCCAGGGTGGTGATTCACATCTGTAGCCCTAGTGGGGATTCACATCTATAGCCCTAGTGGGGATTCACATCTGTAGCCCTAGTGGGGATTCACATCTGTAGCCCTAGTGGGGATTCACATCTATAGCCCTAGTGGGAATTCACAACTATAGCCCTAGTGGGCAGTGCCCACAACCCACTGGACTGGCAACCAGAATTGCTAAGCAGTGTGCTCTGGGCTCAGGGAGAACTCTTATCCTCAAGAATAAGGTGGATGAAGCTAGAAACAGTTATACTGAGCCAAGTAACCCAGAGTCAGAAAGACAAACATTGCAGGTCCCTCTCACGTGTGGGAGGTCCCTCTTATATGTGGCGGGTCTCTCTCATGTGTGTATCTCACTTTTAACTATTTAGATCTGTGTGTTTAACTGTGAATACCTGCAGATGACAGGAAATTATAAATGGATCATAGTGAGGGAGTTCTGGAAGGGAAATAACAAATATTAGAAGGGAGGAACAGAATAGTAAAAAGGTGGGTTCCAATGGGTGGGGGAATAGAAGGGTAACATAGAGAAGGGGGTGGAGGAAGATAAAGAATAACAAGGATGTCTAAAATGTCATATAGAAACATACTATTGTATAAGTATTTGTACCATATGTATGTGTATATGTGACTATACACATGCACACACATTATATATATATATGTATGTATACACCATTTTATAAGTTTCCTAAAAATTATATATGTGTGTACATCTACACTTCTCCTTCTTTACTTCTTTCTCTCTCTAGAGAGGGGAAGGAGAGAGTTAAGTGTGGTTACTGAGTATGGAGATTAACGCTTTCTCAGAAGTCACAATTTACCGAACAAAAACCCCATGACAAGTGTGGAATGCAGCCCTTCGAGTTGTGGATCAGGGGTCATCCCACCCCAAGCAATACAGGATTTTCCCATTCCTCTTGTTTGCCAACCAGAACTTGATAGCATGAGCCTATTGATGAAGACAACACACACTTCAGTCATAGGACATGAAGAAACAGGCTGGTATCTGTCTAGAAGCGTCTTCGCTACTTGGAGCCTTCATAGTACAGGAAGCTGCTATGCAGGCTACAGGGAGAGAAAACCCACCAAGAGGCTTATCCTGACTGTGAACCTTCTAAGCTACAGTAGTGATTGTCCTGGCAAGATGTGCCTACAGAAGCAATAGCTGGCATTCTGGTGGAAGGATTCACACACATGCACAGTTAGATAGCACCAATTTTTGACTCAGTAGTTTAAAACAAGCAAACAAGCAAGCAGACAGAAGGACATGACGTTGAGAAGGGGAAGGGGATCTGTGAAGAGTTGGATGATAGCAGGAAAATGATCAAAATGCATTGTATGTATGTGTGAAATTCTCAAAGAATGAAATAAGGTGGAATGTGCTAGAGGAAGAGACACAATATCAACCTCTGGCTTGCACATACAGGCACACACATGTGTATAAGCATGTATGTGTATACACATGTAGATATGCTTTCTTTTTCACACGTCAGTCCATGTAGAAAAAAAAGACAAACCAGACAGTGAAGCAATGCATTTTCAACCATTTACTGCATGTCTGCTCTTATCCAGATTTGACATCACTAAACAGTCACTCCTTTCATCGACCTTAAAAAATTTCCTGGTTGTCGAATCACTGGGTTCAGGTGGTGCCATATTGCCTTTTCAAAACTCCCAGGAGCCCACAAGGATGACTCCAGCTAAGACTCTTAGCAGTAGTGGAGAGGGTGCCTGGACTGGCCTTCCCCTGTAAGCAGATTGGTAACCACCCTAACAGTCTCATAGAGCCTTCATCCAGTAACTGATCGAAGCAGATGCAGGGATCCACAACCAAGCCCTGGGCCAAGCTCTGGCAGTTCGGTTCAAGAGAGGGAGGAGGGGTTATATGAGCAAGGAGGCTCAAGATCATGAGGGGAAAACCCCCAGAGACAGCTGACCTGAGCTTCTGGGAGCTCACAGACTCTGGAGCAACAGTTAGGGAGTCAGCCTGGAACCATCCTAGGCCCTCTGACTGTGGGTGACAGTTGTGTAGCTTGGTCTTTTGTGGGACTCCTAGCAATGGGACCAGGACACGACCTTGATGTATGAACTGCCTCTTTGCCTATGGTGGGATGCCTTGCCCAGCCTTAATGCAGGGGTAAGAGCTTGCTTCTATACCAACTTGATACGCCATGCTTCGTTGACTCCCATGGGAGGCCTTACACCTTCTGAATGGAGACAGAAGAGGAGTGGTTGTGGGGGGTATTGAAGGGAAGTTGTGGGAGGGAGCGGGAGAGTGGAGGAAGGGGAACCTGTGTTTGGTATGTAAAATGAATAGACAAATAAAAAGGAAGCATTAAAACTATTATAGTTGTTATCTGAACTGTCGTAACTGTTGGCTGAATAAAAAAATAATGAATTTAAAAATAAATTATGTGAAATAAGAACTGAAAAAAAGATTTCTTGGAAGGGGTTATTAATTCCTACTTGGCTGGCATTTTGAACTTAGGTTATTTTCTATGAATTTCAATTTATCAATTTAATCAGAACACAATAGAGACGTTTCCAAACATAGTTGCATGTTGTATTTTCTCCACTAGATGTCTCCAGAGAAATACAAAGTAGATGGTGCTGATACAAAATACATTTGGTAGTAAATGCACAAACTCATCCATCCAGTGAGGGTGAAGTTTACATGGCTGGCTGCTTAATAGGAGAGTGAATCCACTATGTAAAGGGCTTTCAAAGGCAGAGTCTAAGGAGGCAGGCAAGGAGACAGCACCCCATTCCTCATCATCCCCAAAGGCTTCTGCCTAACATAACAGTCAAGAGACCATGATTCTTTCTTTCGTGTGCAGTGAGCCCTGAGGCTGAATATGGTTCCAGTGTCTTCCCTGTGTGTTTGGGGGCTCTTGTGGAAATCCGTGAAAATAGCATACTAAAAAGAAGGCTTTGGGAGCCCCACTTCGCAGAGCTAGCCTTGGGTCAATGTGAATAACCAAGCCTATAGCTTGTCTTCTTGACTTCTCCAGACTCACCACTGATGTTCAATTTTATTTTACTTATATACATATTTTAAAGATGGAAAATCAATACAAGATTCTTACTTAATTTAAATTCTTTCAGCCTAATAATTTTAAAGAAAAATTCTGGTCTTCTCAAAGAACCCAAAGACCACAGAGCCTTGCCCAGCATTTCCCTTTGCAGGACTATAGTCCAGGCATTAGATAAGGCTAGCAGTCCCTAGCCTAGATACCTAAGTGCTGAGGGTGGAGCTTTCCCTAACAAGGTGCAGGGTTAACTTCAAGTGTTGGCTAAACTTTAAGTGTGGGTTGTGCTGTGTAATATACACGCAAGCCACTTGGAGCTCAAGTGTCATGATAACCCATGAACCATATCATATGTTGAAGAGGAAACGTTTAAAAATGCACGCGATACAAGCGAGACTGTGGACAGAGCGCTCTGGGTTTGAGCACGCAGATTTACGGAGAGCAGAGTCCATGAGGAGCCCCCGGAAGTGCCGAAGTTTGAGAATGGTTACTCACTGGTGAAAAAGCATGGCAGTGTGGTGACCTCATGGTCTCCGGAGGCTAGATCACAGAGAACTGCCTATAAATCTGCTTCCCATGCCTAGAGACAAGTGGCCCTGTCTCTCAGACACACTATCGCTCTTCAGTTACATAATAAACCATTCTTTCTCACTAATGACTTAGATCCCTGGGTCAGACTTTGCATCCCTGGAAAGTCAGACTTCATTTTCCTGACTTCCGTCATCTTCCCAACTGCTAGGAACATTGCAATGTCCACTAGGGTCAGGGTCCTGTCATGGAGCAGAAGAGAAAGAGCCCTGTGTGGAGAGAGTATGACTTCTAATGAGGACCCCGGAACAGAATGTGACCCTCCACAGATTTTTTTTTCCCAGTCTTTTCCACAACGTGAACTAACTTCCGTCCTGTTTCAGAATCTCACCCCTCCCCTCCCCCTTCCGTTAACTGTCAGCTGTGGTTCAGAATCCCTTCTTTAGCCTTGGACTTTCTCCCACTAATTAAATGCAGCATCACTTTTCTGGCCTGGCCTTGGTTTCTCTCTTTGTTCTCTGGATTTGCCGGTGGATTGTGTGTCTTCTGGATCTCATTAGCAAGGCCCTCCCTGATGTCATCGCTGATTTGATTCGTGAATATCTGAGGAGGGCTGGCATTTGTTGACCTCCGTGGGAGTTTTGTCAGTCTCAAACATGGTGCTCGGGGTGGAAAGATTTCAGATTTCTATTATTGGAAACTATAAAAAGGGCTTCAGAATGCCTTTTGTTATATGAGACTATGCTTTGCCTTGTGCAAGGAAGTTAAACCTGTATTGTTTATTTATAGCACAGTAACCTCTTAAATGTTACCAACAGCTTTCTAATCGCCAGTTGATTAATATTATATAGACCTTATATGTACGAGATAGGTCTGTCTATTCATGAAGCAGGTTTTAACAGCCCACCATTTGCACAATCTAAGAGTAACAAAGAGCTATCGTAAAAGCGAACAAGACAAAAAGCATATAAAGTTAGAATCATTTCATTTCGATTAGCATAAATAAAAGATTAGCGTTATTTATCACACAAGTATTCTGGAAGGAACACAGTTTAGCTTTCACGATGCCTCCTCTCCCAGCTCTCCCCGGATTGTTTTGTACACTTTAAATCCTTTAATACCAAGATTTCAAAAGTGACAGAGGCCTCTGACTCACGCTCAAACTGTGCTGCTCGATCCTGTCCTCAATAAATCAGCCGCTTGTCGCAGAACACTCCAAGACGATTCCCGCAGGAGGCCTACACATATCTCTCTAGATAAGGAATTCCCTCTGGCCTAATGTGCATTCCCCTTAAACTTTTCCAACTGGGAAACATAAAGAGTGCCTATCTTGCTCGTGGGAAAACAATACTGATATTTGTAACAGCACAGCCCAGAAGACACTGTGCATGCATTCAGAGACTACCGGTCGTTATCATTCCCAGCCTAACGGCCCTTCTGGTCCTCTGGCTTCTTCATCAATAGGATCCTTCACATCTGACACAGCCATCATGTGTGAAGAGGTTAAAAAAAAAAAAAGCGCCTCCCTCAGCTGGGGATGCTAAAGCCCAGCGCCAAGAGAGTTCAGTTGTTCTTTCAAAAATCGCAAGGATAGACTTGGCAGTGGCCCTGTTTCTTAATGTGCATTTAATTACCACATTACTTCTGGGTTAGTAATACTTGCTTCCAGGGCTTATCAGGATATGCAGCCTGTGTGTAATAAAAAAGCAATAAAAAGCAAATTTTATTATATACATACATAGATTCGTGTGTGTATGTGTATTTCAAAAGTTAGGGATACTCTCCCAAAGTAGATCTTTGTTAATTAACCCTCTATGTTTATTGAGAAGTGAAATGACATAGCCCAAATTTTATAGGTGTGCAAGGAACGTGCATATTAATTGTAGAAACCAAACTTTATATGTGTTGTAAATCTAACCAGCATTTGTGTTAAATTCCCTTTGTGATGTCTTTTCTGGTGAAAAATAACCTCAGTGTTGTGTTGTGAAATGGTTGTGATAAGATCACACCAGCAAAGCAACCGAGCTCAGAGACGCAGAGTAAAAGCGGCAGCCGGCAGAGTTTCCCACTCCCAACTCCGACACGGCTGTTTTCATAAACAAAACCTATATAGACGAAAGCCAGGCATTCTATGAACGCCACTAGAAGTTCCGTATGCTCAGAACCCAGCAGACTTTCACTGGCAGCCCGGAGCGGTTGATGCTTCTGGACAGCATCTGGAAGTCTCAGGTTGCTCCGGCGCCCCCTCCCACAGCCCCATGCTCCCGCCCACCGCCCAGAGGTATATAAACTCAGCTCTGCAGAGCCCAGGCCAGTTCCCTTCCTGGACGGAGCTCAGGGCTGAAGATGCTTCCTCTCCTGTCCTCATTGGCTCTGCTGCTGCTGCTGTGTGATCTCAGCCCTGCAAACGCCAACAATTACTATGACAAGGTCCTGGCTCACAGCCGCATCAGGGGTCGAGATCAGGGGTGAGTCCCTGGCTTTAGTTTATTTTTCCACTTAGCCTTTTCTAGAAATATGTATGAAGTTCTTTATAAATGTACCCCAGGGGAGTTGTTGGGGTGTTTGTTGCTGTTTTACTTATTGCAAGGTGACAGGAAAAGGAGAAATGAGTATTCTTGCAAGTATGTGTGTATGTATATATATATGGCTACTACAACATATATGTCTTAAATGCATGAAAATTGCTATCAGCATACTTATTATTACTTTATGTGGATTACTAATTTTAATGTAACTAACAAAATACAATAGGCTAATCCTTTATAATTCAGTTCACTTGAGTTTTTATTTCCTTCTAAAACTGCAGAACATGGCTTTCAAAATCAAAGAGTCTGCTGTTAGATGGAGTCATGTTAAAGGCTTTGAAAACCTCAAGGGATCTCAGCACAGATTTTACTTGATTTATATATGAAAATTAAACTCTGATCTGAATAGTTGGTTCTCTGAATTCTTTGAAGTATTTTTATCTTTTAGGAGAAATGTAGGATTTTAAAAGTTATGAGAAACAACTTAGCAACTTCAGCAAACATCTGTACTTTTCACATGTGTCTCTTGGCGTCGCTCCCAAGCCTTGGAGGGTTTCCTTAATACTCAGAGCACTCTTCCCCACAGTGGAGCAGGATTGCCAGCTTGTAAGAGAAAGCAAACTTGAAATTGCAAAGGAGGACACGTTTATTTGTCCTTGTCAAAGAAACAAGCTTCCTTTCTGTAAAGGCATTGCTCCAAAGTCACTCTGAACAATAATCCGCTTCCCTAAAGTACTAGGGAACCACAGAGCAGAGTGAGTAAGAAGGTGGGTGTCCTTAGCTGTCAGGCTCCCACGGTTCAGGTGAACCCTAAAGCCTCCCATCCTCCAATGAAGGCATGCTTAGTTTAAAAACAAGTGTGTGTGTGAGTGGCGGGGTGGGGGGAGTCACTATAATATTGGTGAGTACACAAATCCAGACTTGGCTAAATCAAATTCTGTGTGAATATTTCTATCTGGTTAACTTTTTGAAATGCTGATATTGTTCTCGAATATACAATGTGTCTTCCCTCCTTCACCCCCTCTCTTCCCCTTCCTCCTCCTTTTCTTCTTTCCTCCCTCCTCCCCCTCCTCCCCCATTCCTCTTCTCTTCCCTCCCTCCCTTAGATTTTTGCATTTCCTGAGACTCAGTAGGACTGGCTCAGGAGTTAAATTGGCACAAAGTTAAAATCCCATCTTGGAATGTCAAGTCCTAACCTCTCTTCAGCCTCCTGACCTGAAACTGTGAAGAGATGGTAGCCATGAGGATTAACTCTTTTTTCCTTCCCTTTCCTTCCCAGCCCCAATGTCTGTGCCCTCCAGCAGATTCTGGGCACCAAAAAGAAGTACTTCAGCTCATGTAAGAACTGGTATCAAGGTGCTATCTGCGGGAAGAAAACGTGAGTCTCACTCTTTTCTTCATTGACAGTTTCACAGTGAGCAGGGATTTCACTAGCCTCTTCTTGGGCACACGACCCAGTCTGAAAATCCTGTCCAGTCTCCTGAGTGTTTAAAGAGAGGCTCATCTGCACGGACAGAGAAACTGCTCTCATCTCCACCATTACAGGAGTGGGTTTCTCTCCAAGCCCATGAGCTGGAGGGGCCAAAACCAGTCCCAGGACAGCAAGATATGGCCTGAATCAACATGGTTTCTACTCCATTTGCCCTCTTTGTTGTTTGGTCTTCCTTTGTCTTAAGAGAGTCAGTTAAACTTTGTGTTTCATTTGCCCTTCTCACATCTACACACACACACACACACACAAGATCACTCTATTGAATATCCCAGTGACTAAAAGGATAATTTCTTTTAGCTTAGTGACCCAACTATGGCTTAGTTGTATCTTTGACTGATCAACTTAAAGCTGGAAAGCATTATTGCCTGTGTATTAGACAACATGATTAATTTATTTGACCATAGTCATTGGTAGGAAAACTAAAATCCCTGGATCTATAAAGGTTAGAAATCACTTAATGCCAGCTCATTATTTTACAAGGAGGGCACTGTCTCCAAGGTGGGGGTAGTTTAGTAAACCAGACAGGGTGGCCATGTCTTCCCAGTCATGAAAACCAGGACAAGGTCTCCTCACTCCATCAACCTGAACTGCATCCTCTAAGCGGTAGACTTGAGGGCAGCAGGGTCTGAAGATCTGCTGGTACACCATGATGAACTTCAGGTACCCACCAAAGAGTGGGAACATTGGTTCATAACTTACTTCAGCCAGGCGTGGTGGCTCATGTCTATAATCTCAGCACCCAGAAGGCTGAGGCAAAAAGATGACCCCAAACTCTTGGACAACATGAGCTCCAAAATGAGACATACTCAAAATTAATATAAACAAACAAACAAATGCATACATACATAGTTTATTTCTATCATTGGGCTACTGGTACAAACACTCAACACAGAACTACTAAATCTGGGGAAGTCAGTGATCTTCCCACGCTGAGTATGAAGGGAAAATGTTTCTATGATCTTCCTGGAAATTAAGGCAGTCTTATTTCCACTATGTAATTATATTAGAGATGCCAAAGTTGTCACGCAACAAAAGACTCTTGTTTTCCACTAAACAAAAGTTCTGCTTGTAGCCAGACATTTTACCAAAGCTGTAACAAGTCCCCTTAGCAAAATTTCCTCCAGTAGCTTCCGTTTCAAATCAGATTTACATCTCTTCGCCGAAATAAATGCAAATGCTAATCTCGAATAACCAAAGAAACCAATACTGTGGAGAGGGAGGAAGCCTGGCTTGCCCTCCCTTCCCTTCTGCTCAAGTTGCCAGCATCTTCTGGGTTCTGGCAGCTTTCAACTTGGCTTCTGGTTAAAGAGCTACTTTGGGAGTTTTCTGGAAGGAACAGACTGTGTCTCAGGAAAAGCACAAGCATCCCTGGGCCTTAGCTTAAGGTATTGTCTAGAATAATGGAGACTCCGTTTCATAAAGCGTTCTGCGGGTTCCCTGTGTGATGCCAGTGGTGTCTTCAGCTGGTTTTCAGTGATGTTTCTGGTGCTGCTCAGACAGTGAGGAACTGTCTAAGCTGTGCAGAGCAAGGACTGGATCTTCTTCTTGCTTTGTTCTACTTCTTGGCCATATAGGAAAGTGGACTTTTGTGTAGCATACATGGTCTCTGGGGACAAAACGCTTCAGTTGTATTGGAAGCGCTAATTTGGTTAAACACATTGTCCACTTATCCGTTGAACTCACGGACCACTGTTCTACAAGCTCACTCCTCTGCTGCATGACTTTCCTACTTTAGAGCTGAGCCTCAGATTATATTAGTGTGTCCTTATTATTATACTAGTGTGTCATTACCTTTGTCTCACAATGACTTGTCCTGTTCTCATTTATCCTCTAGCCTCTAGATTAACTAGACACATTTCATTTTATTGCTTATAATGTGCATACATCAAATTCATGAGGACATTTAATTAATTACTACATAGCCTATTTATTTCTGTGGAGACCTGTGTAAGTAAAATTGTCACCAAGGGGAAAATTAAGATTTGCATTAAGGTCAAATGAAGTTCCCCTGTTCCGGGTGCAGCCAACTCTTGAAACTACAGAGAAAGTTAAAATAGAATAGGAAAATTTTAACTTGTATATCACAATTAAGTTAATAAAAATAATATTAAATAATTAACTAGTAAAACTACTAACAATTTAAAACCTAAATAACTGTGTCTTAGTTAGCAATTCAGTTCACTGGGTTGACTGCTTGCCTTAAATGCACAAAACCCTGGGTTCAATCCCCAACACCACATAAAACCATTGGCTTTCATCCTAGCATTTATGGGATGAACTCAAGAGGATCAGTTTGGAGACATCCTCAACTTCGGAGGGAGTTCAAGGCCAACCAAGGTGTAAGAGATACTATATTATGAGGGAAAAATGAAACAATAAGGCAAGAGAGGCTCAAAATGAGTAAAATGTGATCCAAGTATATTGTGTATATATATTATAAAAACATCAAAGAAATCTTTTATTTTGTAAAATTAATTCATGCCAATAATTTCACATGAGATGGGATTATGTAAATTAGAATGGGTTAATGTATTTCTATTATTTCAAGGTAGCATATCCCAATGAGTATTCTTTTTCTACACATACCTAATGAAGTTATTCTAAAAACACTCTTTTGAGATTCACAGCCATTTGCGTTACCACTGCTCTTCCCATGCTAAAATGTTGGGAAGACTGAATTCTAATATATCAAGTCGCTTGTTTAAGAATATCTGTCTACTTCACAGTGAGCCTGCTTAATAAACTGTCCTTCAGGATGAAGATGCAGGAACCTTCCCCCGATACCACGAGGGTGCAGAGAAAAATTCAACTTACAAAAATGTCTGGTATCTGATGGGCAGAAACAAAAGCTGGCTTCAACAGTCTTAGCAAATCATGGGCATAAGTGTTATGTTCTGTTAGGTTTATGTAAATGTGTATATTTTGCATTTTCCTGGCTTAATATTGAGACTTTTTCCCTGTTTATGCAGCACTGTGTTATATGAATGCTGTCCTGGCTATATGAAAATGGAAGGGATGAAAGGCTGCCCGGCAGGTAGGATCTACAGTTCAAGACTAACTGGGGAACATTTCCTTTGTGAGGGATGAGGTAGACAGCTTGTGGGGAAGCCAATAGTGTGTGTGTGTGTGTGTGTGTGTGTGTGTGTGTGTGTGTGTGTGTGTATGGGTGTACAGGTGTGTGTGTGCGTATACTTAGCACAATCATAAATCTAAGCAAATTCTCCATGTTTTTGTGTTAATCTCATGCTTACCTACCCTAATGCTGGAATCGTAGACCTCTCTTCTCATAAGCACTGGAAGCTGATTGCTCTAGACACTAACTGAGAAGCCTAATCAAAAGTAACTCTGCTCCCCCTCCATGAAAGTTAAGTCCCCATCTTTGAACTTGTTTAAAAGCATGGTGCCTACTTTAAGAAGGCAGCATCTACAGTTGACCAGCTCTGGGCTTGTAATGGCCCTTGCTCTGAAATGTGCTCACTTTGAAATGTGGTTGCCTATAATTTTGCCAACAAAAAAGAAGCCATTTTTATTTCCTCTGGATTTGCAATGCCAACCATCACCCTTCCCCAGGCTCCCGGATCTCAATAGAATGGTCTCCTCCTGGGGCACAGGTCCTCCAGGCCTCGAAGTGGGTGTAGACTCCAGAGTGCTGACTTTTGTGGATTGGTACCAACCCATAGACAGTTCCTGGTATAATACTGTGTTCAGAATGAGATGCTAGGCTGATGTCTCCAAAACACTCAGGTCTGAGCAGCTGAGAGACTATCAAGAACCTTACTTGCTGAGACCTGGTGTTTGATCAATGATGTTGGTGACAATGTCCTGTGACTAACTCATATCACATCTGCAACCAGTTATATTACAGATTTTCTCAAATGAAACTGTGGAGTCGGGTTTGGTGTAGGATGTGTTTTGTTCAATCTAGGCATGGGCTTGCTATGAAACGTTAACCTTTTTCACTTTTACCCAGCTGTGTCATATTGAGAGTTCTTTTGCGGACTTTGTGATTTAATTTAATAACTGTCTGGGGGAATTGACTAAAGTAGTCATTTACTTTGTGATTATGTGTAAATGATACCAATTTTTAAATCAACAGTTGTCTACAGACAGCTAGAAATACCTTTTCAGTTGACATTCAGACTAGAGAGCCTTCTGAAAGTACTAGATAGATTTTCCTTAAATTAAAATGGAGAGAACTGTGTCCATATATTGCCTTAGTGACCAGGAATCATAAAGTTATAGATGTAAACTTAATATCCTGCTTGGAGATTCAGCACCGCGGCACGTGTTATCCTTGCTAGTCTCAATGAGCGACAAGAAGCAAGCAGCTTGTCTTTAGGTAAAATAATCAGATATATTTTTCTGGAAATTCTGATTAGTGATGTGATAGGATTTACTAAATGTTACTTCAGATTGAACTTTGAACATTTACTTCTTTAACACCAAGAATTTAAGGGATAATGGTTTGAGTGATCTGCTATTATATAATGCACTTGAAATGCAACTTTTCTCTAAAGTAGATGATACATGGGGTGTTATTGCTTAAATTGATTAGTTCAGTATACTGGGGGATAGGGCAAGGCTTGAATGATTGCAAAAACATATTCTGGAGATCAAGCACTAAGCATTTGCTCATTTCTTGACTGTTTCAGTGATGCCTATTGACCATGTTTATGGCACGCTGGGCATTGTGGGAGCCACTACCACTCAGCACTATTCTGATGTCTCAAAACTGAGAGAAGAGATCGAAGGAAAGGGGTCGTACACCTACTTCGCACCAAGTAACGAGGCTTGGGAGAACCTGGATTCTGTAATTAACCTTTCTTGTTATCTGAAACATTTATTTTGGAATACAGCCGTTTTAATTTTAGTTGATCAACTTATATATAAACCAGAGAACATTCTATATATTTCTATCATACACATGTGAGAATATATTAAGACAAGTTATTGGGCAAAGGTGTATGCTCTACTGCCATAGTGGGGCTCCCCAGGAGATAATCATTTTAAATGGAAAGAGAATGATTTTTATTTTTATTTTAAAAATTTTTATTAAAAAAATTTTTATTTTAAAAATCTACTCTAAGCTATATTACATTACATAGCAATATGTAATATTTATGTTTATAAACGACATAGTTATAGCTGAAAGAAAAGTTATATAAATAGTTTATACTTGTTTATAGGTGTGTAGCTACATGCCATATAGATTGCTATTCCAAAACTACCAGAATAGTAAATATGTATGGATAGTTAAACCAAGTGTTATAAACAATATTTGATTTTGTGAACAGACTAAGTTAGGATAGATTAACTCATAAAATATTCCTCCATTTCCAATTTTATACAACTAGCAGAAAACCACATTCCTACTTCCAGCTTCTGTGGAGATGAACTGAAAATCCCATGGGGACTCAATGCAGCATCTCAGGCAGAGCTATTACTGCTGAGTCACGGGCTCTTGTCTTTCCCTACACCTTAGCGCACTCCCTGTTCCTCTGAGCACACCCGCTGTGTTAGTGCTGAGTCACATTCTTGTCTTCCCTACACCTCAGTTCCCTCCTGATTCCTTTTCACACACCTGTGCATCCTCGCCTTAGCAACAAAGGTTAGATGTTTTCTCCTGGAACTGCTCCCGGCCCTTTGCCTACACCTTGACAATTTTGCCTTTCATTCTAGGGTGCACAGCCATAAAATCTGTAGGGTTTGTATTGATTTCCCTTGGGACCCCAGCGATTCTAATCTCCACATTAATATTTCCTCTCCAAAGACGATGTGGCTATGTAAATAAAGGATACCAAAAATGTCAGTCATTTCTTATCTCCATAAATGCCTGCATTTCTCTAACTCTTCCCCCGATAACAGGCAGAATCGATGTCAACATTCAGACTTAAAAACTGCAAGTGACCCCGGCTCTCCCATCTCAGTTCCTTCAACATTACCTAATCAGAAGATTATCATGTTTGTCTGTGGTAATCCTCCTTGTGCTTTTGCTCCTGGATAATCTTACTCCTTGATTGGCTTTCCAGAAGCCAAGCCCGATCGCTGAGTCCTAGCCCTTCACACTCTTCAGTTTAAGTGTTGATTTGATTTACTCCTTCCCCGGTTTTCGCAGAATCGTGCTGTCAGTGCATATTTCAATCATTACCTGAGGAATATGAAAATGTGTCCTAATGGAATGGTTATGAGCTGCTTGCCCAGCAGTTACTCTGTCAGCTTGCAGGATGACATCACACTATCCCCACCCGTTTTAGTCTTACCTGCTTCTGAAGCACATGCACCTCCAAATCACTCTGACAAAGTAGCTGCATCCATCGCTGGAGCCAGGAAAGCACACTGTCCTTCTAGGCTCTTTGTATCTGCATTTTATCTACGTGACAAGTGCAAGGACATTCTCCTTTCCATCACTGCGCTCACTATCTCATGAGCACAGCAAGGTGTGAGGCACAGGCTTGGGAAGTGATGGTTAGGAACAAGCATAAAACCTTTGCGAAAGCTCAGGTGATCACAAGGGTGGTGGCGCATGCCTGGAATTAATTCTAGCATTCAGGAAGCCCAGTCAGAAGCACTGCCATGAGTTTGGGGCTAGGCTGGACTACATGATGAGACACAGTCTCCAAAAGACAAGCATAAAACCCACAAAAGCCTCAAGTGTTGTATGCAAATATCATAGCATGTTGAGTACCTGACATCACAATCTACTTACATTGTGAGTGTCTGATGATGTTACATTCCTGGTTATTAGCCTATCTGAAGATTGTCTTGAAAATTTTATTCCTAAAAACGTACAAGAATTCTATCACAATTAGGGCCCTTCACTAGCTACGTGAAATTCCAAAACTCCTCAATCAGTTGGAATAATATAATTATGTTATTTGGGTCAATTTTCTATGATCAATTGATAATTGAATCAGAAGGCCACAAAAGAGTAGAAATGGGGCTGGAGAGATGACAGTTAAGAATGCTGTAGAAGACTCAAGTTCATTGCTAGCACCCACATCAGGCTGGTCACAACCACTTGTAACTCGAGCTCCAGACACTTTTGGGCACTCTCATACACATGGTGAGTGCACACATGCACACACATACACATATATACACACAGACACACATACACACTCATACACATATATACACACAGACACACATACACACACATGCACAGGCAGGCAGGGAGGAATACATGCATGCACACACACATACAGACAGACACACACGCACACACACATGCATGTAGACACACATGCACACACACACACAAATAATCGTTTTTTAAAGGGGAGAACTTCAGTAGTAAACTAAAACAAAAGAACTTTTATTGAATTCCTCCTAGGACATTCGCAGAGGACTGGAGAACAATGTCAATGTCGAGTTGCTGAATGCTTTACACAGCCACATGGTTAACAAGAGGATGTTAACCAAGGACCTGAAGCACGGCATGGTGATTCCATCAATGTACAACAATTTGGGCCTTTTCATTAACCACTATCCCAATGGGGTAAGTTTTATTCATTAACTTTACATTTCTAAGGCATGTTTTCCCTAAATCTATCTGTTCCCTCGTTAGGACCTTCACAGAAATGATAACGTATTTGTCACCATAATGTAAATACTTGCATTATTTAAAAGAAAACAACTTAGCCTTGTGAAATTTCAATCCAATTGACTCCTCCTAAGGACTGAATGATTGACAGTTGGGAGTCACCGTGTATTAAATGGTTTCTTATAAACAGTGAAATGCACACTTAAAAGTGCGGTGACTGTCCTGTCGCCGCTCTCTGGACGCTATGCTGATTGAGAGTCTTGAGTTTTTGAGTTAGTTAGACTATGGCAAACTGTCATCTCAAGGTTTTTTCCAACATTCAAACTTCCAGAGGAGAAAAAAATTCCAATGATGAGACAATGCAACTTATTGTTCAGTAGGTCGCATGACAGTCTTGCAATGGGAATTTTTATTCCTCTCTCAGAACTTATTTCAGAGCTAATTAGAATTATTTACAGTTTTTGACCATCATTAGAAATAGTATATACCTATAGTAAAGAAAAAAAATAAAATCATTAACTCAAATAAAGGAAACTACTGGCCTTGGATCTCCTGAAATGCTTTTAATTGATTGGGGTTCCGAACAGTTTTGCTTTTTTGTTTGACAAGACTCAGGTCTTAATTCACAGCCTTGGCCCTCGGCATGTAGGGTCTGTACACTGTACCTACTAGGTCCCCAGATTATGCGCTTAGCACGTAGACACTTTACACCGTACTTACTGGTACATTGGGGTGCGAAAATCACCCTGGTGGCTTAGCGATCAGCACTGGATCTGATTTTTTGTTTTCAAACGACTGCAGGTTGTCACTGTGAACTGCGCTCGAGTCATCCACGGGAACCAGATCGCCACAAATGGGGTGGTCCATGTCATTGATCGTGTCCTGACGCAAATTGGTACCTCCATCCAAGACTTCCTCGATGCGGAAGACGACCTTTCATCGTTCAGAGTAAGAACCGGGGCAGGTTCCCCTGAGTCGCTGAAAGAGAAGGAAGATTCCCTTTCTGGCAAGATCTGCAGACTGCAAAAGTGCTATTCAACAAATCTGGCAAAGTGTAACAATATATTCCATGAAATAACCATTTCCACTTCATAAATATATTATTTAGCAATAATATATTGGATATGATGGTAAATAGGCTTGGCGTGTGAGTACAGTGTGTTTGGGGTCTTTAGAACATGTTGATTCAGTGACTGAACCTGTTGCTGAATTTTGCTACTGTCAGATAAATACTGGCAGATTTTCCTTTCTAGCCAACGGTGTGAAAAAACTGGGGAAGACGTCATCGGTTGGACCAAAAAGTAATAGTTTAACGATCTAACACACGGAAATGTCTCTGGTGAGGCTGTCACTTCCCTCCTGATAGCCTAGGACATTTGTGTTTCAGGCGGCCGCCATCACCTCCGACCTATTGGAGACCCTTGGGAGAGATGGTCACTTCACGCTCTTTGCGCCCACCAATGAAGCTTTTGAGAAACTCCCACGGGGAGTCCTAGAAAGGATCATGGGAGACAAAGTGGCTTCTGAAGGTAGGAAAACGTCTTCCTCTCATGGAGACCTAGGATGGAGGCAACGGGAAAAGAGCCATTTATGGCCGATAATGGCAGTTGTGATAGGAAAGACCAGAAGTGTTTAACATGAGGTGCTCTAGAAAACATCGTTTAAAAGATGGAAAAAAATACCCAAGTATCATTCTTGATAAAAACAGTTGCAAGGTTGCAGCCTTTCATGCTGCTTCCGAGCAAACAAGTTACAGATGTTACGAAAGGTTAACAAGGGCTCATATTCTCTTCTCCTTTTTAATAAGCTAATCTGTTCCTACTGAAGCAATGATTTAAAATGGCCACTTTCCTAGAACCTGTATAGTTAAGACTTTAGAATTTCAAGTCTTAGATCTGTGTCATGTGCCCTTGGTAGATGCATAATGTAAGGATCAAATGTTTCCCTTGACCAGAAGTTGACTCCCTTCCCCCTTCTCTCCCCAGCTCTCTTGAAGTATCACATCCTAAACACTGTGCAGTGTTCCGAGGCTATCACGGGAGGAGCTGTGTTTGAAACCATGGAAGGAAACACGGTTGAGATAGGATGTGAAGGGGATAGCATCTCCGTCAATGGAATCAAGATGGTGAACAAGAAAGACATCGTGACAAAGAATGGTGTCATCCACCTGATTGACGAAGTCCTCATTCCTGATTCCGGTGAGCAAGGCCTCCCAATCATCACCCTGTTACTTGCCAGTTAATGTGTTTGGAGAGTAAGTCCATAAAGAGCTAGTGAGCAGTCTATAAAAGTACACCCAGCAAAGAGACTGTGTGCTCACCGAGTGCCAACGCCAAGGCCTGCGCAGTCATGGGCAGCCCGTGCAGGACGTTGGCCTGGAATCTCATCTTTATGAAAGGTTTTCACACTGCTAGTGTGTTTCTTGGCAATAAAAGGAGAGATAATGATGGTAGACTTCTGGTAAAGGAACGGGTGTGTGACTCACAGTGTAGAATGAGCTGAAAGGTGAGAATTGGGGGTTAAAGAAAACCACACTAGAAAGCTATAAAGACAGAGAGAAAAATTCCCTCTAAAGTTACTTGTGCTGGTCAAGTCCCCCACTGGGAAGAGAGACTCTTCATACTAAGGCGGCCAAGGATGTTTTACTAGATTGGCGCTCGAGTAAACAGCTTACAAGAGTAGAAGAGAGCCAGGCGTTGATTTACGAACCCTGGGATGAGGATCATAACAATGACGACATTGTTGAGATGGCAATGGTTTATTTTACAGCCAAACAAGTCATTGAGCTGGCCGGGAAGCAGCAAACCACTTTCACAGACCTGGTGGCCCAGCTAGGCTTGGCGTCCTCTCTGAAGCCAGACGGGGAGTACACTTTGTTAGCACCTGTGAACAATGCCTTCTCGGGTAAGCGCTGAGCTCTGCTGCTTCTCCCTCCCTGGGGGACCGTGGTTATTCTGAATCCAAAGTCTTAGATAGTTTACAAAATATTAATGAGGCTTTTGCAGTCTGGAGGGAACAGGTGTCAAATTATAAACTCATAAGAAAACGAGAGACAGTTGCTTCTGGATCATGATGGGAAGTACATTTTTCACCTAGTTATTGCTACTCACTGACGATATTTAAAACACATGCTGAGGTCTGTTCTAAGAACTTACTTCACAGGAAGATATATAAATTTTGAGGAAAAGTTTAGTGACCAAAAGTCAAACATGCTAATGTTTTTCAAGTACCAAGTTGAAGTATATGAAATTAGTAATTAGAGAAATTAGAATTTCTAGAAATACCAACATCTCCCTTAGACGAATACTGTGTGTATTCTAAGCCACGTTTTGGAGTGTGTGTGCTTTGACCCCTTGAACAACAATAAGCACAAACTTACAAATGGCTCATCATAGCCACCCACGTGACTAATGGGCACCTAATTGTCAGGAAAAAAAGGAAAGAAGAAACAAAACAAACAAAGAAAAACCTTGGCCACTATAAAGATTTGGATTTTGCCGATGACCATCATGAAAATAAACAGTCTCCTATGTAGATGGAGCCATCGTTTGCTCAATAAGAGCTTCATGATCATAGTTTGGGGTGGCAGGCCAGCTTGTACTGACAGATGGCCTTGCTGGCCTCGGGTATTTAGCTAATTTTTATGATGTGGGCGAGGGACACGCATGAAGAACACGAGAGATGCCTACTTTCAGGTTTCTCCTCCAGCCATGTTGCTCAGATACAATAATGTTCCTTCCCAATGGATTTTTTCACAGATGACACTCTGAGCATGGATCAGCGCCTCCTTAAGCTAATTCTGCAAAATCACATATTGAAAGTAAAAGTTGGCCTTAGCGATCTCTACAACGGGCAGATTCTGGAGACCATCGGAGGCAAACAGCTCCGAGTCTTTGTGTATCGCACGGTAAGTGGGTTGGACCAGGGTCTACTGCGTCTCTATACTGGCTTGAGCGTCACCTGGCATGTGCTGGTCCAAGAGCCACAGGGAATGTTCCTCAGACCTTTGTGAAGGTGATTATAAAATTTAATGTCCATCTGATCAGAGATGAGGACAGCTCGGAGAAAGACGATGAGGGGGGCATGCCGATGTGCTGTGTATGACAGATAATTAACTTTTGTTTCCATGACCAAGTAACTATGTTCTGAAATATTCATTTAAATTTTAGAAAAGTCCTTATAAAGTCAATGTTTGCCTTGTAGATTACCTTGTAGTTTACAGGGCAGATTTTATGCTGAGTCACACATGTAGGGTATCCCTATTATGGTATCTCCATTCAACCATGGAGTATCATTTGAGGGATTTTCAAGATGAATTTATAAAGGCCCATACAGAGTTCTGGACCCCATGAAATGAATTGGAAGTACTATATCCTGTGGGAAATTTCCTAGAAACATTGACTGTCAGTATGACAACGCAGCCAAAAGGCTTTCTGGGGAGGAAAGCATCACCTACAGACTGATGTGGACCATGGTGGCTCTTCACTAAGGCTTCACAATGGCAAGGCACACATTTTAAATAGTTAAGAAAATCACTTCACTCTAAATTATACATGTACATATATTAAGTTACACATATACACACGTTGAATCATACATATGCATACGGCAAATTATACACGCGCACACATTAAGACTTCTGCTTACAGTAAATTGTATATGCACATATATTAAATTAAGCTTATGCATTTATTAAATTTTTAAACTGGAAATAAATTAAGGTCCAGACATATAAGACATATATATGTCTTACTGCCAAGAAAACGTTAGTAGATGCAAGGATTACAAGAAGTACTGAATTTTGGAATATTTATAGCCTATTATCATAAAGAGTTACAGAGAAGCTAAACATGAAACAGGACAACAGAAAATAAACGGAAGTAGAATTTTATGTGGTCTGTGTTCTACTGACAGAATGCACAGGTCTGAGGCATAAGGCAGCTTGGCTAGTGGTAGGAATGGCTGAGAAGTCACAGGAAAGTTGTATGACATTACAAACAAGAAAGAAGCTCTCTTCTCTGGCCCTCATCAGTCTACTGGCCTCTTGGAAGGGCTAGCTCAGATGGAGCACAAGAAAGGGCATCATGTTTCTTCCTTCCCTCGGCCAGGCTATCTGCATTGAGAACTCCTGCATGGTGAGAGGAAGCAAGCAGGGAAGGAATGGTGCCATTCACATATTCCGAGAGATCATCCAACCAGCAGAGAAATCGCTGCATGAGAAACTGAGGCAGGATAAGCGCTTTAGGTAAGTCTCCCAGCTGTACCTGCACAAAAGAATGAGCGCTATTGGAGCTATCCAAAGAAGCATCCAGCTCACAGTACTGCTAACTCCGGTGATACATTGGCAACACAACCCCAACACCCAAGGCTCCACAAACATCACAGAAGAAAGAAGGAAAGGTTGTAGGAGCTGGATCTTTGCTGTGAGACAATATTGTCTATATATGACAGAGAAGTACACTCAACAACAGCGTGGCCACGTAACTAAGACCTTCACAGTGACAATGCCAGGTGACACATCAGTGTGAATGAGGGACATTTCGTGAGGCCACACCCCTAGATTGGGAATCACAGGCATTCATGGCTAATGAGAGAAGGGGACTCAACCTTCGGCAGTGAGGAGTCACCTAATAGGTTATCTAACTCTTGACCAGCCGTAAACCTGTGTATATATCAGCAACACTAAAGGGACTCATCAGACTCTGTGTGTGTGTGTGTGTGCGTGCGCACGTGTGAAAGAGAGAGAGAGAATAATTAAGGAGCACAAGGTCCTGGGTTTGAAGAGCCAGGGGAGGTGGCAACACAGGAGGGGGCGATGAAGAGGGGACAATGATGTAAATACAACTCTCAGGGATGAAATTCTAAAAGGAATCTAAAAAATTAAAGTGGAAAAAATACATGCAAATGTTTTAAAACGAATACGTGCTTTCAGAGCTATTTGTTCTGTTCCTGAGGATTCAAAGTATGATTTCGTGGATAGAAAAAAACCTTAAAGTCTGACTTACTCCTTGAGATTTTTTTTAATTGTTTGTTTAAAAATGGTAATATACAAAAAAAACCCCTCTTCAATAAAGTATCAAGTGAAACAAAATTTTATGTCACATAAAATGTGACTTTGATAATGTGATTTTACAAGAAACGCAGAGGTGGAGAAATATATAAATTATTTTAACCATTTCCCCATTAGACATCTTACTTTACAGGGACATTGCATTTAATCCCACGAAAGTGTGCGAGGTGGTTTCTCAGTTTCCAGACCACGTGGATTCCACCCTACTCTATACCGTGCAGTTGAGTGAACCTACATCTGACGCATAGCAAATTAAATGTACTTTCTCTGCTCTCAGCATCTTCCTCAGCCTCCTGGAAGCTGCGGATCTGAAAGATCTCCTGACACAGCCCGGAGACTGGACCTTGTTTGCACCAACCAACGATGCCTTCAAGGGAATGACAAACGAAGAGAAGGAGATTCTGATCAGTGAGTAGTGGCGGGCCCCAGATATTCACCCCTCATTAAGAAACTAGGCTCTTCCTCCAGGTTTTCCGCGCATATTTAAGAAAATAAATCCCCCCAACCAACCGCCCTGGTTTCCTTAACAAACTTTGGTTTCCTTTACCATGCTTGGGACGCAAGGAAAGCCATTTATTAATGTTCATTCATAAACGGCCTATTGCCATACCATAATTTATTGAAAGACACACAATTGTATGGTATAAAAGAGAAATGTCATAGTTTCAAGACTAATTGGCAAGTTTGAACTGATTGAAATGACTAATATTTTGATAAAGCATTGGCATCAACTTGAAAAAATTTTGACATTGTGAGAAAACAGAGAACTGGGAAAACAGAAACAAGGAAGTGTTTTATTCCTTAGTCTTGTATCAAAATATCAGAGCAGCAACGTATTATTAAAGCAACACCTGTCTTTTCTTGCAGGAGATAAAAATGCTCTTCAGAACATCATTCTCTATCACCTGACCCCAGGAGTTTACATCGGAAAGGGCTTTGAGCCTGGAGTCACCAACATCCTGAAGACCACACAGGGAAGCAAAATCTACCTGAAAGGAGTAAGTTACTCCAAGGGATTTACACAGTACTTATCGTGATTAAGTGGCTTCCAGATAGTTTCTCCTTAACATCACCCCTTCTTTTGAAAGGTAAACGAGACTCTTCTGGTGAATGAATTGAAGTCCAAAGAATCTGACATCATGACAACAAACGGTGTCATTCACGTCGTAGACAAACTCCTCTACCCAGCAGGTCGGTACTGACTGCATGTATTGATGGATGGGAAACTGTTCAACGTGAACTGAGTGTTGATCACCCATTCATTTCCTTACCATATCCATTGAATATTTATCTCCATAGACATCCCAGTTGGCAATGATCAGCTCTTGGAAATTCTGAACAAACTGATAAAATACATCCAAATCAAGGTACAGAATGCTGTTGGATTTTACTTCTAGTTTGTTGAGCAGATGTTGTATGGCTAATATAAAAAACTAGAAATTCGTGTAGTATAGTATTAGTATAATGTAGAAAGCATGGAAAATGTAACATAGCCCATATACTTAGCCGTGGACCATTTTATAATCTTAAAATATTTAGTAGCAAACCTGATGGTTGTTACAGCACCTGACCTGACTTCAATTCTACTGAGTGCCCTTAGCTGTTTTTATTTTAGTTAGAATTATAGGATCCCTGGTGTACAATACATTGTAGGTTACTAAACAAACGCATTTGTTTTTAGTTCGTGCGTGGAAGCACCTTCAAAGAAATCCCCATGACTGTCTACAGTAAGTATATGAAAAGTGTGGGCTACAAATGGGGATGATGTGCAAGCAATATATATACATACAGATATTATGTAGAAATATATACGTCTTTATATATATGTGTATATATATACAAAGACTGCTGATAATCTGGTATTTAGAACTCCAAATCCTGTAATACTCATTGTCCTTCAAATCTTGAGACCTGGAAGAAGCCTCACAGGCTTGGTCTCACCCTCCAATTCTGTACATCCACTTCTAATTGGAAACAAGAAAGATGCATTATCAGAGAGTAAAGACATGCTCTAGAATGAGGGAAAATAAACGAAAAGGGCATACACAAGGACAGACTGCTAGAGCTATCCGGAAATGTTAACAAGTGGGCACAGGATAGCATCACAAAGGATTGTCACTCATTCTGCCCTGGGCCTAAGCCATGCACGGGAAGATGTGCAGACAAGTCCTAATTCTTAGGATATGCTGGTTCAGAAGCAACCACATCCAAAACCGGGCAAAGGAACCCAAATGATTGTTTGTTAGCCACTACACTACCAGATTATCAAGATCAAAGTTCAACTACTAAACAGTGGCAAAAGACGTTTCTCTCTCATCGTAAATTCTGCTGTCAATCGTCTGATAACTTCTTCATTATGGTCCCCCCCCCCATTTCTTTCGCTGCAGCTTTTAAAGCTGAAGTTTCTTTCCATTTTGTTTTGACTCTGCCACGAAACAGCCAAGTATGCTAAAACATGACTTTATTCACCTTTATTCTGACTAGAAATGTATTTTACTTTATATCATGAACATTAAGTTATCTATTTATGTACATTCCCCTTAATGTTAATGATAGACATGAGAAAGGAGAAAAAGTCAATACCTGGAGCAAAACAAAATGTCTGCTTCTCTTCCTGATAATACCTCTGCAATCCCGGGGCCAGGCTCTCAGAGATGTCTTAGGGATTTCTTTCCGTTGGAATCATGATGATTTAGCATGCTCTAAATTCCAGCCATGGAAAAAGACACCGTATAAAAATAGCAGGGTTCTCATGGCCTTCATTCATCAGATATGAGACTCTCCCATGCTATAAATCTTTACAAAACTCTTGTTTGTCTTATCCATATGGGTTCCACTATTGGCTGCATATGACAACAAAATATTTTGCTTGTAACGAACCAAACTGTTGTTCTAGTATTACATAAATTATGTTTTCAAAATTATGCAAACCTAGTAACTTGCCAGCCCACTCATGCGCTGTAAGCCGCTCTGGGTTTACAGCCCTGTGTGGGCTATTTCACATAGAGGGGCAGAACTGATTGAAGCAAAGACTCCACTTCCAGGTTCATTTGTCACCTTGTCTCTGCTATTTCTTCAGTTTTATTGTTGCTCATTTTTCTTCTCCCCCCAAAATACCACACATTTTACATTTTTTATTGGAGAGTGCGCTTTGTTATAAGTTGTCAACTCAAGATATTTTATGTAGAGAAGGACAGAAAAAAATCAGGAAAATTTTAGATCTGCCCAAATGAATTAAGCCTTCACAAAAGCAAAACTACCAACCAAGTCAAGATTCAGACATTCAAATTCCTCGACACCATGCATCACCTTTAAAATTGATCAATTATTCCACTTTAACAATAGCAACAGAGAAATCTGTGTGCTCCAGGGGGAAAGTCCTGTGTAGCAGAACCACTTGCGAGATCAAGAAAACCACGGATTTAATACACTGTAGAGTTTTATACTTTGAATTTTCAAGAGAGAGCCCATGGTTGGAAAATAGTTCCCCTAAAGGCCTAGCACACACCGCAGTTCAGAAGGTCGGCACAGCTTAGCCTGTGAGAGCCAGGGCTGAGACTGTTGGGAAGACACGCTGTGCTACTGACTCTTGGTCACAGTTGTGACAAAATGTCAAGAGACCTGTAGCTCTGATGAACTGGCTCATGCGGCAAACTGTACCACTGAAACCTCGCTCAGGAGGTGATAAACTTTCACCACAAAATCTTTGCGTGGAAACTGCCTTAAAACTATCCTAACGAGGCTGAAAATTAAATAGTGACCACATCCTATTTGTTGCAGAAAGCTCATGACTTCCTGGCTGAAATTTATTCTCCTCTAGAATCGTGAATGATCTTCCATATTTTCTTCTCTGTGCCAAATGCATGGGAGTTCTTCAAGGGCCTTTTTCTTCCCATAGCCTTCTTTTAACTGAGAGAGAATCTGACAGTGCAATTTGAGTTATCGTGAACTGCATGAAATTAATCATGTTTATTTGTCTTCTGTTGCTACGCAGCCAGTTTTCAAGAAGCACAATGGAAAGTCAGTGCATTAGTGCTGCGGTTCATAGCAGTAGATTTCTAGGTAGAATGCGTCATTTAGTTAGTGCCTCCCCCCTCTGGAACATAGTCAAGCCACTGGCCTGCAGGATTCAGCATCTGGACACGAGAAGACATTAAGGCGCTGTGAATATTTCCGGTGATTGCCTGAACCTAATCCCATAGCTGATAACTTAGCACCATAGAAAGGCCAAAAAGGACAACTTCCTCTGAGTTGTTTCTGTGTAAGCTTCCTTCATGCTCCACTTTTGTTTGCAGCAACTAGAATTATAACCAAAGTCGTGGAACCAAAAATTAAAGTCATTCAAGGCAGTCTTCAGCCTATTACCAAAATCGAAGGTAAAAACCAACATCCTCCGTGGTTCCTTCCATTCTGAGAGAGAGTGCCATGCAAACAATTCATTTCTCTGAATAGACCTACATTCTTTTGTAAACTAACATGCTAAGTATTTCTTTACAAACGGCATGCTTGTGTAATTGCAGGTTGTGGAGCGCAATGCGTTCTTAAAGCAAAGTAGATGGTGCAACCCTAATATTTTCAGTACATTTGCTTGTATTTATTTTCAATTAATTGAGGTTGTGTCGACACTAGTACCCAGATAATCACTTCACAAATTAACCTTTAACATTTTTTGCTGTAGATTCCTTCAGAAAATACACTTTTTTGTAGCTCTTTTTCCAACCACACACACACACACACACACACACACACACACACACTATCTTTTATGCCATTGAAAGAAAAATTTACAAAAATATGCAGGAATTTTTTTCCAGTGAGCAACCTAAGAGAGTATAGAAAATGTACATTAATGAAAGCCTTAAAAATTACAAACAGACAAGATATGCATTAAAATTTAGATTGCCAAAACAGAAAAAGAAATAGCGTAGTTTAGTGAGTCAAACCCGGGAGCCTACACTTTAACTCTGGACATATTATATATATATAATATATATATACCTCTCATATATATATATATATATATATATATATATATATATATATACCTCTCATATTTCAAATGTCACTTTTCTCTCTATATTTACTATGCTAGCTGATGTCGATCTCTTGGATATTAGCTTGATTTCAATCCTTTTTATTATCTCTAAGATCAAAACTAAGTACCAGAGTCCTTGTTTTTGCATGTTGCAGCAGTAATTTGCACAAAGAACATACCTGTTGTCATCTTTGTTCCATTAGAAAGATGAAAACAGTCTTTCCCAAGAGAGAGAGATTATGGGTTTAATTGAATCTTGGGAACACCATTGTTTTAATTATTCTTGGATTTGGGTTTGATTTTCAATCTGTGACAAATTTACATATGTCTCTTCCCTTTAAAGCAACCCTGACTTAAACTCATTGAAAACAAAAGGTTAATTCTCTGCTTGGCTAGCTATGGATCTATTTACTCTTAGGTCTACAGTTGAGTTAGCCTTTAAAAATCTGTGCTTCGCTTTTTAAAAAAAAAAAACAGCAACAACAACAACAAAAAACTCAATTCCAATCATTTCATTTTCTACCTGTTGATGAGGAGAAACTGAGATTTTAAGTAGAAATTAAATGTAAAAGGTTTTGCTACAGAATATGTTGATCATGTCAGTGAAAAATGATCAGATGATGTTAGACAAAGACATTAGATTTTTTTTTAAAGTCACTAAAATGTCACTCTAACGGATACGCGGCTTCCAAAACTAAAGCCATTCACGTGTGCCATGTCCCCATTTTCAAGGATTCTTCTCCTTCCCTGCTTCTTCATTCGACTCATGAATCCTCTCAGTCTTTGCCAGCTGGTTTTAGGTCATGGTTTCCTCAGTTGGGAGCATCCTTGAGTCAGACCACTTAGGTTCTTCCTCATTAGTATCTGGATGCAGATGGGGTCATCTCATCTGCGAATACTCTTTGATGTGAAACCAGAAAGCGATGCCTACTTCTGGGCAGCACAAGTGAAGAAGCCAACAGCCCTCTTGGCAACACCAGCAGCTCCCGTTCACTGCTCTCACGCCCTTCCCAGGGTTTGAACTTTGTGAATTCATTGATGCTTTATGAGCTTTTACTAAATGCATTAGAGTCCAAGACATGATTTTAGATTTTTTTTTTGGTCAAAAAGACACCAAACCAAAATTCAGAATGAAGAATAAGTCCACTAAAATTGAGCAATAGTCCCTGCACTGGATGTTCTCCCAAGCTGTCATCTGAATACACAAAAAAGAAGAGTTTAGTACAATTCCCTCCTGTGTAGTAATAGTTAATAATCAAAGGTGCTTCCAGAATTTCAATTCAACTTTTCTAAAGAAAAATCTCCTTAGGCAGAGTGCTAACTCATTTCCTTGTCGTGAGTCATTGTGTATACTTCCTTTTAAGGATTACCCTTCATGTTAGCCATCCCTAAGGGGCTCACATATAAAATATCACGGCTTGAAATACTTACAGTTTTCTCTCCCTATTACTTATTACATAGCTCTGGGTAGTGGTGTGCTTTGATGACTTCTCAGCAAACAAATCAATTTTCTCAAAGATAATTGATTATCGCTCCATTCAGCCAGTGAGAAGTGCAAGTTAAATGTACTGAACGGAATAATTCTCCCTCCTCTAAAAAACATCCCTGATCCACTAATGTAGCAGTAAGCTTCCTAACATTCCCGCTGATTTTCTCTGGGAACAAAATCATCCTGTAAGTCAAATGCAACCAGCCCGCTGTGCATTTGAGGGGCTGTGTAACTTAGTCGCTGTAGCTGTGTGCATCTTTCTCTTAGCCAGGGTAAGTACTCAAGTCAGTTTTCCTAGAAAGTCTAAAACACAGCATCTTCAGGGTAAGTATATTAGATTTTCTAATGTCCAGTCATGTGCTCTTAGATAAAAATATAAGGTCATAAGTGATAAAAAATTTAAATTAAATATTTTAGTAAAGATTGGCAGATGATATCCTATGGCAAAGTATGAGTTAAGCCAGTTGTCACTCAAGCGACTCCACTCTGTAATGCTGTCTGATTCCCAGAGAAAGCCACATAAAGTACTTGGTGTAATCATTCCTTACACGCGCTAACACAGACGACCATGTGCACAGCTTGCTCGCGCGCCACTGTCAATGCTGAGGCAGGTGGGTGGGGTGGCGGCGTTAACAAATGCAACTCAGTTGTTTGTTCTCTTAAATATATGTCTAACCTAAGGACAACGGGAAATGTTTAAAAATACTTTCATAAAACCAGAAACACCGAACTCTGAGCAACAAGAAATGTGGAGACAAACTTCTTATGGGGGTAAGGTAAGGGGCTGCTTTAAGGCACTAACCTGTCCCCTAAAATAATGTCTCAGGACCCGCCATGACTAAGATCCACATTGAAGGTGAACCTGAATTCAGACTGATTCAAGAGGGAGAGACGGTGACAGAGGTCATCCATGGAGGTACACCTTGTGCCTTTTCTTCTATCTAGGTGGCATCCTGTGACATTTGAAAAGAGAGTTGGTTTAGAATTGTCAAACAGCTGATTTTCTCCTGGTTTTCATTTTACCTAGGCATTTTTTACTAGGTCTGAGTTCATCGGTGATATAGCACAGCTTATCTTTAAGTGGGTTCAGTCATAGTTTAACAGTGAAGTTCCTGGACCCCTTCTTATGAATATGCAAACAGTAACCACGAAGTATAATGATTACAATCATGTAAACACAAAAAGACATGTTGTTCTCAGGACAGAAGGGGGCTGGGTTTTACATAAGACTCTGGTAATATGGGCTGGTGTGGTGGGTTGGTAGGAAAAGACAGCTTCCCCCAAACCTGACGTCTGAGTTCAATCCCTGGGTTCCACATGCTAAAAGGACCAAGCTTCTGACCTCCATGGACACACCATGGAGCTTCTCTCTCTCTCTCTCTCTTTCTCTCTCTCTCTCTCTCTCTCTCTCTCTCTCTCTCTCTCTCACACACACACACACACACACACACACACACACACACACACACTAAAACAAAAATGTAATAAACTTTTCAGGAACTGTGCTAACAAGCCAGCACTAGGTTTTACTGTAAGATTTCTTTTCCAATGGCAGACTCACCTTGCCAACTACCCCTGCCACTCACCTGAGTGCCAAAAGTTACTCAGACTGGTTGGAACGTATTCATAGTTGGTTCCGACAATGGCTACAACTGACTCTCAAACACAAGTGTTGTAAGAAGCGTGTCTTTGATTAAACTCTCCAGCTCTCCTAGGTATAAACACCGTAAGAGGGTAAATCACGTGTGGTTTTCTTTCTCTGCCTTCAGAACCAGTCATTAAAAAGTACACCAAAATCATAGATGGGGTTCCTGTTGAAATAACTGAAAAACAGACCCGGGAAGAGCGAATCATTACAGGTAATTTTTAATTCCATATGTGTGCTGTACTCATTATAAACACAAGTTATACAAACCCTAAAATATGTGCATTATATAAACTTAATCTTTGTCATAGTGACTATTAAAATTACTCTATTTCTCGTTTTCTTTTTGCAAAAAAATACAATATTCTAAATACATTGTCTATTTTTTATTCTAAAACGTTTTAGTAGATATATCCATAAACATGCATTTTTTACACAGTATTTACATATATGCCTTATGATATTCTGCCTCTAGCTTACAGCTTGTTACTGAGTTATTGTGTACTAAGAGGAATTTTCTTTGAGGTTCCATAAATGTTAAAATCTATACACTTTAACATTTTATACTAAGATGTATGAGTCTATCTAGAAGAATTGACAAATTCAGTAACTCTTTTTTTTCTCGCGTCTATGAATTAACCTAAAATTTTAAATTTAACATCTTATATATTTTATACTTAGACATTCTGCAGACACAGTCTGTGCCTCATATTTTAAAATCAACTTCCCTGGGGCATAGCCACATCCATCATTGGCATAGCACCTCTGCCTGCGCTTCCTAGGTTGCTGCCTGGCTGCAGCACACACCACGTGGCCCGGATTCTTTTCTGCCTTTTCAAAAGGAGTTTGAGCACTCTTGTTCCTTTCCTTTAGGTCCTGAGGTAAAATACACCAGGATTTCTACGGGAGGCGATGAAACAGGGGAGTCGCTGCAGAAGTTCCTCCAGAAAGGTCAGTAGGTCTGGGAACGCAAGAGTGCGGCGTTCCGCACTCGTCCCATTGGCTACAGTCAGCTTGAAGGCCTTGATCACGCTGTCCACGCCACCTTGCTCCAATGTTCATATTCCACACCAGCATAAGGCGTTTGTCCAAAACGGGGGGACGAGGCCAATGACGGTAACCGTGCAGATCATTTGCTGGTACGCTGATTAACAGACTGGCGAAAACACTACCCAACGCCAACACCAAAACCTTAAAAGGAGCTGAGAGGTGGTCTGGAGTTCTTTGTTGAGCAGGTGGCAGGATGTATCGGGTCAAATTCCTTTTCACTGAGTGAACCAATTTCTGCTGTGAACGTGTGTCCTCTCAGAGGTCTCCAAGGTCACAAAGTTCATTGAAGGTGGCGATGGTCACTTATTTGAAGACGAGGATATTAAAAGGCTGCTCCAGGGAGGTTAGTGAAACACCAACAACTAACCCGTAACAGGCGGCGGAGGAGGGCTTCCGCTTTTTAAAGACTGGGCGTGCAGGGCCGTTCCTTTGATTAGATGAAAAAGACGGCACAGTGAGCTGTCTTCAGCGTATTGACTGGCGCGCGTAAGTGGTCCTTCCCCAGAGTGATTGCTGGTTGAACAGTCTTTAAAAAGTTTCATGGTATCCACTGGGGAGCAATGAATACTGTTTTGCCTTGACACAGAAAATTGGGCAGATATTTTGACTATGTGAAAGACGAACGAGTTTGCTGGTAGAGAAGCCTAAATTTGAAAACTCGTTTCGTATTTCCAAAAACGTATTCAATGTCCCAGTGACAAAGACAGGCATGTTTGGGAAGTTTGTAGGTGCATAGATAAGCGTAAACAGTGCTTTTAGTGACTTGCATCTCAAAAACTGCATTCTTACGAATGAATATGCGTTTCTGCTTACTGTTTCAGTGATAATCTGTCCTCAAGATTATATATTCTTCAGCATATAAAATTAATCTTTGGAATATGGAATGCTCTTGGTCTGTGGCATTAAATGGACTTACTTTCAAAAGAAAAAAAAAGGATTCAAAATATACAAATGCTCTCCCGGTGATGGTTATTCAAACAAACAGAAATAAGAAAGAATTTAAAAGTTGTTTGACTCATTGACAGCCAAATAAATGCAATTTTAGTTCAATTTACTAACAACAAAACATAAGACTAAATACGATTCAGAATACAAGTAAAGAGATGTCTACACATATGCTCTTTGCAATATATTATGAATCAAGAAAGACTCCTGAAATTTGATGTTAATCTAAAATCCAGTTCAGATGGCTGTCTGCTTATAAGAAAATATAGCTCCTTTCTGGAAGTGATTTTTGCTTATTTGAATATAGATAACACTTCTGGATTTGTGACAGTGATTCCTTACTCAACCAACAATCCATTTTCTTTTCAGTATATATTCAGTATTTCTGAAAAAAACAAGATTTTCCTCCAGAAGGCAGGGAGCCTCTGGCATATTCCTAAGTAATAACGAAGCCAAACAGTCCTTGACAACAGAGTACAGGGCTCACTAAGTAACTCTCTGCCATAAAAACATAAAGGGCCTTGAAACGAGAGGGCATGGATTGTGAAATGTAAATTGAATTCTTTGTTTTTCTTTTTAACCCTTGCCATAGTCAGCAGCTTTGTAGAATGGCAATGCTTTTTAGAGAATTAATTAGAACTTTCCCCTACTTATATTATTTCATTCCCACAGGCTTACATTGTGGGTAAGTATGTTTCCCCTCCTTTAATTAATAATAATCCCAAAGTTTCCTTTGAATTAGCACTTAAACAGTAAATAATTGGTTTTCCCTCCCAGAATATATGTACTGCCTTTCAAGAAAATGCTGTTTCCTCTTTAATTACGAAAGCTATTGCTGTTTCTGTTTCTCTCGGAATTTCTTTCACTTCTCTGGATGTGAACCGCTCACAGATCTATAAGGCATGGTTTTCAAAGAGTGCCACTTTAGAAAGCTTAGTAAAATATTTCTAAGGATTTTTTTTCTTTTCTTAAAAAGGAGGATGTAGACTTGGGGAGATGACTCAGATGTAAAGAACATGTTCTGCTCTCTCAAAGTACTGGGATTTGGTTCTCAGCACCCACAAAGTAGCCTTCAACTGCCTGTAACTCCAGTTCCAGGGACTCTGGCACCCTCTTCTGGTTTCCACTGTCATTGCGCACACGTGATGCATATAAACTCACACATGTGCATACACATAAATAATAAATAAATGAATCTTTGTAGAGATTCACAACTTGAAATATAGTTACTAGTATATGGCCCTTAGCTGGAAAAGTTAGTCCTTTTCTATCTCTCTAAACATCAAGTTGCCTCTGAATCACAACCAGCCCCTTGACTTCAGGTATCTGCTTACCTCTCTGAGTCATTTCCGAAAGCTCTTTCATTTTGAGATATATGAGCATCTAGAGAGTAAACCCAGGCTTTGCATTTATTATCATTTCTTCCTAAGATGTTTCTGAACCTAACTGAATATTGATGATTTGGATGCTGCCAAGGCAGAATAATGATAATTGGCAAATCTCATTGTCAGACACCAGAAAATGTATGTAAAGGAACCTGAAAGCAGTTGTGCATTTGCAAAGGGGAACCTGGAGATTCTTCTTGATCCTGAAACCAATTTTGCGATTAAGAAGACTTAATAAGCTCACTACAAACCATACCTTTACTCGATGTTTAAGGTTGCACCCATCTCATTGTGATGAGACTTCATAAGCAATTATTTTATTATCAAATAAACCTGTAGATAAAGAAAATGTCTATTTGACGTGTAATGATGTAGGCTTTGTCATTCAAGGACATTTTCCTCCTGTCATCCAAACTCAAAAGGTTCTCTGTGGTTCTGTGTTTAACTAGAGTGTTAACACGAAAAAGCAAATGGTTACACAGAGAGCGGAAAGGTTGGGAATGTACTAAGATTGAAGCAAAGCTCATAAATTCTCTAAAATGTAGATTTTTTTCATTTGCTTGCTGTTGTATATCTGACACAATGCTTGCATCAATTTACAAAATTGAAAAAATTCCCAATAAAGAAAATCGTCTTTCTTGCTGAATATTGATACGATATAGAAAGCAAATAATATTTTAAAGAAAAGATGAAGGTAATCAGAAAAATGAAACCACCACAGGAACCAATCAGTCTTTAATCCCAAATACCCGCAAAATGAAGATAAAATGTAACCTTAGACTTAGTGGATAGTCACAGTAGAAGTTATATTAAAAGGATTAGAGAATTACTTTTCAACTATAAAACAGAAGTCATAGGAACATGTGAAACTCTTAAATACGAGAATGCCAGGGCTAGAGAGAGGCCTCAGTGTCTGAGAACCCTGACTGCTCTTCCAGAGGATCTGGGTTTGAGAATGAGCACACACAAGACAGCCTACAATGGTCTGCTGTAGGCTGAACAACTGAACTCTAGTTCAGTGGGTTCTGCATGCTCTGCTCTACAGACACTAGGCATACACGTAGTGCATAGACATCCAGACAGGTAAAGCACCCTATACATAAGGAAAAAAATTAAAGAAAAAATGAAAAGTTTTATTATTTGTAGCTATTTAATTTCGTAATGACTTCATAGAATGGGCCATAGAATTAGGGAGAGTGAACATTGAAATGCTTCTAAAGTGCTTATCGGTCTATAATGAGAATTGTTCAGAGGAATACATAAGACATATAACAACTGAAATATGGGTAGCTTTCTTAGAAGGTAGTGACACATTTTACCAAAAAGTCAGCAATATGAAAATCATTTATTCCATGCAAAAATTGTACAAATGAAGAGACTCCGAAGACACAACACAACACTCTGCTTTTGTGTTCATTCACGATGATGTGTGGGGAGTAGATAACCTCTCAGTCAGTGTCAGATTCTTAGGACCAGTAAGTTTAATCCTCTAGAACCCGCACATTTAAGCAATGGCTACTTACACTTTATACGTTGTCCTTGGCGATGGCCTCCTGATTTTTACCTGAAATCACAAGCTGATTCTAACTACAGATCTTTAATTTTAGACACACCTGCAAAGAAGATCCAAAGCAGCAGCAGAAGGGTTCAAGGTAAGGGCATCAAATATGCTAAGACGTGTTTGACTTGTTTGGCTGTGGTGTAAGTCACGTGGACTATGAAAGTTTGACCGTAAGCCAACCCAGTATATAAAACATTGACTCTAGCTGGGCGGTGGTGGCGCACACTTTTAATCCCAGCACTCGGGAAGCAGAGGCAGGTGGATCTCTGTTGAGTTCGAGGCCAACCTGGTCTACAAGAGCTAGTTCCAGGACAGGCACCAAAGCTACAGAGAAACCCTGTCTTGAAAAACAAAAAACAAAAAAAGAAGAATATTGACACTAAGTAATTGCATATGTTTTTGTTTTCCAGTTTTATTTTATTTCCATATTTATTCCATTTATTTTATTTCCAACGTTTATTGAGTTCCTGTGGATTTCACATCATGCATCCTGGTTCTGCTTATCTCCTTGTCCCCTTGCTTCTGCCCTCAGCCCATGCAACCTTCCCCCCCACCAAAATACAAAATTTAAAAGAAAACCTGAAAAGAAACCAAACAACAAAAGAAGAATCTTGTGTGGAAGCTGTAGTGTGGCCCATTGAGTCACAAAGTGTACCCTTTAGTCCATCCTTCTATACTTTTAAGTGCTCATTCCTATGAGTCTTTGGTCTAGTTCAAGGCCTCTGGTGGCTTTACTAGTATAATGGACTCTCTCCAAAGCTCCTCTTGGGTATCTCATTGTTGTACTAATACAGTAGAGATACTGCTGTTTCAGATCTGTAGGTTCATCCCCTTCGCTTGCTCCAAATGTTCATAGATGAGGTGGATGTTGGGGTGGACCAACTCATAGCTTTTGTTCTGGGTCTAGATGGGAGATGGGCTGATCAGTCCACCAGTTTTTGCTCATCATGGCTGCCCAGGTGAGCTCCTCTGCACTGCCTCAGATAACTCACCCAATGTAGCCTGCAGAAAGGAGCAGGGCCAGTTCTCCTGCTCTCCGGTCCTCAGACCTGGACCACTCACTCAAACCACCAGGACCAGGTCTACTGTTTTGTCCAGGCAAAGTGCAAGGCCCTCTCTTCCAACTGATGCAGGAGATAGGCGGGGGCACCAGCTCTCCTCTCATGCCCTCAAGGCTGGCTCAACTGCACCTCTGAATTGTATGTTTTTAAATAAAAGATTTATCATGAATTTCTTAGGGGCACACTTCCATCTTCTAGAGACTTAAAATCATAGGTTTTATACTTTCATACACTTTTAATTAAGGCATAATGTTTTTCTCACAATAAAGTGAAGATAGTATTCAGACAACATGATCTAAATAAATCTTCTTACAAGGAGCAAGGATCGCTTTGGACAGATTTGTGCACCGGGCAGCCCGGTCTTACCAGGGAGGTTTTGTCCCACTCCTATCTAACCACTGTCATTTCCTTCTACTCAGGATCTAGAAGACGATCGAGGGAAGGCCGTTCTCAGTGACAACCCGGAGTTCAGACAGCAGAGTTTATGTAACCAACAACCGGATTTTCAAGGGGAATTGTAAGAGCCACACTGATTTCAGAATCTGAAATGCCAACAAGCAGAGAAGATTTGTCAAGCAAGTCTGAACACAGATTTAATTCCTTTGTTTCTGAATGAGAAACATAAGGGAAACAGTAGTTAGTCTCCAGTGGGGTAGGAACTGAAAGACACATAGGACCATGCAGGGCTTTTATTATCTCAATGAGAAGAGTTCTGATTGACTTGGGAATCAACCGAAGATCAACCTAGCGGCCAGATCCACTGCAGCTGTGTCTTTGCTCTGTGAGCTCTTACCTCCTTGAGAAGAGAGAGGCTGAATGCTCTTCACAGAAAAAAACCAAAGCATACAGTTGACTCTCCATGGAAGGCTAGGCTGTCAAAAGGGGTGTTCAGTACACAAGCAAATGAACCAACCACGTTACAACCTGTGGCGTTACATATTTCTCATGCAATGTGGGTTTCCTGCTAAATTTTGTTAGTTTTACACTTGATTTATACTCTCGAGATGTTTGTCATATGCTTTTTGCAATACACATGTTTTGTCTCAAACATTTCAATAAAACCATTTTTCAGGTATAAAGAGAGTTACTTCAAATTGGGTAATTCAGAAAACTCAAGGTTTAAGTTAAAAATGAGTTTCGACTTTGGAATAGGACTCTACCTTTTTATTGTTAACAAGTACTCAATAAAGGAAATCAAATAAAATTAGTGTTGCTCAAAATTCTCAAAGTATTATGTGATATGAAAGATCACTACACAATGGGATAATTGTGAATTATTAATAATGTGTCTACTATAACCCCGGACCTGTGCTAAGTTGTCAAAATTTAGAAAGTTATCCTCCTCAAAAGGCAAAAAGTCAACCAGTTACTCATAATATAAAATAGGCTGAGATGAAAGAAACAGGCCATGCTACACACGACATCAGTTAACAATTCCTGAGCGTGGTGCAATGTGAGTCCCAGATGCCCTTCAAGAAACTGAAAGTAACCAGAGCATCAACTGAGTGCCATAGAAGAGGAACCCAGTGGTTTATCCAGAATGTCCCATTGTCATTCATTACCTGACACCAGTATCTAAAAAACAGTTTTTAGTCAGGTGTGTTTATCTGTGCACCCATGCTCGTTGTATGCAAATATACAGGTATGATTATTTCGGATCTGGACGGCTGGAAACAAATGAGCAGCCTCTGTTTACATTCATACACGTAAAATATATAAATCTCTAAGAATTTTAAATGAAAAAGTAATCCAAAACTTTCCCTAATTTCCCAGAATAATACATCAAAATGTTTCCTTTATTTTAATAAGTCATGACTAGTACAACAAAACCAGAAAAAAAAATATTCCAGAAACCGCACCAAGATATGGAGAATGAACATTTTCGGAAAATAGGTCACTGAGGAAATTAGAGAGGGAATTTAAAAACTCTTAAATAAGAATGAAAAGAACACATCTCCCCAGAACTATTGGGACATAGCCAAGGTAGTTCTGAGAGTGAAGTTCAGAGGCTACAAGTGTTTATATTAATCAGAAATACCTCAAATAAAAAGCAATGGACCTCCAAGTCCTAGGTAAACAAAGGCAAGCTAAGACCCAGGGCATCAAAGATCAGCAAAGAAATTCAAGGGAATCAAGGGCCAACAAGACAATGCACAGAACTGAGAAAATAAAGATCTCGTTTTTAATAAACAAGACTGAAAAATCTCTAGTCATCAAAGCAAAGAGACCCAAATTAATAAAAATTGGACGTAGAATGGGTAGTTAATACAGATCCTAATGAAACACAGAGAATCATTTGCTAGTACTTTGGAAACATATACTCTAAATTTAAAAAAATATGTGGGTGAAACTGATAAATTCCTAGACATATATGACATATCAAAATTAAATCAAGAACATATAAACAATTTACACATACCAATAATAGTCAACAAAATTAACATCGGGTTAAAAATTTCCCAACAGTAAAGGCTGGACTAAAATCTATGCTTTACCTAGACTCTGGACTACCTGGATCAAACAACACAGCCACTGAATAGAGCCCAGGTCAGGGCAAACTCTGCAGCGAAAGTGAACCTGATTGTAAGAACCTGTGTCATCCTCCTTAACAAGACAGAGCATGGAGCAGCAAGAGGGCTCAGCAGGTAAAGCCATCTGTCAGCAAGTCTGAGGGCCTGAGTCTGATCTTCAGGACTCACATGGTGGAAAGAGAGAGCCAGCTCTCAAAGATTGTCCTCTGAATAGCACATGCACCATTGTGTGCTTGTGTGGGCACACACACACACACACACACCCAACTAGTAAATAAACAAATACAATACAGACAACTGAAGGCGATCAAGAGATACAAATTAGAAAAGAAGAAGTCAATCATTATTTTCAGATGACACGATAGTATACACAAGTGACCCTAAAAAGTCCACAAAGGAACTTCTGTAGCTGATGAACACTTGCGACCAAGTGACTGGATACAAGATTAGCTCAGAAATATCAGTAGCCCTCCTATGTATAAATGATAAATAGACTGAGAAAGAAATCAAGGAAACAATACTCTTCACAAAAGCGTCAAATGACATAAAATATCTTGGGTAACTAAACAAGTAAGCGAAAGACTTTTATAATAAAAACTTCAGGTCTTTGAAAAAAGAAATTGAAAGGGATATCAATTGGAAAGATCTCCCCTCTCATGGATCAGTGGGATTAGCATAGTAAAAATGGTCATCCTACCAAAAGCAATCTACAGCTTCAACAAAAACCCATTAGAATTCCAACAATTCTTTACAGATCTTAACAGGACAGTTCTTAGCTTCATATGGGAAAAAGCCTAAAGCAATCCTCAACAATGAAGGAATTGCTGGAGGTCCCGCCATCCCCCATTGCAAGTTGTTACTACAGGGCTATAGCAATAAAAACCACATAGTATTGGACACACTAATCAATGGAACAGAATTGAAGAACTAGACATAAATTCACACAACTATGGACCTGATTTTTTATTTTAAAAAATCCAGAAATACACACTGGAAAAAGGACAGCATCTTCACCAGTGTTGATCAAACGGGAGGTCAGCATGTAGAAGAATCTAAATAGATATATACTTATCACCCTGCATAAAAGTCCAAGTGGATCAAAGACCTCCATATAAGTCCAGATAAGCCAAACCTGATAGAAGAGAGAGTAGGGAACCCATTGGCACAGGAGACAACTTTCTCAACAGAACACCGATAGTGCAGGCACTAAGATCAACAATAAATAAATGGGGCCTCATGAAACTGGAAAGCTTCTGTAAAGCAAAAGACACTGTCACTAAGACAAAATGCCAGCTTATAGAATGGGAAAAGATCTTCATCTAATTAATTCAAAATATATAAATAACTCAATAATCTGTACATGAAAAAGCCCCCCAAATAATCCAGTTTAAAAATGGAGTACAGATCTAAACAGAGAATTCTCAATAGAGGAATCTCAGATGACTGAGAAACAAAGAAATGTTCACCACCCTTAGTTGTCAGGGAAAGCAAATCAAAACTAAGTTGAGATTCCATCTTACACCTGACAGAATGGTTAAGATCGGTAACACATGGGACATTTGAGGGGAGGATGCTGGTGAGCATGTGAAGCAAGGAGAACACTCCTCCATTGCTGGTAGAAGTGCAAACTTAACACAGCCACTGTGGCAATCAGTATGGCTACTCAGAAAATTGAGAATTGATGCACTTCAAGACCCAGCTACACCACTTTTGGTGCATATAGCCAAAAGGCATTGCATTCTACCACAAGAACATTTGTTCAACTATGTTCTTTGTGACTTTTTTCATAATAGCCAGAAACTGGAAGCAACCTAAATGTCTCTCAATGAATGGATGGATAAACAAAATGTGGTGCATTTATACAAAGGAGTATTACTCGCTATTAAAAAAGTGGCATCATTATATTTGCAGGCAAATAGATACAACTAGAAAAAAAATCACCCTGAGTGAGGTAACCTCAACCCAGAAAGGCAAATGTGGTATGTATTCACTTATAAGTGGATATTAGCTGTTGGGCAAATGATAGTCAAGCCACAGTCTACAGACCCAGAGAGGTTAGGTAAAGAGGAGGTGTAGGGAGGGAAGCGTGGATCTTCCTGGGAAAGGGCCATAGAATAGATTTGGTGGTGGACTGGGATAGGTACGAAAGTGGGAGGAATAAGGTGGGGAGAATGGAGGGAAAGAGTGCAGGGAGATCCAGATGGAGTTGGTGGATTTGGGAGGTGGTCAGGTAACCTAGTGCAGTAGAAACAGCTTGGAATCTATAATGGCGACCCTAGTGAGGATTCCTACTAATGGAGGGTATAGAGTCTGAACTGGCCATCTTTTGTAGCCCAGCAACACTTTGAGTGGTGGGACTGGGTTACATCCGGTCAAGTCGTTGGCTGAGGAAGTCCTGTAGAGATCCCCAAACAATGCAGGCTGATGGTAAGCAAGAGGGTCACTCCCCAAAATTGACAGTGGGACTGCATTGCTGAGGACAACATCCACACAGCTCATTGAAAGTAGAGAGGTTAAGTTGGCATGGGCGTGGATTCTTCACCCCTATGTTCTAGTCTTTTTTGGCATGAGAAAGTACTCTGCAGGCTATGGAAAGAGAAACCTGGACACCAGCACAGCCACAAAACCCTACCCCTATCATGTGTCCTGCCTGCAAGCTGTGCTGGGGTGCAGAACTTGTGAGAGTGGCCAACCAAAGTTTAATTTAACTTGAGACCCACACCATGAGAAGGGCCCAATGCCTTACCCTACCTGGATGGTCAGGAACTGGAGAGTGAACAGCCCAGGGACCTAGGGCAGAACAAAACACAACTGGAAAAAAAAACCATAAAGTGATTCCTGCTACATTCATAGATTCATAGATTGGTGCCTTGTCCAGGCTACCTCTGGCAGCAGATGGGAGCTGGGTGCAGAGACCCATAGCCAGACATTATGCAGAGAATAAGAGGTAAAGACAGGAGATAGAGGATGAGGGAGAAGGGGAAGGGAACCAGGGAGAGGGGTAAGGGCTATTTGTTCCAGAAGGACAGAGAGGAGACAGATGTGGCACAGGGGAAACTGGCACTTTATAAAGGTAAAGGGGGAAAACCCCATGTTAGAATGAGGTGTGTAATTTTAATTGGGCATGCTAATTAGGTGAGCCAAAGAGGGCTTTTGATTGCTGGACTTCAGTACTTTGATAACTGGACCTTAGTAGTCAACCTCAAGAGAAAGAAGTGGCCAAAGAATGGAAGACCTTGGGGGCTAGCTTTAGAAATGCAATCTAACAGCTTTTAGTAAGGAAGGGGAAAACAGGGAGAAGGGCAAGGCCTGCCAGAGCCTTGCTCCAGTGAGCTAGTGTTCCTTCAGAGTGGATCTGAGGGAGAAGGGAGGTGGTGGGCGACGCTGGGAGGAGTGAAGGGAAGGAAGGCTGCCATTGGATTGGATCAGATGAGACAAGAATCTATTATCAATCTTTTTTTTTTTTGACATTAACACGCCTTTGCTCACTGTGAGTTCAAAAAGGGGACAACTTCAATTCTGGGCCTCATTCTTGAATTTCTTTTCACCAAGCTCCTACATCATTTGCCCTAGAAAAATCTGGTTTCAGTTTTTTCTGATTTCTCTGCTTAGTCAGTCACTGTGACCTTCATTTTCTGCCACCCAGTATTTGCAGCCTCCTGGCGCATCACGTGAAGGTCTGGGTTTGGTTGCTGCTTTTGCTCCATTAACAAGCACTGAATCCTAGATTGTGCGTGACTCTCCTCCCCATACCACCCATCAGTCCTCACTCAGCTCCATTCACGTTTGCTCTGGAAGCCAGACAGACATCACGAAATAGAAGAGATGCCATCTTTTGGACATTGAGGACATGGAACTTGCCAAGCACCCTGATAATTCTTCAAGTTAGCTGCAATTTTTATCTACATTTGGGAGAAGAGGGCATTGTCAAAAGACATTTTTTTTTCAGATTGGCAGAGAAAAGAAACCAAATTTGAATACATAGCGCATGGCTTTGGAGTTTGAGCTCCTTCTACACATGCTGGCACGGAGAAATCATACTTTGCACAAAGGGGACCAGATTGTGACAACAGCAATCCGAAGAGGTATCCTCATGGGTCAGGCAGGCCACTGCCATGACAAAAGAGCAACCTCTGAACAGGAAAGACGCTCTCCTGGGTCATCCACTTCCTCCTGTGCTGCTTTGACCATCATAACACACTACAGAGATCTCCATATTGATGTGACCTTCTTTCAGAAGCACAGAGGACTTTGCGCCAGCATTGATGTGCTTAACCAGCATCACAGACCTATGTCACGCAAATGTCACAGTGTGAACCAGTGCAGAATTGTCAATAAGAAGCAGTCTTGAGGTTATCTGGAAAGGAGGTATCTGGGAAATGCAAACTCATCTCTCTTTGGAGTCAAAAAGATCAGTTGCGGAAGACGCAGAGGTTAATGAACTCCTGTGGACAAGCTAAGCAAAGCCAAGGGCTTCAGTCAGCTACGCTCTCCAGGAATTTCACCACACCGAGCACAGCTGGTGGGTTTGATGCTACACAGATAGCATTTTAAAGTGAATGTCTTGATTGGTGATTTTTGAACATTTGTTTTTATTTCATGTGCTCTGGTGTTTTTTTGCCTGCATGTATGTCTGTATGCGGGCGTTAGAGCCCCTGGAACTGAAGTTACAGACAGTTGTGAGTTCCCATGTTGGTGCTGGGAATCGAAACCAGGTCCTCTGAAGGAACAGCCAGTTCTCTGAAGCACTGAGCTATCTCCAGAGCCCTGATTGGTGATTTTTATTACACCCTATGCATCTATTTTCATGAATCCTCAGGGTCTGTGCGACACACATGGGCAATATAGATACACAGTCTCAATGAAATGACTGATCTGATGATATAAAAGAAAGACACATTTTTCATTTGCTTTATTCTGGTAGATAAATGTTGGTTTTTTACTATTAATGTGTTTTGTCTAATGTTACTTCATCCTGGTAGAAAAGTCTGGCATGGTAATGAATACTTGGGTACCATTAACATCAAAAGTTTCTAACTCCATGACCTCGATCAGCAGGTCTTTCTTCGGTGACAAGTCCTGAGATAGAGGACCAGCCTAGAAAGTAAGAAGATAGAAATTTTTGAGATCAGGAGGCCTTGCACAAGCTGACTTACGCCAAGCACATTTATAAAGAAGTACAGCATCTTCTGTTCTATTTCCAGGGCCAAAGTAGGGCAGAGTCAGCAGCAGCTACCATACAATGAGACCGTCTGCAGTAGGCTTGTCAAGCTGTGTTGCTCTAGGGAAACCAGGGGGATCTCAAGAGCCTTACAGACCAAGCCCACAGCAGCCATGGGAATGATAACCCCAGCCTCTTCACAGAGAAAGGCCAAGTTCCCAGGAACTGAAAGCTCAATTCCTTTGAAGCTCTGGCTCCAGGCCCCTCCTGGCCTTGCCAAGTCTGCTCCTGAGCAGGGGACACAACCCTGTGGCCTTTCTGGCCTTTCATCGGGGCCTCTGAGAGAGCCTTGGATCTGTCCAGTTCTCAACACCTCCAGCCCGTTTAATCTCCTTCCCTGGCTCTCTGCGAAGCTACCCTTTGCTCTCACTAATTACGGTGCTTTGTATCTTCGTGATTTTAAACTAACACCATGTCAGGCCTCCAGACTTGCATTCAGCACAAGCCTACATCACTCCTGATCTCTGGACTGTGCCTCAAAGTAAGTTACAAGACTTCTTCTCTTATAGTGGTCTGTCAGCTCACATGCCTCAGGTCCCATTTCACGCTCCTCTTACCTGACAGAGGGTTTTGCGACAGCGCTTGTCAGCACACTGTAGGCAACCACGCCTAGCTCCTGAATTTACTCCTCTGCAAACACGAAACTGCACATTCCTGCCACCATTTCTATGAAATTAAAGGTTTTTAAATGCCGTATATTTTTTCATTTCTATTTCTGTGGTTCCCAATAAAACGTGGGTTCCGCTCGATCGTGTTTGACAAAGGGTGGTTGGAACGCGTTCATTTGCTTCTCCGACAAGTTTATTAAATGCTTTGAACTGCTTTTCCGAAACAAGACGGCAGTTTCTGGTTGCTCGGGCAGTGATGCTCCTTGCCATCTTCAAGAGTCATTCTAGAACAATAAGGCAATAAACAACCCGTTTGGAGGGAAAGACAGCTTGAGAAGCCTCCCAGGCTGCTGTTCATCTGTGCACATCTGTTGGTGGTTATTAGTCACAAGAGAACGCCTGAGAGTTAACAGGTTTCCGTTATGCTCTCCCTCCTTCAAAGTTTCTCCCTGTTGGCCAGCCACTGTTAGATGCTGACTTCACTGGCTCTCCTATGGTCTGAATGGCAAATGCCTTCCATAGACTCAAGTTTAAAGATCCCTTCCCCGGGTTTGCTGCTATTTTAAAGGCTGTGAAGCTTTTAGGAGGTGACCCAGCTGGTGATGAGATTTACCAAAGACAGGACTTTGGAGGCTATGCCTGCCTCTAATTCCACCAGAATGTAACAGCAACAGCGGTGTGTGCCACCATTATGGATGGAGCTACTCTGCCCTGCCTTGCCGCTGTGACTAGCCACACTGAATCATTCCTCTCGTCCATTGCGCTTGTCAGCTATTTTGTAAAGATCCATCAGAAATGTAAATAATACGGACTTTGTTTCCTGCCGTAATGACATCCATTGGTTTGAACCGTGGTTCTAAGTATTCTCCACGACCTTCTCTCCTACAAGAATGTTGGCCAAAAGTCACTGTACGTTGTTCCCCACTTTGTCTTGCTAATGGTTATTTGGCTCTTTGGGGCATGCCGCTAACGAACAATTGTGCTTGGCAAAAGGATTGTCCTGTTGTGTAGCTGACTTCCCTATAACAGCACCACTTACAAAGATAGGCCATGGGTAACTCGTAAACCTGCTGGGTTTTATTATCCAAATGTGGCAATTACCATTTATCCTAGAGCAGGCGTGCCAGATCCATGCAGAGTACAGACAAATGAATAGACACAGAGTGGAGAATGCTACAACCTAACTCAGCACAGCATTTCTCTCAACGTAATGAATAGATGGGAATAGGCCCCAGGGAAGCATTTCAAATGTTATATGCTCACATCAATAACTGACTATGACTCATTATTTTTAGCCATAGTCTCCTGTTTTTCTAGTCAGGTGTTTATTAGCCAGAATCTATTAGTCTGCAAGTAACACAAAACTAAACTTTATTAAGCTTGGGAAAAGAAAAAAAAATAATTCTTTGTTTATATACTAGCAAATGAATCAAGTAACTTGCACATTTCAAGAATTAACCACAAACCAAAATTTAGGGGTATGGCTCAGGACTACATAAAAAGCTCTATTTTGCTGTATTAGCTTTGTATTGTTGTTTTGGGATTATGAAGGTTGTTGCCCTTGCTTGGTTGTCTACATATGGTAGCTATTGACAATTTATAAGTTACCAGGCAGAAGGAAAGCTGAATGCTAAGAAAGAAAGTGATTAATTGTCCACGAGTCGCATGTTTGCACTTTGTAGTAGGAGCAGAGCGGGCTGCATTCCCATCGGCCATTGGCTAGCTTTACCCGAAATAATTACACGGAAACTGTATTTTTTTAAACATTGTTTGGCCCATTATCTGTAGCCTCTTATTAGCTAACTCTTACATATTGATCTAACCCATTTCTAATAATCTATGTAACACCACGAGATGATGGCTTACCAGGAGGATTCTAACCTACAACTGTCTCGGAGAGGAGAGTCATGGCGACTGCCTCATTGCCTTCTTCCCAGCATTCTGTTCTGTCTACTCCACCTACCTAAGCTGCTGTCCTATCAAAAGCCAAGGCAGTTTCTTTATTAACCAATGAAAGCAATACATAGACAGTTAGCCCTCCTCCATCAGCACTTTGACTCAATCACTGCAAGCACTACACCACACACACACACACACACACACATATGGAACACATTTTCAAACTGCTAAATCTATGTTATCAAAAGCTGGAATATACATAAGCATGTACCTACCTAGGGCACTATTGTTTCTTACTGTATTTTGAATATTTTTGTCCCAGATTCATAAATAATCCTAACCTCCAATGGAGTGACAAGAAGAACCCTGGGAAGGCAATTAGCTTGTGAGTATAGCCTCCTCATGAGCAGGACTCATGCCCTTATGAACTCATGGAATATTTACAACTGTGCAGAGGGATCCATCAGATAAACCTTTGAACACAGTAGGACATCAGTATAGAAGGTATTTCAACTAGAGTAGAAAATTTCTCTTATATGCATATTGTCACATAAACACTCTATAAGACGAGAACAAGAATCACCCTAGCAGGTCAATCAGACAAATGAAGGGAGGCTATGCACCCTGATGGACTTTACAGGCCGGGTATTGGAGGTTAAAAGAGGATGATATGGAATGGAGGTAGGGTGACCGCTGCTGTAGAGATGACAATAGAGAAGACAGAAGCTCAAGAGGAGCTGAGGGACTGAACATGTCAACCAACGATGGAACAAGAAGAACAACCGCGGTGGGGGAAGAACGCTTACTGACTACTGCAGCGTAGATGTCCTGGCGAGTTCCAGTGGGCATATTAAGAACAGAAGCCGAGAACGGCTGTATGGGTTAAATGAAGAGTACAAGGATTAAGTTGGTTTCCTGGAATGTTTGGGTGAAGAGAAATCTAAAGTGTGTGTTACAAAAAACAATGCATTTCAAGTTAGAAACTATCAGTGAAAGTGTTCTGCAAGGCCAACAGTTAAAGAACACATATACAATGTCTTACTAAATCTTCCAGGTAACTAGTCAGGGTAAACATGTGTTTATATTTTATTCAATCAGTTGTTTATTACCTCATGATATTTTTCCACCAAAATTTCTTACATGAATTACTGCATGGAACCTTTTGTTCCCTGCTATCAATATTTTTAAAAATGACTCACTTACTCTTAAAGTCACTTAAGGTCACCCCACAACTTCAAGATTAAAGCCAAACTCATTCTTTTGGTTCCTCCTCATCAATCCTACCTCTTGGACACTTTCCACTCCATTTATTTAGTTATTTCAGAACTACAGTGAAGAGTTTAAGAGCGCCTTCACCTCGTGTCTTCTTTATTGTGTTTAGGATGAACATTCCCTTAGAAAACCCTATTTAACAATTGCCAACCTCACACTGCCACCCGCGTCTGTACACCTCACAGAGAACCCCCCTTTTCATCTGACTAACATCTCTTTTAAGTGTCAGCCAAAGAGCTGCCTTCCCTAGCATGTTTTCCATCATTCCTCAGTTTCTTTGATCTTCTTATTCCAAAAGCACGCTTCACCCATGATCTCACCTATTAATTGATTTTCCTATCACAACTGGAAGACACTAAAAGATTTGTCGGGTGACAGATAACACTTCACGACTTTTACAGATCTGGATAGTGACTTCTTACAAGATTTGGCATCAGACAGATAAAAATAAAATATCTGGAGTGGAGTGAGAGAGGATACTGGGGAGAGAACAGAGATTTCTAAACGTTGGAAGGCACCCAGTAAATCCCAGTTGCCACGCTCGAACTCATGAACTACTATTGGCTTGAGTGAGCATCCATTCCTGGGAAGTAAGGAGAAAAGTGACTTCACTGCTGTGTTTGTAGGTCTGAAGTCACCCTTAATTAGAAGAACACTTGGTTTCTCAGCTTAGCATATACTCAGAACTGCAGATGTCAGATTTTGGCACAACTGAAATAAATAAACTTACCAAACAACAACAAAAAATATATTCACTACTTGAACCAGATAGAACATTAGAGAGGAAAAATTAGCGTTAATGGCAAACACATTTTCTTCAAAATGAGCCGCACATTTTTTGAAGAAAATTCTTGCCTCCATATGGCTTGCTAATCTGCGAGATTTGATTTCCTTACTAAAACTAAAGAAAACAGGGGGATGAGAAACTTTACCAATTGAATAGTGCATAAAAATAAAAACTGGGGCTTCTTTGGCATGGTCCTGCATGCATATTTTTAGATTGATTGAGCACTGATAGAACTTGCAATCTGCCCACCTCTGTTTAACACAGTGCTTCCCTGTTTTCATCTGTAGAACTTCTGTGTTATTCGTCAAACAAATATCAGGTCAAAGACGAACCTGCCTGCTGCAGATGCATCCAAATGCCATGTCAGGAAAAAGGAAACCTTTAAAAGAAGGAAGAGGAGGAGAATGAGGATGAAGAGGAGGAGGAGGAGGAGGAGGAGGAGGAGGAGGAGAAGCAGAAGCAGAAGCAGAAGCAGAAGCAGAAGCAGAAGCAGAAGCAGAAGAAGAAGAAGAAGAAGAAGAAGAAGAAGAAGAACTTGCCTCTCAATCTACTTTTTCTTGTTGTTCACGAGTTTGTAAGTCATTGTTAGAATTATTCATCATGACTGTATATTCATTAAATGATTAGTTCTTGAAAGAACATGTCCCTCTCATTCCAGGACACATGGCCTTTAATCCCAGCCCTCTGGAGGCAGAAATGGGCAGTTCTCTGTGAGTTTGAGCCCTGTCTTGTCTACACAGCGAGATCCTGTATTAAGAACCAAACAATAGAATTCTGCAGCTCCCATTTTTAAGTGAAGTCAGTGGGTTTTGATTTTGCCAGCATTCTCACTCTGAACTTGTCTTTATGAATTTGAAACTAATTCTCATCTCCCTTTGAGGTCACCAAACTCATTGGTCCAAACCTCTCTTTTTTACCCACCTCTCAGCCCAATCTCAGGTCACACACTCAGCCACTGCTTAAGCCAGACCCTGGGTTTACTAAGAAGCACACAGAAGACACTCACAACAGATGATGCTGAAAACACTGGGTGCCACTTGTCACATCCAAGACATAGACTCAAGTGTCAGCACTGTGAGCTGCGTATGGCACAAACAGCACTGAAGAATATAATTTTCATTTATATAATGAAAACTAAATATATGGAAAATGGTTTTCTTATTACTGGAGCAAAATTAAAAATCAAAAACTTAGTTATTAAAATGATTTTCCTAAAGTTGTTTCCTCTGGTCATATTGCAATAGTTTTGTAGTTCTGTTTTTAGAGATGTGTTTATAACATTAAAACAGTTTGTTTTTATTTATGGACAGGATCATCTGAGACAAACACAAGATCTTCATTTTACAATCCAAACAAGTTTTTTTTTATTTGCTTGGGACAGGATCTCACTTTATAACCCGAACTGACCCAAAGCCCTAAATCCACTGGGATTAAAGGCATGTACCACCATGCCTTGCTCAAACTCAGAATTTTTAAACTATGCTATCCAGACATCCCGACTCCTTATAAATACTGTTTTTTTCTAATCAAAATTAAAGCACATCACTAACTAATGACATGAACCATCTTTGATTCCTGGAATAGTGATATTACAAAATAAAGTCAAGCCAGTTCCTGATCCAGTGCTATAGAATGTACAAGAACTTCCCTGTCTTTTACGGAAGATCCTCTGAAACAGCATGGCCACCTAAACATGAGCTGCAATAACAACACCAGTCAACATGCTAAAGCAGATGGGGGAAATCTCATGAGCTTCCCATCCATACATGACAATCTGCAATCAATGACCGATGAGAGAGGGAAAGTCAGCCTTATCCAGGGATGAATTCTTCGACTGATTATCCAATCCCAAAACGCATGTCCATACTAACAATGCTAAATGAACTCAGGAAGGCATATTGACTATATGTATATATGGTCAATAATTTGAGAGGGTATAGAGGGATATAGGAGGAGGGAGAGGGAGGACTGAGAATGATAATATAAACACAGTACTCGTGTATGAAATTCTCAAAAAATATGTTTGAAGTTTTAAAAATTAAAATTAAAAGTGTAAGAGGAGAGCCAGTGAGATATCCCAGTGGGTGAAGATGGCTGTCACCAAAACCTGTTGACCTAAGTTAGAACTTACATAATAGAAAGGAAACCACCTCCTCCTCTAATCACCAGCTATGCTCATGGCATGTGCACGCATGCATGCACACACATGCACACACATGCATGCACATGCACGCATGCAATGCACGCACGCACACACACACATATGCACACACATGCATGCATGCAACGCACGCATGCACATATGCACACACATGCACACAGATCCATGCACAACAAAATAATAATGAACATTTAAAAAAGTGCACGAGGGATGACTGGAAGTGACATAAAGAGAGAATTCACGAGATATTGGCGAGCGGCCTCATATGCCTGGTTACTGGGCTGGGGAAGTTTTGTAAAATATCCACCCACTGTGATTTGTTTCTCAGTATTCACCGGCAATATGTAGACCCTTAAGTTCCAGTTAGATGGAAAAAGCAAAACATAGGAACGTCTACAAAGTTAGATGGACCATCACCAGGAAATTTGGCATGTTCCCTTTGGGATGAAAACAACCTAAACATTGCTGAGGTCATGTGTTCGGGGTCACCTATTAATCACTCTCGGGTGGGAGCAGCCCACTCAGGTCAAACTCTGAGAATGTATGACAGCTGACATCAACAACCATCCACGTTGTGGTAACATGCAGATACGAAAAACAAACAAGAAGTAAAGAGTCTGGAAAGTGCGTTGGGAATGCCAGCATCAACTGTGGGCAGGTCTAGATCCAACATTGGGTGTTTCTCTGAGCATACACCTCATAGCTGTCTTCAGAGGAGAGGGCCATTCTTCTCCCTCTGCCACATCTGAGGACTAGCAGACACCCCTGCCTGCTGTTTCAGAGTAACTACGAGATGAAAAGAACCACGGCACTTTTCAATGCAAGCCAAGCTCATCTCTTAGAAGGGCTTTAGTGATGGAAATTAGCTGTGCAGATTTAGAAGGACCACAGGAATAATTACAGAAGGGGTCATTGATGTCCCAATGCTGATAAATATTCTGACCTTTAAACTCTATTTCTCCATATTCCATTTTCACATTATAGTTGTGAGTTTTAGTTCTACATCTAATTTTGATCTTATCATTTAATTCTAAATAAAATAGTGACTGTTTATATGAATATTTATTTGTACTTCCCAGCATATTTCTTCTCGCCTGGTTCTTTATCCTCTCCTGCCTTTTCTTCTTAACCTTTTTCTTTATAGCCCACATAAAGCAAACTAAAGTCCTGTAGTTGTTTTCTTTAGTTCAGCCTTCATCCCAAAATGTTCTCTTCATTTACTGGATTGCATTAATTTATGTTTTCCCAAGAATGATTTATTTCAGTTTAAACTTTGGAAGACATCTTGACAGCATATGAAATAACTGGAATGTCTCTCCTTGGCAACCAAAGGTTTCGGTATATTGCCCTATAATTCCCAGAAGTCCTTTTGAAAAGTTAGCCAGTTTTGTTCCTTTGATTTTACTGTGTATTTAGCTTTGTTCTGATGGCTTCAAGCTTTTTTCAAACCCGTGTTTAGTAGTTAAGTTCCCTGATAGGTGAAGCTATTTTTGTATTGTGCCTACTTGCATGGTTTAAGAGTTTGGACATTTAATTTGTCAGCAATATTTGCATCCTTCCCTTTCTCTTCTTCTTACGGGACTTTTATTAAATGTATCATCCATTTCTTTCTCCTGTTCCAGTCTTATTGGTCGAGCCTAGTACTGGACTCCTTTGGATGTGATTTGGATAGATCATCTTCTAACTGTTCTTAATACACTATTTTGCTTTATATAGAAAGCACAGCAGATTTCTAGCTCATAATTCCCCAAAACCACAGTAGATCGAGTCTGAAACATTAGTGGTCCCAACTCAGCTCCCCCTCTAATTGCCAACACAGCTATAAAGACTGACAAAAGTCTTGATGTGGAGAACATCAGTAAAATTCAGGTTCTTGCCCTACCATTAGTAGAGGGGGCTTCTTAAACTATGTGAAACTGTCAGAGCTTTCACTCCGCCTTCGCAGAGGGAAAATTCCAACTCTTGTCTTCTCCAGAAGCCCAGAGTCAGCAAATACTCCTGAATAGCAGACTCAAGTTTCCAATGTGTTGCTTTAGGCCAGCACAACCACTAAAATTGCTACTTTAGCTTCCTTTGCCCCCTACCCCGAAACATTGTCAGTGCTAAGCCCAATCATTAGTTTGTCCACACAGTCAGCAAATGTCTCTGTGGGCAGAGGGTGCCAGGAGGGAAAACACTGGAACATGTACAGCTCCTACGCTGTACCATTAGTTCATTTGTTTCTCATCCCTTCTAAAACTTTCTGCACAATTCGATAAATGCGATAGTGTACAAGGCTTTCCTGTGCCCTCCCCCACGTGCGCATCCCCAGAGTCTCGTAGCTCGGTGACACTTTGCAGATGAGATCACATATTTATGCTGGCAACAACCTTGAAGTTGGTGTCCTTGTTCCTGTCATCAGCTCATTAATAGCCAAGCGGAAGGAACAGATTTAATATATACATGTAAGTGACTTAGATAGCAGAAGAAGAGATAATGTGGGAATCTGAAAATTAATCATGAAAGAAAAGTAAAATCATGGACTCCACAGAGCTGTAAGAAGCCAGAGAAAAGAGCCCTCAGTGACAGCAAACCGAGATTCATGGGGCAAACATGCAGGAGGATGGGGACATAAACCATAATGCTATCATTTTTGATTAGTGAATTACTTTCCTTAAGACTTGTTTATTTTGTTTTCCTATGTATGAGCCTTGCTGTCACAGACGTGTTCTACTTACGTCACTAGTGTCCAGGAGGCCAGAATAGGACATCAGATCCCCGGACTAGAGCTACAGAGGGTGGTGAGCTACAACATGGCCCCAGAAACTGAACCCTGGTCCTTCATAAGAGCACCCCCAGCTCTTAACCGTTGGACCAACTCTGCAGGTGAACGAGTTTTCTCTGAAATAGTCATCACCTATAAACAAGTCAGAACTGGTAAGCAAAATGCTTGCTAAAACTAAGTTTGTTTCTTACTAAAAAAACAGAAGAAGAATTCCAACCATCCAAAATAATAGTAAAGATTTCACCATAAAAAAAAGCTGGAACAAAGGACATGGGACGTGAAGATACCATTTATCCCATTGTGCAATACGGTATCTACGGAGAAAAGAAACCATGAGATTGGCACACTGACTATTGAGTGTGGATTCTGACATCATTTGTGACAAATGAAGCCCTGTAATGAATTCAAACACCTCCCTCTCCACTACATCACTAACATCTTCACTCCAGCAACCCTACAGTAAGAATGGTCTCACTAGACATCAATCCAGTTGCATTCAGAAAAACTGGGGGAGCAACAATTAAAAATGAGTCATGAAATGATGTCAGTTGGGTGAAGTGGCAAGAAAAGCATCTCAATAGGAAAAAGAATCTAAATATTTCATACAAGGACATTTAGACTTGATTTTGTTCTCAGAGTTCCAAGTTACACAATACAGAGTGGTTTGCCTTCTTCATCCAAAACGTTAATAATGACAGTGAAGATGCTTGCCATAAGCTACAGAGAACAGAGGACCATGTGGGAAAAAAAATTAATCTGCTTCTTATCCATTGCAATTCTTTTCTAATTCCTACATTACCTTAAAAGGTATAGCACAGTTGGGGTTAACACAGTCTAAAACAGTTCATGATATCTTTTAAAGCAACTAAAAAAGCAGAGTTGAAAAGATTTCCAACATGGAGCAACAAAAGATGTTTAAGGCTATAGGAATGCTAACGGTACTTCTTTGTTCATCCCATGCAGTTCACATGGACCAAGTCATTGTGCTATATAAAGTAGATGTCAACAATGTTTGTCAATGAAAATAGAGTAATTAAATATGTATCATGTGTGCACAAACCTACCAATCCATCCTTAACATCAGGAATAACCTATGTTAGGAACTGAAGAAATGGCACATTTTTTAAAAGGACTTGTTGCTCTTACGGAGGACCAGGATTCAGCTCCCAGCAAGGAGCTGGTGGCTCACAACTGTTTGCAATTCCAGTTCCAGGAGATCTAAAGTCCTCTTCTGGCCTTTGAAGGCATTGCACACTTGTAGTACATATACACACATGCAGGCAAACACTCATACACACAAAATAGACAAAAATACATTAAACATATTTCCTATAGTGGGCTTTAAAATTAGTGACATTTGAAGATCTTTCCTCTCAGGGTGTACAGGGTGTCTGTGTTCTTTTAAAGGTTCCTCAGCCATGTACATGTAAACTGTCCTCCTCCACACAACCCCATAGACCAGGAGTTGCCAAGTAAAACAAACTTTTATTTAAGAGAAAAAAATTAGCTGTTTATAACGATCAGTCTCATATCTGTCTTTCTTTCAATTCACTAAATATAATAACAAAAAACATTTTCAAAATTAGAATAATTACACCAGTTGTCCCTTACTAATTTGAAGTTTGAGATTCACGATTTCAGTAATGTGTGGCTGTCTTCCAGTTTTGAAAATGCTTGGCTTTCAGAGGGATGGGGAGAAATCCAGAGAAGCAATCACTAGGTTGAAATTGACATCCGTAGCGGAAAGCAGTTCCCAAGCGAAGAGGCTGTTGTGGTTTTCACATCCATTAACTGTGAGAGCCTTTGCAAATCTCATCCACATGTGCACAGTCTCACGAGGATTTGCTCTCTGACTTGACCAGCTTGGGAAGCTGACAAACGCAGACTCTGCAATGAAAGAGCATCCAAACCAAACTATAAATCTCCCAAGCTAGGCAACCACTTGGGCTGAAATAAAATGATGAAACCCAGTCACCGTGCTGGACGGGGATGGCCATCATACAGGGGACTCTGAGTTACGGTCTGTTAGAATCTGTGGGTTGCAAGGCTAAAGCTATGCGAGGCTGTGGTCAGGGTGTGCTGGTTGGTTTTGTAGCAAGGAAGAGGAGCAAAGGAAATAGAGAGAGTGCAGAGAGGATTCAGAGTGGGCTCACTCACTGAGTCAGAGACTTCGAAATAATTGCTAACATGTGCATTCCACGATGTAGTTTTTATTTGCAAAGGTCATTCATAAGCACTTTATTCAGTTAAACATCTGGAATTTCTTGTACTTCATCTATAGGAGAATGCTCTCCGAGAGAATTCAATGATTGGTACATAAGTGAGTACAATGTCATAATGTTCATGTATGATCTCTACACACTACTGGCATTAAAATCTCAAAGAAATTATCAAGTAGTGAGTTTCGGGGTGCTGGGGTTGTTGTGAGGATATTGGAAACATCTGTTTTTCAATTTGAGAAGAGTGCTCACTGCTGTATTCAGCTCAGAGATGGCTACTAACTTACGGTCAGGTGTTTCTTCATATAAACACTATGCTTCAATTAAAAGGCTTAATACAAAACATTTATAAAGGCAACACGTGTCTGCAAACAGTTTTAATTTCTTAATTTTTGAAAACACATATGCATTATTTCCACCATGTTCTTTCATTAACTCTAAATCGTTCCTGCACTCTCTTTCAGATTCAGAGCCCCTTTGTCTTGAATTGTTACATACAGAGCCATACACATCCTACTGAGTCCATTTAATGTCACTTGCATGTACATATGTTTAGAGTTGAGCCCTTGGGGTCTGATAACCTATCAGGGTGTTCATCCCTGGGGAATACTGACTCTCCCTCTCTTAACAGCCATAAATTGCCCATAGTTCTTCATCTAGGGGTGGCCCGCTGAGACTTTCCCATTTTGTTGGCATGTCAACTGACCTATACCAAACAAATGGCTGCTTCATTGTCTCTGGAAGCCAGTTTCAGTTCAACTTACTCTAGACCATTTAAGTGGTGAAGGCGTAAGTCACAAACAATCCCACATCAGTTTGGAATTATGATTAATAAAATGGTTATTTATTCAAAGGGGAAAAAACTTACAGATTATCGTCCCAGACAACAGCCCCTCTGTGCGAACAGGAAAGGAGTCTAGGAGCCAGAAGTGGAGCCGGAAGCCAGAGAGAGAGTGGAGGACAACCGCTGCTTTTTTAAAGAGAGAGAGACCATGCCCCAATGGGCTGGTATCTCAGCGGCTATTGGCTGAAGGAGCGGAAGAAGCTCCCGCAGCAAAGTGGTTCTTTTAAAAACATTGAAAATCCATCGGAGTTTATTACAGAGACCTGGAAGTAGGAATTCTCCAACCATTATTTCTATTTTAAGAAAAAATTGCAAAGAACAAAAACCTTAAGGTTCTAAAAGACAGAAACTATAGAGATGAAAGAAATAGATGTTGTTCTGTCTATCTCAAAGCACAGAGACTAGCCTAGACTGTTGTTGCTATCATGTCCAACCCCAATGGTCATATCTATTAACTCATAACTCATATGTCTGAGGCTCAGGAAACGTCAAGGAAAAGGGAAAAAAATAGTAAGAACCAGAGAACCAGGATGTCAGCTGGGAAACAATGTCTTCTTGACATGACAGAAAATATGCACTCATAAAGTATCAACAATAGAGGGCCACTTAAACAAGATCTACATAGTGACCATACCATAATAACTACTTGCCAAAGTATGTAGGTAAGGTTTTCACAAGGCCCTTCTCCTAGGTAAAGAACTGTGGGCAATTCATGGCTTCTGAAAGAGGGAGAGTCAGTCTTACCCAGAATTATCCAGAGAAGATCCTGATTGGTTATGTAAGCCCAGCAGTCATACATGCACATACAAACAACATTAAATGGGCTCAGTAGGACATGCAAGTATATACTCATATATATATATATATATATGTGTGTGTGTGTGTGTGTGTGTGTGTGTGTGTGTTCATATGCAACAATAATAATTAAAAACAAGGTAATGAATTCAAAAGTGAGTAGTAAACCTTATTAGGGGAGCTAACTGCTATCTTCTTCAGACTTTTGCTTTCTATAAAAGGAAAAATAAAATTGGAGACATGGATGTTATCCGTGCCCAGGTGAACGCCTTGTCCTTTCAGAAACTCCTCGAATGACCAGTTGGGTTTGAGCAGCTCTCAGAGCTTCAGAAACTCTCTGTGGTGGTTTGAATAGATATGACGCCCCCCATAGACTCATGTGTTTGAATGCTTAACCTGTGGCACTATTAGAAGGTGTGACCTTGTTGGAGGAAGTGTATCACTGCAGAAGTGAGCTTTAAGGTCTCATATGCGCAAGTTATACCCAGTGTTCCTGTTGCCTGCAGATCAAGATGTAGAATTCTCAAATATCTCTGCAACACCACGTCTGCCTGCATACTGCCTTCCTTCCCACCATGACAAAAATGATCTAAACCTCTAAAGCTGTAAGTCAACCCCAATTAAATGTTTTCCTTTATAAGAGTTGATGTGGTCATGGTGTCTCTTACAGCAATAGAAACCCTAAACTAATACACTCTCTAATTGTCCTATCTGGGCATGATGGACCATAGAACACAGCATTTCACCCACAACCCAAGTGGAATCTTTCAGCCAAGCTTTGTCAGGGTTGAACCTGAGTTTCCAGGCTAAGCTGATGTCTCATCTCAATTTGTCAGGTGCCTAAGAAGAGCGTTACTGTACATGGGTCTTCCCCAGCATCAATTCCTGCAACACAGGATAAGGGACAACGATGAAAGAAATGTGAAATCATAGAACATGTTCCTAAATGATGTGGAAACACTGGATTTATCAATACAGACATGATTCAGAGATTTACAAAAAACTGAAGAGAAATTTTATAACTCAGAAATGCCATGTCTGCAGTCAAAAATAAGTCAGACAATATTTTCAAAAGACTAGATACTATGGAAGAAATAATTAGCAGTTATGAAGACAGAGTGATTGAAATGGTAGAGAAAACAGTTGGAGAAAAAGAACAAAATCTTAGTGTCTTGGAAATTTTGAAAGATAAGAAAAATTTAGGGAAAAATACTAGAAGAAATGTTGACTAAAAATCAACATTCAATCAGTGTTCAATCAAAATTTAATCAAAGATCTTAGAATTTCAGTTAAACCTTGCAAAATATTGTAAATGAAATCACTCATAAAACAGGATTCAATGCAAAAACTAAGCATAAAATAATCTTAAAGGAATATTAAAAACAAGCACATACAGGGAAAGAAATACCACCTATTTCTTATTAGGAAAATAGGCAAGCAGGAGACAATTAAGAAATCTTTGTTAAGGTTAAACAAAATAAAAGCTTTGACACTCTCTTAGTTAGGTTTTCATTACTGTGAAGAGATACCATGACCATGGGTGCTCTTAGAAGGAAAACATTTCATGGAGGTGATTCACTTAGAGTTTCAGAGGGTCAGTCCATTATCATCATGACAGGGAGCACGGCAGCCTACAGGGAGATGTGGTCCTGGAGCTGTAAGTGCTACATCTTACAAGCAGCAGGAAGTTGACTGACAGTCACACTGAGGGAAGCTTGAGCAAAAGAGCCCGTCCCCACAGTGACACACTTCCTCCAACAAGGCCACACCTACTTCAACAAGCCACATTCTAATAGTGTCACTCGCGTTAGGGGACATTTCTTCTTTCAAATCACCACAGACATAGAATCCTATACAGTCATCCATTGGAGGTAGAGTATGGGCTCCAGAGACCACATGGATGTAAGCCTTCAGTACAGGTGTAGGGGTGTTTACATGCACAGACTCATCCAAGCTTTGAGTCATCTCTGTGGGACTCAAGACACCTAACACAGTGTGAAAACCATGCAAACTCCTGATGATCTACAGAGTTTACAGAATGATGACAAGGGAAACCTGGAAGTGTGTCCAACACAGACATTTTTTTCTAAATTTCTTTTATTCAAAGGTTGGTTGAATCTGTGGATGAGTAGATTCAACTCTCTAAGCCAAAAGACCTCTCTGAAAAGAAGACAAATTCAGATAAACAAACCTGAAAAAAAAAATCACTAATATATTCATTATTCTATAAATAATATTATGACAAATTCTTTGTGCTAAAAATAAATAATGATATTTTTATAAGTAAAAGTAAGGTGAATTGCCTATACTAAATGCATGGGTAACTACAAAGAAGATTTTAATTTATTAAGATTTTAAAATTATGGAGGGAGGGACTGGGAAGAGCGGAGGGAGGGAGAGGAAACGCTGATTGGGTTGGGAAAAGTTAGTAATTAATAAAGGCAAGTTAATGGGGGAAAAAATCAAAGTAATTTGGATGATAGAATAACAGAGAAAGACATATATATGAATCTCAGAGGCTGATAAGTACAGCCCAAGGCAGTTCTAATAGTAATAGATCTATTCCTATTCTCCTCTTTTACCACAATCCAAAAATGTAGTAACGATCACAACTACCTGCTAGAAGAGAGAGAAATGGGAGACGCTGAAGGCAAATCAAGCGTCCAAGGCAAGGCCTCACCTTCCCAGATCAGACTCACACTAGCATGGAGGGATGTAGTTGTTTCAACTCCTACTAAAGTCACTTATGGCACAATGTGTGCAAGACCTGGACTATTAACATTACAAATATTTCATAGACAAAAAATAATTCCAAAATTAAAATTATTTTGAAATTATATATAATAGGATATTAATGAATCTGTATAATTTTTAAAAGAAAAGTACATAATAAAATAAAATGAAAATACATATTAATCATTTCAATTTGTCTATTGCCTGATACATTCACGTTTTAAAATACCATGATATACGCAAAAAAGGTACATAATTTTAACTTATAAAAAAAAAGTAAATATGATCCCTTAGTAGTTGGAAAGTAACTTTACAAGCAGTGCTGACCATGTTATAAAGGAAGACAGAGTTCAGAAAAAGATACAGAAATCCAGCCGCAGGCATAGCAGAGTGCCTCCGAGCTCTCATGAATACCAACCAGGAATGGGCAGCCTAAACTCCATAAGACAAGGAAAGTAACCAAATGCTGCAATGCAAAACTGTCCCCAGGAAGCAGAGGCGGAAGTTTCTTTTGGACCACATAAGGGGCATTGGTGTTCTCACTCATCTCCTGGGCCGCTCTGGAAACAAAGCTCTACACCATAAGGAGGTGACAGGACTGCCCTTCAGAGTTTAAGATCAGGACTCAGAAAAATAACATTTTTTTTTTTAAGACAGGGTTTCCCTGTGTAACAGTCCTAACTGTCCTGGAACTAGCTCTTGCAGACCAGATTGGCCTCGAACTCACAGGGCATCACCTGCCTCTGCCTCCCGAGTGCTGGAATTAAAGGCAGGCACCACCACAACCCGGCAGCATTTCTATAATGACTCAGCTCTGCACTGGATCAAAGTCTAGCATTATACATGAATATCAACTGTCAAAGACCAGCTATAACAAAACTCATACGTTCCAGGGTAGAAGCGTGAGGATTAGAACTATTAAGCAAAAGGAACAGAGATATAAGAGAAATAAGAGACAGAGACACAGAACAGCATCAGGAGGGACATTTAGTGAATACTGAATTTGCCTCGTTTATTTTCCACACACTTATATACTTTACTCCGAAAGGGGAGGTGGGATGCAACTGACTTCATTAACATGATATAAGGAATAGACTTGAATTCTCGGACCTTTGATCCAGATGGAGCAGATCTACCTCTATACCCAAAATGCTAATTAACCGCAACCTAGGTCAGATCTCTCATTTGTAGGCACACCTTTTGTCAACAATGTGGAGAGAGCAAAAATAAACTCAGACTCTCTGACCCCCAGCCAAGGTGCAGCAGGCTCACATCTGTGGGTTCCCACAGAAAGCATGGTACCTTGGCAAAATCTGCCAGATATGCCAAGACGTGGACGATTCATCACTCGGAAAATAATCAATAGACTCAGAAGCAAAGATGCAGGAACTGAACAAAAGCCCAGATATCCTGAAGAAGTGTATGCTATCTTTGAACGGAAGAATACAAAATAAACATCAACTGTGAGAAATCCTAGAAGGGATAAACAAGGACAAGCGGGAAAGACAGGTGACTTTGAAGTTGCAACAAGTGAAAAATATGAAAATAAACAAGGAGAGAAGCTGTGGGAAAATGAGCAGATTCATAGGACCAGTGGGAAGAGAGCATGAGAATTCACAGGCATGCCATTACTGTCTCGGAGACCTTGACTGACCCAATGCCCGCAGTTTAGTAACTGGATGGACAGAACACTGTGCGTCTGTACAAGGAACACAACTCAGCTGTAAAAAGGAAGGATTGATGGAGTTGTGCAACTCTGTAAGTAAGTCTCAAGATAGTATGCTGTGATAAAGAAATCCGATGTTTTTTAAAGACTATATAGCTTAAGTGCATTTACAGAAAATATAAATGATGGCGACCAAAGGCAGGTGGTTCCTTGCCTGTGAGTGACAATGGAGAGAAGACACCAAACTGAAATGCAGAATCTTTGTTCCTTGACATCTGCACATACATTTGTTAAAAATAGCAAAAATATGTTGTGAAATTATGCCTTCTATATAAATATTTGTAAGTATATTTATATAGTTACATATGAAATATATATGGAATTAAACTTAAAGATTGTATTTTGGTTTGGTTTGGTTTTTGGTTTTTTACAGATCCCTCACTGTCATTCCAGGTATGTTTATAAAAAGTCTTAAAATTCTAACGATTCTTCTTTGTTCTTTTTCATGCCTTGTCCACGCTATGCCTTTGAATTATCACATATGTTTTAAGATTTACCAATTTCTATAATCTCCAAAGGAAAATATATTGAGGTTGCTTGAAACACATCAACCTGAAAGAAACAATATTGAGTGTTCTAACCCATGAGCATGGAGTGTCTTTCCATTAAGCCTTCAATATTTTTCTCACCAGTATTTTGTAACTCGGTGCATATGACTCATGATTTGTTAATATTTCTTAAGTTTCTCATATTGTTAATGCATTATTAATGATATTTCACAGTTTCCACTTCTAATTATCTACATCTGAGATTCTCATTTTTTTTAAATTTTTTTCTGCAAACATTGTGTTCTAATGTTTGCTGTTGGGGATTTTTTGTTCTTTGTTCTTTGGAGTCTTTGGGTATTTGGGGGAGTGTAGGGGCTGCCACCTAGCTCCTAAATAAATCATAAACAGTTTTATTCTTTCTTATAAATGCCCAGTCTTAGCTTGGCTGTTTCTAGCCAGCCTTCCATAACTTAACTTATCCCATCTACCTTTTCCCTTTGGGCTTTTTTCATTTTTCACTTCTGTATACCTTACTTTCACTCTTCCTCCACGGCTGCTGGGCGGCTTGGTGATTGGCCCCTGACATTCTCATCTCCTTCTCTTCTGCTCCTCCTTCCTTCTTGCCAGACGTCTCCTCCTGTTTATTCCCTCTGCCTACCAGCCCCACCTATCCTTTCTCCTGCCTCGATATTGGCTGTTCAGCTGGTTTAAAAAATAATACGTTTTTCAATCTAGGCAAAATACAACTGTGAAAGTTTAATAAAGTAGATGAAAATTAATCATGATTCTTATTGTGTACTACTGTGTAGCCCTGACTGGCTTAGAATGTGATATGTAAGAATAAATAATGAAATTCCTGAATATTCATGAGTGACACGGTTAGAATTGGCAAGGAGGAGAATGGTGCCACCCTTGGGGTAGGATGCAGGAAAGATCTAGTTTCTCTGTAAGTCCTGGGGCGAATCTCCACCCTACAGTCCTGACTCAACTTCTTGAGTGCTGGGAATTAAATATGAGCAGGGTCACATTTTTTTTAATGAAGTGCACCAACATTAAAAACCACATTACCTTTCATTTATTTTGTTTATGTGTGTGCACACATGTGTGTGTGGTGTGCATGCACAGGCATGCACACATTCATGTGCACCAATGTGTTCTGGTGCCCACAAAGTCCAGAATAAGGCTGGACGCCCTGGAACTGGAGCTACAGAAGGTTGGGAGCCACCAGGTAGCTGCTCACCAAGAGCAGCCAGTGCTTTTAAGTCCTGAGCCATTACTTGAGCCCTCATCCTTGACTTGTTGATTTCTATAATGTTCTGTGGGCATAGACTCCTTTTTTATCTTAAATTAATTCAAAACATTGTTGGAACATGGCCCAAGAATGGAGTTGTGTAAGGAAATTAATGAGTGTTTCTGAGAATTCCAAGACACCAAGACAAGAGTCTTGAGACATCAGTTTCTTAAAAAAAAAAAGATATGGAGTTATTCTTGGATTATACTTGTTTGCCCATCCCTGGTGTAGAGGACAGGGTGAATTTACTTCAGATCATTCATTACAGCTGGCTATTGTTGGTTGTTTATATGCCTCTATGGGAAGCATGCTTTGCCACATGTGAGTTGCCCACCACATTTGGCTTGTCTTTGTGGTTATACGTGACTCTTTACCCCCCAGAGTCCGATGCTCTGAAGAAATCTGGCTATTGCATGAGACTTTGGTCTGCCTCATTTGTCAGTTCCCTTCTCCCAGAACCTACTGCCATCTAGAGCATCACACAGACATGTACACTGCAGGCAAGATAAATGAAATCCAAGGTGTCAAGACCAGGGCACGACTTCTCTAAACTTTCTTTGCTGTGGGGACTCATTCCTTTCTCTTAACATTTAGTAACATTTCATTTCATCAACTCTTGCTAGAGGAGCCCGTTGTCATGCCGTCTGTCCCCTTGTCTTTTCACCACAATGCATCCTGAATCCCGCAGGTACATCCACCCATGCCTTTAAAAGCTCAATTTGTGCCTACCATTTCCTACACAAAAGGCTATCCCCTTTCTTTAGTTTTCAACATCCCAAACCCAAAACTTCAAGAGAAAGACTAGATTTCAAAAAAAAAAAAATCAGACACGAGTCTCCAAATACTTGAGCAGTACAACCAGAACTAAAACAACCCAGAGGCAAAAATGAGCCTGCAGCACAATAATTATAGAGCATATTGTGAGCTTCCTGCGAGTGTAGGTGGCATTTTAATGTCTCACTGTGAGAGTCCAGACACAGATGCCCTACACTGATGTGCCGGTGTGCATACACCCTGAACATCACAGGGAATAACAGCACATGGCAGAAGTAGGGGGCATCCTTCAATTTCAATGAAAATGTTAAGATAAATATTTTCAGGACCAGAAGTGAAATGAGAAGCAAGGATATAAAGCCCCAGAGTTCGGTGCTGTGCGTAAGAGCAGAAGAGGCTACGGGAAAGGTCCCCACCATGCAGTCATTGGACCAAAACTACAGTGAAAGTCAGACCAGAAACTGAAGCTGGGATCTGCATAATAAAATAAATCAAATGGCCAAATTATTGCTGAAACTTGAACAACCCTCCATGTCCAAAGCATGGCAAGTGAAGGTAGCCTTGTAGCAACATCCAGGCTGCCTACAGTGTCCAGGCCAGCCTGGTTGACAATGTTTATGACCATCTGATGGGACTTGAAGCTGGCCACGGTGTAGGACAAATAGCAGAAAAGCAGAGAAAAGCTATAGAGAACGGATGTGGGCAGAAGATAGTCTCGCACACTCCCAACCCCCAAGACTATACTGGTAAGTGAGCCGGCCAACAACTCCAGCAACCAGGAAATCCATTCTTCCTAAGCCAGATGAAATGCATGCAGAATTTAGACTCTTTGATAGTTAGTTTTAATTAAGACTTATGCTTGTGCCATAAAACAAAAGTAGAGCAAATGAAAAAGCAATCAAGTGAAAACGTAAATAAAACAATCAGGTATTACGCTGATGAGCCACAACTGGTAACCATCACAGGGTTTTTTTCAGTGGGTCATAAAATGTTCTAAAATTAGACTGTGCTGAAAATTACCTAAGTATTTAAATGTGTTAAATATTAGACCAAACATTTAAATTAGTAAACTTTAGCATATAAAACTGTTATCTTAAAAAGCATTAATTTAAAAAGAAAGTAAAACTATAAACTAAATATAACAAGAATTACAAAGTCCCAAGAACTGGAAAGACGGGTTGGTGGCTGCTAAGAGCACTGGCTGCTTTTGCAGAGGACCCAGCTTGGATTCCCAGCATAGGTGTGGTGGCTCACAAAGGGGATATGATGCCCTCTCTGGCTTCAGTGAGTATTGCACACATATGATGCACATACATATATGCAGCCAAACACTCACACACATAAAATACAAAGAACCAAAATAGTTTTAAAAACAATCACTATATCCCACCAACTCTGAGATATGCAAATTCTTGTACTAACTCTCTGGAAGCAGGGTATAGCTTACAGCCAATGGTGATATAGCTATCCTCACCCAGAGAGCCAAACCAAGAATTTGTTGACATCCACTTGTTTGAAAGGCAGGCTTCCTTGATGCCACATTTAATGCATCTTCAATGTATTAAATTTATGCTATTTTATTCTTAGGGAGTAAAATTGATACTAATGAGGAAAATATTAGTAGAAGTAGGAGTGTCCCGCGCTACCGTCTTGCTGAACGACGCGGCACACTTAGGATCCTTCTGCAGAAAAGCTTTAATGCATCTTGAGAGAGAGAGAGCATAAGTTTCCAAAGCAGAGACCCAGAATGAGGGGAACCCATCCCTTATATAGGAAACAGTCCTCGTTTCGGATGTATCACTCTTGGATTGGTCCGCTGCCCATCAACCTAGATGACGCCTCGGGAGTAGGCAGGGACAGCAGCAGTGGAAAGTTATTAAAGGCGTGTGCTACAACACCTTGAACTCACAGAGATCTGTCTCTGCCTCCCAGGCATAGGGATTAAAGGCGTGTACTACCACACCTTGAGGTCACAGAGGTCAATCTGCCTCTGCCCCATGAAGTCAGAGGTTAATCTACCTCTGCCTCCCTTGTGTTGGGATTAAAGGTGTGTTACTGCCACACCCTGAAGTCACAGAGGTCAACTACCTCTGCCCCTTAAAGTAATGGAGAATGTGGTTGTGGCCCTCCACATAGGAGCAACAACTCACAAGTTTACGAAGTCAAATAAAACCCTGTAAGGACACTAACTAAGGAAAACGCTGATAATTGGAACCTTAATTTTGATTGTTAACAATAGAAGAGGGAAGTGTCAATGCCCAGAAAGAGGCACAAGTTCTGCAAATTTAGTGAGGCCTAAGCCCCAGGGCTCCTTACTTATGCAGATTTTCTCCCAAGAACCTATTCCTATTAATTTAATCCAAGCTGGGTCCTCCTCAAAAGCAGCCAATGCTCTTAACCACCGACTCGTCTTTCCAGTCCTTGGGACTTTGCAATTCTTGTTATATTTAGTTTACAGCTTTACTTTCTATTTAAATTAATTTCCTTTTCATAAAGAAGGATCTTAACATTGCATCACTATGGCCCTTACAAGACCTGTCTCCAATCCTGTTCTCAGAATGGTACAAAATGTTTCCAAGGTCAATTGCCTGTTGTGCCAGGTTCACATTAACAGAGGCAATGGCTCTGTATCCCAGACACTGATGCTAACGTCTCGTGCTACATTGTTCATTTAGAGGGAAGATGCAGTTGTGGATTTCATTAAGAAAAACTGTGTCAAAGGCTGGAAAGATGGCTCACTGATCTTGCATTCGAAGCCCTTGCTAAGGACCCGGGTTCAATATTTAGCACCCATATGACAGCTCAGAATCATCTATAATGTTAGCTTTGGGAGATCTGGTGCCATCTTCTTAGTCTGTGGGCACTGCACACACATGGTGCGCACATGCACACACACATATATGCACACGTGACATGTATGCAAACCTGACATAAATATGTAAATAAACAAACAAATACATAAGTAAAGAGTTAATATTTCACAATTGATCATAACAATAGGTTCAAAAGTATAAGGAGAAGTCAGTTCTCCAAGGTGTCTAAAATCATTCCCACCAGGACATGAGACAAAAGGAGAAAAACCATTGAAACTCTATTCAAGCCAGTCAGTTACCCAAGGAAAACTGTTAAGTGACTGTTTAATTTGCAACTGGAATCTACGGCATCACTTTGGTAAAAATTTAAATCTTGGTTTGACTTTCACATGTTTACAGCAGTACTGTTGAATATACAGTCAGCTTCCTCTGTTTTTCCGACTCAGTCATAATTTTGTGGTATTGCGCTCAACTCAACTATGGCATCTTATCTGCAGTTTGGCTGTTTTTTGTTTATTTGTTAATTTTTCAGTTTTCTTCTTACCTGCATGAATTAATCATGTTTTATAAGTGTTTCAAAAAAATCATAAAATATTTCCAGTAATTGTTTTCAGTGATATATTGTATGAAATTTTTCTTCTTTATTTGGGGTTGTAAATATTTTTGCTATATAAATACACACTCACACACACACACACATACACACGTACAAAATACAGACGCAGACACATGAAGAACCACTACATCATGAAGAAGTCAAAAGTTGAGTCTTACCTGTTGAATCATCATGCATATAATTTATATCATACCTTTAGATCTAAAGGAAATCATATTGTATTTTCCAATCTCATGGTAAAGAATCAAAAATGAAAGAAAGAAAATAATAACACATCTGACCAAGTAATAAATGTTAACCAGAGCTGGGTGTGGTGACATGTTCTTGTAATGACAGCACTCAAGAGATTAAAACAGAATTATTGCGATAAGTTCAAAAATAGACTGGGCTGCATGGAGAGGGCCATGCTACCAGGGCTACATGGTGACCCTGTCTCAAAAAAAATTAAATAGAAATCTGAAAAATTATCCAACAACTTAAGAAAATAAATTTTTAGAAGTCATTTGCCTAAAATGTCAGATAAGAAAATAAAACAACTCCAAATTAATGTATTTTAAATGTTTACCAAAACTCTTTGTTGTAGATTTATTTATTTTATATGCAGGAGTGCATATATGTACCATATGTGTGTGCCTTGTGCCCGCAGAGGTCAAAAGAGGGCATCATCTCCCTGGAACTGGAGGTACCCACGCTGATGATTCACCTGTCGGGGCTGGGAACCGAACCAAGTTCCCAGCAAAAGCAGCAAGTGCTCTTAACTGATGAGTCCCCTTCCCAGCTCCTGGAAGTTCCTTTTAATTCAATCCCTTTGCCTATGGATTTTACTGCTGCTAAGTTTACTGGGAAGCTGAGGAGTGGACTGAAAGAGAGAGAACTGTAGTTGAACACACTCCTCAAAGGACCTCACACAGCAAGGAAGGATGTGTGCACGCATTTATCACAGCGTATCCAATGTGTATCTCGTGTGCACCTGACAGCAGACTATGCTGGGGCATCCGTGGCTCACTGGGTTCTCTTTTCACTGGTTGGACTACTCAGACTGCACGCCATTTCTCCGCCCAAATAAAGAACTTCTGTCGTGTTACACAACCATTGTCTCTGCTCTGACGGAGGAAGTGGGATGTGTTGCTCTTCTGACGATCTGTGACTTTTGCTTTCTGACTTCATAAATGTCTCCTCCAAAAGCTTCTTTTCATGGTTTATAGCTGCTAATGGGACTTTGGGTTCATAGCCAGTGTTTAGAGGGAACAGGAGAAAGTGACAAGCATGCTAGCCAGTGTACAGATACAAGTTGCCGTGCTGGGGACACCTAAAATTCTCATCACAGAAAGGACAAAGCAAGCATTTGCAGACTAGATACATTTCAATCCGTAGGCTCCTTCCTACGGATCTGCATGAAGTTGTCTCTAACAAATTCCTTAATAAATACTTGCTTTTGTTCTCAGTGTCACAGACTAGATACATCTCGATCTGTAACCTTTTCCCATCTGCCTGAGGCTGTCTCTAGCAAATCCCCTAATGAAACCGAGGAGAGAGAAATACTCGAGACTGGAAAACTGTCAATAACCCGCAGCCAGGAATCAAGGTTTTGTGCTGGTTGTGGCATGTGCGAGCCCTGACTAGATGGGGCAGGAGGAGGATTTCGGGTTGGAGACACTATGTGTCATACTAAGAATTGTATAGTCTGGTGAGGTTTTTAAAGGGGAAACTGGATCCAATTTCCGCAACTTTTTTGTTAAAGGCAACTGACAAGCCTTTCTAAATATTGGCATCTCATTTTTAAAACTATTGACAAGCCTAAATAACTTCACACACGCAAAAAGTCCCGTTTGTAGATATTTAAATTTGGATTTCCCTCTGTCGATAATCTTGAAAGCTCACAACATCAAAAGTACACTCCAAGCTCAGAGTAGAGCCTTTCTGACCTGGAGCATTAGTGTCTCTCTCTCTCTCTCTCTCTCTCTCTCTCTCTCTCTCTCTCTCTCTCTCTCTCTTGTGATTTCTGAGATGTCTCTTAAATCCATATTGTCCTTGCCCACTTACGCCTTTGTGGAAGGACTATGTGTGCAACAGGTGCATGCTGGGAAGCCACTTTGCATAGCCAGAGTTTTCTTGGCCTATCAGAGAACGCCCAATTCTAAAAGCTGAAAAAGCCTGATTAAAAAATGTCACCATATTCCAGGACGACTTGGGAGAATCGCGGGGTGGGGTGGAGGGTGCGGTAGACAGCAATTTTAGAAAAGGCGGTAAGGATCTAGAAGAGAGAGCAGTGTTTCCATGGTAACTAAATAGTCAGCATCTTCCAGCTTCGGGAGGCCCCTTCTGCCTTATCAGGAATTGTTCCCTCAGTCAGAGGCGAAGCTTGTCAACTGAGAAGAAGTTTCACACAGTTCTGACAACCTATCAGGACAAACAGAGGCAGAACTCATGACAAGGATGGGCCAGTGGTGGGTGGGTCCACACCTTGAATGGGACTGCTTATATCGCGCCATATTCGGAAACCAAATGTCATGCTTGGCTCTGCAGATTGATAAGGGCCATCCCTGGACCTCCTTGATCTTTGTTTTCACAAAGCAGCAGCATGGAATGGACCTCCTTTCTCTGTCTTTCACTAGGACTTGCCTCTTTACTTGGCATATTGGTGTGTTTGGGACTAGTAAGTGACCCAGGCTTGTTGGGGCTGCCAGGACTTGACCCTAGAAACCCAAGTAACAAACAAGTCTGCCTTGTAACAAGTAAAACTCCAGCAGCAAGGCTGTCTTGCTCATTTTGGGAATTTTAGCAGATTCTCTAGTATCCACCCTGACATTGTCATTCACATCGCCATAACAACAACAAAATCTATTCCATAACTTCCCCTGTCAGATGAAATCGCAGTACTTTTTTGAGAAGCCCCACATTTGAGAATGATTCTCAAAACATGAAGCAAGGTAGCAGCATCTTATTTCCTTTTGACAGATTGTTTCCATTTGTTTTTAAAACTTAAAGTTTTCTGCACAGTGTATGGGTTGGAGAGAGAACTCAGTGGTTAAGAGCACTGACTCCTCTTAAAGAGGACCCAGGTTCAATTCCCAACACCACATGGCAGATTATAACTGCATGTAACTCCAAGATCTGACACACTTATATTGATGTACATGCAGGTAAAACACCAATGCAAATTAAAAAATAAACTATTTTTTAAGAAATACCCAGCAATTCTGCTTTTGGGTATATACCCAAAGGATGCTCAGTCATACCACAAGGATTTGTGCTCAACTTTGTTCATAGCAGCATTATTCATAATAGTCAAAACCTGAAAATAATTTAGATGCTCCTCAACTGAAGAATTGATAAAGAAAAGGTGGTACATTTACACAATGGAGTACTACACAGCAGAAAAAAAATAATGACATCTTGAAAATTGCCAGCAAACGGATGGATCTAGAAAACATCATATTGAGTGAGGTAACCCAGACCCAGAAAGACAAATATCATACGTTCTCACTCATAAGTGACTTTTAGACCTAAAGCAAAGAAAAGCCAGCCTACAATTCACAATCCTAGAGAATTTAGACAACAAAGAGGACCCTGAGAGAGACATACACAGGAAGGTGCAAGAGACAAGATCTCTGGAGTAAATTTGGAACCTGGGAGGGTACGAGAAGAGAGGAGAGGAAGGGAGGAGAGTGGAGAAAAAATGTAGAGCACAATAAAAACAATAAAAAGAGGGGAAAATGTAAAGGTTTTCTGGAGGATGGAAGGACTTCTCGGTGTGATCAATGTCACATATTTTAGCTACTAACAGACCAAGGACAGAACATTTATAATCGTATTTCCTGAAGTCATATAGATGTGATGGTTTCCTGGTACATGTTATAAACACTTTTCTAGTCAGTAGATTATTTTTACACAAAAAATAAAATGGCTTAAATTCATACATAAAGTGTTAGACCAAGAACAAGAAACTCTAGCCTCTGTATCTCTATGGGGGAGTTTACCAGTATTTTATGTGAATAATTCTAGCACTAGTTAGTATTTTTTCCTATTGATTTGTTGATGTGGAGTTAGGGTATACCCTATTGCTATTTGTGATAGTACCACCTTCAGAATGCAGTGCCATCATAATAACAGGGGACAGGACTGAAAGAAATACATGTGATTTAGGACATCAAGAAAAACATCCTAATTTTGTATTTGAAGGAAATAGCTGTAGTTGAAATTGTACTTCGACAATACAGCATCCAGAGACTCCGAAATTTTCAAAAAAATGCAGAGATTGTCCACTGTGGGTATTGTGGCTTTTACAGACATGGCTTTTGTGATTCTCCAAGGACTTGATCATATATATCGATCTTTGAGTTTGCAAAGTAATGGTCTCAAAACTGCAAAAATACACCCTGAAATGAGGTATGCTACCTACTTGGTTATTGGAAAACCAGCTAGAATGTGTTCATTATATGAAAAGACGAAAATTACATTTTACTGATAGTTATGATACAAATTGACACCCATACCTCAGTAAGTTTCTCTAGCCAAGAATCACATATTAGCAATGTGTGTCTCTAAGAGGTGACAGAAACTCTAAGAAAAGGCGGCAGGTGCTTTCTCCTGCATCCATGGTAACATGTGTCGACATTGGAGTTCCTGCTGGTGGCCAGTTTATGTACACAACTAATTTTCGTACCTAAACCATCCCTCACTAAATGGAATAAAGGCTTTAATGTATAAAAGATTTTGTGCTTTCTTTAAATCAACAAAAATTAAACATAAGCTCTAAAGACAGTTCCGTCACGAGACGCACAAAGAGATAACAGCGCGCTCTAACTGGCAAGTCTCCTACAAACAGCACTCATTCTTCATCAGCTACCCAAAATGATGGAAAACGTAGATGGAATTCAGATAAATTTTCATTGTCAAGAGTGTCTTACTTTATATATCTGTTGCTGTGATAATATAGTTTGGGGGAAGAATGGGGTTATTTGGTTTATATTTCCCAATCACAGTCTATTGAGGAAAGCCAAGGTTGGAACTCAAGACAGGAGTCTGGAGGAAGGAACCAAAGCAGAGGCCATAGAGGAATGCTGCTTATTAGCTTGCTTCCCACGACTGTCTCACCCTGATTTCTTAATAGCAGAACCACAAGCTCAAAGGTAGTGCTGCCTACAGCTGGCTGGGCCCTGCCACATCAATAATGAATCAGGGAAATAAATACACTTCAGGCTCTCCCACAAACTGATCTGGTGGGGGCATAGTCTCAATGGAAGTTTCTTCTCTAATGACTCTAAGTCATGTCAAGTAGACAAAAAAACAAAAAACAAAAAACAAAAAACAAAAAACAAAAAACAAAAACTACCCAGGAAAAAGAGTATTTAAAATTCAGATTTATGTAAACCATTACAGACAAACTGTTCTCAAATACATATAGTGAATTATATACATGCACATAACTAATGTATATGAACATATTTGTTTAATTAAGCCATATGTATATATGTGTGTGTGTTATAATTTGAATACAGACTGTTCTGGCTATTCTGAAAGTGATGGAGCCTTTAAATGGTAGGGCTTAACTGGGGAAGTGGGTTGCTGGGAGCAGGGCTCTGAAGGTTCCAGCAAGTTCTCTCTGCTTCCTGTCTATTCTCATGTGAGTGCTGACCACTGAACTTTCTCACTACCGCAGACTCAGTCACTCTGACACCCATTCTGTACTAAAGTAGACTGTGATCTTCTCAAACCTTCAGCTAAAACAAAGCCCCCCTAAGGGTCTCTGTCATGTATTTTGTTCACAGTAAGAAAACCTGACTAGCACGGAGTGTTTGCCTTTAGGAGCTATAACTAGCACCACATACATTTGTTTGATCAAGGTTTGTAGAATGAAAAATTGCTCATGGAATTCTACAAAGAAAGCATTGGGCTACTCTCATTACCTGGCTCAGCTTGAAATGGTCTTTGTCTCACTTAGAAATATCTTTTTTATTGTTATTTGTAAAAGTTTCCCCAAATGAAACAACATAAATGCTAGGAAACACATACGGACCCCATTTCTGTTTCAGACTGCATGATTATTTGGAGGAAAGTGACTGCTGAAGTCATAACCATAGCATCCCAGTTCTCCTACAGGCGCTACAAGTGAGTCTCATGGAAGCACTAAGCAAGGGGTTTCCAGCCACAGACAGCCCTAGGATGACCTAGCTCAGGTATGGAGCCCTGCGGAGTTGGTCAGAGAGAATCTTAGCACTGACATCCAGTCGATGCCTATTTGGCAATTATGTAGGTGTCTGGTCTACACACACATGTTCTATATTGACAATTCTAACAAATGCTGATTCCTTCATGTGAGATATGAAAACATGCTCATCCCTTTTCTTCTAGCCTTTTCTCAGAATACTTAATGCTTGTTAGAGTATTTGACAATCTAAGTTTGACAATAATCAACAAAAACCCAAAGATATTTTAATTTTATTTTATAATTTTACATTATAATTTCATTTTATTTTATACAGCTAAGTGTTTGCCTGTATGTCTGTCTGTGCACTACATGCATGCAAAGTGCCCATTGGAGCCAGAAGGGGGCAACAGATGCCCTGGAGCTGGAGTTACAGTAGGTTCTGAGCCAACAATGGGTGCTGGGAATTCCAGTTCTTTTCTCTGGAAGAGTAGCCACTTTTAATCTCTGAGCCATCTTACTAGCCCCCACCTATATCTTTAAGTTGTTATAAAACCATTAATCAAATACAATCAACTAAATACACAGAGTTAAAATGAAGAGAGGAAAATATTATTTTCATGTGTTCACAAATAAAAAATACTCAAAATGTAAACTAAGTTTTCATATGCTAACAAATGCCTATCATAAACAAATGCCCTGCCCACCAGAATGTAAAATATTACCATCTCCGGTCTAAAAGAGGCATGTGGTGTGCAGAACCATCTCAGTGAATCCTTAAAATAGTCCACTTGCTGGTGAGGAAATTATGGCTGTGGGTACTTAAGTCATTTTCCCAAGTGACACACAAAAATTGTAGAAGCAAAGTATGGACCCAAGGTTGTATGATAAAGAAGTCTGTGCTCCCAACTCCAAATAAAGGGAGAAGCTGGTCCTCCTGTGGGGCTGACTTCCTGTCCTCTGCTATGGGAGGAAAGGGAGTGGAAATGGGAGAAGTGAAGGACATATTTGGAGAGTTACGGAGGTTGAAATGGGCATCTTACATAACTTAATGCCACCAGTCAACCAACTTTGATAAGAAATCAGAATAGGCTCAGAATATTTCTTCAGTTGAGTCACAATATTTCATCCATATGAGATGAAAATGATGAATGTTACATTTAATTACAACTGCCAAGGGGACAATTCAAGGATATCTCAATATTTTCCCTTAAAACAGTAAGTGTATAATAATTCTGGTGTCAAGTCAAAGTCAAAATAAGGAGCTTTTTTTATTGAGGCTCCAAAGTGCATGTTATTTTCAAACATCTCAAAGTAATAGATTTTTTTTAACAGAGTACAAGGAAGTCCAACCCACTTGCAGAATGCACTTCAAATGTGCTTCTAATTTAGAGAAGCGTTTAGCGTAATAATTTGCATCCAAAAAAGGAAAAGGATAGGAAACAAGAATTCACTCCATATGAAATCTGCTGTTACTGCTTAGAGGTCTTCATTGAGATTTTTTTTTTCAACAGCAGTACTTATGTTTTCCTGAATAGCCATGGATTGTTTTAAGTAGTAAGCTAGATTAGACTTACTTACGGAGTTTGAGTTCAACTGAGTTTGGAAGATAGCTCTAAATACAAAGACTAAGAATAAGAGGAGGTAAAGAGATGGTCCTGCTGTGAAGAACACTGACTCCCTTGCAGTGGGCCCTGACTTGGTTCCCAGCACCTGTACAGCAAACCACAGCCATCTGTAACTCCAGTTTCAGAGGATCTGACACCGTCTATGACCCTCCATGGGAACTGCGTGCATGTGGTGCTCACAAACAGATGCTCACAATTTTTAATTGACAAATGCTCTAATGATTCATTGGGATTTTGTGCAATATAGGTAAAATTTTGCTCTAAATATACTAGTGCTCTAGTTTCTGAACCTAACTGTTGCCAATGTGTTATGATTTATTTTGACAAAAATGTTTTATTAAAATATTATATTCCTAATATAATCTGAGTCCAGTATATAGCTTAATGCTGTATTGAACTTACTTAGTTTGAAATTTTTAATTAAAAATATTTCCACCTCCTCTCCTCCTCCCATTTCCCTCCCCCACTCCTCAGTTCTCCTCCCCCTCCCTCTCCAGTCCAAAGAGCAGTCAGGGTTCCCTGCCCTGTGGGAAGTCCAAGGTCCTTCCCCTCCATCCAAGTCCAGGAAGGTAAGCATCCAAACAGACTAGGCTCCCACAAAGCCAGTTCATGCAGTAGAATCAAAACTCAGTGCCATTGTTCTTGGCTTCTCAGTCAGTCCTCATTGTCAGCCACATTCAGAGAGTCCGGTTTGATCACATGCTCCATCAGTCCCAGTCCAGCTGGCCTTGGTGAGCTCCCTTTAGATCAGCCCCACCATCTCAGTGGGTGGGCGCACCCCTTGCGGTCCTGACTTCCTTGCTCATGTTCTCTCTCCTTCTGCTCCTCATTTGGACCTTGGGAGCTCAGTCCAGTGCTCCAATGTGGGTCTCTATCTCTGTCTCCGTACATCGCCAGATGAAGGTTCTATGGTGATATGCAAGATATTCATCAGTGTGGCTACAGGATAGGGCCAGTTCAGGCGCCCTCTCCTCAGGTGTCCGAGGAACAAGCTAGGGACATCTCCTTGGACACCTGGGAACCCCTCTAGAGTCAAGTCTCTTGCCAACCCTAAAATGGCTCCTTTAATTAAGATATTTACTTCCCTGCTCCCATATCTACCCTTCCTCCATCCCAACCATCCTATTTCCCCAAGCTCTCCCCATCCGCCCCTTCTCCCTAGTTTGAAATTTTTGATCATTTGATCCACCTTAGCTATGTTAAATAAAGATATATGTGTAGTCATCACAGCACAATTGATAAAGATATAAGAGCTAACATGGCATGGGACACTGTGTAATCAGCTTCTGGGAGATACAGAAATCTGGTTCCAGAACTGGATTTTGAGACCTGGCACAAGCTAAAAAAGAAATAATTCGAAAATCTACAATTTAACTGTTTAAGCTGAAAAAGAAAAGCAACATATGCTCAAAGCTCATCTTTATAAAAATGCATTTCTATGATGGCTGCCCTGGGGTTCACATGGACTTATCATAGCTGCAAGACAATCACATGGTCACAATGACTGATTAGCCCTTCTCTCCTCCTTCCTGAAGGCCCTGCTTTGCGGACACTCACCATTCAGGTTACACCATAGGAAATTTCCAACCCTGCAGTCAGTGAGCTCATTCACAAGACCCCGATTCCCCAGCACGAGTGATGTCTCCTGCACTATGCAGAGTCTGCGACAGATGCTCTGAGAGTCAGAGTTGCACATGCACACACTGTGGATTCAAATGTGCAGAGACCTTTCAGACAAAAAGAACAAATACACCCTAGGACCATAGAGCTCCCCAACGCTTAGCTTCTCAATCTTCACTTTAGGGCCCCCTCACCATCATGGATTGGCTGCTCCATGAGATGAGGCTTCCTGGGTATTTGAAGGTCACAGGGCAAAATGTGGAGAATCAAGAAATACATTCTAAATGTGCATATGCCTCTAGACAAGGCATTAGGATTCATCAGAGACCACAGATTTCAACCAAAGAAAAGCTACTAAGGGCATTGTTCGTTCCTAAACCTCTGCTGCCTTGCCCAGAGCTGAAGCAGATGCCTGAGGTTACCTTATCTTATTTATAGTGACACATGAGATACTCTTTGCTTCGAGCCCTTTTCATCTCTGATCTCATAACCAAACTTATCTCCTGTGGTCAGAGATGCCTCCCAGGGAATTCCCAGGCTTCTCTCTGAGCTTTCTAGATGATCCCCCAGGCTCCTGTCAGAATTAGCCTGGAATCTGTGTAATCTTTCCAAACCCTCCTGCTCATCACAGAACTAACTGGAAAAGTTGAACACCGCTGTCCACGAAGCTGATCAAAATATACTGTTTAAATTGGCTTAGAAGAAAGGAGTCAATGGCATGGATGCATTTCTTTCTCTTTTTCTACTTCCCTTACCTCACCCTTTCCCTTTCTTTCCTTCTCTCCCCCTCCTTTCCTTCCCTTCCTTCTCTTCCCTTCTCTTTCCCTCCCTCCCTTCCTTCTTTCCTTCCTTCCCTTTTCTTCCCTCCTTCCTTCTTTCTTTCATGGTGCAGTAATTTGAGCTCCGAGCCTTACACGTGCTAAGCACATACTCAATTACTGACCTACACCCTGGCTTTGCCTCTAATTCCACCAGAGAACTTTTGAAGGATTTAATATTAAAAGACTGTTCTGGAGATTCTATGTGGACTTTCTCTCAGTGGACTGTGGGCATCTTGGCGTGTCCTAAAAGTGAGGGCAATATGCTTTGTGCATTGTAGGGCAGAGCCGTTGCCTACTTCTACACCAGGTGAGAGACGTGTAGTAGTTTCTATATGCAAATTATTATTATTATTAGTAGTAGTAGTACTATTATTATTCCGTTTCTTCTTGTTATTTTCCTTAGAATTCCAATCCAGGCAAGACTTCCTGGTTACTCTCAGATATTTCATTACTGAAAACCCAAGTGCTATTGCGAGTATTTCTATAACTTTAGTTAAAAGATGGTTTGAACGTTGAGAAAAAAAATGAAATCCACAATGAACAAGCTTTCCCCACATGGTCTGTCTGAGCTCAACATCCCCAAGGAATAAGAGGAAAAGCAGCGGGTAAACAAGAGCAGCATTTTTGCTCATAAGAGCTAAGCGGTAATCCCTGTGGAATGAGCTCCGTGGGGAACTTGGCCTTATGCAGCTTTCCCGTGTTCTGAGCTAGCAAGTAAAAAATGTTTGAAATTATGGACATTAGCTTTTCTCCTTTTATTCAGCAGACAGGCTGTAATCAACCAAGAAATGCTTTGGTTGGTTACTTTCTTCTTTCAGAGATCTTGGAGACTTTGAAACTTAGGCATTAAAAATTTCCAGAGATGTGTGACATAGGAGGAATTTTTTTTTACATGGTTTAAAACAAAGAAGACAATAACAGCTCAGTAACTACTTTGTTTTAATGCAAATCAGTTTAATGGGTGAGGCAGTAAGGAATGCACGATTAAATAAGACTTCCTCCCTAAGTGGATGAACGAAAGTGGAATACTATGATAAATATTAGGACAATAACACATTATTAGAATACCTCATAGATGTTTTGGAAATGCATACCAGATACCTAATTTGAAAAACAAATACAGGAGAAAAACAAAAGCCTTAAATGTTCTGGATGTCAGAGCAATGACTGCACAACAGGGCAGGAGGAGAAAGTGTGTTTGACACCAACAGGCAGAGCAGAAAGTCAAGATGCAAGATCATCTCTGGAACAGCTCAATGTGAATCTAGTAAACTCCACACGGGCTTGCCTTTGCAGGATTTCTCCCACTTTCACAGAGGAGCTGGGACTGAGGAATTTGATGGGAAAAAAAAGTCTCCCCAACTTCAACAGGACAAAAAATGATCAATTAAGGACCTGGCAAAGGAGATCAAGAGATGGATCCTGGAGGAAGATTAAATGGGTAACAGGCATGGGAAAGACATCAATGAAAGACTCCCGAGGGCGTCTTCCTTCGGGAGAGACCCCGTGCCCAAAGATCAGTCGAAAACACACAGCCGGATGCAAACAGCAAGAGGTTTATTGGATACACAGGTACCTGGGGCGACCAAGTCTCTCGGAGGACTTGCGCGCCTGCAGGTTGGGGGTGAGGGGTTTTTATAGGAGAGCAAAAAGCGAGGTTTACAGAAGCAAGATGCAGGGTGGTAAATTCTTAACCTAAATAACAAGCAAGATGCAGGGTGGTAAATTCTTAACCTAAATAACAATGAGGGGACTACTCAGCGGTTTACTGTTCCTCTTATCCTGCCCCTCCTTCCTGGCTGGCGACCAGATGTCTGATTGCACAGCCTCTGACTCGTGGCGAGCCCCGCTTTATACGTGACTCAGGCCTCGCAATCCTCTCTTTCTTTGTTTCTATGTCCAGTCCATAAATCTCCTGTCTCGCAGCCAGATAAGGCTGTCTTTGCTCTAACTTCAGGTATCTTTGCTCAGCATTCCGGAGGCACTGAACTCCGGAGGCCCTTAATTAAGCTTGCTATCTGCTCAGCATTCCGGAGGCCCTTAATTAAGCTTGCTATCTGAAAACCTTTGCAGAACGGCATAACTGTGGTTAAGACGAGTTGGGGTCCTTCATCCAGAAAGTATGTTGGTGAGACCAGGGCCTGGTTTGCAGACCCACTGAGCAGACATTGTTCAAAGGATATATTTTCAGTTAGAGAAAGAAAAATTCTCGAGAGGGTTGTCGTACATGAGTGTAGTTCATCACAATGAAGTACATGCTTGAAACTTACTGAAAAAAAATGGATTCTCAGTGTTCTCTTGAGGGTAAACCCATTTGTATCAGAGGTGATGCGTTGATTCGCTTAGTCAAGACACAACAGAACACATCTATTGTGTTTCAAAACAGCATGCTGTACATTTTGTGGACTTTCATTTGTCACTTATATGACACAAAGTAACAAATTCCCAGCATAAAAAATAGAAAAGTCAGCTAACGCCACTAGCTTTAGAGAAAGGACCCCAAGGACTGCAGTCAAATCACCACCGCATCTAATGCTAAAGAGATGGAAACACCCAAGGTTGTCGAAACAGGATACAGTGGGTGTTTTAAACACTAGTGGGCAGAGAAAGCTGAAGCCATCCTGAACAACAACACTCAGCAGTAGATTTTTAAAAATTAGTAACCTTGGGGCTGGAAAGAGCGCAACCGTTAAGAGCACTGGCGGTTCCTGCTGAGGACCTGGGTTCTGTTCCCAGCACCCACATGGTGGCTCACAGACAACTGGAACTCCAGTTCCCCAGGATCAGACTTCCTTTTCTCACCTCTTTGACTATCAGGCATGCATGTGGTGCACAGACATACAGACAGACAAAACACCTACGCATGAAGTTGAGAAGATACTATTTTTTTTTTTTGAAAGAGTAGGTCTTGGGTGTACTCAGCACCCAAATGGAAAAGGCCATTTGAGCTGTGAGGAAGCGTGTGGATCTTAACACAGCTGTGTATAAATCACGTGACAGGTTATCAGCTTGTGAGGACTATACGTGAGTGTGGAGTAGAAAGACATAAGGTACCGTAGAGAGGTACAGTGTACAGTAGAGAAGTGTAATGGATCATAGACAGGTATAGTGTAGAGTAGACTGGTACAGTGTGCAGGAGATATGTATAGTGTAGAGTGGACAGGTAGACCATAGAATAGACAGTTAGGAGTATTTCACCTTTGCCAAACTTTAACAGGAAAGGATAGAACACATTCCTCAAAGTTCTGAAATAAAATCTTGCTTTCTTTCACTAATAGATACTTTTAAAGTCGGGTCCACGAAGCAGACCCATACAAAGACGTACCCTGCACCGCATGTATATGGTACTTCTTTTCAATTATATGTATTTATATATGTGTTTGTTTGCACATATGTGGTCTTGTGCATATATGTGTTTGTGTGCATGTGTCCATGTGCATGTGCATTTGTGTGTGTGTGTGTGTGTGTGTGTGTGTGTGTGTGTGTGTGTATACTTGTACATGCATAGGAAGGGTCATATGACTGTGGGAGCAGGCCACTGCAAGCATGTGGAGACAAAAGGAAAACTTTGGGGAATAGGTTTGCTTCTTCCACCGTGATTTCTGGGGGGCAAATGCAGGTTGTCAGGCTTGCACAGCAGGCCCCATCACCCCCTGAGCTATCTCACCTGCCCAGTTCTCGAAAATATTCTTCTAATCTCAGCAGTGAAGCGATTTCTGTGAACAAGAACATCGCGTGTGGACAGAGAGAGCAAGAATGGTGACTTTGGGGACATTTCCCAGCAAGGACAAGTAAATGCATGGGGTTGGGGAGATGGCTCAGCTGCTGAGTGCTCACTGTATGACCAGAAGGGCTGGCATTCAGATCCCCACCCCTTCACAAAGCAGGGGTCCCACATAAGCTGGTAGCCCCAGCTCCAACAGGGCCAGAGACAGGAGTATCACTGGGGCTTCCTGGCTGCCAACCTAGCTGAGGCAACTCAAGCCCAAGTTCCCCGAGAGACCATGCCTCAAAGAAATAGCTGGAAATTGATAGAGGAGGCCGTCCATTGCCCTCCTCTGGCCACACTGCAAGCACACAAAGGTACACCTGGGCACACACATATATATATACTGAAATTAATCAATTAATTAACAAGTCTTTTAAAAAGTGGACCATGAGAAAAAGATAATAGAACATAAATATTGTCTAAAGTTATGAGCAAGTGATTTATGAAGGTAAAACTCAGATTGTCAAAAATACGAACACTGAGTTAAAATAGACATTCAATATTCAGTTATTTTTATGAAATCATGCAATTAATTCGAGTTAGTTTTCGGTCTACCATCTAATGACTCTTTGGTTTTCATCTACCAATTCTGAATATAACTTAATCCTGCCTAGGGTCAAACTAATCTTAACTTAAAACTGTTTTTCCCCTCGTTGAACTATAATCCCATTACTAGAAGTGAGAAAATCTTTATTGACAAACAGAGCGTGTTAGATGACATTCAGCCTTGCCGCATCTCACCTGTACCAACTATGACAGATTTTTTAACAGCGGTCTGTGAGGCACAGCGTGTCCATGGCCAGGTGAGATCTACAGCACAGCATTGTGATTTACAGCACATGGTCTCAACCCATAATTACATGGTTGTAATTTACAACTCTTTCCTGGCTCAAACAGCATCCAACCTATCTGATCATTCGTCTCCCTGTCATCTAGATAGTGCAAACACAAGCTCAAGAACAAAGAAAAGCACATCGTCTCTGGAAATAATCAAACACGGTCAAACACAATGTGAAAGCCATGAAAAGGGCTTGGTAGGTGGTCAGTGGATTTACTTCATGTCCCCGTTGTTTGGAGAAAGATGGAGAAAGGACTGACGTCCACAGGAAGGGGAATTCCAAGTTTGAAACAGAGCCTGTGGCCAGGAGCCTATTTAAGGACATAGGCAGCTCACAGGATGCCCAGGGAGATAAGCCTGCAGGCTAAACAAGGAGTACCAACTTGGGCATCCGGACTCTGGATTCTGGTTGACTCGCGAGCATACACAGGACCACAGGAATGCATGTGGTGATTGCTGCCCCAGGAGGGGGGAATAATTGAGCTTTAAATCTTCCTTCTCTCTTCTTAAAATAAATACGCGTTGTATTAAAATTGGCAAAAGAGAAGATTGTGGAGAGAAGAAAGACACAAAACAGCCTGAAATAGTTTTAATGTATTATTGAGAGGTTTGCAGTAAATAGGGGAGACATCCTCTAGGGAAATAGGAACCCTGTGAGGACTTCTCGGGTCCTGTCCTGTGTTCCAACCTGAGAGCCTGGCCTAAGGAGGCACTCAATATTTGCTTAATTAGTTAATCAACTGACAAAGGAACAAACACGGTTGGATCAGGAGACTGAGTACCGTTCTGGTTTCCTTCTTATACATAAACCTACTCAACCGTAATGAAAGCGATGTTTTAAGTCTCATGTTCAGTAGGATTTCTGCTGATAAAATGGTTTCCATGATGCCAGTGTTCATTTTTTCCAACATTTGAAACTTTTTCTCTGTAAGTGAATGCTAAAATGATCTCTCTCTCTCTCTCTCTCTCTCTCTCTCTCTCTCTCTCTCTCTCTCTTTCTCTCTCTCCCACCACCCTATTGCTCTCCCTTGCTCTGTCCTTCCCTCTACCCTCTGTCCCTTCCTCCCTCCCTCCTTGTCTCACTCTCTTCCTTCCCCTCCCCTCCCCTCCTCTCTCCTCCTCAGTTACTAATTAAACAGGCCCCACACTCTATCACTTGGGGAGGACATGGTAACACATTCACACCTGCAGCTGCTCGTTTGTCTAGGTGTCTGCCTCCTCCTGGAAAACTGACACTCCCACCATGCTAAACAATTCATTCATTCCATTAGCAAAGTCTTCAAAAGCCAACATGCTGATGGAGGAGGGTTATCTGTCTATTGTTACTTTCATTGGTTAATAAAGAGACTGCCTTGGCCTTTTTGATAGGCCAGCCCTTAGGTGGGTGGAGTAGACAGAACAGAATTGTGGGAGAAAGAAAGCAGAGGCAGGCAGACGCCATGACTCTCCTCTCCGAGACAGCCGCAGGTTAGAATCCTCCTGGTAAGCCACCACCTCGTGGTGCTACACAGATAACTAAATATGGGTTAAAGCAAGATATGAAAATTAGCCAATAAGATGCTACAGATAATGGGCCAGGCAATATTTAAATGAATACAATTTCCATGTAATTATTTCGGGTAAAGCAGGCCTGGCGGGCGGTGGCCCGCCACTCCTTTTACAACATGCATCGACGATTCTCTACTTTTGCCCTCGCACATGTGAAGCCCAAAGCCTGCAGAGGGTTCACTGAGGTGTCTCAGAAGGCACACAGGCGTGTGAGACGATCTCTCTGTCCTTTCATGGCTCTGACAGATGAAAGTCACACTCACTCCAGGATGTGTCTATTGTTTGGAACAGTGATTCCGATGTCCTCCTTATCTCCTGTCAATCACGACCAGTCAAGGTGAGATTCTCATCTGCTACCGCCGCTTTTGTGGAAGAATGGTGATTAGGTTAACTTGGGCATGGTAATGGTACCATGACTTGCACAGAGCCCTGCTCCAAGTAAGCAGTCTGTTCCTTTCTCCTCTGCTATCTCTATTTAGATAAAACTCACCATCCTCTACAAACTATCTCCTTATGATACTTTGATTATGTAAGTGTAAAGTTGAAGGTCAGAGTTTGGATTCCTTTTGATCTATTATCCACTTACTGTGACCAGTTTCACTAACATAACTCAACCACAACAATATGATGGAATGTTATCTGGATATTAAGAGAAATGTATAATTTATTCAACTCACAAAGGAAGGGTGAATATGCCACTGTTTATTTCTGGCTACCATTAATTACTCTTGTGTTTCCACCAGCACTATTTACAGCTATAGGCAGAGCACCCTCCTCAGTGCAAGCTCCGTGTTTTTCTCTGAATTCTCCTTACCTTTGCTTAGATCTTGATCTTTGTGCAGTTTGAAAGTAATTGCCCCCCATAATCTCATAGGGAGTGACACTATTAGGAGGTGTTGCTTTGTTGAAGTAGGTGTGGCCTTGTTGGAGGAAGAGTATCGCTGTGGGGGTGTGGACGCTGAGGTTTCCTATGCTTAAGATAATGCCCAGTGTGTCTTTATCAGCTTCCTGCTGCCTGCAAGATGTAGGACTCTCAGCTCCAGCACCACGGCTGCCAGCATGCTGCTATACCTCCTGCCATGATGATAGTGGACTGAACCTTTGAACTGTAAGTGAGTCCATCAATAATTAAATGCGTTCTTTATAAGAGTCACCATGGTCATGGCATCTCTTCAGCACTATAAAGACCCTGATGAATCCAATCCTGAATGATTTCAACCCTGCCAAATGTCTTTGTTATTTCCCCAGAAAACACATAGGAAGCTGAGGCTTGCCTCAGTCCCCCCACAGCCTTTGAGCCAGCCCTCTTCCGGAACTTATGCTAAATAAGCCTGTCTCTTTTTAAAAGATATTTAGGTATTCTGCAAATAATTGTAGACAAAGTGATGCTTTATATTCACTTATTTACAAAGCTAAAAATATAGTTGAACAAGTCTTCAACCCCTGGTCTACTTTTCTTGAAATGAGTATCGGACCAACGTTTATATAAAGTCTCCAGGAAGATATTTTAACAGCATGGAAACTAAATTGTGGCTGCTTGAATGAGTTTAACATTATGCAATAAGACATAATGAGACGTGGGGTTTTTTTTTGTAAAAGCCAGCTGATGTCTCTGTTGTTTGATCTTGATGTCTGTAAACTAGATGTCTAAACCATCAAACCCCAACGCATGTTTCCCCAAGGAGAAGAGACTAAGATGTAATGTCTGCAGGAAGATTTGGAAGAGCTTAACACAAAACTAAAGTCCCACAGGGAATATGTTGAAAGCCACAAGTAACAGTCTCTTCCTGTTCCTACAGTGATCTTTGGGGGCTTCTGCCTATTAACCCATCATACGCCCCAGCTGAGGTCAGCGCCTCTCAGACAGGAGTCCTTGCCAATTCATTGTTTTCCCCCTCTTTTTGTAGAGAATGGTTATGTTTAAAAGTCTTCATTAGATGCTGTCTGGAATAGAATTTGGTCAGCACTTATTTTTAATCCTTATACTTCAAGTTTCAGATTAAAGCATGCTAAATAACAGGCAGGTCTAAATATAATTTCCCAGTATTTCCTTGCAGTAGCTGGTTCCACATGGGTGTAGTTTCTAAAGTTCTTAGAGGTTAGTTCCAGGATAAAGTTAATGAACTTGGAGAGTTGGGCTCCAGGTCCTAGTTTTTGAATGAACTTCTGTCACCATCCCAACCATAGAATTGCAAAAGGTGACCAAGGAAACTATAACATGAAGGTAAAAGAAAATAAAATTCTTTTCAGAGAAAGTCTTCTGTCTATTGAGTCGAAGGGTTTTCACACAAAAACAATAATGCAGCTGCAATAAAAGGAGCTATCTACTCACGCAAAGGCTGTGAAGGAAGCTCTCTGCAGAAGAAATGAGAACAATGAGCCCTGAGCATGAGACTATTAGGGATGCAGACGCAGTGTTCCTGGATGAAGACATCAAAAATACTGATTTTTTTTTAAAAGAGTGGTGAAAGATTTGAGATTCCAAGAGAAAGTCAGAAAGACTAAAAGAAGAGGCAAGAAGAGCTACTCAAGGGAGAAAAGTTGTAGCATGGCAGAAGTCACAATATGGAGAAAACAAAAATATTCAACCTGATAGAAGGCTTATGTACATGGTAATGGCAATTGTTCTTTTTAAACACGGCTTAAACAAATGGTTCATTTTCACACATGGTTTTAAAGGTCAGTGGGATCTCAGTTTATCATAGAGTGGAAGGTTTCAGAGCAGCAACTATCCACATCACAGCTATTCAGGAAGCAGAGAGCAGTTGGAAATGGCCAAGTGCTCTCTCTATAGAGATGGATGAATGGATAGATGGATAGATAGATAGATAGATGATTGACAGATGATAGATAGACAGCAGATAGAAGACAGATAGGTAGCTAGCAGATAGATAGATAGATAGATAGATAGATAGATAGATAGATAGATAGATAGATAGATGATTGACAGATGATAGATAGACAGCAGATAGAAGACAGATAGGTAGCTAGCAGATAGATAGATAGATAGATAGATATAATATAGATAGATGATACATACATACATACATACATACATACACAAACAGTGAAATGTGAGACACAGAGTAACATTTCACATTCCAACCAGAAGTATGACCTTCTATCTTCCCTACAGAATTTTTATTTAAATCTACATCACTTTATATTTGGAGTCTTGTTTGAGCAGATCTGAAATGAGAAAACATGAAATCATCCCTGTCCAGTTATAGACGAAAGCAAAGACTATCTTCAAGAGTGGAGAAGTAGAAACTGAAGGCAATAAGCTTTATTAGAGTTAGAGTTTAGATCATTGGCCATCATAGAATCCTCTCCTTTTTTGTAAATTAACTGATCCTTATTACATGATCCACATATAAATGTTTAAAATTGTCATAGATCACATAGTAGTTAAGAATCCTAAAGTACTTAGTGCTATTTTTGTTACTGAGAGTTGTGATTCACTCTGTGTCCTATCTTATTCACTAAATATTTAGACAGTGGGTTAAGAATCATTTCATAGCTGGGCTCATAAATTCATAAGAACAAAATTATAGCATTTACTAACGTAAACCTAAATTGGATTATTAGTACTGTGGATTCTACATGTACTTAATTAACACAAGTCCTAGAAAGACTTTATATGCCATAATGATACACGATTCTTAAAAATAGCAACCCTGGCCCTGGAGAAGGAGTTGAGAGTTCTGGCTGCTCTTGTAGAAGACTTAGATTATATTCCCAGCACTTACAGCCCTCAGAATCATATGGAACTCCAGTTCCTGGAGATCCAGAGCCCTCTCTGCAGACACTGCACTCACATAATACACATTCAAATGGACAATCAAGCATTCATACACATAAGATAGAAATAAATCTTTGAAGAAGAATGCAACTTGACATATTAAGGCGTTAACACTCAAGTCTACATTGCATGCTCAGGAAATGGACCCACGACATTTGTTCAGAATGGATCATCCTCTAGATACATATCCAGAAGCTTAGCTGTTACGTCAAAGTTGTGACTTTAAGGAACAAATCTATTTGTCTACTTTTATATGCTTATTATGCACATATGCTTTCTAACTCTACTCCCTGAAAGAATTAACTGTATTTAAGAAAATGACTTGGGGAGGCCTGAGTCAGGACCTCTGTGGGTCCAGGGGCAAGTTGGAACCTTTGAGGAAGTAGGCAGGAACCAGAGACCTCCGCAGTCCAGGCATGAGTCTGGAACCTTTGAGGGAATAGACCAGAGCCAGAGAATCTGCAGGACTGGGCCCAAGCCAGGGACTTCCACAGGAGTGAGCCCAGGTCAGGGACATGTATTGAAACAGGTCTAAGTCAGCAATCTTGGCTGGAGCAAGCCTGAGGCAGCAAACTCCACAGGAGCGGGTACAGGAGAGCAACCACGGAGGGAGTAGGCCTGAGCCAGAGGCCTCTGTGGGTTTGTGCATAAGTTTGGGACTCTGATGGAGTAGGTCTAAGCTAGGACCTCTGCAGGTCCTGGCACGAGTGAGTAGGCCAGAACCAAAGACCTCTGTGGGACCAGACCCAAGCCAGGGACCTCCTTGGAAGTGGAGCTAGGCCAGGGATATCTACAGAAACAGGTCTGAGTCAAACCTCTGCTGGAGCAGGCCTGAAGCAGCAAACTCCACAGGGGCTGAGAGACCAGGCCCAAGTCAGATAACTCTGTAGTACCAGAAGCAGATACAAGGGAGCTACCACTGAGGGAGCAGGCCCGAATCAGAGACCTCTGCCTGACCGGGCATGAATTAGCAACCTCTGAGGTAGCAAGTCTGAGCTAGCAACCTCTGCCAGAGCAGGCCCAAAGTAGCAACCTCAGCAGAAAGAGCCTGAAGCATGCAATTTCCATGGGAGCAGGCCTGATCAATCCCTGGTATTGCTGAGCTACCTGCAGAAACATGGAGTGACCAACAGGATGACTGGAACTGTGACCCTTACTGCACCATGAGGAACAACCATCTGAGCCTTGGATCCACTCGCACCTGGAAGATTGATCACTAGAGTCACAGACAGTCCCAACTATACCAATCAGAGTAAAAGATGGGTAGGCAAGGTAAGAACACACGCAGCACCACAAAGAGCAACATGACACCAGTAAAAACTAGTGATCCTACAACAGCAAGACTGGAATAACCAAATACAGATGAAGCAGAAGAAAATGACCTAAAAACTAACTTTAGGAGCATGTTTAAGGACCTTAAAAAGGAAATTAAAATCCCTTTAGGAGCATGTTTAAGGACCTTAAAAAGGAAATTAAAATCCCCTCAAAGAAATAAAGAAAAGAACATCAACAAATTTGTAAGACATCTACAAATCCCTTAAAGAAAACCAAGAAAAAACAATCAAACATATGAAAGAAACTATTCAAGACTTGAAAACTGAATTAGAGACAATAAAGAAAACACAAGCTGAGGGAAATATAGGAACAGAAATCGTGAGAAAATGATAAGGAACTGCAAATGCAAGCATAAACAGCAGAATACAAGAGATGGAAGAGAGAAACTCAAGTGCTGAAGATACAATAGAGGAAACAGACTCATCAGTCAAAGAAAACATTAAGTCTAACAAAAGCTTAACACAAAATATCCAGGAAATGTGGGACACCATGAAAAGACCAAACCTAAGAATAATAGGTATAGAAGAAGGAGAAGAAGTTCAACTCAAAAGCATAGAAAATATATTTAACAAAATCATAGAAAAAACTTTCTCCACCTAAAGAAAGATATGCCTATGAAGATACAAGAAGCTTATGGAATACTAAGTAGACTGGATCAAAAAAAAATCCCCTTGCTACATAATAATCAGAACACTAAACATACAGAATAAAGAAATAATATGAAGAGCTGCAAAGGAAAAAGGCCAAGTAACATATAAGGACAGACCTATCAGAATTACACCTGACCTCTGAATGGAAACAATGAAAGCCAGAAGGTTCTAGTTAAGCATTATGCAGAAATTAAGAGATCACAGATGTCAGTCCAGACTACTATACCCAACAAAACTTTCAATCACCACAGAAGGACAAAACAAGACATTCCATGACAGAACCAGATTTAACCAATACCTAGCAACGAACCCAGCCCTACACAAAATACTGGAAGGAAAACTCCAACCCAAGGAAGTTGACTACATCCACAAAAACACAGACAATAGATTATCTCACAGCAGCAAATCCCAAACAAGAAGAAAAAAAACACAAAAAATAACATCACCAACAATGAAAACTAAAGTAACAGGAGATAGCAATCACTGGTCATCAATATCCATGAATATAAATGAACTCCACTCAACTATAAAAAGACATAAGCTAACAGATTGAATTCGAAACAGAATACATCCTTCTGATGAATACAAGAAACACACCTAAACCTCAAAGACAGACATCACCTCAGTATAAAGGGTTGGGGAAAGAATTACAATCAAATGGACCTAAGAAACAAGCTGTTGTAGCTATCCTAATATCTAACAAAATAGACTTCAAACTAAAATCAATCAAAAGAGACATTTCATATTAGTCACAGGAAAAATCCATCAAGAGGAAATCTCAATACTGAACATCTATGCCCCAAATACAAAGGCACCCTCCTATGTGAAAGAAACACTTCTAAAATTTAAATCATACGTTAAACCACAGACACTAATAGTGGAAGACTTCAACACTCCACTCTCACCACTGGACAAGTCTGTCAGACAAAAAATTAACAGAGAAGTAAGAGAACTAACAGATGTTATGACTCAAATGGACTTCATAGACATCTATAGAACATTCCATCCAAACATAAAAGAATATACCTTCTTCTCAGCAGAACCTGGAAACAACCTAAATGCCCCTCAACCGAAGAATGGATAAGGAAAATGTGGCATGTTTACACAATGGAGTACTACACAGCAGAAAAAATAATGACATCTTGAAATTTGCAGGCAAATGGGTGGATCTGGAAAACATCATACTGAGTGAGGTAATCCAGACCCAGAAAGATAATTATCATATGTACTCACTCATATGTGGCTTTTAGACATAAAGCAAAGAAAACTATCCTATAATTCACAATCCCAGAGAACCTAGACAACGAGGACCCTAAGAGAGACATACATGGATCTAGTCTACATGGGAAGTAGAAAAAGACAAGATCTCCTAAGTAAATTGGAAGTGTGAGGACTATGGGAGAGAGTTGATAGGGAGGGGAGAGAAAGGAAAGGGAACAGAGAAAAATGTATAGCTCAATAAAATCAATAAAGAAATAACAGCCATTTATTGCCCACTAAAAAAAAAAAACAACTTGGGGAAACTTAATTGCAAGCCCATGATTTCCTCAGGAATATCTATTGTAATAATGCGAGCACCTGCAATGTGGTAGAGAGATCCCGCTCAGTTGTTTCTGGAGTATCTTCTTCCATCTTTAAGCATGGAAGTTAACTGGTCATTGAGCCTGAGGTTAGGAGTAACGGTCCAAACATGGAAGGCCAACAGGCATTACCGCTGTCACCAAAGATCACAAGCCTTCCAGGATGAGCTTCTTGAGCTCACTCTGTTTCCAAATAACCTAGTTTTAGATTGTACTAAAGCCATTTATGTGGGTGTTATTTCATTTATAGGGATGGGTGTATATTCCCCACCAAGATGTAGTCCCAACTGGGCTGAGACCTGGAACACTGGAATGGGCAGTAGAATGGTTTGTCTAAGGATCCCAAGGACTAAAAGAAAAGCATGCAAAACATGACAATTATTTTCTATTTCTGTGTATGTATGTTTACAGCTGATCATTTGAGATTGGAAAATCTACCTGGGGGCTTGTCTCTGGAGAAGACTGATTCTCCTTTCTCTCTTTATCCAGGGTTGGACCTTGTGAGACTTCCCCCATCTGCACTGGCCTGTGAACTGGCCGTGTCATTGTGTGGATCTCATTTAGGTGACAATGTTGTTGAGATTCAGTGGCTTCAGCTTCCCTGCCATTTACAGAAGACACTAAGGTAGACTCTAAAAGAGCGTCGAATCCGCAGCAGTCAATCGTGAACAGGCACAAAGTAAGACTGAGTGGACACAGCAGAGCACATGGAGAGCAACAATAATTAAAGAAGAGGACGATAAATAGAGAGGGAGTGAGGGAGAACACGGAAGGAGTTGGAGGAGGAAAGGGAAGGAGGCAGGGAAATGGTGCAAAGAAGGTACTTTTGTATGACATTCACAGAGGAGTCATTTTAATTTAAAAACTTTCCAGTCTGCTAGGGGTGGTGTCACACACTTGGAATCCCAAGATTCTGGAAGCTAAGACAGGAAGATTTCATGTTTAGGATCAACCTGAGGTACATAATGAGACCCTGCCTCTAAGACATTTCAAGTTAATAAAAAAGCTAACACATAGAATGACCCATCTCTAGAACCCAGAACATCTAAGCCATCTGGTTTTAGTGACCTGTGTCACTTTTGGTTTGTTTATATGTTCTGTTTTTTAAAAGTTTTGTTTTCATTCCAACGAGGTCTCGCGACAATGTTCAGGCTTGCCTAAAATTTAGTAACTCATTCTGTAGCCCAGGCTAGACCTTACCTGCCTTTGGAGGGCTAGGATGATGGGTATGCAGGAATATTTGTGGCAAAAGGTTTATTATTGTTGGCAAAAAAATGTCTATTTAGAATTGTTTTCACCGAAACATGTCTCAAGACCATAAAAATATAATATCCTTATAGATATGTTTGTGAAATTTAAAATATGATTAAACTTCTGATAAAGAAGCATGCTTTCTTTAAAAAGTGCTTTCAAACCTAGTAGACTAGGGTGTTTGGATTCTCACTCTGCCTTAGCTTTCTGCACGCAGACACTCCGCAGAAAGCCCTCCGATTGCTGTTTTATTGTAGTCTTGTAAAATTTAGTAAGGCTGTGATGGAAACAGAATTAATAGTGTGACTCTAACTAAGCACACACCTTGAAATGGCATGTCAAGATCACCAAGAGAGCATGCCTCAGCTGTTCGGTTGTTGGGACACCCTCTCCTCCTATGGAGGGACACAGACCAGACAGGAGACTGGCAAAGCCAGCAGAGCCACTGGGGAACTGACCTGGCCTTCCTTTATTTCCCGGGGAGTGGCTGCTTTGGAAGCACCCCCTTTCCACCATCAATTGCTTATTTCTTTTATCCCAGTGAACCCCTCATGTCCTTACTGTGGGAAAAATAAAGTCCATCTGTGCAAAGCGCTCGATGAGGGAAACAAAGAGGTCTCTGTGCTTTGTTTATACACGGACCAGACAGAAGGAGAGAGAGCCACATTCTTTACACTCGTAGTCACCGGAGCTTCACCGCAAAGGGAAGGGGAAAGGGAAATACCCACTGATAAATAAATATATCAGCCGTTCACTCGGTTAAGGAAACTGTTGGCCAGATGTGCAATCTCTGCCCCTGTGAAGGGTCAGGAGTTCAAGGTCATCGCTGGCTCTGCAGTGCACATGAAGCTCTGTATCATAAAGGCCAAGAAACAGGAAACAGGTAGACAGGGAAGGAAAGAGGGAAGGAGGGAGAGAAGAAAGGACAGAAGGAAGGGAAGAGGAGGGGAGAGAGGAAAGAAAATATTACAACTATCTTGCACTTGTACCATTTTGTGATGTTTTGAATTTCCTTGATAATAGCACAATGTCTAGGTAGAACTTTATGGAAGTGGAAAAACACTAAGCCGAGACTTCAGTTCCGGGTGGACTCTCAATACTCATTAGTGAGAGAGGAAGATGGGGCATCTCTGACATAGTAGGACTTAGTCTGAAACAAATGTAAAATCTTTTTTCATATAAAAGTATCTTTTTTTCTTTCCATTTTTGAAAATAGATTTCTTTCATACAATATATTCTGATCATGGCTCCCCCAACTCGTCCGAGATCCTCCCCACCCACCCAAATCCACATCCTTTCTTGATCTCTCTATTTAGAAAACATGCAGGCATCTAAAGAAAATAATAATAAAATAAGATAAAACAAAAACCAACCAACCTGAATAAGACTACAGTACTTTGAATGTAACAGGCCTTCATTATCCCAAAGGGAGTGGCATTATTAGGAGGCCTGGCCTTGTTGGAGGAAGAGTATTGCCTTGGAAGTGGGCTTTGAGATCTCTTTTTTGCTCAAGTTTTGCTCAATTTGACAGTCTACTTCCTGTCGCCTTCTGATTAAGACGTAGCCAGCACCATGTCTGCCTGTGTGCAGCCATGCTCCCTGTCATGACAAGAATAGACTGAGCATATGAAACTAGAAGCGAGCCACCTCAATTAAATGTTTTCTCTATAGGAGTTGCCATGGTTATGGTATCTTTTTCACAGCTGTAGAAACCCTAAGACAAAACCAAAACAGAGAACTGACCACAAAAACAGGGAGCTGAAGAAAAAGCACCAGAAAAATGTATAGACACAGAGACACACACATTGATAAACAGAAACCCATAAAAACAGAGACCATATGGATACGTAAGGGATCTGTGTCTTTGAAGAGCACGAAAGAGCTACTTTTTATCTACAGCCTGGGAGTTTGAATTATGACGTGTCTAGGATGAGTCAGTGATGAGCTAGAAGTTAACAGAAAAACATTACAAATGGGACTTCTGGAAGTAGGGAAAGAATACAGCTTCAGAGGGAAAGAACGCCACTCTATGTTGTTCTGCTTGCGTCTATTTCTTCCGGTTAAGACAGCCGAAGGTGAGGGGACTCTGCTGGAATGCTAAGATGGCATGGGACCCTGGAATGTGAAGAGGAGTTGACATATGTAGGCACAGACCCAGGAAAGGGACCTAAGCAAATGCCCACGAAAAGAGAGAATAGCTTTCTCCAAATGTTCGAAGCTTCGTTACATGGCTGAAGAGTCAGAATGGTTCTAACTGTAGCAAAAGGAAGCCGGATTGCACAGGACAGCATGTGAAAAACCGGAGGTGTATCAGTTGGAGATGGCTGGTCATGCAATCAGGTCTCCTTTGCTTACAAAGAAAAAGATAATAAGAGAAAACGCCACTCACCAGAGGGAAGATGCCAGCTTTGAACATCATGGACTTAGAAGTTTGTATAGCTGCCATTCGTCTACAGGTGTAGCTTTTGGTCTTTCCGTAGCTGGCCAGCTGGAGAGGACATCTGTCAAAGAGACACTTAGCCCCGCTGCCTTTAGCTGTCAGATGCCTGAAACACAAGAGCTCAAATAATTAAAATTTCCCCCAGGAATCCCATGCTGAGGGAAGAGAGGGCCACTGGCTGATGCCAGCCAGAGAAGGAACCTGCTTCTCCTGAAAAGATTCCACACCGTTCTGACAATTTGTCAGCCCACCTTGCAAGACAAGAACAGAGCTCAGACAATTATGCGCCAGTGACAGGTAGGGCCACACCTTGTCCAGGACGGCTCATTTTCCACAGCTCTTGCTATGCATTTAAGCCTAAACCTCACGCCAACGCCATGAAGATGGTATCACAGGTTCCCTAGGTTCACTTCTTCTGCCCAATGTGGCCCTCGCTGAATAAATCTATTTTCTCTGATTTTAAGCTGTCTCTTTAATTGGAACTCTGGGAATGGGTAGCTGAGCCTAGTTTATGGGGGTTTCCAGGGCCCAACCTGTGCCCTAAAAACTTTGATAACGTCTTGATACATGATAGTCAGGAGACCCATCAAAAGCCAGAGTTTATGTGAGATTGCAGTTACAAAGAAGCCGTCTCTCCAGCTATTACAACATGATGTCTTGAAACATATGCATATTATGGAATGGTTAAACCTTGACTGTTTTAACTTTTTAATATATGTATACATATATACGCATACTATTTGTGTGTGTGAGATGGGGAACACACATCGTGATGGAAATACGGAGATCAGTTGACAAAGGTGTGGCATCTCTTCTCTCTTCCCACCTTTGCATAAGTCCCGGGGATTAATCTCAAATCACCAGCCCTCTTCAGTAAGCACTTCATGCACTGCGCCATCTTGCCCTGAGGAGCTGTGCCCGGCCGCCTGTTGTGCAGTGCCACGGCTTTTGATTTGTATGCGACTGTGGCTTCGGAAATATGAAAAGGGACAGAATCACTTCTCCAGACGACTAATCCTTTGAAGCTGTTTTATATAAACAAAGAATGCAACACTGGAAACGATGGTCCTCGTGACTCCAAACTGAACAGAAGTTCTCTTCCCAAAGCATTCCCTTCCCAAAGAGAGAGTGCTCTTTATTTTCTTTTTCCAGCCCTGCAGCATGACAATGAACTTGTGCTTTCTCAGGCTGATTTATCCTTTCTGTCTTTTGCCCTCATTCTCAATCTCCAGCCGCATGAGGTTCAAGATTTTCCCTGATAACCTCCTGCATTCCGTCACAGGATCTTGGCTAGCAGGCTCATATTTCAAAGATTTCAAAGTTGATTTTTGTGGTTTAAAGGCTTGGGGAAGTTCACTGTTGAATGTTTCTAAAAATGACTTTACCATTAGTTGGTTTCATTGTTTTCCCGAGGGGAAAGTTGCCCTCATGTTTTAAAGATGCTGGTCAAAACTTGGCATTGCCTTCACTTGTTTTGATCCAGCTTGGTTCATCCAGAAAGAGACTGTAACCCACAACGAACCGTCACATGCCTCTGTTTTAAAGTTTATGTTGTCCTGTTTCCTTCCCTCCCAAAACACTTGGCCACAGTCATAAAATTCTGACTAAAAGATATATAATAATCAGATACCAATAACAAATCATAAGTATTTTTGCAAGGCAAAAATGCTATTGTACATACGTATACAATGAGAGAGAGAAAGAACTGTAGCGAAAGGAATTTATCATCATTTAAAGAAGAAGAAAATTTCATCAAAATATTTACTTAACAGATAATTAGAAATGTACCATGTAAGTATACACAAACACGGCTCACATTCTAGCTCTCTATGATGGGAGACTTCAAAAGAAAATGGTGCCTCTTTTCTTCTAGTGTTAAAGGGGATTCAACTGCTTCCTGTAATAAAAACAAAATAACAAGAATAATTTCCAAAAAAAAAACCATCACTTTTATATGTATTCCTCAGAGTTCATGTGCAACCATCGTTGAATAATAAATTAGGTAGACTTTCCTCTTCTGCAGCCTCCTGCGCACTTACATAGACACATGCATGTGATGTGTATCTGTGGATGCATGTGGAATAAAAGCTAACTTCCTGCATGCATGAGGTTTCTTTTTAGCGCATCCAAGCTTGAAGACATGTCATCTGCACAGAAATATTGGGAAAGGCTCATAAACAATTTACAGAGTCTTTTTTCCTCAGGTGCTTCCAGAGAGGAGAAAAATAAATACCCCTTTCCAAATGTTAAGAGATATAAAAACAATGCCAGGCAGCACTTTAAACAGTCCCCTAGTTTCAGTGGCCTGTAATGGAATGTCACCTCGGTGCCTGGAATAAGAACGGTCCCCAAAGGCTCATGTATTTGAATACTTCGTCATCAGAGAGTAACACTACTTGAGAAGGATTAGGAATGGGCCTGTTGATGTAGGTGTGGGATGTGGGATGTCCTTCTGTATATGTGTTGGTTTTATTTTTTTAATTTATTTATTAGTTATACAGTGTTCGGTGTGCAGGCCAGAAGAGGGACCCAGATCAAATTACAGATGGTTGGGAGCCACCATATGGTTGCTGGGAATTGAACTCAGGACCTCTGGAAGAGCAGCCAGTGCTCTTAACCTCTGAGCCATCTCTCCAGCCCCTGTGTTGTTTTTATTGGTCAAGGAATAAAACTGCTTCAACCAGTGGCTTAGTAGAGTAAAGCCAGGCAAGAAGTCTGAACAGAGATAGAAAGAGAGAGAGCAGGTGAAGTCAAGGAGATGCCACGTAACCACTGAAGGAGAAAAATGCCAGAACATTACCAGTAAGACACAGCTTCATGGCAATACATTGAATAATAAAAATGGGTTAATTTGAGAGGTAAGAGATAGCTAGTAATACACCTAAGCCATTGGCCAAGTAGCATTGTAATTGATTTAGTTTCTGTGTGATTATTCAGGTCTGGGTGGCCAGCAAATGAAAGAACAGTCAGTCACTGTTTACTTTATAAAGCCTAACATAGGACTCGAACCCACAACCCTGAAATTAAGAGTCTCATGCTCTACTGATTGAGCTAATGTCTATCCTCAGAGTGGTTATTTCATAAGCCTTGTTGGAGAAAGTGTGACACTGGAGATGGGCTTTGAGGTTTCAGAAGCCCAAGCCAGGCCCAGTGCCTCTCTCTTCCTGCTGCCTGTGGATCCAGATATAGACCTCTTGAATACTTCTGTAGCATAATGTTGCCTACTTGGGACTACGCTCCCTGCCATGATGGTAATGTACTAAATCACAGAAATGTAAGCAAGTTCCAATGAAATGATTTCTCTTATAAAAGGTGCCATGGTCATGGTGTCTCTTCACAGCAATCGAACACTGACTAAGAGAGAAGTTAGTATCGGGTAGCAGAGTATTGCTATGATAGGCCGGATCCTTTTGTTTATTGGAAGAATATAGATTTTCAAACTTTAGATAAGGAAAGCAGTTGAATGCTTTAGGTTGGACTTAATAGGCCATGATAGTATGGGTGAGGAAGACTATAGCACCGAGAGCAATGTAGATTATGATGGTCCAGCATAAGAGGTTTCAGAGCAGAAGAACATTAGTAAGTGGCCTAGAGACTATTCTTGTGATAATTTGGAGAAGAATGTGACTATTTTTTCCTTTCCTCAAAAGAAAAAAAAAATCTGCCTGAGGCTAAATCGAAAAGTTTTGGATTTGTGGTGCTGGCAGAGGGGATTTCAAGACATTCTGATTCAATACTACACTTGTGGTCATTAGTGACCATGCTTACACAGATATATATTCAAAAGGAACAAGCTGAGCAAGGAAGTACACAAAATGTACAGATTAAAGAGAATGGGAGCCCCAGAAAATGTAATGTTGGAGCCAAGTCCCATGCTCAAGGAAATAAAAAGGTTAAAGAAAAGCCTGCTGCTAAAAGGTATGAAGGCAGTGATGACCTCAAGACAATACACAAGTCAGCTAAGATTCCATCTTGGGAAGAGGAATTAATGAAAAGTTTAAGCAGTGAAGAAAACAGAAAGCTGAAGCAAAATAATTGAACAAGGGGACCAAGTTCCAGCCCCAGGAAACAGCTGAATTTAGCAGCTTCAGACTTGTGGTCCCAGCTATAAAGTTAAGGACACAAGAAAGAGATTGTATTTCCTTAGCTAATCAAAGCAACTGAGACCAGGTATGTATCAGGGGTGTCTCTTCAGGGAGGCCCAGAAAGGCCATTGGGAATTGTGAAGTTGAAGCCAGGATTGTGTTCGAGAGCCCAATATGTTAGAGTTGCCAGAGTCATGGGATTCCTGTCAAGGAGAGGGCCTAACAGGGCATAGAACAAAGCTGAAAGGAGTTAGAGATCCAAAGAGTACTTTGACATCAGACATAGAGATACTGAGGTTGAAATTTGCCCTAATGTTTTTGGTCAGTATGTCCTCACTGTATTTCCTTCCCTCACTTTTAGATCAGTAGTGTACATTCTACACCATTGTATGTTAGAACACGTGATCTGCTTTTCTATTTTGACTTTACTGGGATTACATTTAAGAGATTACCATGGGTCTCCAAAGAGATTTTGAACTTTGGACTTTTAAGCAGCGTTGAGACTATGGGGACTTCTGAAGTTAGACTGAATGCATTTTTGCATTATGATATATCTACAGGCCTACAGGGGCCAGGAAGTGGAATGTGGTGATCCGATTAGAAATGAGCCACATAGGCTCATATATTTGAATTCTTGGTCATTGGGGAGTGGCACTACTTGATAGGGATTAGGAGGTGTGGCCTTGGTGGAGTAGCTATAGTCTCATTGGAGGTAGCATGCTACTGGGAGTCTTTGGGGTTTCAAATGCCCAAGACAGGTTCAGTGGCCCTCTCTCCCTGCTGCTTGCAGATTCAGATGTTGAATGAACTCTCAGCTGCTTCTCCAGCACCACATCTGCCTATGTGCTATTGTGTTTTCCACCATAATAATAATGGACTAAACCTCTGAAAGGGTAAGCAAGCCCCAACTAAATGCTTTCTTTTATAAGAGTTGCCTTGGTCATGGTGTCTCGTCACAGCAATGGAACACTAACTAAGAGAGCAACCCTCCCCTAAAAATGTCACAGGGGAGAATTGCTAAAGCCTGAGTCCACATAGGACAAACTGTATTCAAACTTGAGCTTCCTAAAGCTGAGAGAAGAGATCAGGACACCATGCGGAACACGTGAGGTGGAAAGAAAGCTCAGCACGGGCCATATCAGGTTGATATTCCTGCAAACGACGGGGCATTCTTACTGGTCCTGAATTCTGCAGTGAAACCCTTGTTTTTTTGTTCACTTTTGCTACTGTCATTAATGCCAGGTTTTGTTTGGTTTCTTAATCCCAGTGTTGGGTATTCCTTCTTAGTGTTTTCCTATCTTTTCTCCTGTGTCTTCTAATAATAATTCCTCAGTGAGTTTTACAGTGGTCACTTATCACTGACTGAGAGAGTCCACTCATCTGTAGGTGGTCAGCTTTTCATAGATGCAGTCATTTGCTGTTTAGCCCATCCCTTTGGCCTACATCATAAAGATTTTGTTTGGATCACGCGGCCCAGTCACAAAAAAACAAAAAACAAAAAAACCCTCTTTCTGTTTCCCTTAGAGATGATTGTGTCATGTGACCATGGTTTGATTGATGACATAAGTCTATGGCTACATCAGGAAACTCCCTCCCTCCTTTTATTTTTCTATTTTGGAAGATTCTCCAAAATGTATAACATTTATTAGTTTATTAATTAGACAGTTTTCTTCACCTGACCCTTTAGTCTCGACCATCACACCTTAGAATACACTCACAGCTCTTACTATTGTGCACATATTCTCTTTATAGAAAAAGACTGTAGGAGCTGAGGAGATGGCTCGGTGGTTAAAAAAGCACTGGCTGCTCTTGCAGAGAACCAGGATTTGGTTCCCAGCACCTACACAGTGTCTCACAACATCCTGGAATTTCAGTTCCTTGGGGTCCAACGCCCTCTGCTGTCCTCTATGGGTACTGCGCACATGTGGTACACAGACACATGTAAGCAAAACACTTGTCTTAGTTGGGGTCCCTATCGCTGTAACAAAACACCATGACCACAAAGCAAGTTGGAGAGAAAGGGGTTTATTTGGCTTTCACTTCCACATACCTACTCATCACTGAAGGAAGTCAGGACAGGAATGCAAACAGGGCAGGGTTCTGGAGGCAGGACCTGATCCAGAGGCCATGGAGTGATGCCGCTTACTGGTTTGCTTCTCCTGGCTTGCTCAGTCTGCTTTCTCAGAGAAAGCAGGATTACTGGCTCAGGGATGACAGCACCATCATGGACTGGGCTCTCCCCCATTGATCACTAATTGAGAAAATGCCTTACAACTGGATCTCATGGAAGCATTTCCTGAAAACGAAGTCTCCTTCATCTCTGATGACTCTAGCTTGTGTCAAGTTGACACACAAAATCAACCATATAAAATAAAAATAAGTACATTTAAAAAGAAAGTCTGCTTATCTGTAGCTAAGGATATCCTTGTGGCCTGCCCCAAATACTGCCTTTAATCAACTGACCAAATCAAACACTGAGATGTCCACATGGTAAGAACATTAAGGCGTACTTTTTAGTAAATAACTAGAGTGTGGTTTTACTGAAAATTACAGTGGAAAAATATGAGACAAATACAGAGTACACTCATCCATAGGTGGCCAGGTTTCCATAGACTCAGCTATTGCTGCTTTAACCCATCACTTTGGCTTACAGTCATAAAGATTTTATTTGGATCACATGGCCACTCCTTTAAAGACTCTTTCTGTTTCCCTTAGCAATGGCTGTGTCATGTGACCGTGGTTTGATTGATGGGGTGTCTGGGACTCAAGCTGAAAAAAGCAGAGCCTCCCATTGCCTCTTCCTCCCCCCTGCTTCCTGGAAAACAGATATGGAAACAAGCTATGGAAATACAGAAAGATGAGACAAGTCTGGAAAGACAACATTGCTGCTGGGAAAAAAACCTCCCAAGGCCCTGACAAACAAGTGGAATTGTCCCCAGAGTTTACTTGAAAACAGATGAAGCTGGTTGTTTAGGCTCCTTGTTTGAGGGTAGTGTTTTAAGGAGCTGTAGTCGTGGCCTCAATCCTTCCATGACTGGCCAGTTTGTTTGTGGTGGTCTTCAGACATCCTCAGTCACAGAACACAAACCGTGTCCTGATAGCTTTGGGATGCCTTTGCTCTGAGGAACTGAGATGTGCTTTTGACAGAATCATCTGGACCTCAAAGCTAAAGGTTCTAAATCCTGGACTCATAGATGGAACTGACTTGATGGAACCAGGCTCAGGTCACAGAATAATCACAGAATCCATTCTTTAGTAAACCATTAAGTAAGCATCTGTCCTACTCAAAATCAGTCTGAGGGTTGGAACATGACCCGGACTAAATCTCTTCTTAGTAAATCTGCTTTCTCTTACTTACTGTTTAAGGAAATGCGATATGATGGCTCGAAGTTTATTCTTATTCATTTGTTTACCCCACATATATCCCTAACTCTTGCTTCTAGGGGTCAGTATAGTGTTGTCAATGACATCCTATTTGTTGAACCATTGGCTGATGTTTAGACTCAGGTCTCATGAGGCATTCAGTAGCCTCAGGGTCTTATTATTGAAAGTCCAAAGCCACACTCACATTGCCAGGGACATCACTCAAGAAAGTCAGACTCCGTCAGTCGGGGGTTTGTTCTCATTGGTAAAGAAAGCAGACAGACACAGATGGCTAGTGAGCGAGTCAAGAGTTCACCTGGTAGAGGAATGCGACGCGCATCCTGACCAGCAGGAATGAACGCCACTAAAAACGAGAATTCCTTCCCTGGTCACATCTTTATTCGGAGCATTCGATTGAGGAAAATTGGGGGAAGGGAAGATAGAGCAGGGACAAGAGAAAGCTTAGAGAGAGGAAGTAGAGCCCAGAGGCAGCTGCTTTTAAACGGTGGAGAGGCTTGAACGCTGTCCTGATTGGTTAATGCCATTCTGCTGGTCTGAGCATGTGCAAGCAAGGGTGCAGGTAAGGGTGCTCAGCCCCACGTGGCTAAGCCAGGTATGGACTTGTATACCTCCAAACTGCAGGACCACCTGTGCCTCCAGGTGGCTTCCTACAGAGGAAGTGGTTGAGAAAGTAAAAATAAAGCTCCTGTGCCAACTCAGGGATAACTGGGGTATTGTTTTTTAAGGATTACCTCAAGGGTAAATTGGGCATTATTTTTTAAGGGTTATAGATATTGATGAGATGGGAGTGTTTGGTAGGGGTCACTTGGTGAGTTCCATCTTTCATAATAAATGGCATGGGACTAGAGAGAAGGCTTAGAGGTTAACAGCTTTGCCTACTCTTTCAGAGGACCTGGGTCGATTCCCTATGTCCACGTGGTGGCTCACAATAGTCTGTAACTCCAGTTCTAGAGGATCCAGCACCTTCTTCTGGCCTCTGTGAGCACTGTACAAACATAGTGAACAGATACACATGCAGGCAAAACGCCATACCAATAAAATAATAGAAAAAAGTTATAGCAAATTATATAACAAAGTATGAATGTGTATATATTATTGTTCTGAGCTGTAGGATATGTATACACAGTAAGAACAAATTTCCCTTCAATATAGGTCAAGCACCAGCCATGGATACCATGTACCAGTCACCTAATGTGGTTTTAAAGGAACTGCAGGATTCTGAACATTTTATTTGGGGAAGATTTTAAATATCAGGGGAAACATCTGTGAAGATCAAATCCCTTTCTCTTCTAGTTGGATGAATGGTATGAGCAACTTGTCTCTGTGCATGTTAAATGGGAGCGAATAGACTATCATCGGTGTCTGGCCTCTTACCTCCTGCCTCCCAGCCCTTCCTCAATAAGGCAAACTTTTCCAGTTACTTGTTAGCAATATACTTGAACAAATTACGTGCCATCTTTCAGCCTCGGTTTCCCCTTATAATTACAAATAGACTCCTGTGTGGTGGAAGCCAGCATCACTTCGCTAGTAGACACCAAACTCCTAGTCACCGTCCTTCCTGCTGTCACCGCTGCTGTGTTCAGCGGAGTCTAACTTTCCACACCACTGGACAGTAACACAGTAGCATCTGAGAAGTTCAAATACTTTAGTTCTGTTTCAGCTTGCAGTGAGAGGGCTTGTTCTAGTTTTCATCCATCGGTCCTAAACTTTCCTGAGGGAAAACCTGTCCTCATGATTCTGATTCTTTCGAAATAGTTTTTCCATTCCTTAGGTTGAACCTTCCCAGTGTCTCTAACGTTTCCAGATATAAACGATATAAGATGTTTACAAAGGCTGTCCCTTTCCTCTGTGTGGTCCCCAGTATTCAGGATTCATGTCAGAGGACCCAAACCAAACCCACCATTCGAACCCAAAGCTCAAGTGCTAATCTGACATCCATTTAGGATGGAAACTATTTGTATTATCTAGGTTCATCTTGGGCAGATCCCTTTAGCCTCTCAGAATAAATCTGGACCAGAGGCAAGGTTTTACATGGAGTCAGGATGCTTTGTCTAGGAATGCTAAAGAATTTGACTTTTGTTTGTTTAGGATCGTTGTTTGGTTAACATTGAAGCATGTCTTACCAGAAAACCCAGATTAGCCTCAAACTTTCAATTCTTTTGTCTAAAACTCCTAAGTGCAAGGATTACAATGTATGCCACCACACTCACTACTCAGCTAATTTTACTTAATATCTGTGGCAGGGTATTGTAGGCCTGTCTAGCCTACAAGTTTCTAAATAGCCAAAGATGTCTTTGCACTTCTGACCCGCCTACCTCCACCTCTCAAGTGATGAAATTACAATCAAATGCCAACGTGGGTAGCAATGCTGTCCATCTCCTGATACTTCAGCTGAGTTTAGTCACCAAGTGTGACTGAAATACGAGGATGATGCTGGGATGTCACTCCAACCTCCCCTCAATTCCCTGGTCCCTGGGAATCTCCATTGAAGGAATTCATGCAAATCAAAATAACTTTGAGATACCATCTTACACCTGTCAGAATAGCTAAATCAAAAACACCAATGAAAGCCTATGCTGGAGAGGATGTGGAGTGAGGGAAACACTCATCCATTGTTGGTGGGAATGCAAACTTGTGCAGCCACTTTGGAAATCAGTGTGGCAGTTTCTCAGGAAACTAGGAGTCAACCTAACTCAGGACCCAGCAATTCCACTCTTGGGAATGCACTCAAGAGATGCCCTATCATACTACAAAAGCATTTGTTCAACTATATTCACAGCAGCACTATTTGTAATAGCCAGAACCTGGAAACAACCTAGGTGCCCTTCAATAGAAGAATGGTTAAAGAAGGTGTGGAACATTGAAGCAATTCAAATGAGACCCACAGAATATAGTGTAGAAGATAGAATTTATTACCGAGTAAAATGGGGGCACTCTCAAGGAGTATGAGGGGGCAATAAGTAAAGGGGCCGTGACTTCAGAAAACACATTTATAGGGTGAAAAGAGGCAATGGTCTAAGAGACATTGTGCCCGCTAGCATGCTTTGGTAGTGCTTGTATTTCCTTACAGCACATAGAAGAAATGGTTTTCCTGAAGAATCTTTTCCTACTCAGATGATTGACAGGCCCTTTCCATTTGGTCCTTGTCAGAAAACACACAGCTAGACAGCAATCCTCTGATTCGGGGGGCATCTCAGAATAGCACATCTCTACCCAGTGCCAGATCACTCAGATCCCATGGTTTTGAGCAGTAATCAAAGCTGCTGGCTGTAAAAAATGGGGTCCATCCTCAGATACCCTCATACCTGCTAGTACCTGGCTAGCTGCCTAAAGGATTAAAACACCTATGTTTATTGTAGTTTCAGCCAAATCCCCATCAGATGAACTTGAACAATACACTAGTATCTCAATTTCCTGACTGGCAGAATCCCTGCGCTTTCAGAGAAGCCCATACTGGATGAAAACAGAAAACAGATGGAGGCAGCGTATAAATGCATACAGCCTGTGTTATAAACACAGGATCTCTCTGAACTCATGATTTTCCAGCTCTTCTGAGTTTCTTTGTTTATAAAGTGGGAATTAAACTGTTGAATCATGGGAGGATCAGCTGAGTTAGCATGACACATTGGTCAAATGAGGTAATTACAGTGGGTTATGGCCCTCAAAATAGGAGAATTGTGCCGTTTGCACGAATGCAACTCCTCCTTCGATTGTACTTTGAGACATTTTAAATGAAGTCAAATACTAAATGCTTAAATATTTAGAAAGGTCACCTGGAAACTACTCAGTTTCACAGCAGGAGAGTTAGAGTAACCAAACCGTCTCCAGGAGATGAACGAACAAGACAGTCTCCTGTGTTCTCTTAGCCGCTGCTGTTCTAAGAACCACATACGCATAGATCCACACCAGAAGCCAATTTAACTGTGATATGCTGTTCCTAAATAGAAACAGCGAGACATAACTTATCTAACAACTTATTTCTACAGATGAAGTAATTCACTTCCTCCATTTCTGCATTGTGGCCTTGTGCTGATCATAACTTAACTTTGGTTGCTACTGGATTTAGCTGAAGGACTCACCATCCGGCATGACCCTCTCTCAGCGCACAGAGCAGACATTGAAACTCTTAGCATCCACTGTGTGTTGATGGCTGCGGAGGAATTTTGGTTTTGTTTTTGAAGCATTGATTTGTGTTATTTTTATTCCTGGTTATGTCCCCCATTTCACTCATCTACAGTTATTTTAAATCTTCATGAAGATCTTCTTTTTTTCTGGTAAGGAAATACAAATTTTTAACAAAGCTTGTCTTCCCATTGTATCAAATTCAGAGGCCAAAAGAGTAGAATACTGTTGCGGGGAGGGGGGGATCTCAAAATCAACTTGACCTAGCCCAATCCAGTTTCCAGCTCTTTCCTGATCACATGGGAAAGCAGACTCTTCTTCTGTTCTCTTGTTAATATGATGCGGTCACACGCTGCGCGGCATCTGTTCTTACAAAAGGCAAGGCTTGCTAAAAACTCCTTCCCCAACCCCATTCTTTCCCAACACTGATGATCTCATGACTGCTTTTGGGAGAAAACAAGCCTATCCCTTCAAAACAGCCTCAGACTCTCATCTAAGACCTTCCCCCATTTGTTTAAACGCCCAGTCTCTCAAACTGCAACCCAGCATTTCTCGGCCCTCTGCTGAGTCTGAGGTCAGAAGATATAAAACGAGCGTTTCTCAATAGGAACTGTGCCTGTGTTCAGGATGCTCCAGTCTCCCAGAGGAAAGTCGTGGTGTGATGCCTTTGATACAGAATACAGAAAGTTTTGAGTGTCGTTCAGAAGACTCTTGTTAGGGCCACCATTAACAGAACTAAATGCCAAAGTCACTGCTGATTCCAGAAACCATCTGAAATCTGCCTGTAACTGGAGTCATGATTTTGGGGGGGGGGGGAAGATGTGAAAAAAGAGAGGTTTCCTAGGGGAAGAAAAGACCCTGAACAAAAAGATGAAAGCAGAAAACAGCAAAACGCTATAATTATAATTAATACAGCTAACTCACCTTTTTTAATTCAGAGAGAATCTGAACGGAAACACGGAAGGGCTCCAGATAAGAGCCAGATTTGGTCTGTAATGCTGACCCCAAGTTGCACAGATTTGTGCAAAAATCAGTTTTTAAAGTCACGGATGAGTCTCCATCAGTCAGAGGTGTTTAGTGACATATACATGGCAGCCACATCTGGAATAATTTAAAACTGATGAAGTTAACATCTTATCTTAGATATTTGCTGCCTGACCCAAATAACAGACACAAGGAGTCATAAAGAAACGGTGAGAGAGGAATAGAGTGGACACAGAAACATGGGAAATTTAGATCACAAGAATTGGCCAGCTGGGCGGTGGTGGTGGTGCGCACCTTTAATCCTAGCACTCAGGAGGCAGAGGTAGGTGGATCTCTGTGATTTGAAGCCAGTCTGGTCTACAAGAGCTAGTTCCAGGTCAGCTAGGACTGTGACATAGAGAAACCCTGTCTCAAAAAAGAATTGGCTCTTTCCTTCACAAGAGTGGGAACTGTAGAGATACAAAATACTAATAGACAGGGAGACAAAGGGTAGGAGAGAGAGAAAGACAGAGGTTTATATTCTACATACAAGATATTCTTTATCTTTCACGGGTAACAGTGATACTGATTCTGCCACATTCTGGCTACTAAATAGAAGGAAGTTTTCAGAAAAATAACAAAGAAGAAGTTGATTCAAAACTAGTTACATGGCTGGGCGTGATAGTGCACCCTGTAATCCTAGCATGCAAGCACCTAAACCAGCCTGCAGGAGACCGAACCAGCACACAGGAGGCCAAGGATGACCTTGAACTTCTAATTCTCCCACCTGTGCACTGGGATTACAGCTGTTCACTGCGATGTTCATTTTATGCAATGCTGGGATCAGAACCAGAGCTTCTTGTGTTTTGGGCATGCTAGATTCCCAGTCCACAACTGTTCATATTTTTAAGACAAAAAAAAAATTAAAAACCACACACAAGTTTTGACTATGTGCTGATCCTCAAAGATGTGCAGCTCCGTTCCCTTTGGCCACTGTCTCCTGTGTGTGCCTACACCCAGCCTCTCTACGGCCCCTGCAGCTTCCTTGTGCCTCCCTGTCCACTGTTTCCCTGCTCCTGTTCATGTGATGCTCACATGGCATCAGATCTGGGCCTGGAAAGCTGACAGCTCTTCAGCCAGAGCTTTACCGCAGCTGATGAATATGTAAGCTGTTCATTTACTACATCAAAGAATGGAAAGAGCCACAGGCCATACCCCTAATGTTCTGTATGGAACGCGAGTGCGGGAGACTCTAGTCAGATGACTCGGAGACACTGGATGCTGCAATCATCTCATTAAAGCTGCATGAGCTAAGAAAACAGATTAAGCAGAGAGTTTCCTCCCGTGGATAAACACGGATTTGTTTAACAACCCACACCTAAGACAGAAACAATGTGAGATTTGGTTTAGAAATAGAAATGGCATTTGAAGAATGCCTGGGTAGTTTCTAGATGCGCTGATTTAAAATGAGGTAAAAATGACGATGTCCAAATCTGTGCTCTCCTTAGTAACTGAAATTATATGAAAACGTGTGTAGATGTGATGCAGCTTTGTGTTATTGATGGCACTGGGCATCATTAGCAAAGGCACGTTGGCAAGCGGCTGTCGTGCCTGTCTAGGATACCCTCACCACATGAGGTAACACCGTGGTATGACTTCGACTTGGCATGCAATTCTTGCAAGGATTGCATCCCTCTCCTCCCGCCCCCTCCCCACTTTTACTTCCATTTAAATAAGCATGGGCCAACAAGAGAAGAACACAAACCCTGTTTATCCCGGGGCATTTGTAGGAAAACTTTCTGGATGTTGTCTGCACCATTTCCCATGAAATACAATAGTGAAGTTGGATGAAGAACCAAGGACCCCAGCCTAACTTTAGCCATTGCGCCTGTAGGTACAATTAGATCTTCTCATTCGAAATGCATGCTGTTGTGTGAGTTTGCAGCATGCACCGCTGAAAGCCATCATCATTGCATGTCTGCAAGTGGCTGATAATGAGGCACATATTTATGTCTGCAGAATGTTTTTCCAATTGAAGGCACCCTCTCTTTTTCTCTGCTCTATAGCTGAGAAATTGTGGCAGCCTAAATGACCCTCAGGATAGCCTCAGATGGTGATAACAGACTTTGCTAGACTTGAGGTGTAGTTTTGTAAAGTACATGGATACTAGATCCATATGCACTGTGAGCGTGGGAAGTGGGAAACCGCCCAGAACATTTAAAATTCGAAACAAAACAAGCTACTTAAAGTAATAAAAGGTTAGTGTACTATAGCATTATCTTAAAGACAAACGTATACACATATTATATATCACATGTATAACACCTAGACCCCATAAGGGGAGTTTTTAAAGTACGTATGACTCAAAGTGAATTGTCCTACTGAGATAAATGTGAGCCGTAACTGGGTTTAAATACTTCCTTCTCTGGTTGGTGGTAATACAATCTAAGTCTTACTCATCCTCAAACTTAATTATTCCACCTGATTTTTTAAAATAATAAAACATTTCTTTCAAAAGACCCAGGTTCGGTGTTTAAGGCAGGACCTCCCACATGCACCCTACCTGTTATTCCAAAACCATTTTCCTACCCTCTGGCTTCACTTACCCAGATTCCTTTCTCCACTTACGCCCCCAGCATACACACCTCCAGACAGCACAGTATCCTGAAACTATGAACCTCTGATGGAACCCAATTTACCGTTTACTATAGTGCCAAGGGAATATTAAAATTACGCACTCCTTTGACTTTAACCAGCACAAATAATGCTGGGAGACTGCCTACAGATAAAATTGCCAGCCAAGTACTCTAAACCGTCCCTGGAGCCAAGCAGAGTCATGCACCCTTGTGTGAAATGAAATTGAGTTTTGGTCTAAGTCATGGCCAGTTAGGATGTGAATTCCAGTGTTTCCCCCTGAGACTCTGAAAGCCCTGTGACTATGAGAATCATGCACAGCCCACCTTAATGTCTGCCTAAGTGACCAATTGACGGCCTTCGCCAAAATGCTCAACAATGGGAAAAATAGTCTATTGGCTGAGGGTTTGTCAAGAGAGCTAGCGGGGGCTACACCTTGAAGGTCTCTTAGTCTGATGAAACCTAACACTGCAAAGATTTAGTGCTGATGACAGACACCCTGAAGTAACCTGTGTCAGAGGTGACATGTGGACCCTGTCTGCTGGGCTTCTTGCCCATTTAACTTCGTTGGTGATGTGTCATAGTATCCTCAGACATCAATTTCTCTTCAACAGTAGGTAGCCCATTGCAGCGTGGATCTAGATCCTATTCTAGGTCTGTAGTAATCTTATCCTGCAGGACTTTGAACTCAAATTATGGCACTTCATTGGAGTTGATGACCATGACAGGGATCTGAGGTAAGTATGTCCCTGGTGATTCTGCCCAGAGCAATGCAGAACCCTGGGCCTCACTGTGGAGACAAGGACTGTGAGCAGAATATAAGGAGATCAGAAAGTTGAAAAACAAGGCATTAAAATTCAAAACTGTTGAGAGGAAGGAGTGCGAGAGCTGATGCTGGAGGGAAGATTTGCTTTATTAGGATGTTTTCCTGCTTCTTTCCTTTCTTTTCCTAACATAACCATAGCATTTCAAAATATCTTACAAGAAAAAGATATTTATTGTAATCTTATGAAAATACAAAACTAAACACCATAATAAGACAAATAAAAATTAAAAACAAGGACTCAATGCATATTGCTAGAGTAAATCCCTCAACCACAGAGGAATAAATAAAAAAACAGCAATAGAAAGCAAAAGTTGGTGTGGAAAGATCTTAACCTATCTATAATTATCTAATAATTAATTACCCTTACTTAGGAAATGGCTTAAATCTTCAATAACCCAGATGTGCAATCCAGATATTAATAGACAGTAACAGTTTAACTTTCAGACCCCACTTTCAGGAATGGAAGCATCACCAATGAAATATCTCGCCAGACAACATCAAAGAACATGCTGCTCAACAGTTGGAGGATGTACATTCTCAATCAGCACATGGAAAAGTCCCCAGGACAGATCATATGACAGGCCACAAACTAAGTCTCAACAAATTTTTCAAAAACTGCAATCAAACCAAGTATCTTTTCCAACCACAATGCAAGAAAGTTGGAAATCGGGAAGAAAAAAACCAGCTCTGAAAACTACCCAGAGACATGGAAACTGCACAGCGTACTTCTGAATCAAGGAAGACACTGGGAAAGACACTAGAATAAACCTGTCTACACATACAACCCACGAAAAAGTATGGTGGATGAATCACCAAGAGGGAAGTTGTTGACAATCAGGGCTTGCACGAAAAAAGCTGAAAGCGTTGAAACACCTGCCACCATGCCATAAAACTAAAACAATGGGAGAGGCGAAAGTCAAAGCTTCTGTAATAGAAGAAATAATAAAGATCAGAGAAGGAGCAAACAAAACAGAGGCTAAAAAATATCCCCTCCCCAAATCAATACAATGAAGCTCCTTTGACGTGAACCAAAGAGACAAACCTTTAGCTAGACTAACTTTAAAAAGATAGAAGACCCAAACGAACAAACAAACTGGAGACATCACTGATGAAAGAGGAAGTGTTAGAGCAGACATCATGACTATTAACCATTATCAAGCGTGATGCACCAACAAACATGGCACCCTGAAGAAAGTCGCCAAATACCAGACGGCTGCACCTTGTTAAGACTGAAGAATGAAGCAACAGAAAATCTGAGCAAACCTGTAACTAACACGGGGGTTAGTTAACTGATGATGAAAAGTCTCCCATCAAACAAAGCCCAGGACAAGACAACTTCCTTCCCGAGTCACACAAACAGGAAAGCCATATCAATAAATTCTAAAACAGTTAGAGGAGAGTGAGTCTTTCCAAACACATATGAGAAAACCAATGTCACTCAGGCACTAAAACCAGACAAGCGGCAGGAAATAGAGAGGAAGGAGGGAGGCAAGGAAGGAGAAAAGGAGGAAGGGAGAAGATTACAGAACCCTGAACACAGATAGAAAAAAAAATCCTTAACGAAAACACTAGTGAACCCATAAATGGCCCCTCTAACAGGCCTTGTGTCCCTCAATCGGAATATCAGATTCTAGAAACAGTGACTCCAAAATGGGAATTCCCTCAGGGATTTCATGCTGAGAGAAGAAAAGGGGAGCAGAAATGTTCTAGAAAAGAGATTTGCAAGTTGACAGATAGGCTGAGACTACAGCTCAAATAATGATGGATCCGTGGTGGGCAGACCACGCTTCCACCTGAGCTGCTTAAACACGTGTATCCCATGATCCTTCATTCAAACCCAACCTCACTTCAGGACCTCACAGAAGGACTTGAGCGGGTCCCTGGATTGCAATGTCCCTCTTCCCAATGTGGCCACCTTGAATACATCTCTTTTTTCTGCTTCTCACTATTAATTTGACTGTTTTAATCGGTTTCCCTAGGCTGAGTGACTAAAGTGGGCTTCTTTGGACCCAGATGGTAACATCATGCTAAATCTTGTGGGTCACAAACCGAAGCAAAAGTACAAAAAAGTGGCTAGGGAACTTGGTAGTCAGGAGGTTGGCAGTGAGGAAAGACGACCAAAGCAAGTGGAGGCCGGGGTGTGACCAGGGTGGGTGATATACGTATATGACATTGTCAGAGAGAATAATTATAGAAAATTTGTGAACCAAAACCCTAATTAGAAAGTGTGTACACCGTGGTCAAGTGGGATTCACGATGCACTTATTAATCAATAAACATGATAAATTATATTAACAGAATGAAGGACCCAAATAAATGACAGCCCAAAATTCAAATATTCATATTTTTAGACTCAACTAAATAGTGTTATAGAAGATTTCCTCAATACAATAAATTCACATAAGAAAAATCCATAGCTAACATTCACTTTTTATTAGTTCTGGGGCAAGACTCTGCTCGCTTTTACCACCTTTATTCAACATGCTAGCTCCTAACCAAAAGAATCCGGCACAGAAGGAAAGTGAAGGGCATCAAAGATTCAAAGCCAAATAAATAAGTAAATAAAGAAAAACAAAAATCAAAACTCCACTAAAAAGAAAAAACCTGAACTATTAAAACTAATACATGTACTGTAGTTTCAGAACACAGAATCACTGCACAAAACTCACATTACCTCTATACAACAAAAACAAATTTTCCGAACTGGAGATCAAGAAAGCCGCATCACTTACAACAGCTACAGCTAATGAGATTAACTGGGGGGGGGGGGGGGGGGGGAGTTGAAGGATTTCCAACAGCGTCAGCTATAAAAATACTGACGAAAGAAAATGATAACTGAGAAACCTGCCTGCCTCCACTTTGAGGCAGGAGCTACTATGCTGAATCTTTAAAAACAAGTTTCTATTTACTGTGAGAGTTGAGTTTCTTTCTGTTTCCTGGAACCTGACCTTCCCCAACCTGTGACCTTGGTTTACTTTTGAGAATATCCTTCCCACCTGATCCTCTCTGACCCCTCCCTAATCTTATAGTGGTCACATGATTTTTTTAAAAGACATTTTGTATTTCCTTATTGCCCCATTGTCTCACTTTTGTAAAACTACTTGTGATTCTACTCCTAAAAAGGGGCCCAAGAGACAGATTCAGGGCTGCTCTCTTTAACCTGACGAAGGAGGCAGTTGCTGGCCAGCTCTTGGGTGCACCCCAATAAAAAAAAATTAAGCTTGCTTCAAATTTGGCTCCAATTCTGGTAGTGGTCTTATTCTCGCCGTTGGGATTAACATAAGACACACAAAAATGGAGGAAAACCCCACATCCTTAAAATGGAACAAGCGATATTGTAATGTCTACAATACACAAAATATCTGCAGATCCATTGTCATCCTCACCAAGTACCAGTGACTAAGTAACTGCAACAGCTCGGCTCACACAGAACAAGAAATGCCCACTTTCTCCTGGACCCACCTGTAAGTCTTCTTTCCAACGAAGAAGAGAGCTGGGCAGGAGGCAAGCCTAACTGTTGATAAACACAGAAAAAGAGGTAGGATCCTTTGGTGGAATTGTAGAGTCCCCAATGTCATAACCTGTCCTTGGAGAGTATGAAATTGTTGGGTGGATACCATTGGAAGCAGAATGCTGTGTAATATTTTGTGTTCTGACAAATAGGGCTTGCCTGGAGATCAGAGGGCAGAACTATCCACTAGTTAACCATAGGAGCCTGACTATCGAGGCCACACCTTTAATCCCAGCACTCGGGAGGTGGAGACAGGAAGTGATAAGGTGGGGTGTAGACAAGATCCCATCCTTTCAGACTAAAGAAAGAGAGAGGAAGAAAGGAACTGGCGGCTTCTCCGGGTTCTCTGATCTTCCGGGTTTTTACCCCATATCTGATTCCTGGTTTTTATTGATTAAGATTAATTGGATTAACCTTCAGCAGACACTTCACATGAACCCAGTGAAATGCCTCATTGATTAGTTATGAACTCTAAAAGTTGAGTCGATTATTAGTTATGAACTCTAAAAGTTGAGTTGATTTTTATAAGGGACAGGATTTAATAGCTTGACCAAGTGACAACTGGACATCTGGCTGTCATGTGGCACACATAAAAGTTGCACAAGATCAGTTGGAAACCCTGCCCCCAAATGAACTCCGATCAGAAGGCAGCAGGCACATAAACCAAGATTATGAAGAATTCTGAAAAAAAATCATATGAATTTCTCAAGAAGTCAATGTCAGAAGAAAAATAAGGGGTCAGGACCAATCTACATGGAAGGAAGTAGAACTATGAAAAGTAAAATGTCAATATTGATTGTTGTCTAGAAAAAAAATGTGAACTCTAAAATAAACTTTAAAAACTAGAGAAAATTTTGAATATGTAATTCCTATAATTTACTGATTTTGAATTATTGTTTATTTTCTGATGTGTATCAAGACTAAAATAGGAGAAGGCTTCTTTTGTTTTTTGGAGGGGGGGTTGAAACTGCTTTTCTGATTCTATTTCTCTCTCTCCTTCTCTCTTTCTCTCTCTCTGTCCTCCAACACTACTATCAAGCCCTGAACAATTAAGCTATATGTGGTTGTATATTTAGAGCTCATCCCTATAGCAAAGTAAACAAACAAATCAAAGAACATGAAGTGCCAAGGGACCCAAATGTACACTCTTCAGCCCGAGTAGCACAGAGATCACCTAGGTCACTTCTGAGCCAAGGGACCAAACAGAAAGGTTTTTCTCACACACATCCTCCTAAGCCTACCAGTCTTGAGCAGTGTCTCCATGAGGAGAGGGACGGCAATCTCACTGTGGAGAAGGATGGAAACACAGGCAAAGACGTTTGGTTAAGAAAATGCTAGACCTTGAAGTCAGCGCTTTAACGACAAAGTGGGCTAAATTCGGTGCACACTTTGTCTGCGCAGTCTCTTCTTCACAGAAGAGAAATCCTTTGTGCTGATACCTAAATGGCGAAGTGTTATAGATTATATAGTTTAGTGGCTTTGAGACAGCCCTGTTGATAAGCATGACACCCAGAGGGATGTAGAGAAAATTAAACACTATTTTATCCTGTCTCTCCATTACTCTGTGTGAAGCAATGCTTGACCTCACTCATCGAGGAAAAACATGCATAACGAAGAGTAATTTCCCTTAACTACACCCAGACCTGACTTCAGATGCCAAGTTCTTCCCACTGGCACAAAGCCTTAAGGCTCAGGCATCTTCTGATGGTTCTGGTTCAGATAGATATCTGTCCTGTATGCTGGGCGTCTCCTCATCGGTCTGGTACAAACATATCTCCCACATTAGTATCTTGACACAATACAGTTACACCCAAAAGAGTAATCGTTTTGGCTGATGTAAAAACTTTTTGGTGCTGTTCTACCTTTTTAGTGTTTATGTCATTATGTCTGCTTGCTTATTCTGTTCAAGTCACGGGTTGACAAGGGCATGACAATACCTGCCTGTAATCCCAGGGCCTGAGAGGCTGAGGCAGGAGGATAAGACTTTAAGGCCAGTCTGAGCTATTATAGCAAGACCCTGCCTCAAGAATCTGAAAATGGTTGTATTTAGGAGGCTAGAGACACACTTCGAGACTAGGTAGCATGAAGCCAGCACCTAGCAATGGAAAAAACAAGAAAGAAGTGCAAGCAGATAGACTATAGAAGGTAAAACACACAGAGAGAAATTCTCAAAGCAAAACAATAGCAAAAATCCCTCTTGTGGAAAGCTGTGGCGCATGATGCTCTTATGCTGCGGGTCACAAGAAACATGACAGGGAATTGATGGGTAGTAGCTTGTACTACACTGCAGAAAGAAAAACGTGAGCCCAGCGCTTCCTTCCAATACTGGGCTTATTTTAAGATGGTATTAATGAGATATTCTTTAATTCAGATAATCTTTTATCTGAAGGCCATTAATGGTTAGTTGAATTACTCTACCCAAAAATATTTCAATGTTCTAACTCACTGACAGAAATAAATTGAGAGAGAAAAAACTTTTTTAAGTAAAGAGCATTGTATCATTGTAGATAGTAAAGATGAGATTTTATATTTTAAATTCTTATTATACGCATACTAGTGTTTTCCTGGATGTATGTCTGTGTACCACGTGTGTGAAGTGCCTATAGAAGGCTGGAAAAGGGCATCAGATGCCCTAGAACAGGAGTTACAGAGAGTTGTGTCCGTCTTGGGAATCGAACTTGGGTCCTCAGCAAGAGCAACACAAACTTTTAACTCTTGAGTCATCTCTCCAGTCCCAAGATTACATAGTTTAGAGCATAGCCTGGTGCATTTCACTGATGGCTTTCTGGAGTGTTCTACAGCATAAATTAGCGCAAATGTCTGGGTCAATGGAAAAGCACCTTCAGCCTTCATAAAGGATACAGGAATCATCCTTATTTTAAATTATATACTTAACACATATATTCGCGACATCTGTTGAGCTGGATGGGGCATTTATTAAATTGGACAACCACATCTGAGGGACATGTGAAAGTCTCAGGAGGTGTTACAATGAAGAAGTGGGGGTTTTGTTTGATTTGTTGTTGGTTGATTGGTTGGTTGGTTTTGGTTGTTTGTTTGTTTGTTTGTTTCCTGTGAAAGAAACTCGGGTTCTTGGCTTCAGGGTTTCTGAAAGACAGTCTTTTGGCAAGTGCTATATAGAGAGCCCAGGAAGATTTTAGCACAAAACTCTTCTTCGTGGAACCTCTCAAAAGACTTGTTCCTCTGAAGTCACTTGCTTTCCTGGAGTACAGAAAGTTCACGATAGGCACTGAGCTTTGGAGACGGGAAAGGGAGTATTATTTAGCTAGGGACACCGTAGCAGAGTTTGAACTCAAGTGCCTTAAAATCACAAATGCATTACCTGATGGTACGAGAGGTCACACATCTAAAATGGAGGCATCTGTATGGCCACGGTCTTCTGAAGATATCAGGGAAGAATTTGTTCTAGGATTCCCCTGTCCTTCCAGAAGTCCGTTGGTTTCTGGCCACACCGCTCCAACCATTCCCCGGAATTCTTACTGTGATCCTGTCTCCGTTGTTTCTTGAAAGGTCATCAATCATAGCACATAAATGACCTGCCCTTCTCAAGTAAGATTCCTTCTTAGTGTATTACTTCTGTGGTAAGCCCACTTCCAAATATGATCACGCACTAAGACTTCAGGGGCTGACTTCAATAAACAAAACAGGAGGGCCGGTGTCATGGTGTAACCCTTGCCGTGAAATAAGAGAATGCAGGCTTCCATGGGAAAGCATCAGCTTAGCCTCAGTGTATAAAGTTGGAAAGTGTGTCACAGGTAACAGATACCTGCTGACAGTTAGAATCCTAAGCTTGTACATACATGACCCCTTCAGATAACTGAGAATGGGCATCCCTGTGCAATGTTGTCTTCACTTTAAGATGTCAGGTGATCTTCCTGGACCCACAGTGGGTGAGGATTTCAAGAGTGACACAAACCAGTAACCTTGACTTCTAGAAGCAAACTTTGTCCCAACTATGACCGCCTGCATACACATAGTCATACAGCGTTGACCAGCACTGCCTGCCTACTTGTTTTGGAGGATAAAAGAGATGTCTAGATCCTTCCAAAGCCAGCTGACCCTGTAAACAAGCAGGTAAGCCCCATTCCTCCATGGTTCCTGCTTTAAGCCTCGAGTCCCGATCTTCACATCCCTCCATGATAGATATCCTGATTGGCTTTCCACTGCTGTGATAAACACTGTGACCCTAGGCAACATAGGGAAGAAGAGAATTAGTTTGGCTTCCTCTTTATACTACCACAGCCCATCAGTGAGGGAAGTCAGGCAGGAACTAATGCAGGGGCCTACAGGAACAGGGATTGTTTGCTTGGTCTCATGGCTTCCTTGGTTTGCTCTGTTATACAACCCTGACCATCTACTCAAGGGTGGCACCACCCACAGTGGTCTGCGCCTCCCACATCCATTAGTAATGAATAAAATGCCTCACAGTCGTTGATGGGTGGAAGCAATTTCTTGTTTGAGGTCCACTCTTTCCATGTGTGTCAGGGCTATAATCTATACGATGAAATAATAAACCCTTTCTCTTCCCAGGTTGCTTTTGGCCAGTGTTTTATCACATCACGTGAAGCCACACTAGAATAGAGATCATCCCTCATTGCTACATTCTTCTAAAGTTACTGAAGAATTCTCCAGGCTGTAACTAAAATATTTATTAATAATATTTAAAGGGTGAACCACATACAAAATTCTTGACTGATGGTACAAAAATCAGTCTTCCTGCCTCTCCCTCCCTCCCCTGCTTCCCGCTTTCCTCTATCCTTCCTTCCCATGTGAGTATTAAGGGCACTAATGGCCTCCGTGCACGTGACCCGAGCTGAGTGCTCACAGCCAAGCTTCTCTCTCCACCTGCAAAGCCACATTGTTCCTTACCTCATCACAACTGTCAAAAACGGATGCTGCCAAGAGACAAATACAGATGAGAGAGCTCAACTGGAGACCTGGTACCATTCTCGGTGAGAAAGAGACAAATCGGAGATACACCCAATCTGTAGAATCACCCGGATTCCCGCAGTGGGAAAGTTAAAGACAGAGGAAAGGTAGACAGAGCAAAGGGAGAGCTGAAGTAGACCACAGCTTCTGTGTTCAGTCTGTACCTGTGGAAATTGGGAAAGAAAGGTGAGAAACCACCGTGAGAGAGGAATTTCCCTCTGGTTATTCTCAGTTGAGAACGTCAAGTGCATTTTGCTCAAATTTCCTTCTCTTCATGTGTCAATATCTTGGACTTTCTAGGTCTCTGGTCAAATTTGTGATGCAGTTATCCACAACTAAAAACTGTATTAACCCTTGAGGAACTAATTTCACTCTTAGGCCTGACGTTCACATGTATGAGGCGAGTGGAACATGGCTCTATTTGAGCATTTGTTTGCTGTTTGCAATCCGCGATCACAGTCGTTGACATTACATGGATGTGAGCTGTCACCTATGAGAAGACAAGCTCTAGTAAGTGATGAAAGGCATGGATCAAGGATTACCAGTACACACTCGAACCTCTCTCTACTGACCTAGAGAAGTAAGAGCAAAGAGAGAAGAAAATATGCCAGAAAAGTGTTTGTTCCTCATGATAAAAATCCCACTTTCCCAAGGTGTAACAATGATGACAAAACCCTTTGCCTTCTGTCAAACTGTGTGTCTTCGTGGGTCGGCTTGAGTAAAGAGTGTGCTGGCTGACCCAGCCTTGGGGGAATTAGTGTCAGTCACAGGCTGCCTGGCTCCATGCCGCTTGGCTGGATTCTGGCTTGCCCATCCGCCACACCTACATACAGAGAGCAGGGCATGGCATGAAGAGCTGTGGCGGAAATGTCAGCCCTGTGCTAGGAACATCGAAGCTCATCTGGAGATTCCCTTGAATCAGGCTTTTTTCTTAAAATGAGGGGCATGCCTCCAAGATCCTGTGGACACACAGAGGCATGGTGGAAGAAATCACGCACAGAGCGTTGTCCCCTCTGCTTTCCGATCCTCGCCGTTGCCATCTCTAATTTTGTGGACGTCTTTCTTGCCTCTCTCTGCACTTCTCTTCCCACAACTCCACAACCCTCAGCCCTCCTCCCTCTCCATCCAAGCCACCGCTGGCAGAGCTCGCAGTTAGACTGAGGGCTCATTCACACGCTGACTTTCCATTGCCCACCACAGATGTGACCCTGTTTTCTTCTTCTTCTTCTTCTTCTTCTTCTTCTTCTTCTTCTTCTTCTTCTTCTTCTTCTTCTTCTTCTTCTTCTTCTTCTTCTTCTTCTTCTTCTTCTTCTTCTCCTTCTCCTTCTCCTCCTCCTCCTCCTCCTCCTCCTCCTCCTCCTCCTCCTCCTCCTCCCCCTCCTTCTCCTCCTTCTCCTTCTCCTTCTTCTCCTTCTCCTCCTCCTCCTTCTCTTCCTCCTTCTTCTTCTTCTCCTCCTCCTTCTACTTCTCTTCCTCTTCTTCTTTTTTCTTCTTCCTATTTTTTGGAGATAAAATGCCTCTATTGGAGGGGAATATTTTCTTATGGAATATCAATCAGAATTTGAGATTATTCTAGGATTATTCCTAGATTATTATTAGGAATTATATATTATATTATATATATCAATATATATTAATAATATATAATAATTATATTAATCTAGAATATAATTATTCTAGATTATTCCTAGGAACATGAGTTATTCTTCCTCTGAATGTTCTGGAAATCCAGTCAGTTGTAACTAGGTGGGCATAATTATCACTCCAAGTCGGAGTTCAAAGCACATTTCTCAGAGCCCTGAATTAGATTTTCCTTATAAGTACATAACCAAAGTTGAAACCAAAGCACTTTTGTGTAAAAAGAGATACCATTTTTTTCTTGAAAGTGCAATAAAGTCATCTTTATGAGCCAGAGTTACATACTCTCAGCTGTTTTCCCCTTTTTTTAAAGAGAGTTATTTTCTTACTCGATGTGTATGTACACATGTATAGCTATGAAGTGCTTGTGGACGCCAGAAGAAGGCATTAGGCCCCTTGGAGCTGGAGTTACAAGTGGTTGTGGGTGCTGGGCATAAAACCAGGTCCTCTACAAGAGCAGCCAGCGTGCTTAAGCCCTGAGCCATGTTCCAGGCTCCTGAGATGTTTTTAAGCTTCTCTTTGCTGTTTTGAAGGCCATGCATCACAGAAGTAAACAGCCACTCCTTCAAGCCCTTCAGACCGCCAAAGCCAAGACTGCAGGAGCCCCTCCATGACTGACTCCTGCTGTCGCTGCAGAAGTCAGTTCCATGTTTAAGTTCAGGGCCTACAAACACAAACTGTTTGGTCACTTACTTTTCAGCTAATCCATAAAAATTGGCCTTGTGTTATCAGAAAGGAGTTTGGTATTCAAGTTTGTGGTCAATTATCCTCATTATTTAGAGTCGTGACTGTAAACAAACTATGTCCGTTCCCTCCTCCAAGATTAAAATACAAAATGTTATACTGTCTTTAGCAGAAAATATATTTTCGTGAACAAGTAACTGTATTTGCTGCCAAAACAAAATTGAATGTTTGACGTGTCGCTTTAAAAGTAGTTGTGGATGTCCTGTGCTTACTAGGTTTATTTATCAGAAAATTAAAATGGTGGGATTCAATTTCTTCTGCTGTCTTTAGCTTCTCTATCTCCATGGGAAATTCATCCAGAATATTTCCTTTTTCATTTAGATAAAATACTGCGTTCTGCACATGGCTTGAATGTAAGACAGGAAGAAAGTTCACCAGCAACTAAGTCATCCACGGTCCCTTGAGAAGAGACACATGATCCAGCAGCTGTAGCAGAAGCCTGGGCTTGGACTCATGAACCTCCCAGACTCAGCACGATTTGGGTAAAATAAACCACATTTACTGTCCTAAAAATACGACCAAGGCATCGCCGTCCGTCAGGGTACAGGGCAGTATGATGAGTTAGGATGAGCAATGTCTTCGAAAGGAGAGACATGCGAGTTAACAAACTGCCAAATCCACAAGAGGATGGCACAGGATGGGAACAAAGCAGCGGGGGCAGGGGAATAAAAAGCCTTCACTCTGTCCAAAGCCTTTTTTATATATATACATGGTAAAATGTCTTCCCGCATAGGCAATTAGAAGCAGTTCAGAAGGCACTCCCATGCTTGGTGGCCTTCATATCAGAATTGTGTCCAGCAGTTTTGACTGCAGCAGGCAGTGTGAGCCACCTTGAGACGCAAGCATAGTTCTTACCAGTGATGACAAACCTCCCAGACTACCCTGCACTGGCCACTGTCAGCCAGAAATCAGCATGACAGAGCAGGGGTGGAAACACCAGCTTCTCTCTACGACACGAGCATGTACCCTGAACAGAACAGAAAGAGGACAACGGCAAGTTGTCAAGTAGAGAACAGACTGCGGCACACGTCCGAGAGAGGCTTTGTGTATCAGGATGAATATGGAAGCGCGAAGACGAGGCCGGCTAGTGAGGAGATTGCGCCCTCCTAGGAATAGCTCCAACGCTATCTAGATGTTGTGGGACGTGGCGGGCGGGCTAGGCAGTGCGCAGACTGTGGGAACACTTGTAGGAGTTGCTGGAAGTCGGCAATGGGAGATGAGCTATGTGCTAGAACAAAGTTCATGCCTCTCCCAGGGGCCCGCTCGCTAGTTGTGTTAAAAGGTTTTATATACTCCAAATGGAATTCAGCCATGATCCGTAAAGCATCACAGAAGAGGGAGACAGTTAGAAAGTCACGCGAGGCACAGAAAATCTCCAGTTCCTTTCAGGAGGATAACAACAGCACTTAGAATTGCCATAGGTCACTGTGACTCCCCAGGGACCCCTGGGGCCTCTCTGGGTTATAGGGGAAGGACACGGGAGTGTGTGTGGCAAGCTTCCAATAGAAGGAAAGGTCAGATGATAGTACGCTTCTTTTCTCTAAAATCTGAGAACATTCTCGTTTGAAGCACCCTCTTCAGGCTCAAAGACCACTAACCTCCCCTTTTGCCACACTGGGCTAATCTGTGAGTTTTCACTCATAAAAACTAGTAGTATCCAAACTAAGCTTGGTGACATACGCCTGTCATCTTGGCACTGGGGTAGAGAAGTGGGAGGGCTGGAAGTTCAAGGTTAGCTCCTGCGAGCAAGTTTGCTACAAGCCTGCGCTCCTTGAGATCGTCTCTCAAAAAAAAAAAAAAAAAAAAAAAAAAGATAAAAATGAAAAAATAAACAGTAATGACATTGTTATTACAAGTCACACTGTCTTCCATGGTTATGGCCTGGTTTTCCTTCCAAGCGAGCAAGCACTGTGTTCCTGCTTTTCTAACCCTGTGTGTGGATAGGTCCAGACTCTGGTACATAACACATGTGAGCAGAAGCCGAACCTGGTCGGTTTTGTAATAAGCACACGATGTAGGCCTAATGCGACATATTAAATTCTTCTTCTAATGGGTGGAAAATAGATGCCTGCCTTTCAGATTTATCTCAAATGAGCCATGAGACTGGAGCTCTCCCCATCGCCTTGGGACCATGGAGACAGAGCCCTTTTGGATGGATGGCACTGGCATTTATTTATAAATCATGGGTTTCCATGGCAACTTTGCATCTCTGTGGCACGATTTCCTAATCTCCAAAGGGTGGAAGATAAACAGCCCTTAACATTCTCTGCCTACAGAGGGGAAAGAGTAATGCTTAGCCTCAGGAGATGGGTGCTGGGAACTGAAACTGCTTGCTCTTCGTGGGTAGGAATTTCATTCAAGTTTTATGCTCATAAAATGGCTCTTTTTAATTTTCATGTTTATTTTACTATAAAATTCATCTGCAAGTGAAAGTGACTATTCCAGGAACGCTGACCCAACCCCGGACACACTGTTCTCATCCTGGAGGTGTAGAAGGATGATAGAGAAATGACCTGTGAAGAAATGGTCCTCTTCCAGCCCCATAATGAGCAGAAATTTCTGAACAACCACCTGTAAAGATGCTCCCTCGACAATGCACAAAAAGTAATTTCATCAATAAAGTATTGTCGAATATGTGGTCCCCCCAAATTCAGTTTCTCCCATCTTTCCCCTCCCCCCATCCCTGTGGTCCACTTCCTTCCTTCACCTAGCTCAACCTCAACAGCTGTAGCATTAACGTGAAGGTTGCACGTTAGCAGAAGAAACGACCGCACTGGTTCCCATTCAAGACATAAGTATATGTATTGAGGATTCTTTTCAAGGCAATTGTCTTAACCTTTTTCAATTAGCATAGTTTTACCTACTTCATCCCAGGAAAAAGAGGTTCATAATCAGGGTGAAGAGGACGCTGGACAGATATCTCAGATGTTAAGAGCACTGGGTGCTCTTGCAGAGGAGATGGATTCAGTTCCCACATCCATTTGGTGGTTCTCAGCTATCTGTAACTGCAGCTTCAGGGGATTAGGATGCCACCTTCTGACCACTTTGGGTACTGCATACATGCTGTGCACATACATATATACAGGCACTCATACACATAAAATAAAGTAAATCATTATAATGAGCAGGAAAGAATGTACAGAAAAATGGTAGCTGGCTGAGGATTTGATTTCAAAGCACCCAGAACTGACAGCTTTCAGGCCAAGTCCTACCAAAGTCCCAGCCTAAATGCAAGGGCATTCTGCTAGCCTGAGGAACAACTGTGGGGCAGCATGTTGCAGGCACACCAAACACTAACCCTGGATTTTCCAGTGTGAATTGCATTTGCCGGAGCACTCAACTCTCCCAGGCAGAAGTCAAGACTGTTTACAGCCGTCAGCCTCACTGATTGCAATGGAACTCTGACCTCAGTGCTCATAAACACTGATTAAGCTGCTGAGTTTTTGTGTCCAACATAGGGAGAAGGAAAAACAAAAACAAAAAGAAAAAGCCTTAATACACCAAACCACAAACACATGTTCTGTTGCTCATAATATATTCTCTAACACTGTATTTCTTTTGAAGGGAGGAGTATTTTGTGATAAAAGCTAACAGAGTCTGTCTAGTTAGCATATTAAGTGAAAGATCAGAAGGACTCCATGAAAGTATGGTACCATATGCCTTTCTTATGTTAGCAACATAGAAAACTAAAGCTGGCAAGACATAGAGACTGCATAATCTCAACTCACCTTTATAGAAAGGAAACCGAAAAGCAAAGGACCAACAGGTTGTGTTGAAGATGGGTGACATCAAAACTGATCATGGAAGGGCTTATTTCCAAATCAATTCGTGAGACTTCTCGAGGAAAACATAGAGACCATTTTTCAAGCTCAAAGCTTAGGCAGAAAGTGTCCCAACAGGGTTTTGGTTACACGGGAGCTAACCAAAGGATTGACAAATGGTCAAATGGTAGCACGTGAAATTTAAAAGTTTCTACCCAGCGAAAGAAACTGCCAGCAAATCAGAGAGCCAGCAGAACAGGAGAAAGCCATTGCCAGCTATTCTTCAGAGGTGGCTAAATACAGAATTGTAAAGAACTAAAAGGTTACACACAAAAAAACACACGAAAATACACACACACACACATCACAATTCCCAATCAAAGAGTGAACTGATGTCAAATAGATACTTCTTAAAAGTAGAAACAAATGACCAACAAGGATTTTTAAAAGTGTTCAACATCCCCCAACCATTGGGTATTGGGGAAATGGAAATTATAACTTCCCTGAGACGCTACCTTACCCCGCACAGAATGGCTATCGTCAAAATATCAGACAAGAAATGCCAGAAGATTGTGGAAGATGGCTGGCGCGTTGCTGGACTTTCCATCTTTCTGTCTCCGAACTAGCTAAGAGCTGTCATGGGCTGTGTGGTACCGTTCCCGGTATTCTCCTGGTACCCTGGGACTATCTTTTCAGGGATAACCTAAGCTGTTGGCCTCAACACGAGCACAGAAAACTAAGAAAACCTACATGCGCATGCGCAAAACCAAGAAAACAAATATGCCTAAAACAGAGATGAACTTAAAATACATAAGAAAAAAAAAACAACAGCTAAGCCACAAGTGGGGATACAATGGCAAAGGCCATTCCCCAGGAAGTTGAGCAGCAGAGTTCTGACTGTCATCTGCCTTGGTACCTCCTACGCATGCCTGAAGACGGTCCAAACGTAGCACATGGACAGTTTCCTCCTGAACACACCGCGAAATCACGCACTTGAGCATTCCTAGACACAGACTCACCATGAAGTCTTTCAGTGACCAAATGCCCTACTCCAGTCTGAGACAAAACGTTAAAATAGCCAGTTAGTCATCTCCCTGCTTTTTTGTCTCCTTTTAATCATTTTCCCAACCGTACTAAGTCACAGCTTGTACATCCATAAAATCCTTCCACGGCTTCGAGTTAAGTCCTGATCTCATCAGGACATGCAGAACACCCCGGCACCTCCAGACCAGCCGCCAGGTCAGGTTTCCAGGATTCCAGTCCATTCTCTGAGAGCAGACTAAATCAAAGCATCCTCAGTTCCCAGCACACATTCCTCATACACTGAAGTACTCCATTACTAGAATAACTATGAAGTGTGTTTTATGGATATTGCTTTTGGATAAACCCACCCGGCAGTGAATTCTTTGCTCCTGGCAGGAACATGCTATGAGGCCAGAGGTCTGTGTCTCCTGTCCCTCCTGGTGAAGGGGGATCAATAACATGCACAACAAAGAATTATTCAACAGGTAATGAAGATTTTTGCTTAAATCGGGGTGTACAAATTTGGGGATGTATTAATCCTAGCTAGACCCATAACTCATATTAAAGTGGTGTGCCAGAATTTTTCAAGTATGAAACCTGATATGTATTATAACTTTTGACATTTTACTTTTATAAACTTTCGGAGTCAAGAAAAAAATGACTTACTCTAGGCCATTTAATCAAGTAAGAATTACAAATGTCATGAAAATTTTTCTTAAATTTTATTAATTCTTTGAGAATTTCATACAATGTATTTGGATCATATTCACCCTCCTTCTCCAACTTCTCCCAGATCCACCCCCACCTCTCTACCCACCCAACATTCTGCCCTCTTTCTTTCTAAGTCATCAGGTACAATTTGGATGTGGGGTACAATTTGGTTTCCCCCCGGAGCATGGTCAACTTACCAGGGGACATACCATTAAGAAAAACTTATTTTCCTCTCCCAGAAACTATCAGTTGCCAAAAACTCCTCAGCTAGGGGTGGGGCTTTGTACCCACCTGTCCCCTCAGTGCTGACATTTTGTCTGGTTTGGTCTTGTACATGTCTTGTGCATACTGTCACAACCACTGTAATTGAGCATACACAACTGCCCTGTTGGACCCAGAACACACTGTTTCCTTGTAAGCTGTCTACCCATCTACCTCTTAGGCTCTTTCCAACCCCTCTTCCATGATGATCCCTGAACCCTTGGAGATGGGGCATGATCTAGATGTCTCATTCTGGGCTGAGCATTCTTCAGTCTTATTCTCTGCACTGCAACCAGTTGAGAATCTCTGTGTTAATCACTCTCTACTTCAAGAGGAGGCTTCACTGATGGGGGTTGAGAGATGCACTGATCTATGTATATAGTGCAGGCCATTAGGGGTTAGCTTAATACTAGATGCACTTAGCAGAATAGTAGTAGTAGTGTTCCCTGATGTCTGTGACCAGTCTCCATTCATTCTTCTCTCCAGAACAACTGTCATGGGCCACAGACACTGAAAGAACTATGACTCATTTATCTCTTATTTTCAAGGACTTGGGAATTAAAAAGAAAAAAATTTGTCAACCTCATTGTTTGCAACATGTTCAATATTACATTAATTTTTCATAAGCTTTGACAATTAAATATAAGAGTACATCTGTAAGTTTTATGTGATTGCAGGCATGTTATGGTGATACAATAATGAATCACAGGGATCAGATTGCTGACCTCACACAAGTGGCAACACCATGTGCACCCACATCAAGCAAAGACTGAGGTATTTGCACGCTAGGCTCAGCTGATTCCACTGAATCAGGTTTCCATTGACACAGAAAGTGTAGCTGCCTTATCCTAAAAATAAATTTATGTTTAACATGTTGGGGTACTAGGAGGGGGAGTGAAATGCAGTAACGTCTGAGCATGTTTTAATAAGTGTTATGATTTTTTTTTTGCAATGGTACCTTGTCAGGAGAGAGAGAGATAATGGGATCACCCTTCCAGCCTCTTTGTGACCTGTGGAACTATCTAGCCAATTCAGCCATACAATCTAATCAGTGAGGTGTTAGAGATGAGGTTAATATCCTATGTCGTGTATTATAAAGTCAAATGTAAACCAACCCACCCAGTCTCTACCGAGATCATGTTTATGAGGGCTAGAGGCACACTGTAGATATCAGAAGAGTGAAAATTACTCCCCCATGGATGATATGTAGAAATCTCAAAGGAACCTGTGTCCTAGGATGCTGAATTATTACATTAAACCTGAGATGCCTAAATGCCAACTTACATGAACAGTAAGAGTCTATGTAACCTATTATTATTTTACATACAACAGGCAAATTGTAATAATTTTTATTTTGTGATTATTTTTCTTGGGTAAGGGAGAAATGGAGAGGAAGAGAAGCAGAAAGGAGGAGAAAGAGAAAGAAGGAAGGGAGGGATGGAGGGAGGAAGGGAGGGAGGGAGGGAAGAATGAAGAAAAGTAATAAAGAAGGAAGGAAGAAGATATTAAAATATATGTTGAATGATTTATGGGTTAAATATCAAACTATAGAAATATGGAATCTCAAGATTGTAAAGCCATCTACCCACAGGGGCAATCCTCAAATCTACTCTCCAAAATTAGTAATGTTGGGCCACATACTAGCTATAAATAGACAGAGGAAATTAGATAAAATAAAGCACAGATTTTTGATAACTTCCAGAGTTATACTAAGTCACTCCATTCTCATATGCACAGGGCACTGGTGTATGTCAAACATCTGCTGGGTCTCTATGAAGTGACATAACAGGAACAAAACTGCAGAGGTTAGCATGGTGGTCCAGATGGAAGTGTTAATATGTTGTCTCAAATCCTAAACGCTGAAGATATATTTTTATCCACACATCCCCTAGTCACAAATCTTCAAGGACTGGCTTCCGGGAAACAGCCAGCTGACATGAGATCTATTGCAAGTGCCTGTAAGGACTGTGTTCACTCAGTGATGTGGGCATATTAAAAAATGAAGTCATTGCTACTGTACAAGGTGAAACTGTGGTTTATTTTCTGATTATCCCAACTCCTTCAAAGGTAATCGGAAAAATCAAGGATACTGATACTGATACTGTTTTACGTGGTGAGCAGTCTGGTGTCAGCTGCCCAAGCATGGTGTGTTGTGTCTGCCTGGAGGCCTGAAGCAGCGCCATGGTGCACATGAGAACAGACATGGCAAGAATATAGGATGTATCTCTTTTATAAAGCTGAGGCTGAATTAAAGGATGGAAGTGAGCCACCTAGTCAGCCTCCCGTGAGCCCTGAAGGACTACTACATTAATCAATAACCTCCCTGAAAATATTTTCTAAAACAGATAAAATAGGCTTTCAAGTTTATTGAGAACCCGTTTCCTCATCAGCACCTAACATACAAATGATCAAAGTATAAGAAGCAATGGGCAACATCACAGACCATCAGAGAAGAATGAGTCGCCACCCACAATCCAAATGCATAGGATGTCTAAGCAGATAAAGACACCAAGCCTGATGACCTGACTTCATTTCCTACAAGGAGAAGCTAACCCCTACCAACTATCTTCTGACCTCCACCTACATGCTTGAAGAATGGCTCTTCCATTAAGAGTACCTGGTGCTCGTGGAGAAGACCTAGGTGTTGTTCCCAGTATCTGTAAGGCAGCTCACAACTATCTGTAACTCTAGTTCCAGGGTATCTGACACCCTTTTCTGGTCTCTAAGGACACTACACCCACATGGTGTACATCATATATGCAGGTCAACACTTACACACATAAAATAAAATAAATCTTTTCTTAAGCTCCCGTATTGTTAGTTAAATTGACTAAAATTCTTCTAAATATTCTGTTTACAAATATAAATTTTTTATACTTTTACATTTATACATTTACTTATACAATTATTTATTTTGTGATTTGTTTGGCTATTTGATTATTTTCAGCCCAAATATATAGTATAGGTAAATAAGAAGTCTTGGAGAAGATAAGTTAAATAACCTTTTTATAAGAAATTGAACAATTTATATAATGACATTTGATATTTGTCTTAGAAACAGTAGGAACCAGAAATGCTGGTGCACACCTTTAATCCCAGCACTTAGGAGGCAGAGGCAAATGGATATCAATGAGTTCAAGACCAGACTGATCTACATAATGAGTTCCAGGACACCCAGGGCTACATGGAGAGACACTGTCTCAAAATTTTTAGTAGTAGTAGTAGTAGTAGTAGTAATGATAGAACATTTTAACAGGCCCCCAGACCTTAGTACAACTGACTCCATGATGGAAGTACCCTTCAGGCCATTAGCATGTAGACCGCATCACCTGCCAAAATGGGAGCAAAGACCCAATCTATCAAAGTCCATAGTTCTTGGAAAGTCGACTTCTGGCCAACTGTTCTTGTTAACTGAAGGATGTCAGCCTAGGATATGGTTTCTGTGCTTAAAATCTCACCTGAGAAAGGCTAGGTGTTACACTGGGATCCTGAACATGCAGTGTAGTCACTGACTGGCTAATCAAGTTTCCCTGTTGGCTGAAGCCCATGTCTAAGCAGTCTTCTGTGGTAGGCACCCCACAACAAACATCAGAAATGGAGAAAAACACTTGGGTTTGATGAAAAAGAACCATCAAATCCTGTCAGACTCCCGCATCCCATTCCTGGCAAAAATCACATGAATCTTCTCAGGGTATGGAGAACGAGTTTTCCTTTTAAATAAATTTACCAGATGGGCTTCCACATTATTGTTCCTAACCAATCTTAGCTTTGAAAAAAAATCACTAGGAATAGATTTATAGTGAATGAAGCTCCCTGTGATAAAAGAGCCTGGTGCTGGGCCATTCATTCATTCAGTTATGATGACCTCTGACACAGGAAGAAAAGAGAATTCTAAGACATACACCGCATAAGAAACTGAAAGAACCAGGCTTTGACCCAAGGAATCTGACCCCTATGGTCTCCACTCATAACTTTCTGTGACATAATTAGCTAGCAATTCTTTAGGAAACATTTATACTATAACTAACAAACATCTCTATTTCTATTTAATAAGCAGCTATTTTCAGTTCGTCCTTTGAAGTCGTTTCCTCCCTTTTAAAGGAAGTAAAGCAGGAACACACTATAATCCTGCTCTGCTTTTCTCTCTCCTGATCCTATCCAGTCTTCAGGAAGAGGCAGAATAATTCCCTGGTTACACAAGTAAACTAGATCTGGAAACCTCCACATCAAAATCTCATCTCTGCCTAGCTTCCTGCTCCGGTTTCTTGCCAGCAACTTCCATCTCAAATTACTTCAAGTTTCTGGAAACATCTGACCTAAATATCTAATCGTGGTAGCAGCCACGTACTTCTGAGCTTGGTTGCTGTTAAGACAGATAACCATAAAAGCCACAAAATTGGAGCATGCCATGATTGACCTCGCTTATGGCTTCTTTCATGCTAGCTGTCTCTAATTGTGAGAACGTTCCCAAGGTCATTGCTCATTTTGCCCTTAGGAAAACGTTTTCATGGTGTATATCCACTCAGGTTGAGATCATATGAAAAATATATAATTCACAAATGTCCAAGCTTCCCTTTATCGACTTCTGAGAGACAGGTAGGATTCCAACTTTTATCAGAAAGTTTTTAGTTCATTTTTTGAGATCAATCCCTTCAGCTTCCCACCATTTTTACTGTAATTTTAACAGGTTTTTAATCTATTCAATGATTTTACCAAATTTTCATGTTGCCAAATGTAGAAACCATCACTCTAATTTCTTGGTGCTGATTCGAGAGGCTGGCCACTTTGGTCTTGAGTCTCAAATACTTTTTCAGCAATCTATGATCAGGGCCGCCTGGGCCCAGATGGAGACTTTCTCGGTAGTCTCTGTTACTCATGTGTGGTCGCAAGTCCTGCTAAACCGCTGCAGTAAGAGACATGCCCAGAGATGTGCTTCCCAAACCCAGCCACCGTCTGACGCGTCTCATTTGTCTGTAGGTTTCTGCTCTACTTCTTTTCCCTGCCTTTTGCATCATTAAATTTCCATAACGGTCATGGATAAAAAGACGGTATAATAACTTTGGGGGTGGGAAACAGCTCAGTCAGCAAAGTACTCACTTTACACGTGTGAGGGTCTTATTTCAGAGCTACATAAAAAGCCCTATGACCCCAGGGCTGGGGAGGTACGGTTAGGAGCATATCCAGGGCTTGCTGGCCAATCAGTCTGGCAAAACTGGGAAACTCCTGGTTCAGTTATAGACCTTGTTGCTAAACAAATAAATAAGGTGGTGATGATTTAAGAAGATACCCACTGTTGACCTTTGACCTCCACATGCATGTCCATGCATGCATACAACATAAAACATGATACATATACACACAAAAACTACCCATACTCACTCTTTTTTTTTGAGACAAGGTTTCTCTGTAGCTTTGGTGCCTGTCCTGGCTCTTGTAAACCAGACTGGCTTCGAACTCACAGGGATCCACCTGCCTCTGCCTCCCGAGTGCAAGAATTAAAGGCGTGCACCACCAACGCCAGGCCCCACACTCACTTTTTAAAGGCAAAATAATTTCAGACATTAAAAAAACAGAGTTTTGAAATGAATAAATAGGATTCAATGGTGATTGGGGGATGGTATCTCTGAAATTACCACAGTGAAGATCAGAACCAAAGCAAAAAAAAAAAAATCAAGGCATGATAAGCTAGCCACGCACAGGTCAGGTTACTCCACACAGCCAGGAAGGAGGATGCTCCACACACTCAGGATAGAGGATGCTCCACACACTCAGGATAGAGGATGCTCCACACACTCAGGATAGAGGATGCTCCACCCATCCAGGATAGAGGATGCTCCACACAGCCAGGATGGAGGATGCCCCACACATCCAGGATAGAGGATGCTCCACCCATCCAGGAGAGAGGATGCTCCACACACTCAGGATAGAGGATGCTCCACCCATCCAGGATAGAGGATGCTCCACACAGCCAGGATAGAGGATGCTCCACACACTCAGGATAGAGGATGCTCCACACACTCAGGATAGAGGATGCTCCACACACTCAGGATAGAGGATGCTCCACACATCCAGGATAGAGGATGCTTCACACATCCAGGATAGAGGATGCTCCACACACTCAGGATAGAGGATGCTCCACACATCCAGGATAGAGGATGCTCCACACATCCAGGATAGAGGATGCTCCACACATCCAGGATAGAGGTTGCTCCACCCATCCAGGATAGAGGATGCTCCACACATCCAGGATAGAGGATGCTCCACACATCCAGGATAGAGGATGCTCCACACACTCAGGATAGAGGATGCTCCACACATCCAAGATAGAGGATGCTCCACCTATCCAGGATAGAGGATGCTCCACACACTCAGGATAGAGGTTGCTCCACACATCCAGGATAGAGGATACTCCACACATCCAGGATAGAGGATGCTCCACACATCCAGGATAGAGAATGCTCCACACATCCAGGATAGAGAATGCTCCACACACTCAGGATAGAGGATGCTCCACACATCCAGGATGGAGACTGTTACATACTCCAGAATGGAATCTGTTCTGTATTGTATTGTAGATGGAGGCTGTTCCATAAATCCAGAGTGGAAGAATTGAATGTGAATTATGTGTGGTGAGATCACATGTTAGAGTCAGGAACAGCTATGGCTTAGACTGGAAGGCGATGAGGGTTAAAGTGTACAGGACCCTGAATACTAGCAATATTTAGGACATTTCATGTACAACAGTAAAGCTTTGAAAGTGTTCTTTTGGTGGCTCTTCAGAGAATTGAGTGTAAGAAGGCAAGACTAAAAATAGACAGTCTGACACCATGCTCCATGTTCATAAAAGAGTTGCCTTTCCTGGAACTCTCCTGTTTTACAGAGGTCATGTGACTAACTCTAGTCACTAAGCCATGAGACAACAAGAATCTCTGCTAAGTATCAAGGCTGAACTGTTCAATTGCCAGCATGTGGCCACCCAATGTTCTTACACTTGTTTTCCTTTGCTGTAAAACTGGCATGGCTTTAGATGACGACTGACCCAGTCCCCTGGCACCCAAGTCCACAGATGTACCTCAGTCTATTCTTAATGGGACAGAAGTGTGTCCAAAGAAATACGTATTGTCACAGACTACTGAGACTTGGGAGTCCCTATTATAGGCCAGCTAAACCATCCTGGCAGGCAAAAGAAGCCATCCTGTTGTAGTTTGATTTTCTTTTGCTGTGATAAACACTTTGACCAAAAGTACTAGCTAGGAAAAGGGTCACAGTCCAACACTGAGGGAAATCAGGTTGGAATTCAAGGAAGGAGCCATGGAGGAAGGCTACTAACCGGCTCACTCTCTGGCTTCTTCCCAAATCTCTGGGTGAATCTAGTTTATGTCAAGTTGGCAACTGAAGCTTGCTAGGACACACTGTAGCAGTTTATTTGAGACATGGTTTTCACAAGAGCAGGATACTAGCCATGAAGTGGAGAGAAACTGACAGAAGGAGCCTATGGTTCTGGCTCAGTTGTGATTAAGATTTAAATGCAGTACCCTTTCGGTACGAAAGAAGGAAATCCTGCCATTTGCAAGGGTTTGGTTGCACCTTTAAAACATATGTAAAACTAAATAGGCCAGACACAGAAAAAAATGCTTCTGTTTTCCCTGATCTCATCGAATTGGAGAGCAGCCTGGTGGTTGCCTGGGCAGTGTGGTGAGAGGAAAGGGGGATGTCCCAGAAAGGACCCATACATAGAACAAGACACCTAGTGTCTAGCATAGAGAGTGGACTTGATGACGTTACACAGTGTTCTTGAAAATGCTGAGAGAGTGGGTGTAGAATGTTCTCACCGCAAAATTAATAGCTATGTGAGGAAATACGTCTGACAAGGAACTGTATTTAACCTCTCCATAATGTTGGATGACAAATGCATACAATTATTATCATGTGTATGTGCATGTTTATCTGTGTGCATGTACATGAGCATGCATGGTGCATGGGTGCATAGGCAACATGCCATGGCACACATATAGAAATCCGAGGACAATTAAGCTGGAGTAAGTTCTCTCCTTCCACCTTTTACATGGGTTCCAGGGTTCTAAGTCACCAGGTTTTCATGACAAGCCCTTTTATCCATTACAACCCACTGACCTACATTCATACAATCTTATATGTTAATTAAAAATAAATCTGAATAGGATATCTAAGAGTGGGAGGTGAGAAAAGGGGGATACCTCAAAGAAGTAAGATCCCAAGGCTGGGGTGTAAATAAATTAGAAAATTTACTATTGCATAAAACTACATGTACTCATTGTCCCAGACCAAGCATGGTGGGAGATCGGGTGAGTTTTGTCTAGGGTCAGAACAGGTTTTCAAATTTCACATACAGTTATCAGACAAGCAGCTGGGCTTTCCATCTGGAGCCGAGATCCAAAGCCATAGCTTCATTTGTGACATTTTGGAGACATCAGACAATAATGATAATCCAAAGCAGAGATGATGACTTCATCCCAAAGGAGGTCAGGGAGCCTCCGAGAGACAAACTCAAGAGCTGACCTCATGGCAATGGAGCAGAGCAGGGTGGTCCCCAGAGGCTGGGAAGGATGTGTGGGAGGGAGTGTGGGAGAGAGGCAGGACAGCACACAGGTACACGGCTGCAGCTGTACAGCAGGGAAACCTTCAGACAGCCTGTGGCCACTTAGGTTAAAAAGCAGTGAACTGTACATTCAAAATAGCTAGCAGAGGGGATTTGAATGTCCCAGTGAAAGGGACGGTAAATATTAGAGGCACTGGATATGACAATATTCTCATCTTGTCATTACATAGCGTATATAGTATTGAAGTAGCTCATGGTTAAAATAACCCATAAATATGCATAATTATTATGACTACGTTAAAGGCTTTATCTTTGGGAAAAGAAACTCTGAATACATTATTTTTTCAGAAGTCTGTTTACTGAATTTTTTTCTTTTCTCTTATTTTTTTGATAGTCAGCAGAAAACTCCATCCCCACACTTATTAAAAACTGACAAACAAAGCCTGTGCAAAAAAAAAAAAAATATTCCCCAATTCCTGACCACTCTGAAACAGTAATCTTGAAAGACATTGTCACCTAGGACCCTCTCTTCATCTGCCACGACCACATTCTCTTCCTCTACCTCGGCCTCAGCCTCTTCCTGCAGCAGCTTCCCTTTTCATCAACTTCACCATAGGTCCAACATCCACAGGTAGTGTATCCAGAGGCAAGCTGTCAGGTAAAATAAAGTATCGAATGCTGTTTCCACGAATACTCGATGTTTCCAGCTGTACAGGCTCTCTGTTCTTCAGGGTCATTTCCCCAGCTTTCAGATGTGTATTCATGCTGACATCTACACCTGTGATTGTTCCATAGACTTGTGTTCCATCCTTCAATTCAATGGTTACAGTTTCATAACTCAATTTCATCAAAATCTCACCGACAACCGGTGGTGGTGGCTCACACCTTTAATCCCAGCATTCGGGAGGCAGAGGTAGGTGGATCTCTGTGAGTTCGAGGCCAACCTGGTCTTCAGCGTTGGTTCCAGGACAGCTAGGGCCGTTACACAGAGAAACCCTATCTCAAAAAACAAAACAAAACAAAAATCTCACGTGTTTCATCCTGGTGGCCCAGCCTCCTTTTGGTTCAACTGGACATGGAATTCAGGCTCCGAAGACTCACAGACTAGGCATATGAATTGTTACTGAAATTTTATTTTTAAAACTACTCTTATATTTCCCACCAGGAATTCAGACAAAGAAATGCTTTCTGAATTAGACTGAATAGGGTTTGTTTTAATAGATAGTTGGAAAATACATCAAATTTTCCTTGCTTTAACATTTTATTTTAATATGAAAATCTCAAGAATGTACACTAAAAAAAAACTGATCAAATTTTTCCTGTAAAAAGAAATTGCTTATAATGTCGGAAACTCCCATATCTAGGTTACCTGCCAACAGTCATATTTCCTAGATCACATTCTTCTCTTCTTGCCCAAGTTTGTTTTTCTTAAACCATGTAGTTGGCTAACATGTATAAAGATGTAAGTATTAATATATAAAATATGATGTGTATATCATAGGGACTTTACTGTTGTGGTAGAGAGCTGGGATTCTTACTAATTCAAAGAGTAGGGATTACATGCTTCTGACACCAAGCAGAAGGTGTCTCCACTTCAGATTAGGAATTAAATGCCCTTTGAAGAATTTAAGACTAAGAACAATATGATGAGGAGAGGTTGCTTACTAAATATTAGCAGAGAAGTGAGGCTATGTGCTTTGAAAATTAAAAGACCACTCATAATTCTCAAAGATACATAGAGCCCTACATAGGACCTGGTGGAGGTTTAGAGACAATTTTCCCTGACCGTGACTCTAATCTTGCCAACAGCTCCATGCGTTCAAACAGAACGGCCTTAATTCCTGGACTGTTCACAGGTCTCTGACAGCTTGCTCTATGCCTTCCAAATAAAATTGACCTGTCTGGACTTTAGATTTCCCGTGCACATTGCCCAGGACGTGACTGAAAACTTGTATTGAAAGATTAAGTAGGTACTTCGCAGAATCCAAAGAAATAAGCTGCAGTGTGAACTGGGGAACTGGAACCAGCTGGGAACCAAAGAATTTACTTCTCATTTTTTCACGTTTCTTTCTCTGAACCCAGCCAGATGTCTCGATGTCGTCTCAGTCCTACTTTTGTGTGTTCTCTCCCCGCTCTCCTTTTCTCTCTCAAATCCTTTAATTATACATCCATCGTTTGTGACCTTGAATTTCAGAAGAGTGCTTTCCCACTGGACTTTGAACATATGCCTCCAAGCACAATACTCCTGCCCACGGCCGCGACTCTCCTTCATTCCTTGAGGGATCTGATTCTACTTCCACGTATTAGATACATCTGATTTGTGTATCTATATAGGATCCACACCTGAAAGAAAACATAGATTCATATTTCTTAACTCAGCTATGTCTAGTTGCACCCATTTTCTTTCAAATGACCTCACTCCGTTCCCATTTATGGCTGAGAAAAATTCCACTGTGCATATGTATCTCATTTCTTTATTCATTCCTCTGCTGTTGAACACCTGTGTTGATTCCATAACTTACATATTACAATGAGTCCTGCAATAAACAGGGATGTTCAAGTATCTTTGTGACATGTTGACTTAGAGTCCTTTGAGTAACTTGCAGTGCTATCACTGGATCAAATGTTGGGCTAACTTCAGGTTTTTTAAAGAAAAATTTATACTGATTTTCTAGTGACTGGACTATTTTGCATTCACACCAGTAGTCGATAAAATCTCTTTTGTCTACAGCCTTACCGGCACCTATTATTTGTTTTGTTAATGAATGTCATTCTCACTGGGGTGAAGCAGAAGCTCAGCATAGTTTTAATTTGCATTTCTCTGAGGGTTAATATTTTTCATGCTTATTGGCCCTTTTTTTCTCCATCTCTTGAGGATTGTTCCTTCATTTCATTAGGTATTTCATTAGTTCTACCTCGTACTCCAGGCTTTAAATCCAATCAGTAAGTGGTTGGTTGCTCCCATGACTTTCATACGGCTTTTGCACTAATGGGTATCTTACAAGGTCAGTCATTTCTGTAGTTGGTAGGGTTCACACCTGGGCAAGAGTGTTAATGGGTTTTTCTCCCTTAGTCCCCTGCATGGAACCTTCAAACACTGTAAAGTGCTGTAGTGTTGAAGCTTCCAGGTCAGTACCAGCTTGATTTCTCTGTGTCCTGTGAATCAAGGGATTGCTGTCTTTAGCAATAGGGTCATACCATCAAGTTCTGAAGAGTAACAATAGTAGCAGCCTGTAATGTTTGGGAGACTATATGGGACACTGCTGGCCAACAACTCAAAATGAGCTAACTCCGACCTGGCCCTGGTTTTTTTATTAAATAGTTTATAATGTTGGCAGGAAGCATTGTACCCCAGTTGTATGGTAACTTCATCTAAGCTCCCTTTGTAGGTGCTATGCATATATCTTTAGGAAGTTCCTCCAGTAGATGGTTTTCCATATTTAGTGTAATTATCCCTCCCATACTCCCTCCTCTACCCTCCCTTTCTATCCTTCACATATAATTCTACCACACACTTTTCTGAGGGCGCCTGCCCACTCCAAGAGCTTCAAAAAGTTCATATGTATTCTTCCTCTGAGGAACACTTAGCTTAGATCTCTCTTTTGTCTCACCTGTGCGCTCTCTCTTTCTCTCCCCTCTCTCCCTCCCTCCCGCTTCCTTTCTCCCCCTCTAAAGTTAATGATTCCAGTTTCAGGAACACACAGTGGAAAAACTTTCTTTGATGCCTCACTGTTTCTCATTCATCCAATCTCCAGTTGTCCCCCAAACTTCACATCCGGCTTCCCTTTAGAGCTTGCTTTAGCATTGCTTTCCTTGATTAAGACTACAGCACCTTTACCCCCATTCTCAGTCCCTTTAACCCACTCTATAGCCTACAACCAGAGGGAATGTCCTACAGGATAAACGAGGACGTGTCCCTCTCTTACATATAGTCGTCATGAGAAGTAACACCCCCCAATATCTTACCATATCATTTTCATAGGTTAAATCTGCCTCCTCTCTAGTCTTGCCTCCTACGGGGGAAGTTTTAGAGCACTTAGAGAATGCCAAAGAAAAAAATATGATGAGAGACATTAAACAGCACACAGCAATCTTCAACAGGATATGGACAGGTTCACATGTGGGGGACATCACAGTAGGAATCTACCCAGGGTGCTAGCACAGTCATACGGAAGAAACATGGGAGAGCAAGGCAACTCCTATGGGCAGGCACCTCTAAATGCAGTTCAGTGGGGAATCTCAGATCCAGCATTCCAGTGGCTAGCGGCAGAGTGATGTCCTCATGGCCTAGGGGACATCTATGGCTAGCAGAGGAAGAATGACATTTAAAGGGAGAGCAGGCCACACACGCAGTCTGGCTTGAAATGACTATAAATGAGTTAGTTTGACTTTGTTTTGAAATAACTGGTTGTTTAAAATTTGGGGTTATACTATAGTGGACTGTTGAGCTAACAGTTAATTTCTTCATGAAGAAATTAACAGCCAAAGCCCAAAGGCCCAGAGGCCTTCTGCATGACAAATGGCTGTAGTGATGGACTCTTTCTGACCCTGTTTATTGAAACTTCTGAGTGTCTCTGAGTAACTCAAGTTCTACACACATGAGTTCTTACCCTAAATCCTCTCACAAGGCCTGTTAATCAGAAGGAGAAAAGGCTGCATAAAAGAGTTGGCAGTCAATCACGAGGAAACAAGCATATAGGCTTTTATTTTGTTTTGGTTTTGTTTTTGTTTTTGCATCTAACATGTACTGTCAGCTCTCCACGACTTTGACCTTCACATCTTCAGATCCAACCAACGACAGACCAAGAATACTTGGAAAAACTGTGCGTGTATACTTGACACGTGGCAGCTTTTTCCCTTGTCAAAATCCCTGAAGCAATTTAGCGGAGTGACTATTTCCATAGCGTTCCTATTGCATTGGGTATTTTAAGTAATCCAGAGATCATTTAAAACAAGCAGGATGGTGCATGCCCATTACATGCAGATATTATGTGATGTAAGAGGTTTGTTTGCACATCTATGGATTTGGTTATCTCAGAGCAATCCAGGAACCAATGCTTCAGATTCTGATAGGTAAACGTGCAATGCAAGCCTTCCATAAACTACATTGAAAACATTGACGATATTACCCATTCGCTTTCACGCAAAGATTGCACCAGGCTGTTTGCTCCCAACCCCCAATCGCTATTCTTTCAGAGTTGTAATGATTCCGGTCTAACGTTTCTAACTATGTTGCCTGTTGCTGTCTCCATGACACTTAATGTTTGGTAAGCATGTATTCATCTAAGTCATTAGCAAATCCACTGAGATGGTTTCAACCACTGTCTACATCTCCACCAGAGAAAATTCACTAAGTGAAGAGCCCTAACTTGTAAAACACAGGGTGGTAACACACCTAAACAATGTTATGGCACACTAAGTGTGACATTTGCCATATTCTCAGGAGTTCAGCTGAGTTAGAGAAGCAAAAACACTTTAAAAAAATCTACTTTTGGATCTTAAAGCGAAGGGTTGGGTTATCTCTGCAAACAGGCTGGGGACAACGCAGCACATTCTGACTTCAGTCATACTTCTGGGCTAAACAAATAGAGTGGTTTGTTTGAGTTGCTTTTGCACCCCTGGCATCATAAAGAGCAGACTCATTTTGAATGTATTGTTAAGTATGCACTGGGATTTGAGGGATGATCAAAAAGAACGGCATTGTTTATCCCAGTGGTCTAGGGCATAAGAGCAAGAGAAAAATGGTGAAGTCAGGAATTTCATGTATTTTGAAGGTCATGTGAGCTTCTCTGGTGGTGAATGAGAGTTCCATGGAAGGAAACTAGATTGAGTCATTCTGTAGCTGGTGTCTGCTAAAAGGAAAGCCTAGAGAGAACCCAACAAGAAACGTTAGCTCCATATAAACAAATTCACGGGCCTTGCAGGAAAATTTTTAAGCAATTAATACTAGGAAATCCTTCCCATTAGAAAGAAACAGAGGCACCTTCCAAAGGTCTGCAAAAGACTTCATAACATTAATCATCATTTTGAGTAAGCATTTTAGAAGACAGGTGTGAGCCTGTTATGTATTATATACACACGTTCACAGTATATTCACATGTGTATGTGTGTACATATGCATTCATATATGGAGCCCAGAAGTTGACAATGGATGTCTTTCTCCATCACTCTCTTCTTCATCTTTTTTTCTCAAAACAGGGTCATTGAATTAACCAGGAACTCGTCTATTCAGCTATGCCGGCTTGCCAATGGGCGTCAAAGATCTGTCTGTCTCTGTGCCCTGAGGGCTGAGGTTGCAGATGATCATTGTCACCCTGATCTTGTCCTCATTTGAAGAATAGTCACCTTGACAATTGGATCATCTCCCCAGCCCTGAACATAGAAGAGTTCTATGCCCTCCAAAAAAAAATGGAGAATGAACAGAGCAGAGAACAGAGAGAGGGAAGGTGCCCACCATGGTAGGCTTCATTGTAGACCCCTCAGCCTGAAACACGCTGAGCTGGGAAAAGGAGTAGAATTACCCAGATGATATAATGTGATTACATTAAATTATTTCAACAGAAATACAAAAGCATTTGGCCATGTTACGGGCATGGTAAAGAGTTATTGGACAAGAAGAACAAGGTTGTTATCTTCTTGCAACTAGCACCCAACTTGTTCGCTGAACTGGGAGTATTGAATGATCAGAGCTACCCTGTGCCCTACACAGATGACTAATTGAAACAACATCACTGCGTCATTGGTGGAGCCAATGCCTTTCCACCATTTTCTCTGACATTAATTAGAATGAACCAATCAGGAAAAGGCACATTGTAGTAGAATAAAAGAAAGTGTGATGCCCAATGCCCTACCACAGACATGTAGATTCTCTACTGGAGAATTATAGTGTGGAGTGGTCAAAACGTTACTTCATAAATCGAAAGGTTTATCAAAGCATGCATCTTACGCCTGGCATATAAATTCATACTCATCAATTGAAATCCTGACGCCACAGATGATGGTAAGTTCCAGTGTAATGCCCTTAGTATAGAATTAGGTCACGAAAGTAGAGCCCTCACGAACAAGATTAGTGCTTTCATTACAAAGCCTTGGAACTCTCTGCTTTTCTCACCCAACCGTGCGAAAACATAACAAAGGGCCTCCACTTTGCAAAGTAGAAAGGCTCACACCCTGCTGGCCCCAGAGTTTGTTTCTAAGTCGTGCAACCTTCTGCACTTTATCTCTGTCCAAAATAATGAAGACATCAGTCATATTAGGGCAATTCAAGAGCATTCCTTACTGACGAATACCCTACGAATTGAATGAACCTTCAAATGTTCTAAACACAGAAGAGTCTACCACATCATCCTGCTGAAAAGGGAATTTAGATGGTATGACTCTTATTGCAACCAAATGCAACAGGTTCACTCCCTGGTGAGTGCAAAGTCAAAGGCAATGAACAACTGAATAACTGAAAGAGAAGGAAGACGCAATGCTCTTCTAGAACAAAAGAACTGAGGGGGCTTTATTCGGGAAGCCAAACACACTTGAGCAGGAAAGTGTATCAGAGGTAGGCACATCTCTGAGAAGAATGCTCAAGGTCATAGTTTCTGATATAAAGATAGTAGATGTAATTTGGGGCATGCTTAGCCCAAGGTCTATGAGAATATGGTTGACAGGTTAGTATGGCAAACGGGAATAACAGCAGACACACCCAGCTTACCTCAGAAAGACGCTAGACAGCACATTTCTAGGCATGTCCAACATTTGTCATAAAGCTATCAGTTATGAAAAGAAGGGCATTCTGAGGGCATGTTCATAGAGGTGTTTGCCCCCAAAGGTGTGTGCATCACTCAGAGGTTGATACTAGGTGTTGACCATTTTACAGACTAGGGATGTGACTGCAAAATGATGACTGTGGTCACCGCTATGGCCAAAGAAAGTGACAAGAAATAGGTTCACAGGTCAGCCAGGTACTGATGTGCTCAGCATATCAGTCCCCATCCTCCAAAAGCCCATGATTTGTTCTAGAAAATTTTTCTAGATAAAAAAAAAATCTATATTATTTCCCTCAAACTGGTCTTCCCCTTGTGAAGCTACATTCATGCCAAACTTGCTCCAGTTACTTTGGAAGACTCCAGAAAGATTTGGAACACTGTCTTAAATTGCTGTAGGAGGCTGCTGGTTTGTTCCCGGTTGCCCAGACTTGAAATAACCACACAGAAACTGTATTAATTAAATCACTGCTTGGCCTGTAAGCTCTAGCTTTGTACTGACTAACTCTTACATCTTAATTTAACCCATTTCTATTAATCTGTGTATTGCCATGTGCCTGTGGCTTACCAGCAAGTTTCAGGCTCATTTGTCCCCTGCGGCAGCTACATAACATCTCTCTGACTCTGCCTTCTTTCTCCCAGCATTCAGTTTAATTTTCCACACCTACCTCTATTCTGTCCTTCGCAAGTCAAAGACAGTTTTCTTTATTAGCCAATGGTATTCACAACATACAGAGGGAAATCCCACATCACTAAATATGTAAGGCCGTGGAGGACACAGAGAAGGTACCATAGCTTGTGCCTTTTGGATTTGACTACATCTTGTGACCATTATTCTGACAGAATGTGAGGGAAAGGTCTGGACTCTGTCCTCACAGCACAGACCACAGGGGCATCTGGCCTTCTTTGCTCCTTGACAGAACGCATGAACACTTAAATAAACACGCAATGAGGAATGGAAGCCATGCTAACCACTCTGTTTTCCATGTGTTTGTAAGTGTGACATATCCCTCTCCTCCCCACTGAAACGGCCAGCTACCTGAGCAGGAGCAGCAGGGTACACACACAGCAAGCAGGCTGGAGCTGGAATCAAGTGGGCGTGGCTTTTGACCTCTCTGACTTCCCTGGATCCCATTTAGTAAATGTCGGAGAATGACCAGGACATCTGTCCAGTTTCTCTTTCCAGTAATGTCGGAAGAATGGAAATGAAAACACAGTAATGTTTCACTGAACTGGAATGGATGGCAGTCTCTCTGGCCAGGAAAAAAAAAAAAAAGGTCTAGCTGGGGAGCCTCTGGCCTCCAGTTTTGTTACTTCCCTGCGAACAGCTGGGAGACAGAGAGGAGAAAAGGCTTGGACTTGGGGTCAGTCTCAGCCAGAGCAGCACAGGTTTGAGACCACGTTCTAACCCTCCCTGTGTCCCTCCCTCCACAGCTACTCTATCCCACCACTGGAAGCCACATTTAGAGAGTCATGCTTATCCAACCCGGAGACCTTTCCAAAACTCACCTCCTCTCATGATGCCTGAAGACTTATCTCATAAGCGGTGTAGGAAATCGCAGTTAACTTAGACGCAGTCATTCTTGGCCTGTGCTACAATAAATTGCTCTATTTTCCCCTTGAATTTTATTTCAATTAATATGGCTAGCCAAGGATTTCAAGCTCAGCACTCTATGTTCAGACACCAAAAGAAATACATTCTATTTTCCAATATTTAAATGTACCAAGGTTATTTTTAAGGCACAAAAATCCCCTGTCTAGCCTTAAAATATGAATTTTCAAAATAAAACTTGCATTGAAGTTATTAAAACTACATCAACAATATAATCAAAGCAAGCATATAGAGCCATAAACTATGTAAATCTGACAGAACGGTATTTAAGATTATTTTTAGGTTGACAGCAAGAAATATGAATTGTGGGCACAAATACCCATTAAAACTAGTTACTGAGGGCCAGGTGTGATTGAACAAACTTATAGTCTCTGTACTTGGGAGGCAGAAGAGGGAAGATTGCTCCAAGTCTAAGACCAGCCCTCAGTACCTCTCAAAACACACAAAGAAGGGGCTGGAGAGATGGCTCACAGGTTAAGAGTATTGGTCGCTCTTCTAGAGAAACGGAGTTCAGTTCCCGGTACCCACATGGTGACTTGCAACCATCAGTAACTCCAGTTCCAGAAGATCTGGTGCCCTGTCGGATACCCTCTTCTGACCTCCTTGGACACCAGGCACACATATGGTATACAGATGTAACCAGGCAAAACACCCACACACACAACAAATAAATAAATCTTAAAAGGAAAAATACCTAGTCATTGTTAACGTAATGGTCTTGGTGTTTGGGACACTGTGGGCGGCTCTGAATGTACTGAGATGTGCGAGCAAGTGCTTCTCTACTCTTCCTTATTTTATTTACTTGGGTTTTTTTTTCTCGTTGTGATGAGGTATCTGGGCCATTCTGTAGGTGTGATATGGTGAGTAAATGCATGAATACTATATGTAAAAATCCAGTACTGAGAGTGTCTGTCTCTTCAATCACTAATGAGAAATTCATGTGCCAGAAAGTCTCTCTCCATTTCTGCTCACTTGAAACTCAGCACACACTGTCATTAGGTAGTTTCTGTATTGTGCCCAACTGGCCCCCTCTCCCTATCATGTTAGTGGCCTTATTGACCCTCCCAGCCCACCACTGTCCTTCACAGTATCTAAGACCACTATGTCATTCGGTTGTTCTACAGGGCCATCTCTTCACACACTGGGGACATGTGGCACTTACTTAGCCCTTTAGGTCATTTTCATAAAATACATAATTACAATCCATAGATGCATAAACTCTATAGTCATGGGTGCTTCCATTTAGAATAATGTTGGGTAAGAGTCTGCGAACTGAGTCATGAATATCTCATGGTTATATTTGGCATAAGTAGCTAGATAAACGCTGGATAAAAATCTGCTAAATGAATTCATCAATTTATTCTTAAAATAAGTTCACTGAGACAGCAGCCAGAGGTCTGGCATGGGTGACTATCTGAAGATCCAAGCAACCACGATCTTGAGTTCAGCTGTACCCTCTTGCAAACAATCATCCCCTCTGTGCTTGTTCACTGTTTAAACCCCATCTTGGAGGAGTTGGGGAGGCTCACAAGACCCTCACTTGAGTATCAGCCTCCCTACCACTGGCTGCACACAACTCTGCCTTAATCGCATGTGACCTCGGGGAGGAGTCAGAATATGTAGCCTAGGAAAGACTAGCAGAGAGGCCTCCATCTACGCAGCTATGGTAAAGCCCTTGCTCCTACTGAGTAAAAACTTTCCAGGTGGATCCTGTTGGGGAAGCAGCACCCATATTCATGTGACCACTCCACTGTGCTCTGTAAGGAAGCTCAATAAACACATTGATTTCCTAGAGTAGACTTAGGAGGAGAAATAGATTCTGATGCATCTTCCCATTTTAGCAACAAGGTCTTACAGGCTTAAGTCAAGAACCAATGTTGCTTGTGCACCTCGCTTAAAATCAAGCTCTGTCTAAATCTTCGTTCCAAAAGCTCAACTCCCTTCTTTGCCAGAATATGTCAGATAGACCAAATTACATGCTTTCTGAGAAAGACACACTGTCTACCTTGGATCTGGGCAAACAGACAGTGGGTTAATGACTTCTCCAGGGAAGTCTGAGCTTAAGAATCTGATTTGTAGTAGCGTTTTCCTGACTTGGCTGAGGTGTGATTTTTTTTCCCATGGAAAATATCCTGACTTGACAAAAAGTTACAGAAAGCATTGGTTTCTTCATACGGCCTGCCCTGAAGCTCATCCTCCACTCTCCATGACTGTCTCAACATATTTTAAGTGGGTTATTTGCGACATTTAAAACAAGCATAATATTAAAAAGATAATTTTCAAAGGTGTCATATCCTGTTTCTAAGGTACATATGAATGTCTAGGGTCCCACCCAAGGCTCTTTATGTTCTCATACTCTCTTAGAAAGAAACACTAATTATGACCATCCTTTCAACTCTAAGAAGCCTCTGTAGTGATGATAACCATTCTGAAATTATTCTTTCTTCCCTAAACGGTCTAGAGCAGTGGCTCTCAGCTCTCCTAATGCTGCGACTTTTTAATACAGTTCTCATGGTGTGTTACCCCAACCGTAAATTTATTTTGTTGCTATTTCGTAAGTGTAATTTTGCTACTGTTATGAATCATAATGCAAACACCTGATATACAGTCTCCAAAGGGGTTGTGACCCAGAGGTTGAGAACCACTGTTTTAGCGTCTCATGCTATCTGAAAACTAGCCGCTAACTAAATTAATTTTCAGCTGAACATGGTAGTGCATGCCTGGGACCCCAACTCTCAAGAGGCTAAGGCAAGAGGATCACAAGTTAGAAGCCAGCCTAAACTTATACATATGGTGGGATCTTGTCTTTAGAATAACCAAATACATACATAATTTCTCTGAAAAGACGTATATAATTGTATATGAAATTAGTTTGCTTTTTGTAAATGGTGGTTCACTGAGGGACACTATCCTCCTAGAAATCACAATAGAATTGCATGTTGGCATCTTGATATTAGAGTTTCCCGTATCAATGAATGCTACTGTCTAAGTACATTGCAGGGGAAGGCTTAGTCGCATTATACACTTTAGCACTAAGTTACATGAAAGAACAGAATAGTTATTGTGTAATAAATCAATACTCATCTTTATATATTTTGTGATTTATTCGAGTTGGCAAGGTGGTAACACTGTAAATGAATTTGCCACCAAGCCTAATGATCTGCAAGTGGTCCCCAGGGCTCACATGATGGAAGGAGAGAACCGACTCCTGCCAAGATGACCTGTGACCTCCACATGCACACTGTGGCTTGCATCCCAATATACACAAACAAATAAATAATTTTGGGATATTTTGTGTTATCTATGCACTATCATTAGGGCATGTCAAACCTACATATTTTTAATTTGCACATACCTGTCAAAAAGAATTAGTGGAGGAACAAATATCTATCTTCAGAATCAATTTTACACACACATTCCTCAATATTTTTGATGGCTATAAAGCCCCCCATGTGTATGTGCACGCATGCGCGTGTTCACACACACACACCAGCAGGAGCCCCTAGCCTAACCCAGATCTATTCCACCCAGTATCCCATGGCCCCATATGTGGTAATGGTGCAGAAATACCATGTACTCCAGCAGACCAATAAGAGACATCCCCTAGAACTTTATTCTGACATTAAAAGATTAAAAGATAAATTCCCCTGGAATGGTCAAGCGTGGAGAAGCTGCCTGCTCAGACAGCGCAGTGTAGTGTGAGGCCGCCCCATAAGGGGGAGTGCAGCCGAGCCCCAGCTGAGAGGAAGACTGGAGAGGCCAAGTCAGGGAGATGAAACACGCAGAGCCTGAAAATGCTGGGCTTATTTCATGTCCCACCTCCTCCCTTCCTAGGGAGAAATAGGATGTCTCTCAGCAGGATCACGTTAGTGGACACAATGGGGGAAGAGGGAGCAAAACGCAAACGTCCTTTGTTGTTTTGAGTCTGGTTAAAACAAACAAATGAATGAATAAAATAAACAAGAGAACACAGCAGAAATGACACCAGCACTCCCTTGAGACCGAGACTGGGAACCTTCCATGCATGTTTCTGACCCTGAGAAATTAGGGAATGAGAGATTTGTCGTTCACCTCACAGGGCAGACTTCCAGCATCTGCATCATTGGAATTGTTTGCTAATCAGCATAGCTACTAAAACGTGTCTGTCTTGATTTGAAGAAGGAACAAAAATTCAACCTGAGTCGATCGGCTCTGCCCAACGTATTGATTCCGTCAAGGAACTAATATTGCTACCATTAGAAGAAAGACATCGGGACACAGCGCCAAGATGCACGTGTGTCTCCGGTTGCCATGACAGTTGTTATAAACAGGCATGCGCTACAAAACGGTCACTTGGAAATCATCTAGCACCCACAGGTTCAGAAGGCAACGTTTCCGAGAAGTCCAATTCCTAAGGGGATCTCAATCACTGAGACTTCAATTTATTATAAAAGGATCTTCAGTTGATCTTAAAATTCTTTCCTAGTTGAAGAAATATACCATATGTTGTTTTTAAATGTTTTAGTGAGATTTTTTTATGTTGGGTTCTGATATTTTAAGAAAGCCAAGATCACTCCCACCCACCACCCACCACTCACACCTACACACCCCCATACACTGCCATACACACACCTGTTATTAATTCGTTCACCCAACACTAAGTGACTGACTCTCAGTAGGAAGTATCGATGCTCCTTGAACAGACATGACCTTGGCCTTCTAAGGCTCTTGGACACAGAAAAGTGGAAGGAAAGCAGAGGGGGTGACTGCTTCCTTAGTGAAAGTAGACAGCATCGTGTTTTGCTTCAGAGTTACTGAAGAAGCCTAGGGAACTCGGCAATGTGAGCTTGACGAATCGGCTTTCTGTTTTCACGATAATTGCTTCACGCTTCTTCCCTTTGCCTCTTTCAGCTGAATCTCATAAGAATAGTGTTCTCTTTGCCACATCAGACAATTTCTTTGCGTTCTTCACTTCCTGGAAAATACAGTAAGATGTGAAAAAGGAATTTATGTGTATCACCAGTTGATTTGTGCATGGTCATAGTTGCACTATTAGAAAATTTAAAGTAGAACTTTCTTCTGTTTATTCATATTATAAAAACATTATGGTTTGTGTGTGTATAGCTTAATTTACAATACATGTATATCTTATGACATTAATATATAATATATATACACACCTATGTCGCATATGTGCAAACCATTGGCTGCTACCTCTCTGAACACATTATTTATGGTAAGTCTTTGGCCTCTGCAAACACACAAAGCAATATAATTGGCAGGATCAAATTTCTAACAGTCAGCACCTATTACCAATTATTTCCCATGGGAATGATGCAAGCAATGACTCCCCCATCAAGGTCTTTAGAACACATCAAAGTATGATACCACTAAGGTTCACACAGAAAACCAAAGAGTTCATGAGGCTTGCTTACAGGGTAAGGAGTAAAGGGTTACAGCCAACAGTGTGCCCTAAAGCAATCACACTGAAATGCCTTTGGCCAGCAGGGATGACCCCCCCACCGCCACCCCACAGGTATACAGATGGATCCCCCTTCCAGAGACTCTCCCCATCTGTCTTCTAATCCTTCCCTAGACCACAAGACCACATGAGATCAGGGCAGAGTGGCATATGACTCACAGGGACAGGTAACTGAATACACAGGTGAAGGTCACATGCTCCTTCCATCCCCTCCTTCCGAGAGGAGATTTCAAAATCCAACAAGGCCAGCTATGATGATCTTTGGTTATCAGGCCCAGTTGACGCCCTCAAAATGGCAGCAGTCTGTCTTGAAATAATTGCAACACTTGAATCATTCGAACAATAAAATGAAAAGAAAATAAAGTCTCCAGTCAAAAATATAGGCTTCATTAGGTACTGTTTCTCCTATGAAACATGAAGGTTTTGCGTGTGAATCTGAAGTCACGTAGACACCATGCCTTAGTATTAACTGCGTACTTGGTTATTCTTATTTGGAGAGCTCAGGCTGATAATGACAGAGATATCCACTGGATTTTGCTTCTGGAGAAAAGGGCTCGGTGCATTTCTTTCTTTTCCGTTCCCGTGACAAACGATGTGACCAAGGGAGCTTGGAGAAAGAAGGGTTCGTTTGGGGCTCGCTGTTCCAGTAGGGTAGGATCGGCAATGGCAGAGCCAGTGTGGCAACAGGTGGCAGACATGGTAACCAAAGCAGCAGGGGACATTCTACATCTCAAAACCCAGACACGAAGCAAAGAGAATGAACTTGAAACAGCATAAGCTCACAAAGCCCATCCTGAGTGACACACTTCGGAATCAAGGCCATGTCTCCTAACCCCCTTGCAAAGAGTGCCACCAACTGGGGACCAGATATTCAAATGCCTGAGGATAGGGAAGGCATATCATTCAAACCACCACGCTTCAGAACAAACATTTAGCAGAAGCAAGTCGATTAACTAAGTGGCATGCCTCATTAAACCTCCCTAATCACTTCTCCTTGGGGCAATTGCACAATATTTCAACATAACCTAATTTCATCATGTTTTGAAAACACCTAAAATACCACTATAAACTCTAAAATCTCTGTCACAGCCAAGGGCCAAGTACCAATAATATGTAGCCGTTAAAGAAATCTGAATTTCTGACTTAATTTTTCCCCCTTTGGCAAGAAATCATCTAAAGAAAGGAGTTGAGAGACTTATGAAGTTATATAGCTATTTGAGTACAGTTGACATATTTTCCACTGTTAAGCATATTAATGAATATTTAATCTGCATATATACCTTTATATCCAAGACTAGATTGCAAACATTTATGGAGAAAAGTCATGGCATAATTCAATATTCCAGACACCACAATGTAATTCAGAATGTCCTTTTGTACTAACTTTTTTATGTAGGTTTGACTCTTCGGAGTTTGCATTGCTTTGGAAACAGTGATGAAATTATACTGTGAAAACGACTAGAACTGGGTGAAAAGTTAGAGCGCAAAGAAGAAAATTTCATTTATTAATGGAACACCCAGCCTAAAACAAATTACAATAAGCTAGAATTTCGCTCTGCTCATTTTCCTGGATTTAAAAGGTAATTTCACGTTTTTGCTTCACAATTAAAGCTCCCCATACAGTCAAAGAAAGACAGAAACTGTCGGATTCACAACTGTATGGAAAGAAAGTGGTTGATTCCAGTAGAATCATTAATCATTTCCATTGACCTTTGAAGCAAGTAGCACGTTCAGTCCAGGGGAGTCGGTAACGAACCTGAACTCTGAGTAATTAGTATTAGAACAAAATACAGGCTATGAAGGAGGGATTGGAGCACCATGGGTAATTCCTACAGCGTTCCAGGTTTAGTAATTAAATATGAGTGATTGACCATTTAGTAATGAATTTTCCAGTTAATTAGACATGTACCACTTAGAAACACATTGCATTGTCTTTGAATCAAGACTATGTATCATTGGCTCTTGCTATCCACACCTCTCGATTATCAACATGAATCGTTTATTATTATTTGTTGGTAATTTCATACATGTATATAGTGTATTTAGTTCATATATATTCACCATTACCCTTCTGTTCATCCCAGTTCTCCACCATTTCCCTTTCTGTGTTAAACCCACTAAGTCAATCAGTGCCATGGTGAAGGGCCATCAGCCATGCTCATCAGCCCTCCCTGGCCATCAAACACCCTGGGAACCTCTGCCCAGATGCCTTTCTCGCTGTCTCCAGAAGCAACACAACAGTTTCCATCACAACGAAGTTAGTTTCAACATGGCTCCTTTCCCTTTCCACTCCTCTCTTATCATCTGGTAGAACTGTTATACTATGGTGTCGCTCATCTCTGGAGCCATCTACCCAGACACTTGGACACTGGCCTCTGCTACCCAGCCTGGTTTGCAAGCACACTTCAGTTTGTCTCGCCTCCATGGGTTTTCTGCATCCTCTCCGGAGACATCCAGCGACGAGTTCTCCAGAACCAAGCATGAGACTGTTTTTTCCTTCCTGCGAAAGAAATTGTTTACTTAAGGACGAGAAAATCATTTCGATTTAACAAACAGAATGATTTTCCCAGGAATTTAAAATGAATAACTTTGAAAACCACACTTGGCCTGAAGATCCTCATCCTGTCATTGTCTCCCAGTCTGTCTGAGTCACGACAGAAGCACAAAGTGTGTGCTCTACTAACGTAGGCAGACAATTCCTTCAGAGTGAGCACGGCCGAGATTTCAGGTGGGAAAGTGACCAACTGATATTTGAGGGGAAAAAGGAGCTACTTAGACCATTGTTAAGCTACAGCATTGCTTCATTGCCTTCACGCTAACACATCTGGTTCTTAGCAAAACTTTTCAAATCAGCTGAAACTAGAAGCCCATGAGAAGGCGACTGGAGATCACAAATTACTCCCTTTCCAGAGACGCAACAAGGAAGCCATCGCTGTCTTAGTTGCTTCCCCGGCGCTGTGATAAAGTACTGGGACCCAAGGAACTTAGTAGATTTAAGGTTGATTTAGCTCCAACTTCATGGTAAAGTTCAACCCAGTCAGGAAGTCAGAGCAGCAGGAACTTGAAGCTGCTGCTCATATCGTATCTGCATGCAAGAAATCTGTGTGAATGCATGCTGCTGCTTGGATCGCATTTCCCACTTATACAGTCTAATGGCACCACCCACAGTGGACAAGTCTTCTCACTTCAGGTAATGCAATCGAAGCCTCATCAACACGCCCAGAGGCCTCTCTCCAGGGGGGACTTGTCACACTGCCACCCCTCACTCTCATGGACACAACCCGGCCAACCAATTACCACCCTGACCCTTGACCTCCCTTCTCCTCTGTATGCTTTCCCCTCCGGCATCTTTTCACCCATACTTATACACTGTTGATAGCCTTCCTTTCTGTTTCCGCGGGATATTCCCACAGAACGATTTTGCATTCCCTTCTTGATACAGTAGCCAGAATGATACCATTGAAACATTAATCACGCTATGCCATTTCTGTGACTAGAACACACTTCCCCACGATTCCACATCATGAGCACACCCAACACAAATTCAAGAATGGATTTGAAGCTTCACTGGAAACCATTAGGATGGTACTGAAGCTAGAATATGGAGAGTACAGAGGTCCCTGCCTGCTGGGGTCTGGCATCCATTAACCCCCTGACCTTTTTGGTCTCTTACTTGTATCTCTTGGCTCAACCTTCCATGGCTGCACGGCTGTCTCATGACTACACCTACGTGTGCATACTTAACTCTGGGGCTTTTTTTTAACCGCTGTTCTCTTTGCCCTAAACATTCTTCTCCGAGGAGACCTGCCTTCTCACCTCAATCAGGCTAAACTTCCCCTTTGCTCACTAGAAAGAGCTACCCAGACTTTCACCTACTGCTATGTTTTGCTCCTCAGCTGGCATCACTATGTAATACTATACATTTTATTTATTCCATCACTGTCTGTGCTCTAACACACACACACAAGCATGCACACACGCACACACACACACACACACACACACACACACACACACACACACATACACACTCTGCATGGGCATCTAGGGAAAGGCTCTTATTTTGTCCCAGCACTAGAAGAAGAGCAAAGCCTAAAATGAGGATTGACCTTAATACCTGACTGCTATTGATAGCTCTTATTCCACTAGACAGTCTCTCTCATCTAGTAGTTTGTTTCACAAGAGCTTTTCAACATCCAAACTGTGCACTGGAGAGAGAGTGTTCCTGTGGCGTGCTCGGGGAGTAAGACTTGTACACAAAAGAAGGAAAACAAGACAGGAAAAGGACATGGAGAGGCAGACTAAAGAAAAGCCTCGCAGCAAACAGGGAACATGTTAACTGGTCCTTAAAGAGAGAAGAAAGGAAACCTGCAACGGGATGGAGAACTGGGCTTAATAAGAGGAGAAAATGCCCTGAGCACAGCATTTCCCTTCCTCTGCTTCCTGACTGCAGATGCTCTGTGACCAGCTGCCTCAGGCTCCTGCTGCCACGATTTCTCCACCATGATGGCCAGTAAGCCATGTCTTCCCCGCCATGATGAACAATAAGCCATGCCTTCCTTGCTGTGATGGACAGTACGCCATGCTTTCCCCACCATGATGGATGGGCCCTCTAAACTATGGGCCAACATGAGTTCTTTCTCCTTAGAGTTTCTCTGGTCAGAGTGGGAGACAATCACAGATACAAGACTTATTCTAGACCTGCAACAAAAGCATACCACCGTGCATAACTCCAGACTAGTCTCCAAGTTATTCCCGAGTACCTTACAAAGTTACTGAACTTATAGACATCTGCAAATAAGCATACAAATAGAAAAGATCTTTCTCACGCACAGGACAGCCACAGTAAAAGGGATCCCGAGTGTGTATGTATTTAAGGGTAAATGGATAAAGATATTTTCCTGTGAAGGTCGGACCTTCGTGAGCTGAGAGAAACTGCCCAACAGTGAAGGTTTTATTATGATTAAGACTCTTGTCTTTATAATTTACACCACATTTTTCAATCCGCAAGCAGTCATACACACCACTCAAATATTCTTCCCACATTGAACAAATTTGAGCACAGAAATAAACAAGAAGTAAATTTATTCTGCAAAAGATTATGATAATTCTGTCTAGTGGATCTAAAGGTAAATTAAATGGCCACTTTCTGCATTAGCCTCCTTTTAACAAATTATGTCTCTGATAGCTCATTCTTACAGACTGTGTAATTTTTCATTAAATATTTAACATCTACTCAATAAACGTTTCGGGATGCCACTCAACGCCCTTTAACACAGCAAGGTCTCTATTTCCTATAGGAGCTTTCCTTCCTTTTTAATATTTGTTTCAACATGTAACTAACTGAATATAAATACATTCAGTTCCTGATACCACCGTCTAAATTGTTTGGGCTGGAGCAGAATTCTCTCCTGATGAGTGTTTAGAAATGATTCAAAGCTGGCATTCCAGAATCTGGACCATATTTCTTTTTTACTCTCTGGGGACTAGTCCACAAATACTAGGAAAAGTTTATTAAAATCAGCTTGCTTGCATTTCTAAAGAATGTTGATAGCAGAAAAGCAAAACTACAGTTTAGAGAAAGCACATCCCGTCAATATCACTAAAATATTACCAAGGTTTCTATTCTCTCAAGTCGACTTCTGACAAGAGGAAGTCGCTTATTGTGATATACATTTAGCACTCACTAAATATCAGATCTATGACGCTATTTCAGGAAGGAAGCAGAGTGAGAAGTTCTGACAGTGTTTAACAGTTGATTACTGTATGCTGGGCACTATGGAGGAAACATGTGGAGATGAAAGCCATGTTCCCCTTTCTAGCAGACAAGCATGAGAGTCTAAAAGAAACATTGGAATCAGCTGAACCTGGCTTGGGGATGGTCCTGGATCAGTTCCTCAAACGAAGGTGGCCAACTAGAACTAATCTTGCCCTAGTCAATTTGAGAGGATTTGGTTATATCTATCCAGATAACAAATGGAGAAATTTGTCGGCATGAAGAACGTTTAAAATGATGGCAAGAGGTAGCTCAGAGATGAATGGCTAAGCAACTTCAAGAAGCTCGGTGAGCCTGCAGCAGTGATTTCCTGAAACATAAAGAGCAACCTGACCTGACACTCCATCACACGCTTGACTGTAAGAGTCTCGCGCGTCATGGCAAAGGAGCAAGAGCTTTTTGTTTTACTCAAAGAATTATAAGAAATGAGTGTGGACATTCCAATGGAAGGGGCTTCAGCCCTATTTCTCCAAGGACCTTTATTCTAGAGGGCAATATTAAAATCAGGTAGAGCAGTTGTAAATTCAGCCTAAGCTGATTGAAGACGGTGATACAGAAATGATCTTTATATTTTTCCTTCCCGTCGTGTTTTCCACCACAAAATCAAAAGAAGTGTTGGGAGAAAGTTGCAGCCCTCCTCCCCACCATGGCACCACCCACCTGCTTGCTCTGGCCTTCCACAGAAGAGAATGATACAATTAAAGAACGAGGAAAGGAGGCCGGGTGGTGGGGGTGCACGCCTCTAAATCCGAGCACTCGGGCTTGGAGCTCTGTGAGTTGGAGGCCAGTCTGGTCTACAAGACCTAGTTTCAGGACAGGCTCCAAAGCTACAGTGAAACCCTGTCTCGAAAAACAAAACAAAAAAACAGAAAGAAAGAAAGAAAGAAAGAAAGAAAGAAAGAAAGAAAGAAAGAAAGAAAGAAAGAAAGAAAGAAAAGGATGAGGAAAGGACCCAGAGCTATTCAGCCTTGGTTTCTGTGGAATAGACTTGTCCCAAGTCAAGCTCACTACCTTCCTTCACCTGGACTTCCCACATGGGAAAAAAGCCAGTAGCAAGTCTGGTGCAGTATCCCTCACCCGGACTCTCAGCTCTAGAAGGTGAGAGTTTGAGGCCAGACCTTGACCAAAATGCGATGTGATGGGGTATGCGTTGATAAAGGAGAGATGGTGGGGCGGGTGGAGAACAGAAAACAAAGATTCCGACTGTTAGAGATCGGAATTCCAAGTCTTCATTTGTGAGGGAGGTTGACAACCCACATCATGCCCGGGATATGTTACCAGCTGTCATCTCCAGTGCTTCACACTGGAAGGTACACATGGTCTTTCGGGTGAGCCCATGATGCAGACCTGAGTGGTGAATTAGAAGGTCTTACTCTGACCACAGAAACAGGCTTCACTCTGCAGGACAGTTTTATCAGTAGTAAAGCTAATATTTCCATCTTTATAAGAATATTAAGACTGATTATTGGTTAATCCCCAACCAGAAAAGAACTTGCAGCAATAAAGAAAAAAGAAAGTTCATGCAATTGTATGGATGGCTAAAGGTGGGTATTTTTAAAAATATTTATTTATTTAATGTTTATGTGTATGTTTGACCTTCATACGTGTGTGTGTGAGAGAGTGTGTATGTGTGTGTGTGTGAGAGAGAGAGAGAGAGAGAGTGTGCATGTGTGTGTGTGTGTGTGTGTGTGTGTGTGTGTGTGCATCCATGTGTGGAGAACCTGTGAAGGCTGGAGGAGGGTATTAGATTCTCTGGAACTGGAAATACATATGGTTCTAAACTGCCATATGGGTGCTTGGAAAGGAACCCTGGTTGTCTGAAGAGCAGTAAGTGCTCTTAACAGCTGAGCCATCTCCCATTCCCTAAGGGTGGGTCTTTAAGAGAGAAGGGAGTCAACGGTGACCCACGGGACAACCTCCTCTCAACATCTCCACCATGCTTACTTGCAGAGAGTTCAAATTTAATGGAAAGGTCATTATCTGACCCAGCTAGAAAACAGAATTTCCTCTAACGTGGAACTTTTGGTGAGAGTGGATGCAGACGGAAACACCTGGCAGGATCCTCCTCCTCAGCCCATGGTACACCCAACAGCAGGCAAGCAGCGCCTTTCCATGGCTTGTTTGCTCCCTCTCCTTCACTCTGGCACACCAAACCAAAACAGCTTGTTTAACGCCACAAGGGACTGACCTCCCCGCAGGTGGGCTAAAATGTGGCATCCTTCCAGAATTAGAAAACCACCCAAGGTGACTCATATTTCTAAGAAAAGTAATGTTAAAGCATCACACAGAAAATATTTGTTATTTGAATAAAATTGAGTTAGTGTGATTGCCATCTCCTATGAAGCCCAGCTGTATAATACATCCCATTCCTCCCTTTTCACCCCAAGGGTTTGAAATCGTGGGCCTAAAATCCAATATCCCATCAGCCTTTGATTAATGATTTTCTAGCTCCCTCCGGGCCTATGTTCTCACATTGTGGAATTTAAAACCATTGAAAGAAAATGTGTGCTGTGAATTGCGAATTTCTCTGGTAGCTTGCTGACGTCACTGTTTCTCATTTGTTTGTTTTTAATAACCTTGAGAATTAGGGGAAATGTCATAAGTATACAAAGAAATCAGTAAAACATTTTGGTAGAGTTTGGAACTTCCCCATGTTATCCTGATTCATCTCAAGTGATAAGGTTTTTAATGTAAAAAGAAATGTAGAGTCATGGATAAAAACAGAGACTGCATATCCTTGATATACTTACTATTAATAATAATACCAAACACAATATTTGATTATTATCTTGCTTGAAATACATTAACATAGTCCATCCCACCATTATATAGCCTGGGGTGTCATTTATTTTAGAGGGCTTTTCCTAAATACATCTTCATATTCCTAAAACAAAACGATTTTCCACATGGTCTATTTTTCATGTTTTTTAACATACAAAAACATTTTTCTTTTATTCTCCATAGAAGAAATGAGACAAAAAGTGACATTCTCATCTTCACTCTTTCATTGAAGAAGCATTATCAAGTTCACAGAAAGTTTGCTGGTCAGCAGAGCCAGGTGAAGAATGAATGAATGAATGGATGGATGGATGAATGGATGAATTATGATCAAATGTTTCTCATCCATCAATCCATAGACGAGAAAGAGTTGCACAGGGAGGTAAAAGTGTAGCTCCCTTTTAATGAGCAAAGATTCTACTTCTAAGAAGAGAAAAGAAATACACAGCTAGAGAGGACCATCACTCAAAAACTGGTCCTTAATTTGGTTGCATGCAGGCACGCACCTTTACCCACACAGGAGAGGAATCTAATCCCATCTATTTTTTTTTTATTAATTAAAGCTAATTGAGGGCTAAAATGAAAACTCTATAAATCAAAACGTCAAGACATCAATTCATTTTTATATTCCTGAGTACATTGTTCCTCTTACTGGTTTTTATTTTATATTTTCAAAGAAAAATAATTGTCAATCAGGATTCCCTGGAGAATTCCAATCAGGCATTTGGAGAGCACATCCATTCAGTACTGACATCCTTAGAGTAACCACGTGCTTTTTACTGAAAATCACTCATTCTGCTCCCTAATAGTACATTCATGTGCAAAACTCAGTCTCAGACTGAAATATAGTCGGTCTGATTGGTTCCTGACTTGAGACAGTGAGTTTACAGTTTGGGTAAATAGTAATAAATTTCACTATTATCTGTATCTCTTTTGTGTTGTCTGCATGCGTGTGTGCGTGTGTGTATGTGTGTGTATGTGTGCGTTCATGCATGTGCGTGTGTGTGCATGTCTGTGTGTGTGTGCGTGTGTGTGTGTGTAAGCATGAAGACTATGTGTAATTCAGAGGACCACCTCAGGCGTCAAAGGACTGTCGACATCCTTTGAGACTCGCTGGCCTGGAGCTCACCAATTAGGCCAGACTGGCTGTCCAGTGAACTTCAGGGATAATCTCGTCTGTGCTTTCCTAGTACTGGGGTTACAAATGCACCATCAGTCCAATATTTTTATATACATTCTGATGGTTAAATCCAAGGCAAGCATGTTACTGACTGAGACATCCATGGAGCCAAATTTTTATCTTTAATTGACCTACGTAACACAGATGGCTGAACCTAGTCTGATTGATCAGCTAGGGCCATTTTTGACCCTAACATAAGTGGAATCTTGTCTCAAAACAAATAACAAATGGACACATCCTGGTTATCGGTTATTTAATAAGAAAGGCCTCAACTCTGGAACATTATTCCATGTCCTTATTGGCTGTCAGCTTTAGCAACTGCCTCCTTATTCCCTGTAGGTCACGATGAAGCCCAACAGCGTGAATCATGCATACTAACCATGCTGTATTAATTTGAGCCAGCGTGCTGTTCCTTCACTTGGAGAGCCGCTCAACTTTTGATTTTCCGTGTGCAGCACAAAGAACACCTCGCTGGGGACATGTTGCTTCAACTTTTCTTCTGCTGACTTTTTGCTTCCTTTGAAAAGTCTAGTCTTCAGGGGGAAAAAAAATAGGATTTGACAATCTAACTGAAGGTGCCTGTATCTCTAACTTGGGAGGGACTTCACCCAGATCAAAAACAAACAAACAAACAAACAAACAAAAAACAGAGAAGCTGTCAGTGATGGCTACTTTGTCAGTTTTCTTGCCTGTGAAAGAAAGACATTGTTTTCTTTATTAGTAATGCGCCATCGTGATGTTCAGTGGGCCATCTAAAGTGACACCAGGGTGTTGTAGGGAGAGCAGTCTCTTGTATTCCTTTCACCTGCACTTTTATATAGAATAATTACCTGTCTTAGTCAGCTTTCTATTGTGATAGATCACCATGACCAAAAGGAACTCGAAGAGAATACGGTTTATTTTATCTTCTATTTCTAGGTAACCATTCAACACCAAGAGAAGCCAAGGCAGGAACCGGAGCAGAGGCCATGGAGCGGTGCCACTCCCCACGGGCTTGCTCCCCTTGGCTTGTTCAGACTCCTTTCTTAGGGAACCCAGAACCACCCACCCAAGGATGGAAACACCCACACCCACCTGTTGGTGGGTGGGTCCTCACCTGTTAATCATTAATCAAGAAACTGTCTCACAAATTTACCTACAGGCAACTTAGTGAAGGCAGATTCTCAATTCAGTTTCCTCTTCCCAGATAACTCTAGCTCCAATCAAGTTAACAGACAGTAACTCGGACACTACACAGAGAACTTAGACCTGTGCCGATCATAGAAAAATCTTGGAAGGTATAATCAGCTCCTCCTAGCTGGAAGGGGACAGTCACATACTTACGGTGTGTGCGTGCATGCGTGTTGCGTGTGCTCTTGTTCACATGCCTAAGCATACACGTCTGCAAGCTCAGAATACCTGCTTCCCCTCATCTCTCATTGTGTACTCAGCATCTAAAGCGGGCTTTTGTGTCTCCTCAAAGGAGCCATCCCCCAAGCCGCTCTCATGGGGATCTTGCCAACACCGGCCTCCTGCAGTCAGCAAAACTTTCTCCAAGAAAGTCACCTGCTTGCTGGCTGGTGGCCCCATTTCAAGGATACAGCTTCTACCCTCAGCAGCACTCCAAAACTGTGAGAAATCCCTTCCATCCATCCTTTGCCAGTCTCTTTCCCGTTTCCAACGGCACTCCGATTTTACTACTCTTCTCGGGCACTGGATTCAATCCCAGGCCTCTTCAAAACAGCTTTTTTTTTCCTTCCTAATTTGTTGAATCCCTATGCTGCGGTTTGAATGTGAAATGTCCCCACAGGCTCGTGTCTCCTTCATATTTATGGCTGTTCCCTTTATGAAATAAATGAATTGATTTTTCAATAAATGGTTGTAACATGTTAATGCGCAAATGAGTTAATAAAGTTCAGTTGTCTTGTATTACAGAGTCCCACGGACTGGGTGACAAGCAATAACTAATAGAGATTTACTGTCACGGGGCCAGGGGTTGAAAATCTGAAATTAACTGTGCAGTATGCTCCTGGTGTGGAAGCTAAGAGGCTGCATAGGGCCACCTTCCACTCTGCCACACACACAGCGCACATCCACCCACATAGGGAGACAGACACATAAAATGAAAGCAATTTTTAAATGTTCAGTGTAAGTACAACTCTATTGGCACTGATATTCTAGTCTTCACTATGTCCTATATTGGAATATTGGTAAAGTTGCTTATAGTGTCTTCTACTTCACCATGGGTGTAAATTATCATAATCCCTTAATTTCGCTATTCACTTGACATTTTTCAAAGTCCCTTTGACCCCTGAGCTTCTAATGACGGTCCTTTGTCTTCTGAGAGACATCCACCAGAATACAGGAATGCTAGCTCATCGCTAGCAGGCTATCTCCGCTGGAATACAGTTTGGAGCAGCCCTCCTCCGCCACTGTACTGAAATAAACTTCTCCAGACGGCCATCTTGCTGGCGACCATTCTTCGTGATCATCATCGCTGTTTCAATAAGGTGTGTTTACATTTTTAGATACCGCATGAGACTATAAACTCCCTTACGCCGTGCACGCCGTAATCTTCCCCACGACAGTATCAAGTACGCTAGGCGAAGCCGTGAACATCTGCTGACAAGGTAATTAACGAAGCTCCATTCAGAGCCGCCTGCTGGTTTTTCATCTTCCCAGTATCCTGAGCTGTGGTTTGAAATCTCCAGTGTACTGGAAAAGAATGACAACCAGATTTAGAAGACACGTCACCGGCGGATGTGGTGGTTTGCAGCGGCGAGCCCAGCACTCGAGGCAGAGGCCAGGAAGATCAAGAGTTCAAAGGCGTCTCTGGCTACACAGTGAGATCAAGGCGAGACCGAAACACAGAACCTGAAAACAAAAACAAAAGATAGGAGAGGAAAGGGAAAGAGCCCGAAGGTTTACAACTCCAATCTTTTCTTCAAAACCAACCCAAGTGTTGCTGAATATGAATAAATATTATTAGTATTAGTATTAGTGAAAATCACTAACCAAGTCCTTCCAGCCTCCATATTAGAGACCTTACCTTCATTTCAAGTCGATCTGGGGAAGGGATACAGTAGACATTAGGAAGCAAATTTAAGAACAGCAGGTCTATGTTTGGTATCTGTTATTATCTGTGCATTTTAAAATACCCGGTGGAAGATTTTCATTCTAAATCGAGGTAACGCAGAGCTGTGTGCAGCCGCAGTGCAAAGGAAAAAGTAAAACGCATCTATTACGCTGGCACGCATGAAGCTCGGCATGGATGCCCAGCGCTGCATCCACCAGCATGGGGTAACACCTGTCATCTCCACACTCACGAGGTGGAGGCAGGATGTTCTGAAGGCTAAGGTCATCCTTGGCTGCAGAATGAGTTTGAGACCAGTCTGGATTACAAGAGACCCTGTTTTTTAAACAGAGGCGTCTTTGACTGTGGTACATTTTAACTACTTTTGAAGCAACTTGAACACATTTCCTAGGCCAACCCAGCTATACTGACAATCCCAGAAAGGCCCTGATGTCAAACCAAAAACTAAGAAAATCTAATAACCCTACATCTACCAGAGACCAGAAGATAATACCAAAGCACAGTGTTTCTTAACGAACCGTATCAATGGCCAGGGCCTAGGTCCTAGTTGTTACTCTTCCTTCGATAATTCTCTAGATTCCATTTCAACAGCTATCTAGTGAAAATATTAGGCTGAATCACTTCTAAGTGAATTCCTGCTCAGAAAATGTAATACTAACCTCTCATTGAAATATTTTTTTTTTAAATATTGAGATGGGGAAGCAGTGGTTAAGAGCAGTGGCTGCTCTTCCAGTGGACCCAGCCTCAATTCCCAGCACCCAAGCAGAGACATACAACCATCTGTAACTCCAGTCCCTTGGAAATAGAGGGCCCTCTTCTGGCCTCCATGGGCATCGCAATACAATGCCAAGACAAATACTCATAAGCATCAAATAAAAATAAATAGCTAAGATATCAAGAAGGCAAGTTTAATTGGCTTGAAAAATATTTCTGAACATAATAGCTCATGTTCTCATAGCGAAAAATAGAAAGGATATTATAATATTATTTTCCAGGCGTCCTTAAAGTCTATAATCTCACACCATCTTGTAGAATATGCCCTTTGGTCCATTTGTATTTGTGTCCCCAAATTAAACTGTTAACTCCTTCAAATCAACTTTACTCATTTCTTCCCCAAATTATTCTCATGACTCTGGGTGTATTCACAACACCTAACATTTCTAATGTCCAAAATGAATAAAGACCAGATCTGGAAACCTTTCCCCAAGATTTCCGAACAAAAAGATCACAGTTACCTTCATAGCTTCAGATCTACAGCCCAGAACCAGTAATTACCTTATCTATTTCAAGAGAAAAATCATTTAATGTGATTCCTGATATCCTACATCAAAGACTTGGGTTTTTTCATACAATGGTAACATGTATTTTTACACATGGAACAAACCTATGCTTTTCTCATTTCTGGCTCATATATCAAGGACCACAAATATTTCTGAGGCATTATTTCACTTTTTCCTGAACTGCTTTCCAGTTCAAATAAGAAGCATATTAAACAAAGAAAAGCCTACAAAAATCTCCCCAGTGTTTTCCAACGCAGATCATTAGTTTAAAATTGATTATTTAAAAATATGCCAAGCGAGGTACCAGCTCAGACCACAGCAGTTCTTTAGCCCAGACTTAGAGACTCCTGATGAGACGACTCCAGGGCCCAGCAGCTAGAACTCTCTGGGTCTGGCCGAGGATGACTGATGGCCGCAGCAGCCTAAAAGACAGCCTTCCACCTTCCTCATACTAACCCTCTACCCTGACTTGTCCTCCACACAGCATCCAAGAGGCCTTCCAGGAAATGCCAAAAGACCCTTCCACAGCAGAATTCAAACACTCACCCAGGGAATGGCGCCATTGACAGGATAAAATTTAGAAGATTCTCTACTACAGAAGCTGCACAGTTTCTGGTCTCTGAAGATTCACCAGTGGCATTAAAAGACAAACAAGGCCTGGGATTCACCTCATTGCACCCAACGCCAGTAGGTTAACCCTAAACTGTCTATCTCTAATAGAGAGATAATTTCCCCCCAAATAGTCAACCATGGATTTTTTTTTAAAATTATACTTTGGATCTGGAGAGATGGCTCCATAGTTAGGAGCCTACAGTGCTCTTACAGTGAGCACTGAGATTAGATAGCTCACAATCTCCTGTAACTCCAGTTTCAGGAGATCTCATGCCCTTCTGACCCCCACAGACAGCTGGACTTGTGTGCACATACTTACACACACACACAGAGAGAGAGAGAGAGAGAGAGAGAGAGAGAGAGAGAGAGAGAGAGAATTTAAAAAAACAAAAATAAATCTTTTTCAAAAATCATGTAGGATTCAATTTCCATTGGCAGTTTTTCAAAAGAGAAAGCACAAGGCCTTAACAAACTATTTGACTAGCTCTCTGAATCAGAACAAAGTTGCCCACTTACACCTCACGGTAGAGAGAAACATGAGAATCTGCCTCTCCTAGACTTCTTTCATATAACAATTCCTCACACATACAGAGTTTGTGTACATCTATTCTACCTTGTATACTCTGACAAGCAAATGAGTCACGCCACATTAGCATCTGTATCTTCAAACTTAATCAACAGGTGTTTTTCTGCTGAAAGAATCATGAATCAAGTTTGGACGTTTTTTGGAAAGTATGTGTTAGCTACTGGGAGGGGGATTGTATATCAATCACATTGCTGACTGAGTCTTATTAGCTCCCAGGTGTAAAACTTTGGCAGAACTAGTACCCAAAACGATCTTAGTTGTAGGCAGCCATGGCTCCCACATGCACCTTGTAGTCTTTGTGCTTTATAGAATTACACAATTATACCGAAAGCGTGTGTTGAATAAAAGGTTATGTTCTATCAACTAGTTTAAAATTCTGTAGCTATAGCTTTCACCAAAAACCTCCTCTACGCTGCTTTGACACACTGCCTACAAACGACATAATTTACTTAAGATATTATAACAATTAGCTGTACTATGATGAACCTGGCATTGCAGTTTATAATCGAAAAAACTGACAGCTGAGGCAAGAGGATTACAGGTTCAAAACCCGCCTGAACTTGGAGGAGGAAGAGTTCCAATTTAGCAAGATCCTGTTTCAAAGTAAAATGGTGAAGGGAGAGGGAGAGGGAGAGGGAGAGAGAGAGAGAGAGAGAGAGAGAGAGAGAGAGAGAGAGAGAGAGCTCAGTAGTAATGTTTGCCTGGCATACAGGAGTCCAAGACGTCTCCAAGCCAAGAACTTTTGTCTGCCCGGTACTGTGGTCCACACTGTGATTTCTCCCCACATCCTACTTCAGTGGTCGACTCCGTGAGGGCTCAGAGCCTCAGGCTCACTGTTTTCATAGCTCCCCTCTTCCCAGTAATGGTGACAGCAACACCTGTGTGTCATATCACACAACTGCGCATCAGGCAGAGGTTCTAGGGACCAAATTGCTAAGAAACCAGCAATGCAACATCACGTTTCTCCTAAATCTCATCCACAAGAGATTGTTTGCAAAGTGTAAAGTGCAGGGCTGGAGAGAAGTCTCAACAGTTAAGAACACTGGCTGCTTTTCCAGACAACTCAGATTTGGTTCCTAGCACCCACAAGGCGCCTCACAATCACCTGTAACTCCAATTCCAAAAGGTCCAATGTCCTCTCCTCCATGATAACGTAACACATATGGTGCCCAGATGTGCATGTAGACAAAACACCCACATACATAAAAAATATAAGAATACTTTTTAATTCAGACTTTATTTCTCTAAACGTGCTGGGACTTTAAGGTGTAACAACTGTGCATTTTCCAAAGAACGTGAAGTGTTCTTGAAACCACAGAACATCTGTTCTTCTCACATTTTTCAGCTTCTCTTCCTTCACGTTATGCATCAACATCGAACTGGAAGACTTCATTCAGGGTTGGTCATGGTCTTGAATGGAACACTTTGCAGCAGCGAGGAGAGTTTCCGCACGCATCTAGAGACCCAGAATTAATGATTACTTAACGCATACTTCAAGGTTTCAGGAAATGTTTAGACTGGAAGTGCTGGCAGCATCTGCCCAGCAGTGCACACGTGCTCGTGCACACCCAGCAACACCCTGCTGCAATGAGCTGGAAGGAAGAGTTTGGCCTCAGCTGTGCGCTGACTGAAAAAGAGGAAAACGAGTGCACGCGTGTATCAGAGGGGGCTCAAGGTTGGTTTTCTTGAAAGCTGGTCAACACCAGCAGGTTAGCATATCACATAAAATATAGGGATGTTAGAGCTGGAGAGACAGCTCAGCGCTTAAGAGCAATGGCTGCTTTTGCACCAGACCCAGGTTCTATTCCCAGCACACACAAGGCAACTCAGATCCCTCTGTAACTCCGTCTTCATTCCATAACCAGCAGGAGGCTGAAACACCGCTGGAAACACGGGCAGATTCTATCTAGTTCAATAACGGAATCTCAAAATGAGGACTTCAGAACGCTAACGAACACATTCATTCATATAATTCCTGAATGTGGCAAGCTGGAGTTGAGCCGTCATGAAGTCCTTGCCTGGTTTGATTACAACAACCAAAAAGAAAGAAAGAGGGGTGGACAGAGGGAGGAAGAGAAAGGTGGAAAGAAGAAGGGAGGGAGAAAAGTAAGGAGGGAGGGAGAAAAGTAAGGAGGGAGGGAGGGAGGAAGGGTCTTTGAAATAACTATGTGAACTTAAGTATTAGGATTTTATGAATATAATTTTGACATTTTCGAGGCCTTCTTTGCTTATTTTTTAATCAAAATTTTTGTGCCATAATCAAAACCGCTAGAAGGCTAAATCCCTGGTAATCTGAAGGTATAAGTTTACATCCTTACAAAGACTAGTTTAAAATTCAAAAGACTAATCTCCTAAAGCCCTGTATAATAGTCCACCTAATAAAATGTTTTGCTTCTGGGTGCTGCGGTCTGGGATTGGTACGAGTGAAAATGCCTACCCAGACATGAATATATAAAAACACTGTGAATGTACCTCTCCTGCAGAACAGGCAGTCTGAATTTTCATGTTGCTGTTCAAGGAATAAATATTTCTATTTTCCCTACTCCTCTTTTCTCCTTTGATCAGATTAAGTCAGGAACACAAATAAATCTTTTACTTCAGCCTTACTCTAGTGAGCCAAATGTGGTGTGATCCACAATGTTTTTTAGTTTCAAATTAAAAGAGAAACATCTCCAATCCTGGGTAGTGTTGCCAAAAGGAATATTAAAGAAGGCAGATCCAGTGATAGAGTTATGGTATTTTGAACCATTGAAGACCTTTAGAGATGGGAAAATCTAACCCTACCGCTGTGGAAGTTAACAAGTAAATGGGAAAGTCTGTGCTGATTCCCCAAAGTGTTATGCTAAATAGCTTAATGTTCTTTGAATATCAAGAGACATCAGAAGAAACGCAAATGAGCGAGGCAAGTAATCAATGCCTCTGTCAGAAGTCATTCTTTCTCACTACATCAACAATGGCACATGCCAAATTGATCTTTGGAGTTCTCCAATGCACAGCCCATTGATTTCCCTTGGTGACAAGAGCTAAGTCTTCCAAGAGTAAATTTTGTTAAATCTCACAAAGACAGATCAGTAACTCATGCCTGGAGACAGATTTATAACCTTTTTCTTTAGCCAAATCCATAGTTAATTTTATAAACAACATTATTATTATTCCATTATTAAGTTTCCATTGAGAATTAGGCATTAGCTAGTTCACTTGTTAAGGAATCAAATTTCTGTAGTGAAAAAACCTTTGCCTTACTGGTACAGTTCAAAAGTAAAACTTCTCCAGTGCAAATGAAATTAAATGTTTCCAAACACACACTGACGATATACACCAATAAAACACAGGTCAGTCAAGCAGAAATACACTTTTGCAATTCTAGCACTCAAAAAATCAGAGAAACTTCACCTTTAATGATAGCCACAAATAGCATAAAATACCTTGGGATAACTCTGACCAAGGAAGTGAAAGACCTATTTGACAAGAACTTTAAATCTTTGAAGAAAGAAATTGAGGAGGATACCAGAAAATGGAAAGACCTCCCCTGCTCTTGGATTGGGAGGATTAACATAGTAAAAATGGCAATTCTACCAAAAGCAATCTATAGATTCAATGCAATCCCCATCAAAATCCCATCAAACTTCTTCACAGACCTTGAGAGAACAATAATCAAGTTTATATGGAAAAACAAGAAACCCAGGATAGCCAAAACAATCTTATATAATAAAGGAACTTCTGGAGGTATAACCATCCCTGACTTCAAACTCTATTACACAGCTATAGTATTGAAAACAGCTTGGTATTGGCATAAGAGCAGAGAAGTCGACCTATGGAATTGAATAGAAGATCCAGATATTAACCCACAAACCTAAGAACACTTGATTTCCGACAAGGGGGCTAAAGGTATGCAATGGAAGAAGGAAAGCATCTTTAACAAAGGGTGCTGGCATGACTGGATATCAACCTGTAGAAGAATGAAAGTAGATCCATATCTATCACCATGCACAAAACTCAAGTCCAAATGGATTAAAGACCTCAACATTAATCTGACCACTTTGAACCAGATAGAAGAGAAACTGGGAAGTAGTCTACAAGACATAGGCACAGGAGACCACTTCCTAGGTAGAACCCCAGGAGCACAGACAATAAGAGAATCAATGAATAAATGGGACCTCCTGAAACTGAGAAGCTTCTGTAAAACAAAGGACACAGTCAGTAAGACAAAAAGGCTACCTTCGGACTGGGAGAAGATCTTCACCAACCCCTCATCAGACAAAGGTCTGATCTCCAAAATATACGAAGAACTCAAGAAACTGGACACTAAAACTCTAATTAACCCAGTTAAAAAAAATGGGGTGCTGATCTGAACAGAGAATTCTCAACAGAAGAACTTCGAATGGCCAAAAGACACTTAAGGTCATGCTCAACCTCCTTAGCGATCAGGGAAATGCAAATCAAAACAACTATGAGATACCATTTTACACCGGTCAGATTAGCTAAAGTCAAAAACACCAATGATAGCCTATGCTGGAGAGGATGTGGAGAGAGGGGAACTCTCATCCATTGTTGGTGGGAATGCAAACTTGTGCAGCCACTGTGGAAATTAGTGTGGCGGTTCCTCAGGAAACTGGGAGTCAACCTCCCTCAAGACCCAGCAATTCCACTCTTGGGAATATACCCAAGAGATGCCCTATCATACCACAAAAGCATTTGTTCAACTATGTTCATAGCTGCACTATTTGTAATAGCCAGAACCTGGAAACAGCCTAGGTGCCCTCAATAGAAGAATGGTTAAAAAAGGTGTGGAACATATACACATTAGAGTTTTACACAGCGGTAAAAAACAATGACATCTTGAATTTTGCATGCAAATGGATGGACATAGAAAACGCTTTACTGAGTGAGGTAACCCAGACCCAAAAAGAGGAATATGGTATGTATTCACTCATAAGTGGATTCTAGCCTTAATTCAAGGTTTTTGAGCCTATTATTCGAGATCCTAGAGAAGCTAAATAAGAAGGGGAACCTGAAGAAAATCATGTAGTTATCCTCCTGGAGATTGGAAGTAGACAAGAGTGCCAGGCAACCTCGGGTGCATGGTGGGGGGGGGGGTTGGAAGGGGAGAGGGTTAGAGAGAAGGGAGTAGGGGAGGAATGGGGAAAGCTCGGGGGATTGGGATGGGGGGGAGGGAGGAAGGATGGATATGTGATCAGGGAAGTATATATCTCAACTAAGGGAGTCATTTTAGGGTTTACAAGAGACTTGATTATAAAGGTGATCCCAGGTCCAAGGAGAGATCCCCAGATTGTTCTCTGGACAGAGGAGAGTGTGCCTGAACCGGCCTTGGCCCATAACCATATTGATGAATATTTTGCTTATCACCATAGAACCTTCCTCTGGCGATGGATGGAGATTGAAACAGAGACCCACATTGGAACACTGGACTTAACTCCCTAGGTCCAAATGAGAAGCAGAAGGAAAGAGAACGTGAGCAAAGAAGGTAAGACCAGAGGGAACTTTCACCCATTGATGGATGGAGATTGAGACAGAGACCCACATTGGAGCACTGGACTGAGCCCCCAAGGTCTAAATGAGGAGCAGAAGGAGGAAGAACATGAACAAGAAAGGCAGGACCGTGAGGAGTGCGTTCACCCACTGATACAAGGGGACGGATCTAATGAGAATTTACCAAGGCCAGTTGGACTGGGACTGAACGAGCACGTGATCCAACCAGATTCTCTGAATGTGGCCGGATTCTCTGAATGTGGCTGGCACAGGGTCTTTCTGTAAAGCCATTGACAATGACAGTGGGACTTGTTTCCTCTGCATATACTGGATTTTTGGGATCCAGTCTGTTTGGATGCTCACCTTCCTGGACCTGGAGGGAGAGGGGGGGAACTTGAACTTTCCACAGGGCAGGAAACCCTGACTGCTCTTAGGGATGGAGAGGGAGGAGGAGAGGGAGTGGGGGGAAGGGTGTTGGGAGGAGGGGCGGAAATGGAAACTTTTATAAATTAATAAACTTTTATAAATTAAAAAAAAAGAATTCAGAAAGCTGAGGCAGGAGGATGATGAGTTTAGGTTAGCCAGAGTCCATCTCAAAACACACCACCACTAACACCCAAGGTCGTTCTCAAGAATAAAATATATTAGAAGTTCACAAAGATGTTTGATTCTCACAGTATAAAAATTGACCCTCCCTTGTAGCTCCACATAGCAGGTCAGCTGTTGTCAGGGGAAACTTCCAAGTTTACAATAATATTTTCAGTTCACTGACAACAAGCCATACTAAGTCCAAATGTAGCAAATGACAACCTAAGTAAAATGTAAAATGTATCCCAAACCCCAAATTTTGCGGAATCTATTTTAAAAATAAGAGGATGGTGGAAACAGATCCTGGGTAAACATGGCGGTACGCTAAGTATTCCTCTCTGCTTGCTACTGGTCACACCATGACAGATAATTTCTGCTGTCCATTTGACTGAACGGAAGAATGTCTAGAAATTAACAAGGGAGACTCCTGAGGGTTTCTGTGAGGGTGTTTCCAGAGAAGACTGGTGTGTGGGTCCGCAGACATGGGTGTGGGTGGTTCCCGCCTTGAGCATGGTTGGCACCATCCAATGGTCCGGAGGCACAGGTGGAATGAAATAGAAGTGGGATACATGTAGCATACCTTCCTTAGGCGGGTGCATTCTTCTGTTGGTCAGGGCATCAGTTTCTAGAGGTTTCAGCACTGAGCATGAATTTTCACTATCTCCCTGGGGAGGTTTCAGACCTTCAGTCTCCTGCTAGGTCTGTTTCATTGCTCAGTCAATTGACTTGCTTTCTTCTAGATTCTTGGCCTGAGGTCCTATAAGTTTCCCTGGTTCTCCGAATTGCCAGTAGTCATTGAGGAGTCATTTAGCCTTTGAAAACACACACACACACACACACACACACACACACACACACACACACACATATATATATATATATATATCTCCTACTGTTTTGTTCTGCTCTGCAGGAACCTGATGAATGCACACAATAAACAGGAAATTGAGATGTTCTGTACCTGAAAAGTTGAAGAAACGGCAGACTGGACAATAAGATGGCAAAGAAATAACAGAAACCATTTGAAGTTGAAGCTCTAGTGGGTTAACTGTTTCCTAATGTAGCTACCAGAGGAAGCCTGAAGAAATCGCATGCTGGTACACGCTCTGGCAAGCTCTAGAGAAAGCAGGCATTCTGAAGTACACCTTGACAATAAGTATTAGCAAGATTGCTTTAAAAGTCACATTGATCCCTAAACACGCTGAATTTCCTGCTCAACTATGCCTTTAGACAACTATGTTTCTGATACCTTCACTGGAAATGTGGGGTTTAGTCTGCAGCGGAGAAGGGGAATTCTAAATAACTCCCAGCTAAGAAGCAATAACCTAAGTATCATTCAAATGGGAGTCAGTCATAAAACCTTTCTACACATCCAATATCTGAATCTATTTAGAAATACCAAATAGAGTACCAATTATTATACTAATAGACAGCTTGCTTACTGCGGTACATGCTTCATGGTTAGGAAGGAAGAAAACAAGGGCAGGGAAAGATGAAGTCTAAGAAACAAGGAATCCAGCATCTGGGATTGTGAAGAAAAGTCCAAGGTTGAAGATGAACGTGTCCAAGACAAAACCAGAAAGAACCTGGAGAGCACTCGGCCCACTAGAGCAAAGAAAAAAATCTCTGATGAGTAAGAGGGAATGGATGGTATATAAGACAGAGCGTATTAATAAGTGGAAATGAGATTCCCCTTCATTTACTCTTATCGTGTTAGTATCTAGGGAGCCAAAGGTGGTATAAGAAAGTGGCATCATAATATAGAAGGGAGACACAGGAGCACTCAGTTATGTCTGGGCCATTTTGTATTGGTATAAGAAGAGAGATTGGTTCTTGTGTCACACCAAACTACTATGCTGTCTACAGATGGGCTCTGGATTTTTAAATAAGTAGTGATTTTTGAGATGTTCTAGTTTGTCAATCAGCCTGCAGAATCTTCAATAAAGGTGTAATATTGGGGAAGTTAGTTCATATTTTTTAAATGCTAAGGTCAATATAAATATAACTTAAATTTATTTTAAAATTGAAGCTTGTCCTGCATTTGTCAGAAATATATTTTAAGATACTATGAATACAAAATGTGTCAGCTGGACAATTTTTTTAAAATCTCTTAGTATAAAAATAAAAGTACAGAGGCCAGAGAGATGCTCAATCCTCAGGCCCAAGCCCTGGCTGCTCTTGAGTTCAAAGTCTTGAGTTCGGTTCCCAGCATCCACATAGAGGTTCATGACCTTCTGTAACTCCAGTTCCTGGGGATCTGATGCCCTCTTCTGGACTCTGAGAGCACCAGGCATGAAAGTGATGCATAGACATACATGCAGGTAAAACACACACACAGGCAAAATAAAATGAAAAACTGAAATTACCTTATTTATTAAAAAAAAAGTATCCAGGCAGTGGTGGCACACACCTTTAATTTCTGCACTTGGGAGGCAGAGAGGCAGGTGGATCTCTGTAAGTTAGAGGCCAGTCTGTTCTACAGAGTGAGTTCCAGGAAAGCCAAAGCTACAAAGAAAGACTTTGTCTCGAAAAACAAAATAAAACAAATAGGAGTAGTTTGGGGACTGGAGAGATGGTTCAGCACTTACTGCTCTTGCAGAGGACCCACGTTCAGTTCCTAGCACCCACACGGCAGCTTAAAACTATCTATAATTCCAGTTCCAGGGGTTTTGATCCCCTCACATAGACATGCATGCAGACAAAACACCAATGCACATAAAATAAAAATTAATAAGCTTTTAAAAAGAACACAGAAAAGGTAAATAAAATGCCTTATGTTTCAAGCTTAAAGAAAGATTAAGCTTCAAACAGAACCACCTGTCACAGTGGAACTTGGACATGAAACTTGGGTGTCAACACTTGCCATGTTTGATTTTTCTTACTTCTGACCCATTCCTGGTCCATGAACCTGGTCTCTTCAAGAGTGCTTCAAGAGTGCTTTTACCAATACAGAAAGCATCTCTTTATCTTCTCAGCACTCATGGAACCTTCTCAAAAACTGACCACCTATTTGGTAACAAAACAAACCTCAACAGATACAAAAAGATTGGAATAACCCCAGGTATCTTATCAGATCACCATAGCTTAAAATTAGAATTTAACAGCAACACTAATTCCAAAAAGCCCACAAACACATGGAAGTTAAACAATGCTCACCTGAGTCATCAGATGGTCAAGGAAGAAATAAAGGGAGAAATTAAAGACTTCCTAAAATCCAATGAAAATGACCACACAACATACCCAAATTTATGGGACACAATGAAAGCAGTGCTAAGAGGGAAGTTCACAGCACTAAATGCCTACATAAAGAAGCTGGAGCTTTTGAAAAGATTTACATTTCAATTCACAAAGAAATAAAAGGGATGGTCAGGGCTTAGAGTCTGGAGGGAATCTGTCTAAACATCCTTTGGTGCAGCTACGGGAATACTCAGGCTTCATGAAGGACCTGTATCCACTGCCCAGTTCTTTGCCTTCACCATGGGAGCAACAGCATCCTGTCTGGAACAATAGGGAAGACAGAACACAATCCCTTAAAAGGCTGCAGCACCCAACCACGGGTTTCCACTGAAGCAGCCAATTTCAGCTTTTATTATGAATAAGAAAGGCATGTTTGGATACGTAAGAAACTCTAAAGATGAAAAAGTTATAGGAACAGAACAGAGAAGTCTATTTCTACTAACTGTGGATAAATAATAGCCCTGATTCATTATTGAGAAACTAGATTTAGGTAAAAATCATGTAAATATTTGTTTGATTTTTTTCCACTGGGAGAAGAAACATAAAACAAGATGTATTGTTCCCTTGGAACATTCGGTGATGCTAAAGACGCCATCCAAAAACACAGCCAAACTCCTCGCAAGTGTTCCAGCCGTGACTCACCAGCAAGTCTGGATCCAATCGGCATGCAGATTCCTGGCAACCCTGCGTTGGTGTTTTATGAAAAAGATTAAGCCATGTAGATTTCTTTTCAGAGAGCCTGTTTTAACTAGTCCTACAGACGCCTCAATGTTTTCTCTCCAGCCACAAAGACACCTGTGTACGGAATAAAAGGCTTACTACTGCATTCCAAGCCAGGTGGAAAACTCCTAATGCCCAGTGGAGAAATTGGCTAGAAGCCGACCCCATGGGTTTAGGATTTAAATCGTGTTGAGAGGCAAGTAGGATTGCTCCATGTCCTTTGAGAAGCCAGAGGCCACGCACCTGAGTGAGGTCCCACCAATTGTCACCGGTGGAGCAGATCTGACAGGGCTACAAAGAGCCCCCAGGGGAGAGAGAATCAATACGGGAATCCATTTTATCAGGAAATACTCTTGGAAGGTGTGCCTTGTATAGATAATTGGGCTTGCTTTCCTCCAGATAGCCTGTAGCTTTATTTTTTTCTCATCAGCTCCAAGATGGCTGAGTCCACGATGCTTCGTACAAGGCTAGCACCATCTCTTCAAGATATAGATCCAGGGATCAAACACCCGTCAAGGAAATTAGACTCAAAAAAAAAAAAAAAGCTCATGACAACTAAACATTAAGAAGCAGATTTTCTCAACCAAGGGACTTAGCTTTTTAAAGTTAGTTGACAATCACTGAACAAGCCATACATGTCAGTCCAGTGATCTAAGTATCTCCAGTCTAAAATTAAAACTTTCCTATTGCTTTGACAATATACCATGACCAAGGCAATGTATAGAAGGACGTTTCCTTGGGCTCATGGTTCAAGAGGAGCAAGAGTCTACAATGGCAACGGAGAGACTGGGTGGCTGAAACAGAAAGCTGAGAGTCCACATCTTTCACCACAAACAGGAAACAGAGATTAAATTGGGAATGGGACCAGACTTTGAGACCTCAAAGCCCATGCCCAGTGACACACCTCCTCCGTCAAGGACAAGCTTTCTAAATGTACCCAAACTGTTTCACCAACTGGAAATAAATATTTAAATGTCCCAGACTATGGGAAACATTTATCATCTAAACTACCACAGAAAATAACGAAGTAATTAGGACATTCATGCCAGAGGGTCAGTCACACACAGGCACACACTCACATGGTATCCTCCCTATCTGTAATAAATCATGTTTATATCCACTCTCTGTATTTGCTGTTACAGCACCCTGCTGTTTTCAGTATTGTTCTGTGGCTATTATTAACCTTTAGGTTAATGAGCTCTCTTAGACTGGTCGTATCTTGAAAGATGAATTTTCTGATTTAATGGGCCAGTAGAGGAATCCATTATTAATTGTAAATCCGTTATTTCCTAGGGCTGCAGTCAATTTTTGCCAGCAGTTTCCAAATTTGAAAGACTCTCTTTTAATAATTTCTATTCTAATGGTTGCCTGGGTCTGTTTTTGTTTTTCCTAGTACTTTATTTTCATCTGGAAGTCCGTGATATATACCAGGAGATTGGAAGAGTCCTCCTTTGCTTTTGAGTATGAGAACAAACACAGTCACGGGTATCATGAGAGCTAAGAGTACAGCTCAATGGTAGCATGTCGGCCTAGCATGTAGCAGGGATCAGGTCCTGAATAGATAAATTCCTGATATCACAGAAAGAAAATGGGGGGCAGTGAAAGAAGAGAAGAGGAGGGGAGGAGAAAGGAAGGAGGAAGGGAAGGAACAAAGAAGAGAGGAGAATACAGCAGATGGAATTTCTCTTCACATCTCAAAATAGGAATGTTTACCAATATGGCACCTTAACTAGAAGAAATAACTTCCCTCTAGTTTAAACCAATACCTCTCAACTGCCGGCAAGAAGACCCCTAATTACATTTCGGGTACGTGCCACGCGGGCTAAGGATGTCTACTCTATAGGCAATAGAGACTCCACCAGCTCCCTGCTGTCCTTCACGTCAGCCCTAAGCATCACGAGCAGAGATTTTTCTCCTCACCGTTGATGTTCTCACAAACCTCTGCTCTCGAGGCTCGGCTCTTCCGGTTTCCTCTCCCATTTTCCTCCGAGACTAATTCCCATTTCCAAGCAGTTCCCCAACATTGCCACCCGTGGCTATTCACTGCTAAATCAACTATTTCTAAGCTTCCCCTTTACAGTATTTTGGCTGTCGCCAAGTGCTGTTGCGGACCGAAAATCCGGTATGCCAGCTGTGGGGCTAGCCTTGTAAATGACGCCCCTCAAAGGGGACTAAGAAAAGTCTGAGAATATTTATGTTTGCGGTGGAGGCCGCAGGAGAGGGTTGAGGAACTAAAGAAGAAAGACTGTGTGTACGTTCTGTTTTAAAACACAGACACGACACACTGCAATAGCCACTGGCAACATGAAGGTGAAAAGGAAACCCAGCTGCTGCTTTCAAAGAAAACGGTTCGGAGAGCAAAGACAAGCACAGACGAGCTGGAAGTGAAGATTTACTGGGGATGAGGGAAGGCTTAGAGCAATGGGGAGAATCTGGCAAAAAATCAAACGGCTGCAAGGAGTTACGTCTGATTTGTGGATACAGAGTAAAGCAGGGGAAAGACTCTGTGTGTGCCAGACTGGGTCTCGAGATGAAAACAGGAAATGGGGAGATTGGATCTGAGAGATATGATCATCTTTTCCTCTTAAAAAGAACACAGATGAGGCTGGAAAGATGGTTTAATAGGTAGAGGCAATGCCACCAAACCTCCCAGATATCCATGTAGTAGAAGAGAGAAGGCTCCCACAAGCTGCCCTCTGACTCCTCCTCCCCATGCACGCACACATGCATGCACACACACACACCTACATACACACACACACACACACACACACACACACACACTGACTTTTTTAAAAAGTGAATGTATTGACTCATATAAGTCAAACTTCAAGAATATGTTCACTTTCAAACACTGTCTGAAGAAAGGGGTTAAATGATGTTAGCTAACACTGGCTTATCCCACTGTCTTTGACGCCTTCCTCTGGGTTTCTATACTGCATGTCTTACCATGTCTTTATATCTTCACAAGTGACCCCCTCTCCAGTGGGATCTTGGAGATCCACTGAAGTCTACCAGGTTCACCTGAAACAGAACCATACTTGCAGGTCTAGGCTGTGTCAGCATCGTAAGAACAGGCGAGTCAGAGGGACGGTGGTGGTGCAGGCCTTTAATCCCAGCACTTGGGAGGCAGAGGCAGGAGGGTCTCTGTGAGCTCAAGGCCAGCCTGGTCTACAAGAGTGAGTTCCAGGACAGGCACCAAAACTATAGAGAAACCCTGTCTTGCGGGGGGGGGGGGGGGGGGGGGGGATCAAATAACAGGTAACGCTTCTTATCTAGATAACATTGAAGCCTCAGGCTATGGTTTTAATTTAAAATGTTTCCCGTGGTCTCAAGCGTTTGAATGCTTGGTTCCTTTTAGGGACAATGTTTTAGAAGGGTTTGAAGCCTTTGAGAAGTATGGAGACTTTGGAGGTGGAGCCTCACTGAAGGAAGTAGGCCTGTGAGGCGGGGAGGGGAGTAGTGGGGTGGGCTTTGAGATGATAAAGCCTGGCTCCACATTCTGCTCATTCTCAGCAACCTGACTGTGAACACAACATGACCAGCTGCTTCTCTCTTGCCTCCAGGCCTCTCCCACCAAGGTGAACTGTGTCCAACCAAACTGTAAGGCAAAACAAACCTCTTAGACTGCTTCCTTTCCAGTTTCCTGGATGACAAAAGTAACTACTTCACTTCGTAACCAAAGTCTACTGTTCTTTACTGTGTTTTCTCCTTTTACACATTGAAGCCGCAAACTACAGGAATGTCAATGGAAAACTCAATTACCAAAATGCTCTCAAACTATTTTTAATTAAGACAGATGCCATTTCAGATTTAAAAAAAAAAAACTTTTTTGTTTGCTATATTTTGTGGTATTGAACATTTTTAGACCCCTATGATCATCATATACCTTACAACTGGACAAATCTAAAACCTGCCATGTCACCCAAAGACATGACATTTATTGGTATCTATCTGAGAAGAAAGAGTCAGTGAAGAGATGTCACAGAAAGCTGAAAGAGAAGATTATTTGGGGCAGAAGAAATTTGGCAGCATCCAGAGTCTCAAAGCATCTAGAACTTCTGACCATACATACATGGTTGGCTGCAAAAGCCATCCATGCGAATTTCTAAAGAATAGACTTTGAAACACTTTACAGATCACAGATTTGTCCTCAAATATTTGTACAGTTGGGGAGGAAGAGAATGGGAAGTAGGGAGAGAGGAGAAATGCATACAAGAAAGGAGAAGGAGCTTCAAATACCTTATCACAGGCTCTTGGTCTTCGAATGCAGAAGCTAACACATTAGTGATTTGAGGTCCTCAATGGACATTAAAACATCCAAAAATTGTGCTGAGAAGGCTGACTCTCTTGAGTCATTTACAGACTCCCTGATTCTGCAGTGTGGGCAGTTCCTAAGATCTTTCTTTTAACATCCTCGGTCAGTCTGATAGCAGGGGAAGAGACCTGAACTAAATCATAACTTGCTGTGTCCAATTAAACCAGGCTTTGAAGAACTACCACTTTGTGGTTGTTTGACTGAGAATGGCCCCCATTGGCTCATGTATGTGAATGCTTAGTCACCAGTTAGTTGGGCTCTTTAGGAAGGATTAGGAAGTGGGACCTTGTTGGAAGAGGTGTTCCAATGGAACTTGTCTTTGAGGTTTCTAAAGTCCATCCCAGGTCCTCTTCCCCTCTTTGCCTGCTGTCTGCAAGATCAGGATGTATCTCTCAGCCAGTCCTCCAGAACCATGCCTGCCTGCTTGCTTCCATGTTCCTCCACCCCATAAGATGATAACACACTAACCCTCTGAAGCAAGGCCCCAATTGAATGCTTTCTCCTATACGATGCCTTGACCATTGTGTTTCTTCACAGCAGTAGGAGAGCAACTAAGAAACATGCACCCTAGGAGGAGTGAAAAATTCAGTTTCAGTCTTTTTCATTCATGAGGAACTTTTACCAATTAGCTGAACTTCATAAATACAAGCCTCCAGAAGACAAGCAACATGAATGAAGACTAGTTCTTAGACACAAAATAGAGTTTATGATGAAAAGAAACACTACAGAAGAGGTTACTATTATGTAAAGCCATGTAAGTCTGTTAAAAAAGGATCTTAAGAATTTATTTAAGTACACAGTCACTGATAAAGAACAGATTCGACCATGTCACAGCAATACAGCTGCTGATCCAACCACTCCTTCCTCTGGCCCTGACCACGCGAGCAAGCGAGCACAAGGGTGAGGGAACCGAGCAAGAGACCCTTTCCTCAGCTTTTAAGCGGTCACGTACCACACCCTACCGCTCATAACCCCCCAAAGTCATTGACTAAAGGGATTGAAATCCCACAACAGGTTACATCTAGTACCGAATAAACTGGACATTTTGAAGGGCTCCTATTTTGAATGGTTACTTGGAGACCAGGAGAAGAAGCTTCTGGAACATCAGACCAAACCTCTGCTTGTGTGTAAGCATTTTAGTAAATGTCCCTGAGAAATTTTGAGCTTTGGTTGTTTTCCAAAATGATTTCAGGGCCTTTGGAATGTCTGCAGAAGCAGCAGTTAGCTGTGGTCCTTCCACGTCTCCCTGTGCAGATCCAACTTCTGACTCATCTGATTACATCATGTAATGTGACCAGAGGAGGAAGCATGGTATAATACGTGGTCCGACTTCACTTATGCAAGTACTGCTCATATTATAACCCACTCGTCATCCGGGGTCCACGGTGGCTTTATCCCGTCCACTAATTTTACAACCAGGTCTATTTCCATGGAACTTATTTCTGCTGCAATTGCAGGATATTTGTCTGTACTGTGTCTTCGCAGAGTCCAAAAATCTATGAACAACAACCTAAGATCATTTCTGATCTGATTTCATAGACCCATCCAAAAGATGGTTTAAACAATAATTCATATATGCATATTTAATGATACTTCAAGGGCACATAGTGTATTATAAGGCAGCAATGGAATATTACAATTAAAAATACATATTTGTATCTATTGGAAAACTAATTTTTTAACAAAATAAAGCATAATTAGATTAAAAAAACATTATATCAATGTTATAAAAGGCAAGCCAACAGAAAAATCAAGAGCCCCAAAGAAGGTACAAAAATCAGAGACCCACTCATTCACACATTCAGAAGTCCCATAAAAGTACTGAATGAAAGCTATAATATATACATGGACGACCTGGTAGAGACCCGTGTCAGCACTGTGATTCTGCTTCAAGCTTGTGTGTTCATATGAGCTTTGTTAAGTTGTCTTCAAGGGCCTTATTCCCTTGATGTCCTCCATCCCTTGTCTCCCCCACTCCTTTTGCCCCAGAAAACTCAAAAACTTTTCTTTTTAATCAAAGTTAATTTTAAAAGAAAATGCGTAAGGTTAGCAACAATTAGACAGTGATTAAAAGCTTATGTTTTGAATGAAATGTTCACCCCAACTCTGACAGTACTTTTGGGATCTGAGAGTAAAATACTTAAATCTCTGAGTCTTGAGATTAACAACTTTAACCTGGGCAGAACAGTATGTACTTTTCAGACTTTCAGAAGAATTAAAAGACCAATTTCATATAAAACACTTAGTACCATGACTGTAATATAACAAGTAATTACAATGATCTTGGTCAGATAATTACCCTAATGGCTCAATTTAGAAAGAATTTATTAGTTCCCGTGGACTCTTAAACGAATGAGCCTGATTGTTTTAGATTATATCTGAAAATCTACAAAGGGACTAAAAACATTCTATACTTCCTTAATTTTACAAAGCAAGGAAGCCAGAGTAACAGAAGACACCCTTTTTACCTTAAAGATTTACTTATACTTACATTTTACATGTATGAGTATTTTGTCCCCCTCTGGCCTTTTGCTTTTGTGCACACTCAGTACCGCCACCAGAGGCCAGAAGAAGGATCCCCAAGATCCCCTAGAGTTATAGGTGGTTGTGAGCCTTTCTGAGGGCGCTGGGAACTGAACCTAGGTCTTCCACAGGAGCAGACAGTGCTCTTAACCACCAAGACATCATCCCTCCAGCCCCCAGACCACAGTTTTTTATCATAATGTGGTGAAGATGGACATTCTAAAACTATTAACTGCTGTCTCAGATGGTACTGAAAATCAAACCAGCGGACATCCCCTCTCTTTCCAGCCTCGTATCTGTACCTAACGAGGAAGAGAAGACAAATGAAGACTAAACTTCATGTGAAATGTCAGTCAGAGGCCTTTCCCATCTAGAACCCCCACACACACCCCTCACGGTACTTCCCCTCCAAATGTGCGCGTCCCCCACAGTGACAGAACACAAATTTCAGATGGTCACTTAAACACCGCTTTACCAGTAGCTTGGTCTAGCAGCCCGGTCCTGCGCATGGCAGAATGGAATGCAAGCGGAAGTTTCTTGAGACAGAATGAAATTCCTCTTTAAAATGCAGCTGACACACCAACTTCTCCCTTTCTTCTGCATCCTTTTCCATTACCTCTTCACTGGACTATGAAAATAAATTGCTAGAGAAGAAACAAATATCCATTTAGAACCTGAGGTAATCTTGAAAGAAGGAAAATTCACGAAGAATCAAATAAACACAAGCATCGGGGCCTAAAACTCTGTGGCTTTCGTTTGAGTTGTTCTAACTTTGGCCATCACTGTTGAGCACTACGTCATGTGACACGATGTTACTTTTGTTTTGTCTCAAGCAGATTCTCATCATATGTCACAGTCTCCTCAGACTTACTCTCTAGCCCAGGCTAGCCCTGAACTCACCATCCTCCTGACTCAACTTGGCGTGTGCTTGGATTAATAGGCTTATACCACCAAATTGGGCAACTACAAAAATATTTTAAAAGAATGGGGTTAGCATAGATTCACACGTGCTGAACATGACCATTTAAAGGGACTTCTTATAACAAAGTTAAAATTTATTCTTGAGAAACCAAAAAAGAAATTACTCTTATGAATGCCAGAGCAAAAGTTTTATGACTGATAACTGTTGTAATCGAACAGACTCCACTTGAATTCAAAGTTCGAAGTTGTTGAAGGAAATGAACAATGTGGACGTAGTCAGAAGACCCTGTGGTGGTTTTCTGTCAAGTCATTGTAAATTGCTACCTTGGTGTGAGAGAACTGACTCATCTCTGACGTTACATCACGTAAGTCCACAGGAATCTGGGCTCTTGAGTAAAGTCACGCTGGCACCACCATCCAGCCAAAGTTTGTGTCAAGCTAGTTAAGAGATTACATGGGTATAGCATGTACAAAGCCAAGGGGAGGGGTTGATACTTAAAAGTAAGAGAAAGGAGAAGAGAAAGCAAGGGTTAAATGAGCATCTACAGGAAAAGCAAACACACCAAGTGAACATACACGTCCTGCTTCCTCATCTTTCAGAACTGAGTATAAATGCCCTGATACCCCAAACCTTATGCTCAGGAATCCAGCGGCATTTACCCAAATACAGACTAGGCTTTCATTGAATCCCAGAGAAGCCCTTAACTCTCTAAAAATGCTTATCTTTTTGATAAATTGCAAGAATGAAAAAAGGCAGACCAGATACTGACTATGGGGCTTTGGGGAGGAATCAGGACTTGACTGATGGGCAGGAGAGACAGCGAATCAGCTATGTGCACTGGATGCTGTCATAGAGAACCCAGGTTCAGTTCAACATCCACACTGTCATTCATAACCATCTGTACCTCTGGTTCCATGTGATGTGATGCCATCTTCCAGCCTCTAAGGGCACTGGGTACAAGCATGGTCATAAACATCCATACGTATGAAGATAAAAATAAATAAATCTTTAAGATGAGGCCAGAATGCTCAGTTCAGACTGAGCAATATGATGAATGGCCAGGAGGGACACTTCAGATGGAGCCACTTGACAGACAAAAAGACAGACTGGCATCAGTGTCCGACAACAATGAGAAAACAGAGGAGCTTTGAGGAAATGATGCCATGTGTCTTTCATAAACCCTCCTCTTGACTCTAGAGCATGCCCCCTAGATGTTCCATGTCATGACCATAGGTGAGAGCACAGGACCTGCTAGAGAGAAAGCGGGAGTGGTCTGAGTATTGCATGATGAAGAACATAGAGTAACTCAGAGAACACCGGTGTCTGCAATGTTTTTCCTCCTCTTCATAGATATCACCCAGCACCTATTGCTATCTGTGTCCCTGAAGAATAACAACTCACATCGCTGAGACTTTACATTAAAATTCACTGTAGCCTCAGAGCATAAAACATTTCAAAGTATTCAAGCCGTGATGTTACATATCTTATAGGATATCGCTCAAAAACAAGCAAATCACAAATCTTAAGGATTATTAAACATAGAGAAAAAATGAGTTTAACTTTAAAATATTAACTAGCGAAAGAAAATCTAAGATGTGACTGCCTCGCTGAAAAAGGTACCAAGCCACATGGCTAACAGATAAGAATTATGGGCTGATATAAGAGTTAATAAGAAGCCTGAGCTAATAGGCCAATCAGTTTATAATTAATGTAGACTTCTGTGTGTTTCTTGGGGCTGAACGGCTGAGAGACCAGGTGGGACAGAAAAATCTGTCAAAACACATATTGTGTTTAGCACAGTTTGTGACTTCTTAAAGGGTGTAGCAATTACATCAGTGACAGGTCATGTGTGTTCACCTGGTACAAATATCTCAAATACACTTCCATCTTCTAACACCATATATGTTGTCAATGCAATTTAAGATTAAGGAGTAAATTCTATAAAATGATCCAGACCTTCTTTAGGAGGTAAAGATAAAAGAGAATTGGAGAGAAACATTCTATGAAATATCTTGGAAATAAACTAAACATTAAGGAGCTTTTGACAAAGTCCTGGTTATTCGTTAGATCAAAAGCTAACTTGGTGGGCTTAGGACATGGCTTAGCAGTAGAGCACTTACCTAGCATGCATAAGACCCTGGCTTTGGTCCTTAACACTTCAGGAGGAGGAGAGGAAGGAAAAGGGGGAGGACCAGAAAGGGAGAAGAATTCTGACTCTGAGTGGTGTTTCATTTGCATTTTTTATTTGTTTAAAAAAATATTGAGCATTGTCATGGGTCAAGAATTGTAGAAGGCACTAAGAATGCAGTGATAAATCTAATACATTTTTCTTAAGGAAAATTTACTAGGGTTTCCTTTTCCTGACTTAATAGAAAATGTCAGATAACCTTCTCATCTGGTTAATCAGAAACTATTAGAAAAGCTGGAGAAAATGCAGCATGTAATTATCTGAGGCATAACTGGAGTATTCAAGATACTGGAGGGAAAGTCTGTTGAATACAATTGAATGGGTAACCCCCACTCCCACCCAACCTTCCTGGCCAAGGTCAGGATTGCAACAGAGGATCAAAGATGTAAAGCAGAAAACATTGATCAGAACCCTGGAAATCTGAGTTCAAATGTCAACAGCCTAAACTGACTGAGAACACACAAACTGGAGTTCAGAGAGCCCCAAAACAAACAGCTCTAGATAAATAAGCCAGACTTCAGAGACTTTGAAAGGGCAAGGCTTTAGGATTAAAGAGAGAAATCCAGGGCTGGGCATCCTTAGTCCTGGACCAGGTGATGGGGAGTTCTCAGGCTGATTAGTCCTAATCCCCACCTGAGGAAGATAGTGGCAGGCAAAACATTACAAATCAGTTCAGTAATTCTCCAGATGTACCTGGGATTTAATAGCTAAACATTCATCATGCCAAGAGAGATAATTAAATGTTCAAAAGAGAGAGAGAAAGAAAAAAAGTAGAAACATATTCTGGATCAATGAACTTTGAGATTCTCACACAAAGACATTTAAAAACTAAAACTTCTTTTTAAATCACGTGGAAGAAAGTGGAATTTATCAAACTGAAAAGTGTAGTTTCTAAAACCAAGATATATGTCTATTCAATTAAATGGGATTTTTCAGATTAAATTGAGGAAGATATTAGAACTGAAAATCGGGTCAAATTAAAGCGTCCAGATTAGAGGACAGGAAAAATAATTGGAAAATAGCAATGAACAGCAAGTACATGGAATATACCATAAACATACCATAAATAGTCAAGTTACTGAAGAGAAAGGAGGAGAGGAATGGTTAGGGAAACCAGAGTTTCATGTGATGCTGCCCGAGAATATTCTGAAAGGTCAAAGGCATTATTAGTTCAAACATTTAAGCAGCTCACTCTCTAAAAACACATAAACTATAAAAGCAACAATGCATTCTGCAACATAATGAAAACGCAAAAGAAATCAATGTGTATTAGTCAGTTTCCTGTTACCATAATGAATATTGGAGACAGGGTGGGGAAGGGGAGAGGAGTCTATAATCCCCTTTGAGGTGGTGTCTCAATATTCTGAGATTTCCCACAAGGCATTCCCTCTTGAAGCTTCCCAAGTCTCCAGTGGCACAAATCAAAACCAAGCCTTCAGCATCTGTAAAGAACACTCCATATTCAAACTAGCAAGAAGAAAAAATTTAAAGTAGCCAGGTGAGGAAAACATTTAGTAGCTTCGGTAAATAAAGGCAACTTACATCAGAAATGGCAGCTCCCGGGACAGTAGAACACCACACAGCAGGAGCCATGAACACAGTCGTCAGAGCTACAGTGAGAGAAAGTATGCTTAAAAAGTAAATAAAAAAACAAAATAGAGGGGCTGGAGAGATGGCTCAGAGGTTAAGAGCATTGCCTGCTCTTCCAAAGGTCCTGAGTTCAATTCCCTGCAACCACATGGTGGCTCACAACCATCTGTAATGGGGTCTGGTGCCCTCTTCTGGCCTGCAGACATACACACAGACAGAATATTATAATAAATAAATAAATTTTTAAAAAAAAAACAAAATAGAAATGTCTTCAGGCAGCCAAACTCAGGAAAGAAAGAAAAAAAACCTATATCTTGTAAGAACTGCTCTAAAATAAATGCCAAAGAGAGGTCTACAGGCCAAAGGAAAATATTCCACAGGAAAACGTGGGAATTAAGGGAAAAGGAACAATTGCAGAATGTAGAAAATATGGAAAAATTCAAGTATTTATCAAATAAAATAAGGTGAACTAATTGGAGCTCCACTGTACATCGCAGAGGGAGTATAAATCTGTGGCTCTAGCAGGGTCTGGAAAATAACACAATCCCTGCCTTAGGAGAGCCCCGGCAGGGCAAAGACGCTGCTAGGACAGGGGCAGCAGGGCTCCTGCGTGTCTGGTCTTCACTTTAATTAGATGCAAATTGGTTGGCATGGTTAGGGCAGGTCCTTGATTTGTCCTTCATTCTTCTTCAGTGTTTCTGGTTAAGACTATTTGTTTGTCTCTCGGCTCCGTCCTGAGTTTTAATTCAGCCGATGCCTGTCATTGCTCATTTCAAGGCATTCTATAATTTTCAGATTTGTAATAGTGAGACTTTTCCTTTGCTCAACATGGGACTCTCTCATCCTTAAACAGGGGGTGACTTCATTTCAGCCAAATAAATCGATGCATATTCTGGGTATGGATTTGTTTTCCCCACCCCTCCACGTCTCAACTGAACACCATTTTCTGAGTTCTCACAAAATGTCTACTTCACTAACATAGTATCACGTCAGAGAAAGATGGACTATTTGGTGGGTGGTCTAAGAGTGGACTCAGGACAGCAAAACTGACAAACAGGATCACAAACCTTGGTGCTTGAAGCCCCTGGTATTGCTAAATGTCACAGCTGGCACACCAGTTCGGTTTGTAAGGTTAGGATTTCATCCTCGGTAAAGCAGGATACTCCACTATTGTATTTGATTTGAAAAATCCAAGTGGGCCAAAACCAATGCAGTAACAACGTCCCCACGGCTATCACTCTGTGACTTTGTAACTCTCATCCCCACAGCACAAGAGATCTAGATCCCTAAAGAGCTCCTACTTTATCAGATAATTGAAACAGAGACCCTTTCAACTACAAACTACACCCAGGGATGGGGCCAACAGGCAAGAAGGAGGGTTGCCATCTTTGCAAGAATAGTCACTCCTGATCATTACACAGAGTTTGACTGAGTAGTAATAACTATGGGTACCTTTTGGTTGTGACAAGCAAAGCAAGCATGGTTTGGACAGAGGATGATGACAGGGAGCAAAGACCCCCTCAGGGAAACCTAAATTAGGATGAGCTGGAGTTTGGAGAGATATGGAATTATGTACCAGAAGAGGAAGGACTGTCTGTCTCATCCTGACACCTTCTCCATGGACAGCATATTGATTCTATGGAATTCTGAGTTTCTCCAGATCCGCCCCAGTCCCAAAGCAGCTGTTGCGTGAATATGCATGAAGAAGAGGGGTTGCATGGCGGTGTAAAAAGCCATCTGTGACAGCCACGCTGCAGCTGCTGGACTTTACACACTTAGAAACTGGGTTACAAAGAAAGTCCTATCTCCCTAGCTTCCAGGAGCTCTGTGAGCAACATCCGCAAAGAGCCTCCTCCCAGAAGACAATGCCCTTCTGTGGTGGGCCACATCCAACACCTGCGGGTAGTCGAAGGATTCAACCAGTCCAACCCAGCGTGGGGGGTTGGAATCATATTTGCTCAGACCGCCTCAGTGGGTTGCCCAAGGCATACTTGGACAATTATCTCTTCTTTTGCCTGATTCTGCTTCCAGCTCTCCCTTCCACAGACACTGATTCCTTATGAATCACCAAAGCTTGCCTGGTCACCAAAGTAACTTTCATCTACTCCTGAGGGATTAGCCTGTGAGGATCATTAAAAACCACAAAGTGTCTGCAACAAATCTAAAGGACGATATACTACTTCACAACAAAATAAAGGCAAAAGCCTAATGGAAGAAGTAGGAGGATAATCCCTGGCGGCGGATTGAAAATGCATTGTGTACGTGCGTCCACTTCCCCCAAACTGACCTACAAATACAATGCATTCATAAAGCTGACTGTGACACTTACATAGAAAATCAAAGGACAAAAACATTCCCTTCTGCACCAGAAGCACAAAGTCTAGGAAATCATAAGCCAAGAAACCAGGAGAATAAAGTGGAAATAGAGGCACAAACAGGTCCAACAGCACAGAGATAAGAAACATATGTGCGGACAGCTGATGCCCAGCAAGGGGGTCATGAAGAGCAGGAGCAGAATGATCTTCTCAGCATGTTTGGAATCAACTGGTTTCCATACAGGAAATAGGGGCAATTTAACAGGGACCTCATCGTGTACTCAAAATACAGATCTAGGTGGACTACGTGTGGAGTGAAATGTACAGATAGAAATGCTCCAGCAGGTAGTCTAGGAGAATCTGCTCATAAATTTGGAATAGGCAGATGGGCCTGGGCTGTATAAGAAAGCTGAACTGAACAAGAGTCCTGGAGCAAGCCAGCACTGAAGTCTTCCTCCACGGTCTGTGCTCCTCTCTCCTGCTTCAGCTTCCTTCAGTGATAGATTACAACCTGTAAACTGCAATAACCTGTTCCTTCCTGAGTTGTTTTGGATCATGGAGTTTATCACAACAACGTAAAGCAAACCAGGACAGACAGTGACATATCACACGAGCACACGAACATACATGTATGTGTGCACGCGCATGCACACACACACAGACACACACACAACCACAAAAGCATGGAGCCCAAGAGCCAAATATCCATTTACAGTAGAACAGACCAAAGATGTTATTCATGTGATTAAATACTCTCTATGATGGAGAAAGGCAGCTAATGGTACTTAGAATTAAATGATGTATCTTAGAAACTTAATTTTAGATAAAAATGACAGCCGGAGGGCAAACTGTATGGTTCCATTTATATAAATTTCAAAGCTCTAGGTAAATAGGAGATGGAGCAGGACTCCCTGGGGAGTCCAAGATTAAACCTTGGGTACTGGCAAATGCTCTATTTCTGGCACGTGTGGAGGAGTGTGAGGATGTGTGCTCTGTGATCATCTATTGAACTATGTGTCTATCTTCTGTGTACTTATTTTAAAAATAATTAGAGACCTATGGGGCTAGAGCGTTGGCTTAGCAATTAAGAGCACTGACTGCTGCAGAGAACCTGAGTTCAGTCCCCAGTGCCCACATGGCAGCTCCCAACCATTGCGACTCCAGTTCCAGGGAATTTGATGCCCTGCCCTGGCACCTGTGGGCACCTGCATGCACATAGGATACATCCCTACAACCAGGCATGCCTATATATAATATAATTATAAAATTTAAACTAAGCTCTATGGCCAGTACAGCTATGAGTAAAACATAACACATGCCTCCCGAATTAATGTGTGGAGTTCACTTGCTGTGTCTCAGAATGGGAGATTTGGGCCCAGGGATTGGATGTAGATCCCCACACACCCTGTGCTGAGACCACTAGTCCTTTCGCTTTTCCACAGCTGTTCACACGCCTGTCTCACATCACGGATGTTTTACTGACTCTCTGAGGCACTAGACCCGAACACAAACTTTTATTTCTAAGATAACATCCTGTACCCCCTTGCTTTACTTCGGTTCCCAAACTAAAATAGCCATTGGCTTCCTCAGCTTTAAGCAACGAGCTTTTCAGCTCTACATTTATGGGTTTCTCATTTTTTAAGTGGAGCAGCCGGGCCAACACCACAAACCTAAATATTTTTGCTAGTACAAGTACCGTTCGCTGCAGATGAGTTCTTTACAGGGGAAACCTGGCTTCTCCCTGCTTGGGTCTGGCCAAACAGACATCCCGCCAGGCTTACCATGAGAGATCAGCTTTCCGACAACAGCATGAGGAATATTTCCCATCCAGGGCTGAATGGCTCCTGACAGGAGGTTGCAGGTTTGGCAAGACACCGCAGGGATCAGGCCAAGCCAAACACGGAGTGGAAAACTGTTCAGCACTGTACCGTAGCCGGTTCCCTGGAACTGGCTCACACGTGTGACTGTCTCTGGTTAATAATGAGACATCAGCACGTACTGTACAGAGGATGTACCTCAGCCAGGTGGGACAGGCATGGCGGGACCCTCGGAACAATCCCAACCTAACCAGAAATGAACTTGAGTTCTTCCAAGATCCTCTGATGCTGGAGATGCTTGCCTGTCACAGGAAAGATGCCCGGAGCAGAAGTGTGGTTTGCAACCCATATGTCTGAGGGCTTTTTCTTTTAATCAAGGACAGAAATGCTGTTTTCACATCTCAGAAAATGAAATAAAGCTCAAAAAGAGAAAACTCCACTCAGCTCACATCTCTCTAAGACCCCAACATCTGCCTTCAACCTTCTTGTTACTTGGCTGCAGTCGGCAGGTAGATATAGCATTTCTATCCATCTCACATAGTGACAGGTACACTCTTCATCTGCAACCTTTGAGGGTGTATTTATATGACCTTTAAATCAAAATTTGTTCATTTGTTTTAAAAACCTTTAAAAGTTGCCATGAACAGACCTCTGTGAGCTGCCTCCAATAAGCAGCTTTTTGGAGAAAGAACTGACCTTTTGAACCTAAACCTGATCTTGCCATGACTTTGACACCACTGCCCTTGACATGAGTAACTGGGAGTTATGTGTCCACTGACTTTTGAAGCCAGTAGCACTTCCCTATTATGTATGGAACTGGAAGTGGTGAGCATGTATGCACACAGCAAGAATAGCAGGAGGTGGTGAGCATGCATGCACACAGAGCAATTACAGTAGCAGATGGTGAGCCTGCATGCACATAGCAAACGCAGCAAGAGGAGGTGAGCATGCACACAAGTGCAGCAGGAGGTGGTGAGCATGTGCACACACACACACACACACACACACACGAACACATATGCAAATGCAGCAAGAGGAGGTGAGCATGCACACAGCAAGTGCAGCAGGAGGTGGTGAGCATGTACACACACACACACACACACACAGCCAGTGCACCAGGAGATGGGGAGCATGCACACACACAGCCAGTGCGCCAGGAGGTGGGGAGCATGCACACACACAGTCAGTGCAGCAGGAGGTAGGGAGCATGCACACACACAGCCAGTGCAGCAGGAGGTGGGGAGCATGCACACGCACAGCAGTCACAGAGCAAGACAGTCCCTAAAAATGTGGAAAATTTCACATTATGATAGACTTTACCAACCAACTAAAGCTACCAAAAGCCCCTACCTGTGAGAATATCAACTTTAAAAGTTATGTAGATTTCAAAGTAATATATAGATGCACATATTTACTGATTATATCACGTCTGCTGACATTTCTATTAGTAGTAACAGCTAGTAATCCCTGATATTCAAGTATATCTATATATAAACCGATGAAAAAATTCTTACAAAGGTCCAGTACACTTTTTCCAACTAACATGCTAATGTTCACTTAGCTAAAATTGTGTCCGATCTATACCTTCTTACCATTCATCTTTTTATTTTCTTGTGACTTCACATCACCCCACTTTGTTGTAACATGAGGGCCAGCTTGTTGGGGTATCTGTCCCACCCAGTACCCCATGGCCGGCAAGCCCCAAAGAAAATCACACACAGGACTCCATAAAATTATAAACTGATTGGCCCATTAGCTCAGGCTTCTTGTTAACTCTTATAGCTTATATTAACCCATTATTCTGATCTATGTTAGCCATATGGCTTGGTACCTTTTTCAGCTGTCAGCTCACATGTTGTTTCTTCAGTGGTCTGGGCAGGAATGGTGGAGGGAGCTTCCTGCTTCCCAGAATTCTCCTGTTCTCATTGCATCACCTCTACTTCCTGTCTGGTTTTCCAGCCTCTGTTTAAAATATGATTGACAGATTACAGACAAATCTCTCTCAACACTTTGTGGTTCTGTATCTCATTGTCACCTCAGGAAAATGGCAAAAGCCTGGACCTCCTCACCCCTGGCATTCCAGACCAGCTCACTCACCAGAGTGGACCTACGATTTCCTTGTTCCCATTACATCAGTGGCAATGGTTTAACAGAATCACAGCACACTGTGCCGTTCAGCTCAGACAGCTCTGTGATGTAAATGTTCACATCTTTTTTCTTTCATAACAATTCCTGAAAATGTGTATAGCCCTTTGTAGGCCATATCACTCTATCTAACCCTCATCAGAGTTCTAAGACACATGGGTTCTGTTCTGACTAGATCAATGCAGTAACTGAAGCCAGTACCAGATCTACACCTCCCGTCCCCAGAACAAAGATTTTTGTCATTCCACCTGCTCTTAATGTATGAAAGGAATGAAGGAACGGATAGAGAGAAGGAGGGAGGGAGGGAGAGGGAGGGAGGGAGGGAGAATAGAAGGAAGGCTACTTGAACTCACTTCCTTCTGTTGAATGAGCTGAGAAAAGAGGGCACCTGCCTAAAGAGAAAGAGAGGCTAAGTAGCCTGAAAGGTTATAGCACTCTGCCTAAGCCCCAGAGAGAATATATTCTGCAAAGATTTGTTATATTTTTAATTATATGTACATAGGGGGATATTGTATGAGTAAATGCCAATACTAAGAGTGCAGGTACCATCAGAGACCACAAGAGGAAACCCAATCTCCTCTAACCTCAGTTAGAGGTGCTTGTGAGCCCCCTGACAAGGGTGCTAAGAACCAAACCCAGGTCCTCTGTAAGAAGAGTATGCTCTTTTACCCACTACTCCCTGTTTCCAGCCTGAGAGAGAGAAAATACCTTTAACAGAGAGAAGCAAACAGAGGCTTAGATGTGATTGTTACAACCTTAAAGGAATGCACTACAAAGTCGGAACCACTTTTAACATTCAAATGACTAGCACTAACAGACATTCTTGGGGAGAGATCCGGATCAAAACCATTTCAAGCAGAGCCCAGACAGCTCCGCATTTACTTGCAACTGTTCATGTATCTCTGTTCCACAGTCAAGCTAGAAAAATACCAGCAGAATGTGAGTGTAAAGTCAAGGCTTCTGGAAGAGAGGACAGTCTGAAAGATGCCTGTGATGGGAAAGAAAGGCAGTCACTGAAACAGCGCAAGCAGGAGACCTGGAAGATGATTGCAACTGGAAGCCAGATCACTGGACGCTTTAACAGACAGCCTGCTGTAACCACACAAGCTGTGCAGCTGAAGTTATCAGGAAGTGCCCTAAACCACTCGATACTGGATCCCAGAATCTCAGGTCGGCAGAAGTCCCCCTCTGCATCCCTCCTGGCTTCAGTTTCTGTCTCCTAGTCTTCTGTTCCAGTGTTTTGCAATGTCATCCAAACCGTGAGTTTATGCCAACCTACACTAACTCCCAAAACTATTTTAGACTACTAAATCATGTCCAAAATCCTACTCATGGGGTTTCAGAGATGGCTTAGGGGTTAAAAGTGCTGGCTGCCACTAGCAGGGGAGCTAGGTTCAGTTCCTAGCACCCACATGGCAGCTCAAAACCATCTGCAACTCAATTCCCAAGGGATATGATGCCCTCTTTCACCTCTGTGGGCACTACATATATGGTTCGTGTAAATGCTCTCAGGGATGCATGCTCGCACATACACATAAAATTAAATAAATCTGTTTTTAATGAATTCAGTGCCCTCCCAGAAGTCATTGATCAACACGAACTGGCATTGGTAGGAAGGAAGAGATGGAGGGAGGGAGAGTAAGAAAGAGATGAAGGGAAGGGATGGTGCTGTGTGGTGGGGGTAGGGAGGATTTGGGAAGAGTTAAGGAAGGAAGATGAATGTAATAAAAAAATATATCGTATAATCTCCTCAAAGAATTAATAAAAGAATAAAAATATAATTCAGGTAATATGTCCATCCTATAGATTTTATATCCATAGTTGAGTCAGAACCAATTCCTTACACGGAGGTCACACTAATTGGAAAGATCCACAACCTAAACTCTTTGTGTCTTTACCCCATAAAAGACATGACCTTTGGAACCAGATGGCTGTACTTCAAAATGTGATTCTTCCCTTCTTTAGGGAAGCTACTGGTCTCAGCATCCTCCTGGAGATGGAGTTCGGTTGGTAGAGCACTTGCCTTAAGCTTACAAAGCCCTGGGTTCAGTGCTCTGTTTAGGTGTGGTGGCACACTTCTGTAATCTAGCATGCAGGAAGTGGACCCAGAGAATAGGATGTTCAGGACTATCTCAGTGACTTCACAAGTTCTAGGCTAGCCTAACTTAAAAAATTTCCATGAGCCAGGCAGTGGTGGTGTGCACCTTTAATCCCAGTACTTGGGAGGCAGAGGCTGGCAGATCTCTGTGAGTTCGAGGCCAGACTGACCTACACAGCGAGTTCCAGGACAGTCAGAGCTGTTACACAGAGAAACTCTGTCTCCAAAAACAAAAGCAAACAAACAAAAAAACAAACAACAACAACAACAACAACAATACTTGAATGGTAATATACATTTTCTACTCTATATGGTTATCAATAATCTTATAATAATACAAAATAATATTAAATGAGTTAGTACATTTGATGGTTTTAAAATGTTATCTGGTTCACAGCAACTGAATAAATCAGTAACATTATCTTAATTTATTCAAGATGGTTAGCTTCCTTACCATTAAGTAGTTTAGCTATGTTACTACATCTTTGTCAATGACTAATATGCTATTTTAAAATAAATCTTATAGCCAGGTGGTGGTGACACATACCTTTAATCCCAGCACTCAGGCAGAGGTAGGCGGATCTCTGTGAGTTCAAAGCCAGCCTGGTCTATAAGAGCTAGTTCCAGGACAGCTAGGACTGTTACACGGGGAATCCCTGTCTGGAAAAATATAAAAACATAAACAAATCTTACATATTTATGACAGATAGTTTATGTGGATATCATCTTACAATAATTTATGTAACAATATAATACCTTGCTCATAAGTGGCTGTAGTGGTCTGCATGAGAAATGTCCCCTGTAGGTTCAGGTACTTAACCCTTGGTGCTCAGTACATGGCACTGTGTGAGGAGGCTCTGGGTATGTGTTCTCACCTTAAGACAGGCTCTCAGACTCACTGAGCCCCCCTTACACAACGTAAAAGAAGTCAACCAAAGGAAAAGGAGGAGGCAATCTCAACCCTTTGCTTTCTCCTTGGGACACAAACTCTGAGTGTTGGGTCACCTCCAAACACTGCACCCAACTTGGAGAGCAAGAATGTGTATTTGGCTCTTTAACCAGATGAGTCTTCATGGAATGAACATAATTTTTCCATAATATGTTCTTCAATGAAATATCACTCTTCATGTCTACACAAGGGTACATACAAAGGGATTTAAAACTCAAAGTATTGCTAGATTATGTTTCCCCACAGTTATGAAAGGTGTGCAGACATACATATGTTCTCTAGGATTTAGATAGTTAACACGTACAATTGTCTTCTACAGAAAGAAGTGTCTTCTACAGCCAAGAGTGTTTACAAAAACACTGAAAAGAAATATCAAAACCGATGCCTCTCCCTATGTTGTGAATATGTTTTATTACCATTGATTAATAAGGAAGCTGCTTCAGCCTAGGGCAGGGCAGAATATAGCTGGGTGTGTCACGCCACCTCCTGCAGAGTCAGAGTGATCTCTCATAGGCTGTGGCACAAGCTTCAAGGAAGCGTGCCCGCAGAGGTGTGTGTGCTGTGCTCCCTGCATCGGAGCCCTTGCACTTTTGGCATTACCTGCTTAGATTCTATGGAATACAGTCTGGTTTCTTCTGGAAGGGAAGACAGTATGTTTACGTTTCCAGAGTCTACTGATGAGCCATTTCCTTATACAGGAGGATATGATGCTAATGGAAGAAGATGGGTTAGCATTCAAGGGAAAAAGGTTTCCAGGTTTAATCTGGTGCTTAGTAAATGAAGAACAAAAGACAAACTTAATTAAGCAATTAAGACAGATTCAGCAAAGATGGGGTAAAGATAGAAGAGAGAGAGATAAATGCCTGTAACGTCTTGGGATTGGTTTTGGGGAAGGTTTGAAAAGGAGTTAGAAATATGGAGAAGAAGGAAAGAAGTTCTTCTGCATAGATGGCAGAAATATAAAAATACTTAGGCTGTGTGACTGGTAACCACAACCACTTGCCCTTAGCTCAAAATGCCATGAACTCATAGCCTTGATTAAGATTTATATCAAAACTCATGCCAAGTCACGTCTAGCATGACCAACCGCCGACTCACACGGGGAACATCTGTCTGATGAAATTCTATTCTCATATAGCTGATATAATAATTCTAACAATAATCTGTACCACATGAAAAAACAATACATGGTGTTAAGCAATCTTTTCTGTATAAAGAAATGAGCCTCATGCCTAATAAAGACGCATTCAGATGCAATCCCTATGAGTCTTGTGTCTGTTTGTCATTTGCTGACTCCTTATCCGCCTATTCTTGAGACCCTGTCCCACTGGTCCCAGTGCCCCAGCTGAGCTGGTCTATCACCTAGGTGGGAAATCCAAACAGATGCAGGGAGAAAGAAGATAGAGTCCAGGAGACACCAATAGACACCAGAGGAATAAGATGCCAGAGCATTACACATAAGGCACAGGGCACACGACCATATGCAGATTATTAGAAATGGGTTATTTATATGTAGAGCTAGCCAGTGAGAAGCTTGAACCATAAGCAAACAATTATAATTAATATTAAGCCTCTGAATGATTATTTCAAAAGCAACTGCGGAGACCAGCAGGAGAGAAACTGGTCCAGCAGAACCAGACAGGACAGAGAAAAGACTTCCAGGTATACAAAAGAATATACAAGCAAGGCCCAGGAAGGTTGTTGAGTGGTTAAGATCACTTTCTGCTTTTACAGGGGATCTAGGTCTAATTCCCAGCACTTACATGGTAACTCACAACTGTCTGTAACTTCAGTCCCAGGAGAGCTAAGGTTCTCTTCTGACTTCCAAGGCACCTGCGCTGACATGAGCATACTCCATACACAGACATATGCATATACACATAGCAAAATAATAAAGATAAATCTTTAAACATCCTGGAGATATTATCGTGGGTGGACTAGAACGCCCATGGTGCCAGCAGCAGCCCTTCATGGGTATCAATTCTGTACACTGGAGAATTTTTTCCACGTAGTTCAGTACACTTGACAGCTCGATCCGGAGTCTGGATGTTCTAAGACACCACCTTAGAAATGTACGGACATAACTGGGAACCACTTGTGCAAGATGCATTAAGACCGCTGCTGTAGAAACAGAGGCTAAACACTCGGCATAAAATTGAGTTAAATATACATCATGGGCTTTGTAGCAACCTTTCTTGTCAGACTATCTTTGGATTGCCAGGCCCCAAATAACACCGTGAAGATTTCTTACAAAATTCTGGCCTTTATCTTATGTTTATCTCCAACTAGCTCTTATAATTCAAATAAACCCATATTTTTAAATCTTCTGCCATGTGACCCGGTTACTGCTCCTCAGTATGAAACGCCCTACTTGTTCCGGATGTAGCTAGCATCTCCCTGCCTCTTTCTTCCCAGAGTTCTCTTTCTCCCTGGAAATCCTGCCTATCTATTGGCCATTTAGCTCTTTATTAAACCAATCACAGTGACACGTCTTCACACAGTGTAAACAAATATTCCACAAGAGTGTTTTAATAAATGGAACTATTCTTTCTTCTCCCAGCTTCAGAAATGATTGCAGAATGTAAGCAGAAGGAAAACAATATTTTTCTATTACTTGTGGGTTCATATGTAAGGCCTAAGTGTCTGGTGTCTGTGAAGTTCATAATAATGAGTCCTCAAATTGAAAGATCACCACCATGAGAGCTAACACAGAGACCCACAACCGAACACTGTACAGTGAGTAAGAGATTTTGGAGCAATCAACCCTAAATGCGATGTCTTCACCCCTCAAGGCTCGAGGATCTATATGGAAGAGGGAGTAGAAGCCAGAGGTGATGGGTGGCTTCAAAGAAACAGCGTCTTTCAGACAAAACAGTGCTGTGTTACGTATGAACTCACACAGAGTGTAGTAAAATGCACAAGGCCTGAGCAGATTCAGACCAGACAGGATTCCAGCTCTGAGGGGGAGGAAACGGACACAGGCTCCCACCCTTAACCAAAAATCAATCTGCAACTGATTCCTTCTAGCAAAGGGGAAAATTCATTTTCTCCGATAGAGTTTCCTGGGTATATGTAAACCATACTCCAGGGCAGACCCCGATGTCAGTACGAGTTGGCCAATACAAAAGGAGTGTTTTGTCAACTTTTTGCTTCATTTTGCTTTGTTTGGGCATTTTTTTTAATCCTACTGGTCTTCTGATTTTTTTTATTTTTTATTTTTATTTTGGTTTTGAGAAAGAGTGTGTGGATGTTTCTTTTTGTTTTGTTTTTACTTCTTGTTTGGCGGGGGTTGAGGTTTTTTTTTTTTTTTTTTTTTTTTTTTAGAGGAAGAGAATTTGTGGGAGGAGAAAATCGTGACTGTGAACAACAGTTAAGTGAGCTGACCCTTTCCCCCTAAGTCTGTACATACACATCCTGCCTCAAGCACAAGCCTGGGAAAATTTACCTCTGATAGTGCATAGCCCCGGGGAACCCAGTGATAACCCTGCCTGTAGGCCTTTCCTGAACCCTCCTGCAGATAATCAATGGAACCAAACCAAGGAAATCTGAATTGGAGAAAAACAGGCTTCTCTTTTGTGCTGTAACCGTAATTCACTGAGAAGCAACACAGGGTGTCCTGAAGATGCAGGAGCCTTTAGACTGAGCTGGCTTTGATTGTTCCCAGAAGGTACCTTGATTCTGGCACATCTCCCTTGCTTTCTTTCCACCAGACCACTTTCCCAAGTGATCTGAAACCAAATCCCAGTGCCACGCAAACCCTAGGGAACCTGAGGACCCCAAAACCTGCACACCTCTGCTGCTCTCCTTGGACCTGGAAGTCACCGGCTCAGCTAGAAAGGATCCAGCGAACTGCTGGGATGCACAGCACCAGCTGAGCCCCAGAACATGGGCTCTAGCGTTCGTTCATTGTTCCTCCACGCTTTGTTCTTACTGCGTTTTGCTTGCTGAGTTCATATCTGTGAATAACCCACCCTCTGCCAACAGCCACAGCATAAACATGCAAACGGATCTTGACTTGAAAAACCCGAAGAAGCAATCTTGTTCTCAGTCAAAGGAATTTGCCAACCACTTTATTTCACTAGATCTAAACAGAGACAGTCAGACTATGCATGAATTAAACTGTAAAGAGGAAGAACATTTAAATTAAGACCAAATTGTATATGAAGACATTTAGCATAAATGAAATCTCAATTATGAACAGGAATCGCTCTGGAAACAACGCTCCCTGCCTCCCGAAACAGTAATGACTTCCATGGCCCTTTTGATACTTCTTCCCCCTCCATAGCAGACAAACAGAAGGATGTACTAGAAACGCCACAGTCCCAAGGACACTTCTGCTTAGATGTCTAGTCCACAGAAAGGCTGGCTTCAGACCCTCAGGGAAGCTATTGCTCTTAGGGTCTGCCTTTCCTCCCTCAGCATTTCTAGTTTATAGATTTCGTCCCTTTGGATTTCAAACTTTAGTGGAAGCTTTGAGAATGAGATTTAGATGTTCAACCTAAACAATCACACCCTAAAAAGCAGCCAAGTAAAATAAACTAGGGAATTTTCTGATTAAAAAAAAAAAAACTTCAAAGAAATTGCATCCAGATGGTTCCCTTCAACCAGTGATTTATTTATTCTGAAATGTGAACAAGAGGAAGCAAACTGTAGCAAAAAGATTGGTTTAGACATACTGAGAGCAAAACTTGTTAAGATGGGGGAGCAGACACAAGGAAGGAGGAGCGGAGAGAGAGAAGGGAGGGAGGAAGGAGCCAACTTTGTAAAGTATTTTGAGAGGAGATGTCTATAAACGTATTGACTTTTAGAATTGGAGGGTCTCAATAAATCTTGGCCAAAATTAGAAGAGCAATTGGGGCAGAAATGCAGGGGTGCAAATGCAGGCATGGATGCAGTAATCCATCACTGATGCAGGCTGTCTGAGCAAACATGCCTGTTTGCTGTGCAGAGTTCTGGAGTTAGTAACAGGCCTGGCATCTTTATACTCCCAGGATTCACCCTTATTCTCAGTGTGTCCTAATAAACTAAACTTAGCTAGTCTATTGTCCCATTAAGAGGCATAATGGATTTTAAAATTCCTTCTAACTTTTAATCAACCAACTGTGACAAGACGCAAATAACCCTTTTTAAAGAATATTGTCAAGGTTACTATGGTTGTGATGATACACCATGACCAAGGCAAGTTGGAGAGACAATGGTTTCTTTGGTTTGCATATTCATCATTGAAGGAAGTCAGGACAGGAACTCAAGCAAGGCAGGAACTTGGAGTCAGGGGCTGATGCAGGAACCACAAGTGGGTACTACTTATTGGCTTGTTCCCCAAGACTTACTCAGTCTGCCTTCCTATAGAACCCAGGATCACCAGCCCAGGGGTGGCACCACACACAATGGACTGGGCCCTCTTCCACCAAGCACTAATTAAGAAAATGCCCTACAGGCTTGCCTGCAGCTTCATCTTATAGAGGTAATTTCTCAGCAGAAGATCCCTCCTCTCAGATAGCTATAGCTTGTGTCAAGTTGACGTAAACTAGCTGGCAGGACTAAGAAACCTCAATCATAAACCATATGTTATGCTGTTATGTAGAACTCTCAGCTACTTCTCCAACACCAACCACATCTGCCTGCAGGCTGCTGTTTTCTGCCATGATGATAATGGATTGAATCTCTGAACTGTAAGCCACCTAATTAAATGTTTTCCTTTATAAGAGTTGCCATGGTCATGATGACTCTTCACAGCAATGAAACCCTAACTCAGGCAGCCTGAAGAGATGGCTGCACAGTTAAGAGCATGTTCTGTTCTTGCAGAAAACTCAAGTTCAGTTGCAACCATACTTGTTGGGTATCGGGGCCCTTGAGCATCAGCCTCAGTAACCCCTCAGGGTTCAGAATTGGATGTCTATGGCAGGCAAGGATCTGAGGGTAAAAAAATTAACTCAAATGTACCTCTGCATGTTCTTTATTTTTCATGCAAGGGCAGAAAGTGAAGAGGAAGGGGGCATGGAGAAGAAGAAAAATAAGGGGAAGAATAAGGAAGAGAAAGAAGGAGAGGAAGGGGAAGAAGTAGAAGACATAGCAAAGAGAAGAAGAGTAAGGGTAAGGGCTGATCTTCACGAGGTTTCTAGTTTTTACAGATATAGTTGGAAAATTCTATAGGCAAGGACAATGATAATATGCATATCAAAATCACAAAGAGGGGTAGGTAGAGCCTGACAAAGCAGTACTCCAGAACAGGTGACCCGACCCAGGAAAGAGCCAACATTCAAGGGGATGTACTTGACATTCCAAACCACTAGATCAAGTTACTAAACATCTCTGAATCCTGGATTCACTCATTCTCCTCAACTAATCTCTTTGGTGATAACCAGCTTTGGGGACGCCCAGATTTGTTTGTTAGCAAAGGTGTGGCATGCTGCCTTCCTTCTCAGTGCCTGTCTTCTATAGAAATTTCTATGTGGCCTGTTATCAGATAATTTTGTGGGATTGACTCTGTAAATTTGACTGTGAGAACCAAGAGTGAATGCCATCGCTCCAAGACCTCATGGTGTGGGGGGATGGAGCAAGGCCGCTCCATTGCCTGTGTAGTAGTCACACTGCTGAGGTTCTTTGGAAATAAATCCCATTTCAAAGGGAAGAATGATGGCTTCACAAGGTTTCCACAGATATGACAGTGAATTTTCCAAGAGACAAGTGTTCCCTCAGCTCTGCAAAACAGATTGTTCCATGTGGACATGTATGTATACACTTCCCATGGATCTGCCTGATGGTCAGCTGTGCATTCACTGTACAGTCTTCTGGGCTCCAACAATTGAGCCACTCACAGTCACTTGAACTCTAGATAGAGATATGATGCCCTCTTCTGGCATCTATGGGTACCACATTCATTTGCACATACCCATACATATACATACATACATACACAAGCATGCATACACACAATTTAAAAGAAAATACCTTTTAAGAAGAGGAAGCTTAAAATAAACAAATAAACAAATAAAATGGAGAATGATCGAGTAAGATGCCTAAAACCAACCTTTGCCTCCACCTGTGCACATGTCTGCATGCACATAAAAGTACACACCACACCATCGGGGAGGAAGTCTTTGGAACACTGAGAGCATGGCCTCCAAGATGATTATGGGACCCCAGTCTCAGTCTTTCTTGGCCTGATAAAAAGTGGCTTTCTCTGCCATTCATTCCTGCGGCTCTCACCGTAGAACCAAAGCACAAAGTCAGCTGATCTCAGACTGTACTAGCTTCAGAAATACTAGCTTTTTTTCTTGTAAGTCTTTTCTTCTTACAAGTCAATTGCCTCTGGTAATTCATTACAGTGATGTTTAAAGGACTTAGACAGTGAAACATGCAGGCAGAGCTTCAGCCAACCACTGAGGATCCTCTGAATATCTCAAGCGATAATACGGAGAAACCTTCCCTGTCCTGTCGCTTCTAAAGGCAAAATGAGTATGATTAAAGCTTTTGTGAGATGCTGTAGATAGAGGGGGTGGTGTGGATCCTATAACACTGTCAAAGATGAACTAGCTGGGTTTTAGGACCCAGTCTCTAGACATGGGTGTGGCTGGATGCTTACCTCAGTCAACAAGTTGCCTAATGTCTTGATATCTGTTCTCAAACCTGCACAATAGACATAAGAGTTGGCACACATTTCAGAGAATCTACACCAGGAATTTAGCTATTTAGTGTGTATAAGGAATGTGGCATCACATCTGTCATATAAAAACCACTCATGATGCAACCTAGTTTCTAGATCAAAGTAGACAGCCATCACTGGTGTATTAGAATATTTCATGATCCTATAGGTCTGATAGTTATTAAAAATAAACTCTTATCTTACCTGCTGAATAAGGGACCAATTGCCTCCAAGCTCTTGGCCCTTCTCCTGTTAGACTTATTCTCTGAAATATTTCTATACAATGTGGTTCAGAAATAATGTACAGGCAACCACCCCAGAGCAACCAGTGGCTTGTCTGCTCTAAAAGTCACTGTCACAGAGAGAATATTACTTTGTCTGAGAGTCAATAGCCACTTACTAGGTAAGCCCATCTTCCTCTACACATCCCAGGAAGGATGCCTACAAAGAGGGTGACAACAGAGTTTCCCACATTAGACTACAAGTCTGGGTGCTGGGCCCTGCTGTTGAGTCTATTTTTAGTTATTTTTTCCATGTGCCACTTACCTGACTCTTAGGATAATGGCCTTTAACTTTCTTTTCTGCTCTTCTATGGGTCAAAGCCTTCAGGAGCTTACCCTGCATCTCCTTAGAGTCTAACTCATTCTCCAAACACTGCAGTTTAATTTGACATACATCCTCTTCCTGTCCATCTGCTAAGTTGAAGAATTTACAGTTATAGTTTTCCTTAGTTATGATAAAAGATAAAGTAGATATAAATATTAACTGTAATTCTTGCTTGATAACTGTTTTGTTGTATGTAATTTTACTGTGTTAAAGTTAAAACCTTCCTTTTTATTTAAACAGAAAAGGGGAGATGATGTGGGATTCCCCTCTGTATGCTGTGAATATAATTGGTTAATAAAGAAAGCTGGCTTGAGTCTATGGCAGGGTGGAACAGAGTTAGGCAGGGAAAACTAAACTGAGTGCTGGGAGAAAGAAGGATGGAGTCAGAGAGAAGTCATGTAGCCCTGCCAGAGATAGACGCCAGAACTTTTCATGGAAAGCCATACTCTCATGGTGATACACAATGGGCTATACCCTCCCATATCAAGAAATCAAGAAAAGGACCTTCAGGCAAACGTTTAGGCCAATCAGATCTGGACAGCACTTCAGCTGAGGTTCCCTTTGCCAGGTGACAAGCTTGTGTCACATTGACAGTAAAAACTAGCCAACACAGAGTTTCCTTGAGAAAATAGAAAATTTGTCTCATTTACAGAGGTGGCAAAATTGGTAGCATTTTGATTTTGTTTCGCTTTGCTTTGCTTTGCTTTTTGAGACAGGATCTCTCTGTGTAGCTCTGGTTGTCCTGGAACTCACTCTGTAGGCTAGGTTGGCCTTAAACTCAGAGATCCCTCTGCCTCTTTCTTTGAGAGTTGGGATTAAAGGTGTGCACTACCCAGCCTGGTTTTTTGTTTGTTTTGTTTTGTTTTGTTTTGTTTTGTTGGCTGAACCCTACTTAGCTTCTGAAGTCAGACATGATCAGGCCTGTTCAAGGTGGTATGGGTCATAGACTAGTAACTATTATTAAACAAGTCAAAACTATTTTCTTTTTATTTTTTTATTACTTTATGTGTATGACTGTTTGACTGCATGTATGTCTGTGCACCACGTGCATGCCTAGGCCTGTACAGGCCAGAAGAGGGCATCAGATCCCCTAGGACTGGAGTAACAGATGGTCACAAGCTGTCATGTGGGTGGTGGGAAATGAACCCATGCACTCTGCAAGAGCAGTCAGTGCTCTACCCTGCAGAAACCCCTCTCCAGGCCCGAACAGAAAGCACCCAAAGGTTTAAAAAGTCAGTCCCTCTGTTTAATTCCAGTCAAGTGAGTCTTCTTTCAGGACTCGGATCTGATACTTGCTCAACAAACTTCTGATGACTCTTCTGGACTCCCTTTTCCTGCAGCAGTTTTGGATCATAGCCTTGGGCTTTCATGCTCAGGTTTGGGGAGAAGTAAGTTTCTACTCATGCTGTCAGCAAAGGGAGCTGCTGTCTTTAAGGGTTTGTTATGTGACCTGCAGCCTGGTTCTCTACCCAATCCTAGACAATTCAAGCAACCTCACATGGGTCCCCAGGGATCGCAACAGGAAGGTCAGACTAAGTTCTTCCCCAACCAGGGTTGACCTTCCCTAGCATTTCTATTCTATAAATAGGGGTGTGAATGTTTTATTGAGATGCCCCCCCATAGTCTCAGGAATTTGCATGCTTAGTTCCCTGGTGATGATACTTTTTGAGGAGGAATATGGATTAAGAGGTAAATGTGTTACTAGAGGCAATAACCTCAGGCTGTTTCTCTCTCTCTCTCTCTCTCTCTCTCTCTCTCTCTCTCTCTCCTCCTTATAAGTTTAGGGTGTAACCCCCTCAACTTCCTGATTCTACCACCATGCCTTGCACCCTGCCTTCACAGGCCGCACCCCTCAGGAATGATAAGACCAAATAAATTCTTTCTTCTACAAATCACCTTCAGGCCAACAACAGAAAAGTAACTAATACAGGGGGGATACTGGTCATTGGATTTTGCTTTGGTTGATTGTTTTGGCCCTGTTGTTAAGGCTGCAGCTTAACAACAAGAAATTTAGAAAAGTAATCCCCTCTCCTGTTCTTCTCGGCCTCCCTCAGAAGACCTGCTTCTCAGCAGAGAGTACAGCTCAGAGGCAGAGGGCAAACACAGGAGGCCGCAGGACTGATACCCAGCATCAAAGCAAAGATAAAGAGCTTGTTTTACGTCTCTTCTTTCAGCTGCTGTTTTATCTGATTTCTGTTTACTCCCAAGTAACTGGGCATCTCTCATTTTTAGGATACCTAGAATACCGTGTCTTTTTCCTCTTCTTTCATCTCAGCTGAGTGCTCCCGACCTGGCACAGCCATATTTTCTCTTACAGTGGAGAGTGAAATGAGAGTCAGCAGGTGCTTATCCACTTCTGCTCCTCCCCTTCCTGCCCTGGGAGATGCCCTGTGAGAACCGGGCCCTGCTCTGAGCTGCCAGGGGAGTGAACCTGGGGACTTCCATTTGTTCTCTGATAGACTAAGAGTCTCTTTTGCATTAATTCATACCAGTTTTTTAGTACCACATTATTTTTTCTTAATTATTGTTAGTTATGTTCTCAGATTTTTTTAAAAAAGCGGCATATTTTCTGCTTCTATTGTATCATAAATATGAAGTGATCTGGGGCTGGAGGCCTTACGTGGTTACAAGCGAGGACCTGAGTTCACATCCCAGTATCCACATGGGACATTTCACAGCTACCTGTAACCCCAGATCATGGAGATCTGGCACCCTCTTCTGGCCTCTGAGGCACCTGCACTCACATGGACATACCCATACATCGACACACGTGTTTATCATTTTGAATTATAAAATAAAATTCCAAAAATTATGAAGTTGTCCATCGTGACTTTACAGGAATATCACAGCACCCAGGAAGCAGAGGAGGGTTCATCTCCTAACAGACATCACAGTCACGTATTCCTCCAGCCAGTCCCCACCTCCTTCCTTTCACCACCTGCCAGGAATGCCATCCTATTAGGTGCCCATCAAAGGATTAATCTATTGATTAGGTCAAAGGCTCAGGGACAGTATCTCTAGCAAGGCAGTTAGAGACACACCTGGAGTTACTTCACTAATCAGTCTGCTAAGCATGCCTCAATCCAATCAAATAGACAACCGAGAGTAACTGTCACGCCAGCCAAGAAGTTGGGTGTTTTGTTTTGTTTTGTTTTGTTTTTTACAAAATTTATCTTACTAGTGTTCATTACATGTGTGTGTGTGTGTGTCTGCAGTGGTATGTGCACACATGTTCAGAGGCCTGCAGAGTCCAAAGGGCTCAGATCTGCCTGGAAGTGGTGTCATGGGCAGTTGTGAGCCCCCTGGTGTGGGTGCTGGGAACTTAAGAGTAGTTGCTCAGTCCCTAGCAAGAGGTTTTGTTTTTTCTTTGTTTGTTTGTTTTGTTTTTAGATTCCCTGAGGAAAAACAAACCTATAAGCAGCCCTACAAAAAGAGAGGTTAGGACCTTGACTGAGGAAGAAGCCCAGCTGAAGCTCAGTGCTGCTGAGGAGGGCCTTAAAGCTGCCATGGTTCTCTCAGCCGGCAACTGTTCCGACCTGGGCAAGAAAGAACTCCACCCCCTTTCACAGCCCCTCCTTTGGTTTACTCTGTGTGATTTTATGCACAGCAGAAAGATCTTGAAGGCTTGGAAGTAAAATAAACAAAAAATAGTCCCAGTTGTTGCTATAATCATAGGTGATAGATGGCATGAAAAACTCATAAAGTTCAGAGTCTTTGAAGCAAGACTGTGTCCCAAATTTCCCTTAGAAAATCAGTTTGCTGCCTCAGATTGCCGTAGTTATGCTAGCCAATGTCCCAAATTCACAGGCACTATAACCAATGTTCCCATTTCACACTCATGATAACCAATGATCCCTTTTCTCTCCGGAGACCCAGAATAAGTTCTTCAGGAAACAGGCAAACATTTCCCAGTAATTGTTTTTTACATTTTCTCCTTTTTTGACAGAATATTTTTGTACATTAGCAAAGAATTTGTGAGGTTTCTTGGGTTACCATCACTAAACAAATCATCCTTTAGTGAGTCAGACGTCCTTTTTCATGTTTAGTGTGTTTTGTGGCATGTATGTGCAATGTGCGTGGTAAGTATATAGTGTGGGTGTGTATGTGTGATGCATATATGTGTGTGATGTATGTGAGTGGTATATGTGTGTTTGTGTGGGTTTTGGGGGTTTTTGTTTGTTTGGTTGGTTGGTTGGTTGATTGGTTTGGTTTTTCGAGACAGGGTTTGAGATCTTATGTGCTCAAACTAGGCCTAGTGTAATAGCCTCCTCCTGCTGCTTGCTCATCAAGATGTAGAACTCTCAGCTCCTGCTTCAACATCATGGCTGTCTGCATGCCGCCATGCTTCTCGCCATGACAATAATAGGCTAAACTCCTAAAACTATTAGCCAGCCCCAATTAAATGTTTTCCTTTATAAAAGTTGCCACGGTTGGGGCTGAAGAGATGGCTCAGTGGTTAAGAGCACTGACTGCTCTTCCAGAGGACCCAGGTTCAATTCTCAGCACCCTCATGGCAGTTCACACCTGTCTTTAACTCTGTTTCCAGGAAATCTAAAACCTTCATGCCAACACGCATAAAATAAAGTTAAATAAAAAAAAGAAAAGTTGCCATGGTTGTGGTGTCTTCTTCACAGCAATAGAAACCCTAGATAAGACTAGCACTTTGAAATAAAAAACAATCTTCTTTCTTTTTTTCAGTACTTGGATTGAAATCAGGGTGTGGAAAATTGTAAACAAACACCCCACCACCAAGAAATAATTCCATTCCCTTGTTTGTTTGTTTTCTTCCTTTTGAGACAGGGTCTCTGTAAGTTGTTCAGGCTGACCTTGAAACTGGTCCTCCAGCCCTGTGGTCTCCCAAGTTTTGAGATTATGTGTCCTGGGCCAAGGACACAACATTTAAGAACATCATGAATGAATAATGAGTTTTCAAATTCGTGTCATGAGATTCAGGATAAGACTGCCCTTGTGATGTGGGTGAGACAACTTTCTGCTAAGTCTCGCCATTAGGCAGAGGTTCCCATGTTAGAGACAAAGTCACCTCTCTCCATGGGCCGCTGCAAATGCTAAATGCCACAGTGGAACCAATTAAAGCATAGCACAGTTGAAAGGCAGGGATCCCAGAAACCCTTCCAACCTGGACACGTCATAACCCCATATTCCCAAGACATGCATCCAGCTTTGCTATATTATTGTCATAATTTCGTAATTACGCTTTAGTTCTTAATAGTTCCAAGCCAAGTTCATTTTTAACTGAAATGTTTACCTTAGTTCAATTTCATCAAGTTAATAACTCAATTTTTGAACTTTTACACTAAGTAATGAGGTTATTAAATGTGCAATCAGACTCTGGGTATAATTGAAAGCACTCAACTCAAATCAAAGAAGTGGAGGAATGCTCGTTTTCTGCCTGGTTTTACACTCATGAAAAGACTGGTTGTCTTGAGCCAAGTCACCCCTGATCATCTTGTACTAAAAATGCATCACTCACTGTAAAGGGCAAGTGTTTGGTCAACCTTTAAAGGGAGCCAGGAGGTCGCCCTTCGACAGCGGAGACAAGACAGAGAGCCACTTCTCCCACTTTGCGGTTTTATTCCCGGAGTATTACTGACTCCAAGGAACTGAATTCTGTTTCTCTTTCTCGGTCTGGAATAATTAACCTGACTGGACAACCTTGACAGACGACGTCTGTGGTTAATTTTAGGTCCACTTTCTTCTGAGTAGCTCGGGAGTGCCTCGGGCAATAGGAACACTCAGGCCCTGGTGCCCCGATTGCCTGCACTCTGTCTGATAGTTCATTGCATTGTGGCACAGCTAAGGAGACTTCCCAGAATGCAAATCTGAAGCTCAAAGTGAGGCTGCAAGAGCAACTGCACTGCATCCAAAGGGCGGCTTTATAACAGGCATTTCTTTAGAATTGTTTTTTTTTTTTAAATTTATCAACTCAAATCATCAAAACAACATTACAGATTTGCATCAGCAACTTTTTAAAAAGAAAGTTTCTATTAATTTTTGAGAATGTTATACATGCAATGTATTTTGACCATATATTTATTCCCTCTTCTCCCCCTAAATCTTTGTAATTGATTCCTTATCCCCTCATTCCTGTCTACCACTTTATTACCTCTTTTTTGCTTTGTTTTGTTCTTTAAATAACTTTCTGAGTTCAGTTAATGCCGCCCACCTACTTTAGTTTGGGTCATCCGCTGGAGCATGCTCAGGAACCACACTTCTAGAGGAAACTGACTCTTCCTCCCCCAGAAGCCATTACCTTGGCTATGGATAGGGGCTCCTAAACCTTCCCCATTGATGCTGAGATGTTGGTTGCCTCAATCTCCTGCAGGTAGTCTGGGTTCATGAGTGCAGGGTCCTGTCACATCCCGAAGACTGCACTGTTCTGCTCTGGTGCTCCCTGACCCCCTGGCCCTTACAATCTTTCTACCCCTTCTTCCGGGCTTGTCTCTGAACTTTTTGGGGAGGGGTGTGATAGAGACATCGTGCGCATAGCTGCATATTCCACAGACACTTATTCTCTGTACTTTGACCAGCGTGAGTTAAGCACCATCTGTCGCATAATGAAACTTCTCTGATGAATGTAGGGTGTAATTGGGTGTCATGTCCATTTAGCAAAATAATTGTTCACAGTAAGTTCACCCCTGGGTCCTGTGAGCTCCCCAGTCATGAGTTCTTGGCCAGATCTGCAGTACCAGGCATGAGTTTCCCCAATCAGGAAGCAGTTGTTACCCCTTTGCCATCTGTGCCACTATCGCACCCATCGCCCTATCTTACCATGCCGGTCATTATTGCAGTATTCAGGATTTAATAGGAAAGACTGATGATTTTCTACCCAATAGCCTGCATGGAACCTTCAAGAACTATGAAAGCTAGCCATCAGGGAGTACCATATAAGCAACTTCATGTTTAAAGTAAATTATTATAAATGTATGTCTGAATTAGATAATAGGTTTGCTTGTTTGCTTGTTGACATTTTTCATTTTTAAAGATATAAGTACTGATAAATTTTAGCCACATCAACAGTTGGTATGGAAGTAATTTTGTTAATGGAAGGAATTTTTGCTTTTGCATATTTAACAAATGTCATACAATTTTTTCTGTATTCCTTTATCAAGAACACATGGTGCTCCAAACAAAACTTCAGTTTTCACGATCAATCATCTAAACACTCCGTCTTTCTCCACAATATATAAAACAGTGGAGAAGAGCTGATTGCAAAGGATTTGCCACATACTAAGAAGTTATTCATACTGCTGTTGTTTTGCAGAAATGTATTAAGACAGCTCTTTGGTAACTCATTACATTAATTTGAATTATGTCTGCTTTCCCTTCATTCAGAAGCACCATGTTTCTACATGATGTGGAGAGAGAGCTGGGGAGTTGTCCGTTCATTTCCGTGCACTTTTATGATGATAGTTTTCCTATCGTAGGCTTTAGATCACTCATCAAAATGTTAGCACTAAATCAATTACTTTCAAAAGTTGGTAGCTCGATATTTGGGGTTGTGTTACACATTGTCCATCTCTAAATCATGCTTAAAGCCACCCTGTTGTTTCCTTTGTCTTTTCTGTACTTGGAGCTCAACATGCATGTTTTTCCAGCCTCAGGAGAGACAGTTCAGACTCTCTTACTCATTGCTTTGACAACTTAGTACGAGATAGTGTTGGTTGTGTGTAACATGAGAGTTTGCTAATATTAGCCTGAAGACCATGCAGTCCAGTCTTAGAGAGGGAACGGCTTTGGGTGCCATCTAATTCACTTCATGTTCATTATCTTCTTGCTTTCTGATTCCTTTGTGTTCCAATTTCATCAGAAATGTGTTTCAAAATTCTATTTTAATCTAGAAATTTAATCATGTTATTTGGTTTTCAATTTGGTAGGTGATATTTGCTACTGACTTTAAATCATTTTATAGAAAATTAAATTTTTCTTTTGTGCCCATTTCTTTCTTTATGTTCTCATTCTTTTAAGGAGAAGTGTGCATGGTAGTGTCATACCCTAGTGACCAAGTCTTCACATCTGGGAGGGGTGTTCTCATTCAAACCACACAGCTGCCTGTCTTTGTTTTTTTTGACTGGGTCTCTCACTGAGGCCACAGCTCATCTGTTTGGCTTGGCTGGCTGATGTTCAGGCATCTCTTGTCTCTGTCACCGCCCCCACTCTGCCCCCAGCGGGGACTCCAGACATGTGCTGCTGTGCTCACGATGGCACATGGGTCCTGGGATTCTGAGTCAGTTCTTTGTGCCTGCGCAGTCAGCATGCTACTGAGTTCTTAAATGCATTTTTGTGATAAACTTTCCAATTTGCTTTGTCTAGCTTATTTTTCAAAGAAACATTTCCACTCTCATAATTAAATGTAAGACAATAGAGGGAAGAAATGTCATTCAAAAGAGACAGCTATAAAACTAAAATACCTATTTATAATTACTTGAATTCTTAAATAAAATTAATCTTTATTGATATAGGAATTAGAACCAGTCCCGTTTCTATACCAAAAGGGCAAGATTATCAAATATCAATTCTTCCTAAATTAATGTAACATTTTTATTTTATTCAGTAAAGATGTCAGAAAAATTTCTTGAAAGAATTTTAAATTCTCCCAAAGGATTTTTGGGTTTTATCTAGAATAAAAAATACATTTTTTTTAAAGGCAAAGCTGGTTTTGTTTAAAAGAGGGAGAGAGGTTTTTTCACACCAGTTATTGAAATGTATTATAACACTATAAAATCTAAAATGATGGGACTGGAGAGATGGTTTCAGCAGTGAAGAGAACCGGATGCTCTTGAGGAGGACCCAGAATCAGTCCCTAGCACCATTTGGTGCCCACAGCCATCTATAACTCCAGCTCTATTAAATCTGATGCCACCTTCTGGCCTCAGTGAGCGCTGCATGCATGTGGTACAGATACAAACATGTAAGCAAAACACCATATACTTAGATAAAAAATACAGTCTTTCAAATTTGTTAAATGTTTAATTGGTGTGATAATAGGACTAGCCAAATTACTTTGTAAATATTTTGCTGAGGTGTCATGGAAATTGACAGAGCCCATTATTGTTTATGTAACGTCCATAGATTTTCCAACACACAGCCACCTGGCTACTTGGTAGAGTCCTGGGATTCACTCCAGCTAAGGACAAGGAAGTGATGGGATTCAGGCCCATGAACGTGTATTCAGGTCACCCACTCATTCTCCACCTACTCTGTCATCAGCACTTCACAAATTCAGATGGCAGTTCCCCAAACAGGAGCAGCCAGAGTCTACCATCGGGTAGAGAAAGAAGGACAAAAACTTCCTTGGGAATTGCCACATTCCGATGAACACATCAGCTACCGTAAACCACAGTTTTATTCATCTCCTGGAATTTGGGGTTTGTTCTATTATGACATCATAAAGGGTACAGTTTCAGTATTACTAGTCACCCGGGTTAAGTATAAAATAATCAAGAGACTATTGATCAGACCCTGAATCTTTAAAAATCAGACCCTGGAAGAGAAATGGTCCCTGAAAACTACCCACAGAATTAAGACCTCGGGGATATGAGTAAAGACACCTGAACAGTAAATACTTTTATTTATGAAAACTAAACTTTATGGGCGCTGGAGAGCTTATTGAGCAGTTAAGAGCAATGGCTGTCCTTGAAGAGAATCTAAGTTTGAGTCCCCAAACCCACGTGGCAGCTCACAATCACCTATAATTCAGTTACAGGGGATCTGATGCCCTCTTCTGGCCTCTGTGGGCATTGCACACATGTGGGGCACAGATATACTTGCAGGCAAGCACACATTATTGCATAAAATAAATAAGCTTCTTAAAAAGAAAATTGAGCTTTATAATTACCTCTGTTCTCTTTAACCACAAAGTCCATGTGGGCCCTGTGGATCTGCACACACTGAGGTCCTGTGTCATAGCAAAGGGTCACAGGGCTGCCTGATCTCCACTCTGAAACTGGCTTTGTCATGCTGAAAACCAGCACAGCTCTTGCTGTATATCTCCCCTCAAGCAGCTTCATACAAATTTCTTTGGAAACAGTGCAGAAGGGAAGACACCAATGTCCCTGCTCCCAAGACATGGACTTGCTGCCTGTCTCCTGCTGTGGAAGGACATTACTGTGTCAGTGGTCTGAAGTTCTGTTTACTTGGATCCTGACTATCTCCTCTATTTGCTTCAGGTCACTTGGGAAGAACATTCAAAGCTTTCATCTCCATAAAGAGTGATTAGTCTAGACATCTTAATATCTATTTATTTGGAGCCCACAAAAATTGTAATGTCTTAGCAAATAGCTTCTGGTTGACTATCTTTCCAACAGCTTCTAAAATTAAAGATTCTGGTAAAGAAATATTAAATTCCGATTTAAATTTAACCATTGTCCAAGAAATATTTAGACAGTGCTTTTATTCATTTCCTTCTGCAAAATTCTCATTATTTCATAACTATATTATGATCCTATGTGCAATATTTTCCTATCTCCTTACAGCAGGATTTCCCTTCATTTGGCTTAATCTTTTGAAGAAGGCACTTTCCTCATGCTCATAAATTTGTGTGTGCGAGATAGACACAGACACAAGCCAGTGGCAGGAAGAGTTACTGCGCTGCTTGCAGAGTCATTAAATGAGGACAACAGCTGTCTGCAAGATCAACAATCACCTAAGCATCCAGTGATGAGCAGCTGCTCAAAGCACCGCCCATGGATGAGTCCAGAAGCAAGTACAGTGGAATGAGTGAGGTAATGGCCCATGTAATTTACGAAGGTCATCTACTTAGGACGAGAGAGTGGCGTGACCACCGATTAATTTGCAGTGATTTCAGTCTATCAGATTTAGGATTGTCCTAAGGAAAGTCTCAGCCACCCTGCATTACTCTGGGGTTAAGTAGCTCTAAACAATACTATAACTTCTTAAGGAGACACACAGGGGTCTTGTTTTGGTTTGGTTTGGTTTTGACTTTTTTTTCCCCCGAGACAGGGTTTCTCTGGGTAGCCCTGACTGTCCTGGAACTCACTCTGTAGACCAGGCTGGCTTCAGAGATCCGCCTGCCTCTGTCCTCCCGAGTGCTAGGATTAAAGGTGTGTGCCACCACCTGGTGAGAAATGTCTTTAAAGGTTAATTTTAAGTTGAAGTTGAGAGATACTCTCAGAGGTTAAACTTGCATTTGCTTAAGCATTATAGCTAGCAAAGCCACTGTAGTTACATGAAATCAACACAAGATGTGGGCTTTATAAAGATAAGGGAAGGGCAGTGATATAATCAAGGTGCGGAGAATATCACACCCCCTCCTCCCAAGGCTCAGGAATCGTTGTTGGGGGAGGCAAGAGCCAGGAGAGGTGGACGATAGAAAGACGCAATGTTTTCAGGACACAGCCGGGCAGCTGTACCTATGAGCTGACTTTCCTGTCTTTGAGTCACCGTAGTGTGATTCTTATTCACAGCTTTCTGCTCCATGTTTTTATCCACTGCCTCACATGGTACTCGCTCACATTTACTGTCTTTATTAGTGTGTTTGAACTTATGCCTGACATTTCCCATTTGCTTTCTATATATCACATGTCTTTTTGTTTCCATAGTTTTCATCGAGTGCCTAATTTTTTTATCTAGCTAGCTACATGATAGATAGATAGATAGATAGATAGATAGATAGATAGATAGAGATAGACAGATGATAGATAGTAGATAGATAGATGATTGATAGATGATAGATAGATAGATAGATAGATAGATAGATAGATAGATAGACAGATGATAGATAGTAGATAGATAGATGATTGATAGATGATAGATAGATAGATAGATAGATAGATAGATAGATAGATAGATAGATAGATAGATAGATGTTTTCAATCCTCCTAACATCTATGGTAAATTTAAGTTCCCACCTAACCTCACTTTCCTGCCAGATGAAAAGGCATGTTGTTTTTTGTAAGACATTTTTCTGGGGTGAAAACTATTCTCCTGCAAAATGGGGCTGTTGGGCCTGTTGTCTCAAAGGGCGAGATGATGGCTGAGATGTCTCTGTCACCTAAGGTGTGCAGAACAGCCCAGGTCCAGGTAACTTTATAGACTGGGAAGCCGTGGTGGTGAATGACTGGACCAGATCACTCCTTGGTCTCTGTCTTGCTGTCCTGGCCTTATGTTATTCCAGCACTTTCATCCTGCCTCTGCTTTGCAGTTTGACAGAATTTCGTTTTGTCCAAGATCTCTCCAGTAAGGACGTCATTTTTTCAATACCAGTGCTACACAACCATCAGAGGAAAGAAAGTAAGAGCCTTCTTCAAGTGCTCTGGAACCAAGTGTGGTGACCTGGTCAGCTGTGTTCCCACCAATTCAATAGTAGTATTTTCTTCTCAGGCCCTTTGGTACCAGATGCATAGCCCGGGGATGGCAGAAGAGAAGCCTCTGTTGCACACTATACAAACACTGGTGACTGTCCCACCCTGAAGAGGGTGTGACCCAAGTCAGAATGTTCTGCTCTGAGCCAAGATTCTCCAATACCCTCCCCCCCATCCTATAATCCATAAGACCCATCCCTTCAGTATTAGTTCCCTGACCCTCATCTCCCAATCAGAACATGTAATTTTACTTGTATTTGGTATTTGTATTTAACCACTTATCATAGTACTGGATAATGAAATTTAAAGGAAAATAGAGCATAGCTGATTCAAAGACAACGCCCAGTTGTCCACAGAACTGATGAAAACTGAGTACGTAAACGTCTTCTATATGCTCTGGGGGCTCGTAATGGAACCCAGATGCTATCTACAATAACCATGCTTCATTTATGTGGTGATTCCACGTGTTGGGCATTGCTTTCAGTGTTTTGCATATAGTATCTCATTTAAATTAAAACCCTCTGACATCACAGCTGTTACTGCCCTAAATTCACAAAGGGAAGAATTGTGGTCTAGGTAGAGTTACGGGCTCAACTGGAGGGAAAACCATGACAAATCAAGCATGATCGAGCCCAGAGTCCTGGCTCCTTCTTGCTTGGCTTCACTCCATTCTGTAACCACAGTGACCATTCACAAAGGACCAGGTGTCACCAGCACCCTTCTAAACACTGAACCTATGACTCCTTTCATGCCACCTGTAGGCTTGGGGGTTGAAATACACTGTAAGATGAGAACAAAATTGTGGGGAAAATCTATTAATCCTACACGGTGGAGCCAGGCTAGTAGACAGCAGTACCCAGAGCACCCAGTCCTGTACATCATGGGTTAGGAGGGGTATTCAAGAGAACTTTACAGTTGTTTTCTCATTTTGCCAGCCCATCTGGCAGACTGTGGAAGGGGACCGTCCCCTGTGGGCGTCATCGACTGTCCCAGTAATCAGACACCTGAGCAGTCGTCACCCTGCCTTGCCATTTCAGCAGGCATTAGTTACTGACAGCAAAGCAAATCCACCTTTTTATTAACCTCTGGTCCTGATGGAAAAACCGAGTGATGGAAACCAAGCAGTAACAGAAAAAGGGAAAGGTCACATCTCTATGAAAAAAAAAAGAGCCTCTATCATTCAACTGGCTATTGATTTATTCACAGATCTTTAATAAAACCAAAACAACACTTACTATTGAAACAACACAGTCAAAATAAAAATCTAACAAAAATGAAAATAAAATCTGAAAGTCTTCCACAGTATTTTTGAAAACCCATGGTACAGAAGTACAACATCCTCAGTAGTCAAGTCATCCACCTGTTTTCACGTTTATCAATAATCACAGAGTCTAAAGTAGAGGAAGACACAGATGCCCCAACTTCTTTCTATGAGACTGACACGCAACCTACGACTCTAAGGAGACTCCTTCCCAACTTCTTTTTAAAATTCACTCTTTCTCAACAATCTTATTTCTAACTAAATTTTAAAAACATTTTGAGAATTTTATACGTGAGCTATCCTTTCTACCCTCTCCCTCTTGCACCTATAATATTCCTCCTGGGTCTCCCCCAGTCCCTCTTAAAATCATGACCTCTTCTGCTTCGATTACTGTCAACCACAGACGCATACACCCAGGGATGAATAAATACAACCTGCTGAGTCTATTTACGTGGACGTGAGTTTAGGGCTGACCCCTTGGGACTGGCTGATCTGTCAGGGGTCCTGTCCCTGGAGAGTACCGTCTATACCTCTCTCGTCAGCCATTCGTTGCCTGTGGCTCTTCAAGGAGGGGCAGGAATCATGGGATTTCCCCCATCCACTTGGGCAAGTTGGCTCTTGACATTGTGTGGGCCTTGTTTGGGAGACCATTGTTGATTTTTTTTCACAGGTACAGCTTCATTGTCATATACACAGGACACAGTAGAGGCTGTGTTGGAGCTGGGCATCTCAAGGACAGCTCTTCTCTGTATTTTGACCAGTTGGGGAAGTTTATTAATGCTCTGTCTCCTTCAAAAAAAAAAAAAAAGGAGCAAGAGATTTGATTTGATTTGATTTGATTTGGTGCTCTGTAATATATGAGAGAACATTTTTTAAGAAGTGGATTGTTCTCCCTGACCCTGTAGAACCAATCCTTAAAAATAGGAGTACCTACCTGTGGCTGTTCTTTAACAGGATTCAGAGAATCAATGTTACTTAAGTTTTAATTTGCTTCATTTAGCACTACTGTTAAAGTAAGCAAATAGACATAAAATTAGCTTTAAAAAAATATAATTTCACCCACACTACTGCTGTAGCGTGCCAAGTCTATGTGCATGGGAATAGCTTTGTGAGCATAGAACGTTCCGTTTAGCCGTGGAAAAGCGCTTTAGAACAATGAAACATTAAATCTTCTGCAGTTTCAGGGTGAATGCTGGCTGGGGTCATGTATAAATCTTCCCCTCAAGCTCAAAGTAAGAATGTGCTCAGCAGACCCAGGGAGAGAGGCTCGCCACGTTCCCTCCCCAGGAGAATGTGGTTTTCCTATACATCACTCAACTCAAAACAGATGCGAGCAGCCAGCTGCCAGAGGGGAGGAGAGATGCACTGCACGTTATAATTATGAGCTTCAGACAAACAAGAAGAAGGAGAAGATGACTAAAACCCAACAGGCAGTTTCTTCTGTGAACGCTTTTTCTCCTGGGCCCAGCATACTCGGAATCAATGGCATCATCTCAGAAACACTGAGTGTCCCTCGTGAAACGGCTTTTTCCCCCCAGTGCCTGCTTCTCTTTTCTGGGTTCTGTGTCCCACAATGCTATGCCACCAGGCCCTGGAGAAGGCTCCTGGGACTCATGTTGAGTCAGTCATTTTAACCAGTTCATTATAGAAATGAGCATGCTATCTAACTGGGTCCAATTAGGGCGAACCCTGTGGTTTACAGAGAAACTACTAGAAAGAAATTCATTCTTAGCAGAACGGCCCATTGTCTCCAGCAGCTGATACGGGACTGGCATGGTCCGTGGTAAGATGGAGCCGCGGGAAGGCAAGAGGGCTGAAAGGACAGACAGTGGGACCCGAGGACAACGTCTCCTACAACAGACACTCCTCTTCAATCTGGAGTCGTGGGAACCAATAAACTCCCCTTCTATGTTTGGGTTTGAGTTTTCTATCTATTAGTATTAGAAAATTCCTTCAGAATCAGACTCTAAGCCGGGCAGTAGTGATGCACGCCTTTAATCCTGGCAATTGGGAGGCAAAGGCAAACAGAGGTCTGTGAGTTCAAGGCCAGCCTGGTCAACGGACCGAATTCCAGGACAGCCAAAGAAACATTAGACTGTAGTCCTAGAGCTAATGTTAAGTAGACTAGAGTTTCCGGAGCTCAAAATATATTTTCTGTCTTCTCTAAAATAACAACCCTGTTAACCTGTGGCAGACAGGTTACTAACCTGTGGCAGACATGTTACTAATACGTCCACTGTGTGCAGGAGTGTGAAGGCTTCCCCAGTGGTACGCGGCTGGCAGGCAGCAACTCTCCACCCTGCGAAGTTCAAATCCCAGGTTGCTTCCGTGTGTGCTTTTCCACCTCAGACCACAGGAGCATGAGGTGCTTACCACGTCAGATGGTACAAACAGCCACAACTATGCCGTTTGCCAGTCTAGAACATCAGGGCTGTTCAAATGGACCAAGAGTAATAAATGAATGTTGTTGTATAGTATTTTTGGAGCCAACCTATTGCTCACTGCAGGCTCAGGGACACATTCTGAACACTGAAAAGACCAGCCACAGTACAGCCTGACACAACTGTCCCTTTTATTTCTGAAAGCTTCATCTGATCCTTACTGTAAATGTTTGAGGAAAAATTCATTCATATTTCCAGTTTGGGGAAAAGAATCGTTTCTTAGCTAATTCTGTTCTTAATATGGCCTCCCCTCTGGAGAAACTGCCTTGTGCAGGTTTTATCTGAGTCTGAGTGGCCAGGAGGAAGGAAAATGCCAACTCAAGGGTGCTATGGAAGCTGCAGGAAGCTCAAGCCGAGATTGCTAAAAGCCTGAGAACTCAGGGTATGTCCCAGGCATACCTTATCAACACCTACCCACAGCAGTATCCTGTACCAGTGCATGCTGTCGTACAGGACACACTAAAAGGCCTCTACCTTAAAAAAAAAAAAAAAAAAAGACATTGTACTAAAACAGAATTCAGCTGCACCATCAATCAACTAGCTCGGTGGATATCTAGAGGTGAATTTATCCAACAGCATGTTACGCATGACTCCCAAGTTCACAATGAACATTTGCCAAAGTAGACCATATTCTGGGCCACAAAAGGATCTTAGAAAATAAAAGGATTATAAGGATTATAATACACTCACTGTCTCTCAGACTAAGGTAAATTTGGACTAAGCGTCAGCGACAGAAAGGGACCTGAGTAACCCTTAGATTTTACATTAAAGAAAAAGGCAACTCATCAAAATGTGTGGAATTCAGTAACAACAAAACTAGGAGGGAAATGTATAACACTGAATGAGTACATAGAAAAGAAAGACCTAAGGGCTGGAGAGATAACTCAGTGGTTAAGAGCACTGGCTGTTCTTCCAGAGGATCCAGGGTCGGTTCCCACAACTCACATGGTACCTCTCAATCATCTGTAACTCTAGTTCCAAGAGATCCGATGCCCTCTTCTGGACTCTGTAGGTACTGCACACACGGTGCATGTACACACAAGAAGGAGGCAAATACGTATAATAAAAATAAGTAAATATTTTTAAAAATTTATATCTGGCTTAAAGATACCAAAGCTAACTATCAGCTACATCATTTTCTTGATATTAAAATAGTCTACATAGTAATGATCAAATAAATTATTAGAATCCAATTTAATTAAAATTTTAGAATCACATGATGTAGGGTGAGCAGCTTTCAAGCACTGAGGAATCTTACAAAATGGAACAGAATGACAGGGAGCACCTTTCTCTGTTTCCTTACCTGAAAACTGTGGACCTTGTGTTTTCTGGGGGTCATTCCCCAATGCTCTCAATTTGAAATTTTCTTGAACAGATAGAATATGATAGATACAAAAGATAGGTTTTTCCTGGTCAGAGTTCCCTGATACTTCCATCTGACTGTTGACACCTCTATTGTTAAGACATGTGAATAACTTACAGATGTATATGAACATGTGGACTGGAGGGTCTTCCTGATCCATTGCACTTTTAATAGTGAGCGGTCGGTTTCAGATAGAGAGAAGGTGATGTATTCTTACCAGCACCCTTGATCAGCGCCCTGATTCTCTGCCCAGGCTGCCTGTAAACATGGTCTTTGAGATGCCGGTCTAGAGCACTTCAGAGCCATCTTTCCAGCCAGAGTTAACACTGTGGTCCCCTCTGTCCCAATTTGCCATCAGTTGCTATGATGAAACACTGAGCAATACCAACCTGGGGAGGAAGGGGCTTATTTCAGCTTAGAGATAGAGGTCACACCCCATCACTGAGGGAAGCCAAGGCAGGAACCCGGAAGCAGGAACTGAGGCAGACACGGTGGAGAATTGCTGCTCCCTGTCTTGCTCCACATGGCTTGTTCAGCCTGCTTGTGATGTGGGATGTCCTTCTGTATATGTGTTACTTTATTGACTGATGAATAAAGCTTTTTTGGCCAATGGCCTAGCAGAGTAATCTGAACAGAAACAGAGAGAGAGAGAGAGAGTAGGCAAAGTCAAAGAGATGTCATGTATCTGCTGAAAGAGCAAGATGCCCAGAACTTTTACCAGTAAGCCACAGACTCACGGCAATACACAGATTAATAGAAATTAGTTAATTTAAGATATAAGAGCTAGCTAGGAATACACTTGAGCCATTGGCCAAACAGTGTTGCAATTAATAAAGTTTCTGTGTGATTATTCATGTTTGGGCAGCTGGGAAACAAACGAGCAGTCTCCGTTTACATGTTTTCTATACACACCAGGACTTGTCTAGGGATAGCACAGGCCTCACTCGGCCCTCCCACATCCACCATTAATGAATAAAATGCTCCACGGACACGCCTACAGGCCAATCTGATGGGCATTTTCTCAACTGAAGTTTCCTCTTCTCAGATGAATCTAGTGCATATCATAATAAAACGTACTGTCAGCAATCTCCAGTATACAGATACTGTTCTAGGCTACGTCACTCCAACCCTCTGGTGTGGTTCCCGTTTCCTTCTCATCCCAGCTTTCCGTGTTTTCCATGTCTTACCCAGTTACCCACCTACCATGGACTTGGCTTCTTCTGCCTCTTTTCCAGAGTCTCTGATACCACGTTAAATCCAGCCATTGGGGACTGTCCTGCAGCTCAGCTCTCCCAAATGCCTGTCTCACTGAAGAGAGCTCAGGGTATAAGCAGGTGAAAGCTTCAAGTTAAATGTCGCTTTGATTTAACGATGAGGAGACGTGATGGGAGGTGTTGAGTCGCCGACTCCACTACGGGTAACTCAGCAGCGACTGTGCGAGATGCTGAGGAAGCAAAGACTACACGGTAAGGAGTGAGTACAGTTCGCTCACAGGAGCCGTGGCTGGAGCCTTCTTAAAAAATGTGCAGGGGATATTCTCTTCAGCTAAGCATTTTCAATCTATTGAAAGAGATGGATTAAAACTGAAGACTTCATTTTACAGTTTAAGTAGTAACAGAATTCTTGAAGGGATGCGGTATTTGTCAGGTCCAAAAGAAACCCCATTACCCTAAATTCCAAAAGGCAGAAGAGACACATGGCTATCTGTAGTACTTATTAGCCTACGGAAGCACTGCTGGCCTCTGGGCTCCATGAGTACCGCAAGCACCTGTTACACATTTCAGAATCCACACCAGCCTCCTAGTTCTTAGATCCTCCACTGCCCTAACTTCCCCAGCTCATGGGCTTCCCTTCCCCACCTATTCATTCTCTGCACAACCCTGCTGTTTTCATAGGCTCTCTCGGTCTTCCATCTCGCTCCCTCCTCCACCTCCTCTCTTCTCCCCTCTCTGTCTGTCCATCTTCCTTCTTCTCTCTTCCCTCTCTCTATTTTCCTTCTCCCCTCTCTCCCTCTCTCTGTCTTTCTCACCTCTTCTCCCCCATCTCTGTCTTCCATCTCTGTCTCCCCCCCCCTCCTCTCTCCTGTCTTCCTTCCCTTCTCCTCCTCTGTCTCCCTGTTCTGTGTTGTTTGGTTCCCCAAACAGTCTGGATTACTTAATGTGATGTGGGTGCTGACCTACCCTGCTTGTGAGTAAGGCTATAATAAAGCTAGAGCTGCATTGTATATATGTAAAAGAGATTGCCAGTTGTGGTGGAGCACACTTTTAATCCCAGCCCTCAGGAGGCAGAGGCAGTGTGAGTTTGGGGGCAGCCTGTCCTACATAGTGAGTTCCAGGCATCAAGGGCTACACAGAGAGGATTGACTGAAGTGGTATCTTGGTCAGGGTGGCTATTCCTGAGATGAAACACCATGGCCAAAGCAACTTGGGGAGGAAAGGGCTTATTTGGCTTATGTTTCCACATCATTGCTCATCATCGAAAGTAGTCAGGGCAGGAACTCAAACAGGGCAGGAACCTGGAGGCAGGAACTGATGCAGGGGCCATGGATGGTGCTTGCTCCTCATAACTTGCTTGTGAACTGTCACCACTACCCACAATGGGTTGGGCTCCCATCAATCACTAATTAAGGAAATGCCCTACAGGCTTGCCTGCAGCCAGATCTTACAGAGGCAATTTCTTACTTGAGGTTCCTTGCTCCTTCCCTTCAGAAGACTTAAGCTTGTGTTAAACTGACATCAAACTATCCAGTACAAGCTGGGAAGACCCACACTAAATGTGAGTGGCACCATCTCAGATCCTGGGGAATGGGCTGTAATGAACAGGCTTATTGAACAACCACAGAACTTCCTGTCTTGGCTTCCCCATTGCCAGGAAGTGAGTGATCAGCTTCATAGCATATCCCTTCCCTCCAAGGGCCCAAACTTCTGGAAACAAGAGATAATAAAATATTTCCTCCCTTATGCTGTTTATGTCAGAAATTCTGTCGCAGCTACAAAAGATCAACGCCCATATATTTATTTTAAGATTTATTTTTTGTTAGCTTTAGTTTATATATATAATAGGTAGGTAGGTAGGTAGGTAGGTAGGTAGGTAGGTAGGTAGGTAGATCGATCGATGGATGGATGGATGGATGGATGGATGGATAGATAGATAGATAGACAGACAGATGGATAGATGGATAGATGGATGAATGGAAGGAGAGAGAGAGAGAGAGAGAGAGAGAGAGAGAGAGAGAGAGAGAGAAACAGGTGTAAACAGGTGTTCAGCGGGGCACATCACACTCTCTGGAACAGGAGTTTCAGGTGACTGTGAACTACCTGACATGGGTGTTGAAAATTCAGCTTAGGGTTTCTGCAAGAGCGATATGTGTTTTTTAAGTTTTTACTTTATTTTACTTTACACAAATGAGTGTTTGCCAGCATTTCTGTGAAGCACACGCTTGCAATACTCAAGGAGGCCAGAAGAGGGGGGGCAGAGCCCTTGAAACTTGTGAATTGCCATGTGGGTCCTGGGGCTCAAACCCTGGTCCTCTGGAAGAGTAGTCAAGGTTCTTAAATGCTGAGCCCTCTCTCTAGCCCCAAATTTATTTTTAATTGAATGATGGAAATTTATAATTATGTATTTATAGGTACAAAGTAAATCTTTAATCTGTCATACAAGAGCATGATTGAGTCAAATTCATCAAAATGTCCATCTCCTCAAATACTTGGGGTTTACTCCTCTTGGCTTGCTGAAACACGTGTAGCCTTTGACTACCGTCTTCCCACTTCCACCATACTCCAGTTTCTGGTAACCGCCATTGCATTATCTGCTTCAATGATCTCAGTGTTTTAAGAACACAGGTAGTGTTTGCCTGAATGATAACAACAGCCATGCAAGACCAACCCTAAGGAGGTGGGTGTGCAGGTGAGCCTTCGGGCGGACAAGGTACAATGTTCCCTGGGGGCCTCAGACTCTGCACAGCAGCTCCCCCTGGGACAGAACCAGCCTCTGGAAGCCCACAGAAGTTTACCTGAGAGCCTTGATCCAACTACCCGAGGATGAGGAAGGCAGAGGAAGCTGAGAGCTTACAGGACCTGCAGAGGCCAGTCAGCTGCTGCCGCTTACAATGAGGTCAGATAGTGACAAGCAGGAGAAACTCCCACAGATGAAGGAAAACCAGGAGAAAGATGCCCCCGGCTCTCAGAACAGGAAAATCAACCTGTTTGGGAAACCAAATACAGCTATTTTCACTGTAAAGATTGTAACCAGATAGGAGAATGCTTCTGTGCGGGCCACCTCTGGTACCGATGAAGTTTATATCAAACAACTCTGTTGCAAGTGCCAAAAGAAATTTAATTCTTACCAAGCAGAAGCAATCCAATGCCAGTTCCTGCCCTTAGGTTACTGCCTCCAGTTCCTACCTTCAGGTTCCTGCCTCCAGGTTCCTGCCTTGGCAGGATGGACTACAAGATATAACATGAAATAAATCCTCCCACACACACACACACACCAAAAAAGAACACACAAATAAGTGACGTGGTGTGGTGTTTTTTTCTGTGCCTAGCTTATTTCATCTAGCACAATATGTTATGGGCTCATTCATGCTTCCACAGTAGTATCTGTCTCCTTTTAAAGGATGAATAGTAATCTATTGTGCATATATACCACAATCTTAAAAATCAACTGATTTATATTAGTTGTATATATTATTGGTTGATGGGCCGTAGAGCAACAGTTACCATGACGTCAGCATCAAGTTAAGATTAGAGTGGACTGAGTGTGGGCTGTAGAACAGCTTCTCTCCAGGAATCTGTTTGTTTGCAGTCAAAGTTTAACTCATGTGGCCCAGACTGGCCTCAAAAGTGCTCTGTGGCCAAGGATAACCATGAACTCCCGACACTGGGATCCTACTGCAACCATGGCCCATTTCTATTTGATGCTAAGGACTGAATCTGAGGCCTTGCTCTTGCTAAGCAAGCACACCAGTAACTGACTGACATCTCCGGCCCCTCCCTAGGAATTCCAGAATGTGTACAAATGACAAACATTAGGAATTGATCTTATAGCATGGTCACCTCACTCTTAATGCATACCATGTTTGTGTGTGTGTGTGTGTGTGTGTGTGTGTGTGTGTGTGTGTGTGCGCGCACACGCACATGAGTGTGCAAGTAGTTTCAAGTAAAAAATGGAGTTAGGTCAGGCTGGCGTTTCACTGGGAGCAGCCTAGGGTGTGGCACACGTTCAGCAGATGGGTCTACCATCTCCACTCTGCATTTTAACTTACTTTTCTGTAGACTGACTTCATTCCAGCATAAATTTCTGGGGGGTAGGAAACAATATATTTTCCTTTCATCCTCAGAGCCAAGCACTTGATTAATTAATGTTTGTGGAAAACTTGAGTAAAGGATGATTTGAGCCCTGGCCTGTGTGTTAAAAAGAAACTCAGAGTCTGGAGCCGGGCCCGTTGCTTGGGGAACTAAACAATTCCAGTTAAGATACTTTTACCAAAATTATAATAATGAGCTTGGGGTTGCTCAGTCTTACACGGCTCCAAAATCCTTACTGCAAGTGAAATTTTAAGATGTCTATAAATCTCCTGACCCATCAGTCACCGGTGAACTTATGGATTCTGCATTGGGTATCTACGGACAACCGGCTGATCACCTCAGTACTTGGCAACTTCAAACAAACAGCCTTGCTTATTCCCCATCCTGTAGAACTAGGGGCTGCAGGTACGGCCATGGTCCGCCATTCCACAGTTCCTCACAAGACCACAGTCAAGGCTGGCTGAGCCCACTGACTGGGGCTACAACCACCTCATACCCTAAAGGAACAGCTAGTTCCAAACCCAATCCCTAGATCCTGTGAGTCGTCCAACTATCCAAACTCACTGTGTAACTGCTGGGAGATGCAACAGCTCCTGGCCTCATGTGACTACAGCTGACTCTGCCACACAGAACAGGAGAGAACAGAGGACACCCTGGGCACCGGAGGCTTTAGTAACCTAATCACAGCAGGGACTGTAGCTCAGCTATGTCATGCTGCATTCGTGAGAAGTGATTCACAGCATCACACTCCTAGTCAAGAGATGGGAATTAGACAATTCGTGAGTATCAGTCAGTGGGCAAGCAGGATGAGGGACCACCTTAGAAGATGCTTACATCCAACATCTTTCCCATGCCAAACTCTGAGCAAATTATCCTCAGCATCTGCGTAGTGTCAAAAACCAGAAAGGATTTGAAATCGGCATCTATCAGAGCTATACAGCTTTGAAAGTCTACCTGCTGTTCTGAATTACTCCTGAAAAATGCAACTTTCCATTTTCATCTTTCTATCTTTGTTCTATGCACACTTTCCCTGACATGTTGGGTTTCCTTGCTCTTTCTCTAAAGGCCCTGTGTCCACCATAAGGTTGCTTGTCTACCATGCCATGTGGCTGACCTCCATGCTAACTTATCTCGCACGGCTACCAAGGCAGTCAGTTTTGAATACGTTAGTGATAACGCAGAGCCACCAAAAAATGTGTTGGTGTAGGCTTAAGAAAAAAAATGAAAACCAATTTCCCTTGGAGTAACTTAACTGAGTGGGAGGCCAGATTTGAATTCTGGATTTCTCTCTCCCTGTGGCCCCCACTATTTTCTGTCTGCTGTGTGAGTCTGAGTCTGTGCTGGCCTGAATGCTGTCTTATGAATCTGTCTCTGAGTGCGTCTGCCCTAATGAAGGGCTCTGCTCTGTATTTATGGAACATCCCAGAAAGCGTCACATGGGGAAAGAATGAGGGATAATTTACAGGAATCTTTAACAGGGTTTTACAAGGGATGAAGTCACTGACTCCAGCTGACCCCACTGACCCAGATGGCAAACAGTGTTACAAGCGTCACTGTTGATCGCGCAATATCTGCATGCGCCACTTTCAACATTGATGGTAGACATGATGTTCACTTTATAAGACTACTTTCAGCCTAGGCTTGATGTTTCTGGCAAAGGATTATTGCAACTCATATGCATTATGACCTGGACCAGCAAGTTATTTTTCAGTGACAGGGTCCTAAGTGGGAAGGTCAGGAGATGAGAAGATAGAGAAGACAGAAACGCTGGAGTCGGGAGTCTTGCACAAGCACTGTCTTGGACCAAGTACATTTATTACGAAGTATAGCATCTTACTATTTGCAGTGTGGGCCAAGGTCACCATGGAGCTAAGTCGGATAACACTGCTAAAGAGACTACAGGAAAGCTCAGACACAGTTGCCTTAGAGCTGATAACCACAGTTCTTCAGGGGAGAAAACTGGGTTCCCAGGAACTGACGTCTTAACTCCATGGTCCCCAGTCCCAGCGGGACCTTGCCAAGTCTGCCCGTAGGCAAGGACACAGTTCATCAGGGTGCTTGAGAGAGCCTTGGCTTGATCTAACTCTCAACGGCATTACTCTATGCCAGGGCACGGAAGAGTACATAACGGGATTATAGCTGTGTGTTATCTTAAATTGTAAACATTGATTACGTGGGAATCCAAGGCAAGAAAGATTGGCTGTTACATTGTTCTCTTAAAAGCAAGTTAAACAAATAGTTTGAGTACATAGCAGGATTGCAGTCTTAAGTCTTAAGTGACCTCCAGGTATATTATTAACTCTGACTACGAGGTTCAGCAAAAGTTGAGTCTCTTAGCATGGAAGGGGTATTTTCAGAATAAGCAATCAGCATGTAGTATAAGAGATACTGTCTAGCTAGCTCAACCTGTCCCTTCGATTAATTTCAGACATGTACTTAACATGTATATGTAGACATCATGATACCATGAGTGCTTTGCATGCATGCCAACACAAAAAATTAATTTTAAAAAGTAGAGGAGAGAGAACCTTATACTTATCCTAGGACCCAAAACTGGCAACAGTGCCTACTCTTCTTATCCATAGAAATGTACATTGTCCCAGTCTAGAGAGATGAGCAGTTGTCCCCTGTGGATACTGGCCAGTTAGGTGTCTAAATGATTACAGGGCCTTAGTCACGTGGACACATCCGCCCTATGTTGCTTGATTCTGTTGGAGAACAGTTTCACACCACAGACACCTTATTGCCAATCAACAGCAACACCTGTTGACTTGTGTTTATTTTGTATTTGTGCATTAAGAAAAAATTATTTTGCCAACAGACACCAAACAACTTACAATCTACACCTTTAATTTTCACTTGAAGAAACTGAAGAGAAGAGACAGCAGTTACGAATATCTGTTTGCTAGGCAGTGGTGGCGCACGCCTTTAATCCCAACACTCAGGAGGCAGAGGCCTGCAGATCTCTGTGAGTTCGAGGTCACCCTGGTCTACAAGAGCTAATTTCAGGACAGATTCCAAAGCTACAGAGGAGACCCTGTCTTAAAAAACCAAATATCTGGCATCTGTTCTTCCAGAGGACCAGAACCAAGATAGGTACTAGGAACCAAAACGCCAGTCCTCTGAAAACCCCGCATACCATATACACACATGCACATACTTAAAAACATTTAAGTGCACTTAAATAAGGAGCCAAGTCTTTCACATGGTTGACAATATGAGACAGGGCGGCCATCTCTCCTACTCACTTTTTCTAGCTCCCTCTTCTTTTATTTGCCGCTTTGATGATTTCTGGCGCTTGGTCCCTCCATGTCCCACACACTTTCCTACCTGGAGTTTTCATCAGGTCCCCTGCCAGGACTCCTTACTCCTCTTCACTAACTGCCTGCCATCATCGGCTTAGTGTTCCCTGATGTTTCTCTCTTAAAGCCCTTAACCCTAACTCCAACTGCATCTTCCCGATAAAACGCCATGTGACATTTAGATTTTTAATATTTGTTAAATACACAGATAAGTGCATGGATGTTATGTGACTGCAGCCTTTGTTCTTATGAAAATTTATTCATTGTATTCATGGAATTCAAAGAGGATTCCAAAGGGCATCTGCTTCTAAATATGTCTTATCAAACTGAGCCAAGTATAAGACTGAAATAATAAATTTTTTTTCTCCTGCGTTCAATCGCTCCTGTCAATGACCAAAGGCAAATATCATTTACACTTCCAGTCTTGGCAGTACAGCCCCAGTTGCAGACATGTCGTCCCCAGCTGTTTCTCTTCTTGTTCAGCTCTGGGAAGAAGTGCCAGGAGCAGTAAGACCTGTGTCTCCCTGTCCTTAACCAGCCCACCACACCCTACGGTTTCTGGTAGAAGAAAGGTTCCCCAGAGGATTCCTTTTCCTGCCTTTGCAGAACAAGAAAGTCATTCTGGCATATTATCAGCCATACCCCGGTGTCCCTTCTGCCAAAGACAAAGGCACAGCACAAATATTTCTTCTGTACAGGGTCCCTCTGACTGCGTGGACAAACTGGTCGCTCTCCCAGCCATTTGCCTTTTGTGTCCTTTCTAAGGTAGGCCAGCATGGGGTAGGAGAATCAATGGGAAGAATAAAGTCTGTCAATAAAAGTACATACGATTTTCTCTCTAACATGACCTTCTCTTGACCTGGGCAGAGTAAGAACTCACAACCAAACGATATAAAATAATAATAATAATAATAATAATAATAATAATAATAATAATAATAATAAAGTGATGGTTTAGAAATGAGTTGAAGATTTTAAACATGTGCTTTATAAGGATGTTGCAAGCAAAGCCTTGGACTTGGGTTCCGTGCACAGAAGGAAAAAAGTGAGGAAGTGATTAGCAACATTGTAAGCACACTTCCTACAAAGACAGTGTGGCCTCTGTCTTTTACAAAGCACTAGTAATTCTCACCAGAAGAGAAATGGTTCCTGGCACAGTACTCTGGTAAGAGCTGTAAATCCCTACCCACCTTCCTCCCCACCCCACCCTCATACCCCCCACACAAACGCACACCTTGCTTGGACATTGTTTTCTCATATTCTCCTCTCTTTGCAGGGGAGCAATGTGGTGATACTTTGTTTGTGCTCTAACACATAAAGCTTGCCTGAAGATTAGAGTGCAGAGCTAAACAACTCGGTAGTCATAAAGGCCAGGTGGTGGTGGTTCGTGCCTTTTCTCCCAGTACTAGGGAGTCACACACCTTTAGTCCCAGCACTAGGGAAGTAGAGACAGGAAGGAATATGGCTGGGCAGAGAGAGGCAAATAAGGCAGGAGGAGACAGGAAGAAGCTCAGGGCATTCAGTCTGAGGATTTGCGGAGACAGGATCTTGCCCGCTTTGGTCTGACGATTTGGTAGAGGTCAAAGGTCTCTCTAGTGGCCGACTCCTTTACTTCTCTGATCTTTCAGCAATTACCCTGATGCCTAACTATGGGTTTTTATTACTAAGACCAATTAGAACTCATGCTATATATGGTACTCAAACGTCTGGCAAGAATTTAAACATAAAGCCTCAACAGGCTTTGAAAAGGATCCTAAACACAAAATTCTAAGCAAAAATGGAGTCACACGTGGCTTCTTGGTCACTGCTTTTCCTTGGATAGGCTCTGTTTGCTGGCTGCAAGCAGAAGTACTTCTTTAAGAGACAGCTTTCTGACTCGGCCTTAGCAGCAAAAACCACATGGCTCTTTTAAGACGCCCTGTCACCAAACACTTAAATGGGGTTTATGAGCAACAGGTAGCACACTACTTGGTGGCAGCATGGACTCAGAAGCTTCCTAGAGTTGGGGTAGTAAGCATGGCTCCAGCTGGTACCTCCAACATGAAGCTAGACTCTCAGGAAGCTAAAGAAGGCACGAAGCCAGCCACCAAAACCTGAGCTTTGGTTCTAGCCATGCCTCTTAGCAGTTTAAAGACTCACATGGTCAGAAAAATCCAGAGATGTGCAGACTCAGATTTAATTTAAAAAAAAAACTATAATGGTTTACAGTGTGTTTAAAAATATACATAGGCTTGGGAGAGTAAAGAGAAGGCATAGACAGTCATTAAAAAGAAATATATAAAGTTTTAATATAAAATAATGTCCTTGAAAAGGAAGTAAAGAAGTATTTTTAAAAAGCCACATTATGATGGAAAATACACAGAGAGTCTGGATACTGTAGCTATTGTGTGGCTTTTGAATTGTTCGACTGCTGAGAAAGGAGCAAGAACTGTCCAGAGACATTTCATTATAAATGTTGCTGGATTAATCCAACCTATATATTTTGCAAATGCCTTGATTTCAAATTTTAAGTCGAAAGATATGTTACTTTGGAGAAGAAATTCTGCTTTTATTTCCACAGGAAATGAAAGGCTCTGGATTCATTTCGGGTTAAGAAAAATCAGGTTTGATGGAGGAAGAAAAATCTCCATGAAAAATTTCCAAAGGGAGCAGATGGCCCAGAGGATCCAACATCTCGGAGCGCCTCTGTTGTAGTTCACTCTGTGTCTGCATCCAGAACAGCCTCAAGGTGACTGATTGAGGGGATCCAGGCTCAGAGAATTCTCCACTCAGGACTTGACCATAATCCTGAATGTTGTCAAGGTCCCTCAAAGATGACCAGTGCCCCAATCAGCAGTAAGTAGTCTAGAGAACTACTCCCACATTCCTGAGTCATGGATATTTATTATCATTTGAAGAGGGTTGGGTACAAGTTGTTATTGCCCACATTCCCTAAAGATGGGTCATGGGGCCAGGTGGTGGTGGCACACGCCTTTAATCCCAGCACTCGGGAGGCAGAGGCAGGCGGATCTCTGTGAGTTTGAGGCCTGCCTGGTCTACAAGAGCTAGTTCCAGGACAGGCTCCAAAGCTACAGAGAAACCTTGTCTCGAAAAAAAAACTAAACAAAAAAAAAAAAGGAAAAAAAGAAAAAGAAAAAATGGGGAAAGGTGAATGTAATGTTCTGAAAGGTCTTAGGAAACAGAGACTATATAATTATGTGTGTGTGTGTGTGTGTGTGTGTGTGTGTGTGTGTGTGTGTATTATATATACATTTGGCAATAAAAATGTAAAATCCAGTGTGAAGTTCCATGGCTGCCAATCCAAATGACTATTCCAACTATATACAAGTTCATTGAAATGTATAAACTTTGGATCTGGTTCATTTTAGTGCATGATTTCTTTTTATTTGTAAGTTTCTTATAATAAAGTTTATTATTTTCTTAAAGTATAAGTGTAGCCTAGAGACAGGAGATCTGACCTCTTGGGAGAAACAGCACAGACATACCTGCAAGGAAGGGAGTGGTGGATCTTTGCAGACTACCTGCCTCAGATCTCCAAGAAACTATGGGTGTGGCTACAGCAAGACTTCTTCCATCATCCCAATTACAAGTAGGTTTGTTTTAAGAATAATACAAGTCTGGACTAGAGACACGACTTGGTTAAGAACACTGTCAGCTCTTGCAGAGGAGCTGGGTCCAATTGTCAGAGCCACATGGTGGCTCATAATCATCTGTAACTCCAGTTCCAGGGGATTCAATGCCCTCTCCTGGCTTTGCACACTGGCTTCTGCACACATGTGGTACACAGCCATACATCCAGGCACACATACACATGCACACGCCCGCACGCGCGCGCGCGCGCGCACACACACACACACACACACACACACACACACACGGGCACGCACACAGAAATTGTTTTTTTAATTTAAATTAATAAGGGAAGATAATTGAATGCTTGCTTCATGCCTGGCATGATTCACAGAATGGAAGACATTCTACTAAATGAAACCAAATCATTTTCAATGACAGAAAAGATGACCATATTTTATAATATGGTCACATATGCTTCACATGTCGGCAATTATTGTTGACCCTGAAGTGGTAACTGGAAGCGATACATCAATTATTTCAATGAACTTTGCAACACAGATGAGTCAAAATCTACCAGCAGCTGTGAATAAGAAATGTCTGAGTTGCTGAAGGTTTGTGCCATCAGGTAAAACGCTAGGTTTTGGTGTTTTCCTTATAGATACACATAGAATCATAAGTCGAAACTAATTTCTATTTTTAGTTCACAATTCCAACAAAATCATATGGTTTTGTGCAGAAGAAAGAGACTTCTGTTGTTCTAACACTGAAGGTGACAGGTCTATACAAATGTCCTTAACGGATTTGTCAAAATATCAGGAAGAATTTCTTGTCTGCAGAACAAAGAGTGAGATGATGTCACTAAAAGACGAGTATCCTTTTACTCATCACTAAAAGGAATCTGCCACATCACAAATTATAACTACTGTTATATGAAATGTATAGTCTACAAACAAAAAAACGTGTTGTACGTATAATATGCAAACAAATAGCTACCAAGACTTTAATGGTGGGCAACTGTCTTAGTTGGGTTTCCCTTGCTGTGAAGAGACACCATGACCACCACAACTCTTATAAAGGAAAACATTAAATTGTCGCTGGCTTACAGGTTCAGAGGTTTAGTCCATTATTGTTTTGGTGGGGAACATTTGCTTCCTGTCTAGCATTATGTCTGCCCCCATGCTTCCCCCATGATGGCAATGGACTAAACCTCTGAATCTATAAACAAGCCCTAATTAAATGTTTTTGTTCATAACAGTTGTAGTGGTCACGGTGCCTCTTCACAGCAATAAAACCCAAGACAGCTATTCCAGGGACTGGAATATTGCTGTGATAGACTTGACCATGCTTTTGTTTGGAAGAATGTGGAATTTGGGACTTTGGATTAGGAAAACAGTTGAATGCTTTTAGTGCTGCTTAATGGTCCATACTGATAGGAGCATTGAGGACAATGGTGCTAGGGGTGATTTGAACTGTGAGGGTCTGGCTCAAGAGATTTCAGAGGAGACTATTAGTACGTGCCTTAGAAACTATTTTTGTGATATTTTGGCAAAGAAAGTGGCTGCTTTCTTCCCTTGTCCAAAAAAACCTAGCTGGGGATAAAGTGAAGCGTTATGAATCTACAACTTTGGTAGAGACAATTTCCAGACAGCCTAATATTGACTGTGCTGTTTGATTATTGATGGCCAAACTTATGCAGATCTATAATGAAAAGGAGCAAGCTGAGCAAGGAAAAACACAAAACGTACAATTGGAGGGGAAAAGTAGTGCCAGGAAGCTTTTCAAGTTCAGTGCTCAAGGAGCTAAAAAGTTCAAGAAAAAGCTGATAATAAAAGAAATAAAGAGATTGATGACCTCAGGGCAAGGCCTCATGCAGATAATTTTGTGAAAAGGAGTTAAAAGTTTAAGGTTGGATGTAGTGGCACCGACCTTTAATCCCAACACTCCAAAGGCAGCAGCAGTTGGATCTTTGAGTTTAAGGTCATCCTGGTCTACAGAGCAAGTTCCGAGACAGCCAAGCTTAGGCAATGGAGGAAACCATTGGAAACAGAAAGCTGGTGAAAATATATTTGTACAAGAAGGGAATGTTCCAGTCCCAGAAAAACTTGGAGGCTTTGGCCACATGGTTCTGGCTTTAGAGTCAAGGATGCAAGAAGGGGATTGTGGAATCTCCCTCTACAACTAAAGAAAGATGCTGAGGCCAGGCATCTATCAGGAGTATCCTTGCTGGAGACTTAGAGAGGTCATGGCCTGAATCTGTGAAGCCTGGATTCCCTTGAAGACCAAGATGTTGGATATGCCAGCCAGAATCATGGGATACCTACAGAGGAAAGCTTCTAACAGGGAGTAGAACCAGGCCAAGAGAAAGAAGTGTGTTGCAGTCAACAAAACTGAAAGACGTTAGAGATCTGAAGATCACTTTGACATCAGACTAGACATGGAGATGCAGAGCCTGCAGTTTGCCCAGCTGGTTTTTGTTCTGGCTTTGCTCCAGGATTTCCTCACAAGGCTCCCTTTCCTCCCTTTGGGAATGGCAATGTACATCATGTACAACTGTAGATTTGGAGTATGCAACCTGCTTTTTCATTTTGATTTTACTTCAGTTCAGAGATTGCTCTATGTCTCCCAAGAGACTTTGAACTATGGACTTAGAGTTGAGATTGTGATAGACTATGGATGGGGACTTTTGAAGTTGGACTGAATGCAGTTTTGCGTTCTGATATGTTATAAGCCTATGGGAGCCAGGGTAGTTTGAGTAAATAAGACTCATAGGGTTATAGGGAGTGGCACTATCAGGAGGTGTGGCCTTGGTGGAGTAGGTGTGGCCTTGGTGGAGTGGGTGTAGCCTTGGTGGAGTGGGTGTGGCCTTAGTGGAGTAGGTGTGGCCTTGATGGAGAAAGTGTGTGGTTTCAAATGCTCATTCCAGACCCAGTGTCTCTTTCTCACATCCTAATGCCTGTAGATCCAGATGTAGAACTCTTGCTACTTCTCCAGCACCAAGTCTGCCAGCATGCTGCCATGCTTGGACCCCTGAAACTGTAAGCCAGCCCCAACTAAATGCTTTTTTTTGTATAAAGTAGTGGTTATGGTCTCTTCACAGTGATAGAAACCCTAACTAAGACGCTAGTGAAAAGACCTTGTCCCAAATTATTCTTTCCCAAAAATATGAAGGCTGAGGAGCACTCTCTGACCACAGATGTCATGTGTAAATGATTTTCCGCCTTGGAAAACTGTCACTCCTCAATCTTGAGCCCTTTTGTGTCACTCTAGTTGCTCTGTAGACACAAGTTATCTGGACTAGTCACCCGATTATTAACAGCCATAAAGGATTAGTGCAGCTTTAATCTTTATGCCAAATGTTATTACTTCACTTCTCAAACCGCGCTCTGGAAATGGCTGGAATTCCGCGCTCTGGAATGTCTATATCCCATATAGACATCTTGATAAACTCAAGTGAAGAAATGAGAAAAACACAGATGTGATAGTTGTGACACTCCTCAAAGCTTTGGGATTCAGGTTACATCCGTGTGCCTGATTAAATGTGCTATCACTTGCTTCGTGTGACATGCAAGGCTCCCTCGCAGATGACTACATGGCTGGATGTTTACATCACCCGGATCCATACCAATCTTATTCAACACACTGATTAGTTTTATCCCATAAAATAAGTCAACTAGCCAGATGCATACATCCATGACGTGAACCAGAAGCATGGAAACCATCAGAGAAGCTCACCAGTGACCAACTTAGTGAAGAGTTCAGAGACAACTGCTTGGTGTTTCCTCCTCTCAATAAACTGCGTGAGTGAGTGTGTGTGTGTGTGTGTGTGTGTGTGTGTGTGTGTGTATGTGTGTGCTATATATGTTTATGTGTTTGTTGTATATGTGTATTTATGGGTATTGTGTGTAGTATGTGTGTTGTGTATGTGTATGTATGGGTAGTGTGGAAGCTGTGTGTATGTATGTTGTGTATATATGTGTGTATGTTGTATGTGTATTATGTATGTTGTGTGTGTATGTGTGAGTATGATGTGATCTATATGTGTAGATGTGCTTCTGTATTCTCATGTACACAGTTGATTCTTCTGCTTCTTATTCAGATTTCAAGTCTATTAATTCAACCTTCTGATAAAACTTATTTGTAAACCCCAAAGATTTTTTGTAATGATCTGTGGTCTTGCAAAGAGCAGCTGCAGAAAACAGAGTTGCCCAAAGGTACTGGTTCCCAGCTGCAATAAGATGCTAGCCTGCCTGCCCCTCACTCCTACTTGCATGCAGAGATAGGCAGGGGCCGGGGACTGCATCCCTACCGGTATGAGGTGTTACAATTAAAGTTGCTGTATGTATTTCTCCTGGGAATTATTTCTGGTTTTATACTAATTACATCTCAATATCACCACATTGATTGGTAATTCAAGGGCAGAAATCACGTGCTATCTATCTTTTATAGATATGGTCAAACTCCATTGCTCTTTGTCAAACAGGATTGGTTACCAATGGTTTGACCTACATAGGGTAATTGAAAATTACCAGTAACACCAGTCCCAGGGAATCTGCCACCTACTTCTGCTGTGGAAGAATCTTTGTATACTGTAAATATGTATTGCTCTTATTGCTAATAAAAAACTGATTGACTGATAGCTGGACAGAAAGAGATTAGGCGAGACAGCATGGCACAGGGATGTAACATGAGGGGACCGGCTTGTTTGTGTTTTTCTGTCCTGCCCAGTCCCCCCAGCTGTTTAGCCCCAAAGAAAATAACACAGAGGACTCCATAAGTTATAAAGCTGATTGACCCATTAGGTCAGGCTACTTATTAGCTAACTCTCACATCTTGATTAACCCATTTTTCTGATCTATTTTATCCATGTGGCTCAGTACCTTTTTCAGTGAGGCAGATCACATCCTGCTGCTTCGGTGATCTGGGTAGGAGTGGGAGGAATCAACTTCCTCCTCCCCAGAATTCTCCTGCTCTCCTTGCATCATTTCCACTTCCTGTCTGGTTTTCCCGCCTACACCTCCTGCCTGGCCAATCAGCATTTATTTAAAACATGATTGACAGAATATAGACAATTCTCCCGCACCACGGGGAGAACACTGGGAAGGGGAAAGGTAGAGTCAGAGGAATCACCAGTCAGATGAAAGAAGATACTACCCGATGGCAAAGTATAGATAAGAAATATTGGAAAGCATTAGTTTTGGCTGAATTCTATTATAATTATTTTTTAAAAACAATGAAATATTATAATCCTTTGAACCAGATTTTAAAAAACATATTAATCTCAATGAAAGATAGGACAAAAAACAAAAAACAAACAAACAAACAAAAAACACCCATAAGTCACAGGCTCTCCCTATCTGACACGGTGCTGATGTACAGAGTTGGAAGGTTTACAAAAGATTTTTAATTTTATTTTGTGGAGTGTTGTGTGCTTTTAAAGATTTTAGTCTTCTTTAGAATGTGTTCCATAAATATGTTATTCTTGCACTGGTAGAAGAGAGAGTATGTCCTATTGACTAATGGCTAATGCCTTAAGCAACTTTGTGAGGTATGTGAATTCATGTGAGCTTAATGTTGGCTTGAAAATATCATCCTTGGAAGGTATCAGGTTAGACATCCTCTGAGTTCAACAGGTACCTATGTCACATGTTCAACAGCAGCCTGGAATTTAGAGCTGCCGGCCCACAGCCCACATTGTTATTGCTCCTCGTTCTGGCTCTTTCCTATGCCTAATCCTTCTTCCCTCTCCACCTACACCTACATTTTATCTGTCTGTCTCCAGCAATTCTCACAGATCTTTTTTTTAAAAAAATTGGAACCTGTCCTAGAGCTCATTCTGTAGACCAGATTGGCCTCAAACTCACAGAGATTTTCCTGCCTTTGCCTCCCCAGTGCTGGGATTAAAGGCATGTACCAACACCGCCCGGCTATTAATCATGCTTCTTCTTTCCTTTTTTGATATGCTTTACTAACCTTGAATCTTAAATTCTATCAAGAAGAACCAAGCAGGAAAGCCAGCACCCAGAAATTGAATCCCAAGGAAAGGCACCTACAGGAGGCAGAAATGGCGTCACTGGTGTTAGGGGCCTTAATCTAGCCATATCAAGCCGCCCGGAGAGAAACTGGATTCTGATGTGTCTTGCTGACTGCATCAGTTGCACCGCCTTTCCAAACAAGCAAAATGAAATGGATTCAGAGAGGCTAACGCAGAGAACGTAGAGGACGTACGCAGTCCGAAGACACTGTCTCCAGTCTTCTTCTTTGTCACAATGCGTGAGTCGCCCTGCGGTTTCAGCGCCTCGCCACACTGACGGAGAGCCCTGTTTGTCCAGCCAGGAGATTATGCTGCAGCCGCTTCTAGTTTTGTGACATGTGGTTTTCATCGGCTGTGCCTGTGGTTGCGGAACTACTGTCGTAGAGTCTCCCGTAGCTAGGTAACAGAAAATGATGGCAAAGACTTAGCAAGCAGGAGGAAAACGTTCCAACCCCAGAACCTGAAATGTCATGAAGGCAAGATCCCCTGCCAGATGTCTCCTGCCAGAAGACGGGTACTGTATTTCCTGTTTAGTCCAAGTCAGAACTAGTGAGAATGTCCTCATTCTTGTGGTCACAGTTTTTCAGCTTCCAGTAGTAATTAAATCGCAGAAAATATGATATAATTTGAGATCATCTGCTGCTTTAGGGAAAGCAAGCTAATGCTTCCCTTTCTTGAGTTGAATTTTTGTGTTGTTTTAAAAAATCGTAATTGGAAAATATAAATCAGACCTTTTCAAATGATTTTCCGGAAGTATTTTTTTAATAGTTTTTAAGATGGGGTCTCTCTAGAAGCCTGGTTTGGAACTCACTAAACCACACTGACCTTGAACTCTAAAGAGATCCACCCACCCCTGCTTTCAAGTACTGGTATTAACCTTGTACACACTCACCATGCCCAGATGAAGATTCATTTTGCTGTAAATTTTGCATAAGTGTGTGTGTGTGTGCATGTGTGTCTGTGCACTTGAGTACAAGTATCCTCAGAGGGTGTTGGATCCCCTCAAGCCAGAGTTATAAGTGGTTAAGAGCTCGCTGGCGACATAGGCAAACCGAAGCTGAGAGCTGCGTGATCAACACTGGCAGATCCTCTGCAAGGGGGCAAAGCACTTCAGGGCTGAATCTTCTCACCCCACCCCAACACTTCTTAACAGCTCCAATTCAAGAGCTTGTTTCAGCTCAACCAAGGACATAACACTTAAACATCAGCGTTGTAAATGAGATGTAGAGACAAGAGAGACAAGCAATGTAGTTGATGAGCAGGGAAGCGCCGTCAGTCGTGACTGAGGCTATGCTGCGGTATTTAAGTGTGGAAGGGAGAACGCTTTCTACGTAGACTGTTTAGTAGAGGAAGGAACGTAAACGGACAGCGGGCCAAAGGCACGGGGCACCTGCACGCTGCGAGAGACAGACAGGTGAACTATTATACTGTTGCGGGCCTTTGCCTTTCTGTAAATTAAAGGCAGCTGGGGCTAGAGGTGAACGTCAAAACAGTAAATTTGAACCTGACTCAGTCGCTCACAAAAGGCATTAAGTTACCATGGCTAAACACGTAGGAGTGGTTCCTTCCTCCCTCTCCCACACATCCTGAGTCGAAGGCGAAGGTGGTGAGATGAGCTTAAGATTCCAGACCTGTGTCATGGAAGCTGTGTGGCCTTAGGCAAGCTGCGTATTCTCAGTGAAATGCCAGCTACCTGTGGGGACTGCATTCAGAATGAAGGTTAACACTGGCCCCTGGCCCTGCTGAGCCCTCCACAACTATTGGCTGTTACAACTCAGCGGTGGAGTGAGACTACAGGAGTGAAGAAATTGGATGGATTCAGAGATTAAAAAGCTGTCCAGACTCTGAGCCTGGGTTGTGGGCTCAGCCGGGCAGGGGCAGTTCCTGTGCTTTGAGAGCCTGCCTGACAGGCAGGCCCTGAATCACCTCAGCCACATTCCTGGCCAGCAAGAGACAGTGATCTTCTAGCAGACATCCATTGGAGGAGGGGTGAGTTTGCTCCTGGCCCGAGGGCTTCGGCTAGGAGGAATTCAGACTTTCCCCACCCCCCTCGACTTTCTGGTCGCCCTGCAGTGGTGGCTATACCCTGTGGAGCTCTCCCGAATTCCATCCCAGCCTTCATCCAGGTACACCTTCCTCTCTTTCCCCCTTCCCCCTGGGGCCACAAGATCTCCCCAGAGCAGCTCCCTTGCGCGCTGGGCCGGGGCTGTGAATGCAACCCGGCAGGAGGGAGTGCCTGTGTTTCAATAGACTGCCTGAGGAAAGGTAGACATTCTGTCAGTGAAGTCCCTGCCCAACAAGGAAACCTGACCTGGTACCAGAAGATCCAATATAGAGCAGTTGAAGGAAAAGATGGGCAGACGCCAAGGCAAGAACTCCTCCAACAATCTAAAAAACAACATGAAATCACCAGATCCCAACGACCCTACAATAGAAGGACTTGAACCTCTTAATTCAGAAGAATTGGGAAAAAATGCCATGATGAAAGCAATAGAGTCCCTTAAACAGGATATGAATAATTCCCTTAAAGAACTGGATGAGAAGTACAACAAAAGGATTGAAGAAATGAGTAAAGAAATGGATGAGAAGTATAACAAAAAGTTTGAAGAAATGAGTAAATCCATGAATGATACACTGGGAAACCAAGAAAAAACAATCAAACAGGTAATGGAAACAGTTCAAGAATTGAAAACTGAAATGGAGGCAATGAAGAAAACACAAAACGAGGGTCGGCTGGATATGGAAAATCTAGGTAAATGAACAGAGACTACAGAATCAAGGATAACCAATAGGATACAAGAGATGGAAGAACGAATCTCAGAGTCTGAAGATACCATAGAGAAAATAAATGCTCAGATCAAAGAAAACAGCAAATCCAACAAATTATCATCACAAAGCATTCAAGAAATCTGGGACACAATAAAAAAACCAAATCTAAGAATAATAGGGATTGAAGAAGGAGAAGAACTGCAGATCAAAGGCCCAGAAAATATATTCAACAAAATTATAGAAGAAAACTTTCCCAACCTAAAGAATGATATTCCTATGAAGGTTCAAGAAGCATACAGAACACCGAATAGACTTGATCAAAAAAAAAACATCCCCTCGCCATATAATAATCAAAACACAAAACATACAGATTAAAGAAAGAATATTAAGAGCTGCAAAGGAAAAAGGTCAAGTAACTTATAAAGGTAAACCTATCAGACTTACACCAGACTTCTCTATGGAAACCATGAAAGCCAGAAGGTCCTGGATAGAGGTACTGCAGAAACTAAGAGACCATGGATGCAAACCCAGACTACTATATCCAGCCAAGCTATCATTCACTATCAATGGAGAAAACAAAATATTCCAGGATAAGAACAAATTTAAACAATTCATAGCCACAAACCCAGCCTTACAGAAAGTAATAGAAGGAAAATCACAACCCAAGGAATCCAACATTGCCAACACTGCCTACAATAACTCAGACATCTAGCGACCCTTCACGAGCTTAACTCAAAGAAGGGACACATACAAACTCTATTAAACAAACAAACAAAAATTAATAATAACCGGAGTCAATAACCACTGGTCATTAATATCACTTAATATTAATGGATTCAATTCACCTATAAAAAGGCACAGACTAAGAGATTGGATACAAAAACAGGATCCAACATTCTGCTGTTTACAAGAAACACACCTCAAACACAAAGACAGACATCTACTCAGAGTAAAGGGTTGGGAAAAGGTTTTTCAAGCAAACGGACCTAAGAAACAAGCAGGTGTAGCCATTCTAATTTCCAACAAAATTGACTTCAAACTAAAATCAATCAGAAGAGATGGAGACGGACATTTTATACTCATAACAGGAACAATTCACCAGGAGGAAGTCTCAATCCTGAATATCTATGCCCCTAATATAAAGCCTCCTACTTATGTAAAAGAAACACTTCTAGAACTCAAGGCAGTCATCAATCCACAGACACTAATAGTAGGAGACTTCAACACTCCTCTCTCACCAATGGACAGGACAATCAGACAGAAACCTAGCAGAGAAATAAGAGAATTATCGGAGGTATTGAATCAAATGGACTTAACAGATATATATAGAACATTCCACCCAAATAGGAAAGAATATACCTTCTTCTCTGCTGCTCATGGAACCTTCTCGAAAATTGACCACATACTGGGTAACAAAGCAAACTTTCACAGATACAAAAAAATATTAGTAACCACCTGTGTCTTGTCAGACCACCATGGATTAAAGTTAGAATTCAACAACAGTGCTACCCCCAGGAAGCCAACAAATTCATGGAAGTTGAACAGTCAACTACTGAACCACCCCTGGGTCAAGGAAGAAATAAAGAGAGAAATTAAAATCTTCCTTGAATTTAATTAAAATAAAGACACAACATACTCAAACCTATGGCACCCTATGAAAATAGTGCTAAGAGGAAAGTTCATAGCACTAAGTGCCCAATTAAAGAAAACGGAGAAAGCACACATTGGAGACTTAACAGCACACTTGAAAGCTCTAGAAAAAAAGAAGCTGATACACCCAGGAGGTCTAGAAGACTGGAAATAATCAAACTGAGGGTTGAAATCAACAAAATAGAAACACAGAAAATAATCCAAAGAATCAATGAATCAAAAAGCTGGTTCTTGGAGAAAATCAACAAGATTGACAAACCCCTATCCAAATTAATCAAATGGCAGAGAGAGAACATGCAAATTAATAAGATCAGAAATGAAAAGGGGGACATAACCACAGACACAGAGGAAATTCAGAGAATCATTAGATCTTACTACGAAAATTTATATGCCACAAAGTTGGAAAATGTAAAAGAAATGGACATTTTTTTAGATAAGTACCATATACCAAAGTTGAACCAAGACCAGGTGAATAATCTAAATAGACCTGTCAGTCGTGAAGAATTAGAAGCTGTTATTAAAAACCTCCCTACCAAAAAAAGCCCAGGACCAGATGGTTTCAATGCAGAATTATACCAGAACTTCCAGGAAGAGCTAATACCTATACTCCTTAACGTATTTCACAATATAGAAACAGAAGAATCATTGCCAAATTCTTTTTATGAAGCTACGGTTACTCTGATACCAAAACCACACAAAGACACAACCAAGAAAGAGAATTACAGACCAATCTCACTCATGAACATTGACGCAAAAATACTCAATAAAATACTGGCAAACCGAATCCAAGAATACATTAGAAAAATCATCCATTATGATCAAGTGGGCTTCATCCCAGAGATGCAGGGTTGGTTCAACATACGCAAATCTATCAATGTAATCCATCATATAAATAAACTGAAAGAAAAAAACCATATGATCATTTCATTGGATGCTGAAAAAGCATTTGACAAAATTCAACACCCCTTTATGATAACGGTGTTGGAGAGATTGGGTTTAGGAGGATCATACCTGAATATAATAAAAGCAATATATAGCAAGTCGACAGCTAACATCAAATTGAACGGAGAGAAATTCAAAGCCATTCCACTAAAATCAGGAACACGACAAGGCTGTTCACTCTCTCCATACCTCTTCAATATAGTGCTTGAAGTTCTAGCAATAGCAATAAGACAACATAAGGGGATCAAGGGGACTCGAATTGGAAAGGATGAAGTTAAACTTTCGTTATTTGCAGACGATATGATAGTGTACATAAACGACCCCAAAAACTCTACCAAAGAACTCCTACAGTTGATAAACACCTTTAGTAATGTGGCAGGATACAAGATCAACTTCAAAAAATCGGTTGCCCTCCTATACACAAAGGACAAAGAAGCAGAGAGGGAAATCAGAGAAACATCACCTTTCATGATAGCCACAAATAGCATAAAATATCTTGGGGTTACTCTAACCAAGGAAGTGAAAGACCTATTTGACAAGAACTTTAAGTCCTTGAAGAAAGAAATTGAGGAGGATACCAGAAAATGGAAAGACCTCCCCTGCTTTTGGATTGGGAGAATCAACATAGTAAAAATGACAATTCTACCAAAAGCAATCTATAGATTCAATGCAATTCCCATCAAAATCCCACCAAACTTCTTCACAGAACTTGAGAGAACAATAATCAAGTTTATATGGAAAAACAAAAAACCCAGGATAGCCAAAACAATCTTATACAATAAAGGAACTTCTGGAGGCATTACCATCCCTGACTTCAAACTCTATTACAGAGCAACAGTGTGGAAAACAGCTTGGTATTGGCATAACAACAGAGAAGTCGACCTATGGAATCGAATAGAAGACCCGGGTATTAACCCACAAACTTATGAACACTTGATTTTTGACAAGGGAGCTAAAGGTATACAATGGAAGAAGGATAGCATCTTTAACAAATGGTGCTGGCATAACTGGATGTCAACCTGTAGAAAAATGAAAATAGATCCATATCTATCACCATGCACAAAACTCAGGTCCAAATGGATTAAAGATATCAACATTAATCCGACCACTTTGAACCTGATAGAAGAGAAAGTGGGAAGTAGTCTACAAGATATAGGCACAGGAGACCACTTCCTAAGCAGAACCCCAGGAGTGCAGACAATAAGCGAAACAATGAATAAATGGGACCTACTGAAACTGAGAAGCTTCTGTAAAGCAAAGGACACTGTCAGTAAGACAAAAAGGCTACCTTCCGACTGGGAGAAGATCTTCACAAACCCCTCATCAGACAAAGGTCTGATCTCCAAAATATACAAAGAACTCAAGAAACTAGACACTAAAACCCTAATTAACCCAATTAAAAAATGGGGTACTGATCTGAACAGAGAATTCACAACAGATGAACTTCGAATGGCCAAAAGGCACTTAAGGTCATGCTCAACCTCCTTAGCGATCAGGGAAATGCAAATCAAAACAACTTTGAGATATCATCTTACACCTGTCAGAATAGCTGAAGTCAAAAACACCAATGATAACCTATGCTGGAGAGGATGTGGAGAGAGGGGAACTCTCATCCATTGTTGGTGGGAATGCAAACTTGTGCAGCCACTGTGGAAATCAGTGTGGCGGTTTCTCAGGAAACTGGGAGTCAACCTCCCTCAGGACCCAGCAATTCCACTCTTGGGAATATACCCTAGAGATTCCCTAACATACTACAAAAGTATTTGTTCAACTATGTTCATAGCAGCACTATTTGTAATAGCCAGAACCTGGAAGCAGCCTAGGTGCCCCTCAATAGAAGAATGGTTAAAAAAGGTGTGGAACATATACACATTAGAGTTTTACTCAGCGGTAAAAAACAATGACATCTTGAATTTTGCATGCAAATGAATGGAAATAGAAAACGCTTTACTGAGTGAGGTAAGCCAGACCCAAAAAGAGGAACATGGTATGTATTCACTCATAAGTGGATTCTAACCATAATTAAAGGTCTTTGAGCCTATTATTCGAGATCCTAGAGAAGCTAAATAAGATGAACCTGATGAAGATTATTTAGCTATCCGCCAGGAGGTAGGAAATAGACAAGAGTCCCAGGTAACCTCGGGTGCATGGAGGGGGGAGGGTTGTTGGAAGGGGAGACGATTAGAGAGAAGGGAGTAGGGGAGGAATGGGGAAAGCTCAGTGGACCGGGATGAGGGGGAGGGAGGAAGGATGAATATGGGATCAGGGAAGAATATATTTCAACTAAGGGAGTCATTTTAGGGTTTACAGGAGACTTGATTATATATGGGATCCCAGGTCCAAGGAGAGATCCCCAGATTGTTTTCTGGACAGAGGAGAGGGTGCCTGAACCGGCCTTGGCCCATAACCATACTGATGAATATTTTGCTTATCACCATAGATCCTTCATCTGGCGATGGATGGCGATACAGATGGAGACCCACATTGGAGCACCGGACTGAGCCCCCCAAGGTCCAAATGAGGAGCAGAAGGACGAAGAAAATGAAAAAGGAAATAAGGACTGCGAGGGATGCTATCACCCACTGATACAAGGGGACGGATCTAATGAGAGCTTACCAAGGCCAGTTGGACTGGGACTGAACGAGCACGTGATCCAACCAGATTCTCTGAATGTGGCTGGCCCGGAGTCTTTCTGAAAAGCCATTGACAATGACACTGGGACTTGTTTCCTCTGCATATACTGGATTTTGGGGATCCAGTCTGTTTTGATACTCACCTTCCTGGACCTGGAGGGAGGGGGCACGAACTTGAACTTTCCACAGGGCAGGAAACCCTGACTGCCCTTAGGGACGAAGAGGGAGGAGGAGAGGGAGTGGGGGGAGTGGGAGGGTGTTGGGAGGAGGGGCGTAAATGGAAACTTTTATAATTCAATAAAATTACTTTCTAAAAAAAAAAGCTGTGCAAATGAATCAGAGGAGTGGTTGTGTAAAACGCAAACGCAGCTGAGCACGGGGCATAAACAATGCCAGTAGTTGGGATGCTGAGGCAGGAGAGGCCAGTCTAAGCTACACAGAGTAGTTTGTGGTCAGGCTAAGCTACATAAAGCAATGACCTGTCGAAAGGAAGGAAGGAAAGGAGGGAGGGAGGGAGGGAAGGAGGGACGGAGGGAGAAATGGAATGGAGGAGAAGAGAATGCTACAGATTCTTGAAGTATATAATTAAAACCTAAGTATCCAAGGGAAGATTCCAGAACTATCCAATGGTGAATGTGTCAGAACTTGAGCATCATCTGTGTGGCTTACAAGATGTGCTGGGGTAAAAGTGGCACAGATATTAATGGGAGTAGTAACCAATGACAAGTGCATCTTGAGACCCAAGCCTGGAGAGGGGTCCCACCCTGACACTGCCTGGTGGGCTAGGACCCCAAAGTTGGACATCCAGAGAGTAGGATAGAACCAAACGTCAATGAAGTGATTCCTAATGATATTCTGCTATACTCATAGATTGGTGCCTAGCCCAACTGTCATCAGCGAGGTTTCACTCAGCAACTGATGGAAAAAGATTCAGAGACCCACAGACGGACATTAGGGAGGAGCTCAGAGAATCCTGTGGAAGAGAGGGAAGAATATTGTGGGAGCCAGAGGGGTCAAGGACACCACAAGAAAACCCACAGAAATAACTAACCTGGGCTCATAGGGGGCACACAGAGACTGAACTGCCAACTGGGGAGCTTGCATGGGACTGACCTAGGCCCTCTGCCCATATGTTACAGTTGTGTAGCTTGGCTTTCTTGTGGGACTCCTAACAGTGGGAACAGGGTTGTCTCCGACTCTGTTACCTGCTCTCGGGACCCTTCCCTCCTACTGGGCTGCCTCATCCGGCCTTAATAGGAGAGGAGGTGTCTAGTTTGACTGCAGATTGTTATGCCGTGGTTGGCTGATATACAAGGGAAGCCAGCCCTTTTCTGAAAAGAAATGGAGAAGGAGTGAATGAGGGCAGGGATAGCGGAGATTGGGGGAGAGACTGGGAAGAGAGAGAGAGGGAGAGAGGGAAAATTGTGGAAGGGTTGGGAAAATAAATTAATTAATTCAATAAAAAAGTTTTGCTCTGCATAGTAGTGTGAGCTGAAATCTGTGGTCTCAGAATATGTAGCACATCTATCAAGGTCCTCCTGGCTGCTAGAGTCTCCGCTGAGAAATCAGGTATTATTCTAAGAGGTCTGTCCTTACATGTATTACTTAGTCTTTTGCCCTTGCAGTTTTTTAAACATTCGTTCTTTGTCCTATAAGTTTAGTGTTTGATTATTATGTGCTGAAGGGAATTTATTTTTCTGGTCCAGTCTATGTGGTGTTCAGAATGTTTCTTGTACCTTGAAAGGCTTTTCCTACTTTAAGTTAGGGGAATTTAACTCTATGATTTTGTCGAAACGGTTTTCTGTGCCTTTTGTCTCTTAGAAGATGAGGCCGAGAAGTGTATTCATCTGGCTGTAGACTCTGGTTGCTTTAAGGTATAAGTGAAGAGGTGATACAGGCAAGTACCCACCAATGAGAACAAAAGCTCAGTCAATAAAGCAGATGCTCACTGGTATGGTATGAGGTATCAGAGCTGAAAGCCTGGGCAAGGTCTGATTCTAGGGACCAGAAGACATCAGCAATCCATCAAGAGGAGAAAGAAGCTGGGCATGGAAGCCTATATCCGTGATCCCAACAAGAAAGTAGACAGATCAAAAATTCAAGGGTATCTCTGCTGTGGAATAATCCTCTCAATACACTGTAAAGATTTGTTACGCGACTTGATTTAGTAAAACACTGATTGGCCAGTAGCCAAACAGGAAGTGTAGGCAGGGCAACCAAACCAAGGATGCTGAGATGAAGAAGGGCAGAGTGAGGTGAGTCACGAGGAGATGCAGAGAAGCAAGGCGGACATGGAGTCCTGAGAAAAGGCACCAAGCCATGTGGCAAAGCATAGCTAAGAAATATGGGTTAATTTGAATGTAAGAGTTAGCTAGAAATAAGTCTGAGCTATCGACTGACCATTTGTAATTAACATAAGCCTCAGTGTGTTTATTTGACAGTGACTGCGGGACAGGGAAACTCTGCCTTCACATCTCCAGCTATATAGTGAGTGACTGATGGGCTTGACGAGATGGCACAGGGCATAAGAACATTTGCTCTCTTGCAGAGAGGTCCCAGGTTTAGTTCTCAGCACCCACACGGTTCCTTACAACCGCCTATAACTCCAGTTCCAGGGGCTCACACAAACACACAAGACACAGACATACATGCAAGTAGCACACACATATCCATAAAGCAAATATTTTTAAAAATAATCAAAGAGGGGGTGGAGACAGTAAGTACAAAGAGACGAGGAAGATCCACGATAAAACAGTTTTACGGAAAGTGTTGAAAATTAGTGGTTGTGGAAACACAGAGATGATGATGTCCATTGTCCCCTGTGATAGGCTTGAAATAACAGTGAGGTGAGCTGTGCAGCAGGAAGGGCAGCAGAGATATCCAAAGACAAAGGGAGAGCCCTGCAGGAGCTCACAGGCACTCTCGGGGAGGACTGAGGAACTGACTCTTCTGCTCAGGGTGGAGACCTGGTAAGGCTAGAAGTGGCAAGCCAAGAAAATCTACAACAGTTGCTGAGGAAATGAAAAAGAATTTAACAAACAATGGATAAATAAAGGACTGGCAAACAGCACTGGGAGCCCAAACAACAGAAGATAACATGAATTTGCAGCGGGCCCAGTCTGCCGTCTCCTGAGTGTCCATGACATCAAGCAGGTTTCATTATCTGATCACTCATCAACTTTCCCCTGATATATATACTCTTTTCAACTTTTTCATTCCACACTTAAATGCATCCAGAAATGAATTAAGAGTCCACAATGTTTGATTTAAAAACCCAATATATTTTATCTTGTGTCATAGTGTACCAGTAATTTCTCCAAAAATGTTGTTTGTTCAAGCAAAATTATTTGAAAATATGCTTACACAATTATCATAATAAATTTTAAAATCCCTCCTCCCAATTGCTTAATCTAATTGCTATCCATGTCAAGTTAAACTCTGTGAGATAAGAATACTTTCCATATCCCGAGTTGGGTGTGGTGATTCATACACTCGAGAGAATGATTTAAAAAAAAACTGCCACAAGTTCCGGGCCAGCCTGGTCTACACAGTGGGTTCCAGGCCAGCCTGGGCTACCAACTAAATAAAAGGTTAAAACAGTACCAACAATTTTCATACTTTAAAATGCTAGCAGAAAAAAAAATCAAAGGAAGAGTATAAACAATACATGCAATTCCAGCTTTCCAGGGATTTCAGTGAAACACATCTCGACATCTGGGTGTTTTGTGTGGCTACTTTTACACTAGACAGGCACTACAGAGGTAGTCAGTTGTGACCGCGATCGTATGACCCATGGAGCCTAAATGACCATAAATAAAGTTTGCGGACCCTGTATTTGCTGTGCATCTGCTGGGAATCAAACGCCGAGGGAAGTGATTGTCCCACAAGAGGACAAGTCAACCCCGTGGGAGATAAGTTGTCCTAATGGTACTAAGTCACTAAAAGAGTATTTGAAAGCCACTAACTCCCTGATTAATGCCAACACTAGGTCTTATTTTCTGAAGAGAAAACTGTGATTCCAAGTGTACTGCAAATGGCCGGGGCACTACTGAGCGTCACACACAGTGAAGCTGGAGTCAGATCCCGGTTCTCGGAAGCAGGTCCAGTGCACTAAGGGACAATTGACACTAATCGCGGGGTCTGTGGGAGCATTAAGTGAGTAATTAAGGCGACTCCTGAAGGAAAGAGATTATTCTGACTTATGGTTTCAAGGGTTAGAGTTCATCATGGCAGACAACCATGGTGCAGGAATAGAAAGGTGAGCACTCTGTCTTTATTTATTTATTTATTTATTATTATTATTATTATTAAAATTTTCACCTCCTCACCTCCTCGCATTTCCCTCCCCTTCCCCCATCTCCCCTCCCCCTTCCTCTCCAGTCCAAAGAGCAGTCAGGGTTCCCTGCCCTGTGGGAAGTCTAAGGTCCTCCCCGCTCCATCCAGATCTAGGAAGGTGAGCATCCAAACAAACCAGGCTCCCACAAAGCCAGCACATGCAGTAGAATCAAAACCCAGTGCCATTGTCCTTGGCTTCTCAGTCAGCCCTCCTTATCAGCCACATTCAGAGAGTCCAGTTTAATCACATGCTCCATCACTCCCATTCCAGCTGGCCTTGGTGAGTTCCCATTAGATCAGTCACACTGTCTCGGTTGGTGCACCCCTCGCAGTCCTGACTTCCTTGCTCATGTTCTCTCTCCTTCTGCTCCTCATTTGGACCTTGGGAGCTCAGTCCAGTGCTCCAATGTGGGTCTCTGTCTCTATCTCCATCCATCGCCAGATGAAGGTTCCTTTTGGTGGATCTTCTGGTCCAGGATCAGGTCCAGCACTCTGTCTTTAAATGCAAGCTCATAGCAAAGACAGTAACTGAAGTGTAGGGAAGATTTTAGCTCTGAAAGCTTGGAGCAAATGACTTACATTCTCCAGTAAGACCTTGCCTCCTAAACCTCCCCAGATTGAGCTACCAACTAGGGACCAAGTATTCAAATATGGGGGGGCCCATGGGGGACATTTGCACTCCAAACACCACAACTCGCCATTGTAGAGCAGCAGGGCAGGAGGAAGAAGGATGCTGGGACCCTCGCTGTGGGTCTTCTGACTAGAGCTGTTAAGGACCTGCTGTGGTCTAGTGATATTCCATCTGTATTTCAGTAAGTAAAGCTTGCCTGAAGTTCAGAGAGTGAAACAGTCACACTGGCCAGCCTTACAGACCAGGCAATGGTGGCACTCACCTTTAATCCCAGTCACCACACTAGTCTGCCACAGAAATCAGGCGGTAAGTGGTGCACGCCTTTAATCCCAGCACTAGGGAGGATTATGTGACGGGAGGAGACAGCTCTCAGACATAGTCTCATTCTGAGATTCCTGGAGACAGCGTTGCCATTTTGGACTGCAGTAGAGGTAAGAGCCAGTGGCTCGCTGTTTTGCTTTCCTGACCTTCAGACTGAATCATAATTTTTTGTTTCTGGGATTTTACTAATCATGCTATATGCTATGGGCCAAGGAGGCAGCTCAAAATAATGCACGTGCCCAGAAAGAAACCCTAGGTTCAATCTCTAACACCTAAGGAGAGGGGGGGTGAAAGCATAAGATGTTTGTGACTCCTAAGAAGGAACTCTGTGTTCTCACCACACACAAAGCATGTATATGAATCAAAGCAGATAAGTTCAGTTGACCATTCCGTAATGCATGCATATTTCAAAACAGCACATTGAACATTGTAAATATATACAAGTCTGCTTGTCAACTTAGAAAATTGATTTTACTTATTTTATTTTTGCTTATGTATACATGTGTCTCTGTGTATAAGTTATGTGTATGCTGGTGTCCACTGAGGCCAGAAGAGGGTCTCAGATCCCCTGAAGCTGGAATGACCTCAAGTTCCCTGGAAGAGCAATAAGCACTCTTAAACACTGAGCCTTCTCTTGGGCCTGAAAATTAATATTTGCTTCTTTCTTTTTTTTTTTTTTTTTTTTTTTGGTGCCTGTCCTGGAACTACCTCTTGTAGACCAGGCTGGCCTCAAACTCACGGAGATCCGCCTACCTCTGCCTCCCAAGTGCTGGGATTAAAAGTGTGCACCACCACCACCACCACCCGGTGCTTCTTCTCTTTCTTAAAAAACAAGCAAACAAACAAAGTCAGAGTCTTACTGTATAGCCCAGTCTGGTCTTCAACACAGGATCCTCCTGTCTCAGACTCCCAAGTGCTAGAATTACAGGTATGTACTACTATGGCCACCTTTAATTGATTAATTTTAAAACAAAGTAATCAAAAGGGCATATAAACATTTAATACAGAAGGCAGAGTGTAGAGTCAGACATAGTGGCATGTGGTTATAGTTCCTGCACTTAACAGATAAGCTAATATACTACAGAAAGGTAACAGACAGCCCACTGAAGGTATCAAAATAGACAATGCGCTCTGGGCATGATGCATTACTTAGCCAGAAGGTGTGTTCTGAGCATGGTGTATTGGTTACTTTTCTTATTTCTGTGGCAAAATATTTGACAAAGACTCTTAGGGAGAAGTTTTTCGAGACAGGGTTTCTCTGCGTAGTTTGGAGCCTGTCCAAAAACTCACTTTGTACACCAGGTTGGCCTCGAACTCATAGAGATCCACCTATCTCTGCCTCCTGAGTGCTGGGATTAAAGGCATGTGCCACCACCGGCAGAAGAAAGGTTTATTTGGGCCCACAGAGTGTCCATCATAGCAAGGGAGGCACACCTGTGTGACATGCAGTCAGGAAGCAGAGAGAAGAAAGTTGATGCTCAGCCTCATTTCTGATTCTTTCCATGTATGGAAAGGTGTTCCTATCTCAATCAACCTAACCCACAAATACCCTCACTGATAGACGTGGAGGTTTGCTTCCACGGTGAATTTTAATTCCTGCAGTGAGTCGACAACATTACCCATCACAAACAGTTAAGACTTAATAAGCAATGAGGAAAATGACCAGAGCTTTTTAAATTCATTTAACAGAATAATGACACTTCCCATCCCTCAAAACCATATTCAAGCACAATTCACTTATAGAATTATAACAGGTCAGTAGGTCTCCATTCCTTTCTACCGCAAACACAAAAGATCACTTAATCCATAACTTTTTCCTAGCAGCAAGAGCCAGCCTAGAGTCTTCTCAGTTTCACCGAGCAGCATAAATGAAGTTGAAGTCTTTCTGAAAGATGACTGAAAAGATGGCTCAGTGGATAAACATGTGTACTGACTGCTCTTGCAGAGGGCCGGGTTCCGTTCCCAGCACCTACATCAGGTAATTCGCAGCTGCCTACAACTGTACTTCTGGGGATCTAATCCCTCTGGTACCTATAGGCACCTGAATTCACATGTACAGACCTACCCATATATACATGATTGAAAATAATAAAAATAACTCTTTAAAGCCTGTCTAATCTGGGCATTTAAGAAACTAAGCCATTAACGGCAAACTGTACATCAGAGAAAATTCGCGTTACTGAGTTTCTTGGGAAATGTGCCAATTTAGTTTAACTTGTTCTACTTAAAAAAGACAAAATTATTTTCAGCTGAACACACTTTACTTTTCACTAAAAATGGAAGATATACTTGTCAGGAGTGACAGGCCCTGAGGCAGATTCTGACAACAGTTTTATAGACACTCAAGTTTGCTGTGTCCCAAGCTTATAGTAACTCTGTTTTTCAAGATAAACTTAGGGACTCATTCATCTTCCAAGTTTGTTGAAGCCACCCTTAGAACATATTACTCTGCCTGGGTTCACAGTCATATAAATCTCCCCAGTTAATCAGAATGTATTTTGTAGTGATATTTCATTTGGTTTGTTTGGTTGGTTTTGGTTTTTCAAGACAGGGTTTCTCTGTAGCTTTGGAGCCTGTCCTGGAACTACCTCTTGTAGCCCAGGCTGACCTTGAACCCACAGAGATCTGCTTGTCTCTGCCTAAACTGCCTAAACCCTAAAACAGCCCCACTGGTCAGCCTTACAGACCAGGCGGTATCTCAGACACAGTCTCATTCTGAGATTCCTAGAGATTTCAGACTGAGGTAGACATAAGATCCAGTGACAGACTATTTTGCTTTTCTGACCTTCAGGTTGAACCCCAATATCTGTCTCTGGATTTTTATTAATTGTGCTCTAGTATTTATTTTAATTTTACCTGTGTGACAGCTGGGCGGTGGTGGCGCACGCTTTTAATCCCACTGCTTCACAACAAACCTTTCTGTATGTAAAAGTACAGTCTCAAATAAGTAATCTCACAGTATGTCATGCTTACTATTGCTTATGAAAACCAGAGATCTGATCCCAGTACCCATGTTGGTTAGCTCACAACCACCCTTCACTAACAGCTCCAGGGGAACCAACACCCACTTTTGGCCTCGCTGGCACCCGTGTACTTATCCCCACACATAAACACATGATTAAAAATAATGAAAATAAATATTTAAAAGTATAATATAAGTAATAACACTTATTAATCATTACCAAATATTTTCTGATGCTGGGTGTGGTGACACACGCTTTCAGTCCTAGCATACAGGAACCAGAAGCAAGCGGGTCTCTGTGAGTTCTGGTCTAGTAAATTCCAGGCCAGCCAGGGATGCAAAGTGAGACTATTGTCTCAAGAAACACTTTTTTTTTTCCAGGTGGTGGTGGCACATGCCTTTAATCCTAGCACTCAGGAGACAGAAGCAGATGGATCTCTGTGAGTTTGAAGCCAGCCTGGTCCACGATGGCCAGGACTACACAGAGAAACCCTGTCTTGAAAAATCAAAACAACAACAATCAAAAAAATCTAAAACACTTTTTTTCCAGCACATAATTGCATTCCTAGGCTTACACAGTTTGCAGTGCATTTGACACCAGCTCTAAAACATGTGAATAATTCATTGTGTTATAACCTTACTATAAACCACAAGGCGACAGGAATTTTTGAGATGTCATTTTTTTTTTACCACTTTGAACAGTCTCACTGTAGACTAGTCTGACTTTGAATCTACAGGAGAACTACTCACCTCGTGACCGTTAGAGATTACTTCTAGAGTCATCTACAGGACTGCCATTGAATATGCAGTCTGTCATCACCCAAAATAGCACAATGTGATCAAGACTATATTTAACAAAACAGTTGAAGATGAAGATTCTAAATCAGTTTCTCTCATTCAAAACCTTGTTAATGCCATGTTGGGCTATGGAAGCATATTTTCATCTGCACACAGCGCAGGCACAATGTTTTCTGGAAATGGATTAAGGTTATGGCTGTTACTGTATAAAATCTGTACTTTTGTCAGGTGTGGTGGTGGCACACGCCTTTAATCCCAACACTAGAGAAGCAGAGGGAAGTGGATTTCTGTGAGTTCGAGGTCAGCCTGGTCTACAGAGAAAATTCCAGGACAGCCAGGGCTACAGAGAGAAACACTGTCTCAAAAAACAAAACCAAATATGTACTCTTACAAGAGATAAGGAAGGTCATTTTAATTCAAGACCCAAAGGCTATGCTATGTATTGGCTACAGGATGGTAAAGATTTTTCTGGTAAATTGCTAACAGCCAGAGGTTCTTGGTGCACTCAAATTCCCTTCAGTGAGTGAGAGCATGCCAGCTTTTCCTCCTGTGAATTTGTTCTGCTTATGCTGCCCTGTTGTGCAGGCAGGCCTCTCTGCACAGGCAGATATGCTCGGCTTTCCCGCAGCTTGAAATACTAAGCCCTTTGTCTTTGCAAACTAGATTGGAAATTATTGTTGTTTGCCTTGCCGGGAAACTCACAGGCTTCCCACCCACACCTCTAAGCCCTAATTCATAGTTAAAGTGATAAAATATTAAAATCAGAATGTTGTCAGTATGTCTGCAATGCCTACAATCCTATAACCCTCTTTTGCTAGAATAGCTTTAACTTGACTTGGAGTTTTATGTTTTTCCAAACTTTTTTCTTCCCACATAAACCCTGGCTAGATGGAGTGACATGAGTTTATAATCCCAGTACTTGGGAGTTCATCCTTGGCTACACAGAGAGTTGGTAGCCAACTTGGCTATGTAAGCCCCTTCTCAAAGAGCCAAAATATAAAATAGATAGATAGATAGATAGACAGACAGACAGACAGACAGAGTTGAGGGATCAGCACCATGTTAACCAACTGTAGTGGCAGACAGTCTACCCAGACCATGCTCATCAGGTGACAAGGGTACCCAGACGTGAATGTTGTGGATTATTTGTCCTCTGTGCGAAAATGTGTTGCTGTGATTGGTGTGATAAAGAGTTGGATGGTTAATACCTAGGCAGGAGGTATGGGAACTTCAGGGAAAGAGAGGACTCTGGGAAGAAGAGCAGAGATGCCAGGATACAGAGCCAACAGCAAAGTAAAGGTAACAGAGCCACATGAAAGCATGTAGATTAAAATAAGGGTTACGCTATAAGAGCTAGTTAGAAACAAGCCTAAGCTATTGGCCAAGCTTTCATAATTAATAAGTCTCCGTGTGACCTGGGAACTGACTAGCAGGACAGAGAAAGACTCGCTACATGTGAAGGCTTTGGGGTCTGAAAAGGGGGTGCCTTTGCTATACCAAGTCACAGAAGTCCAAGTGGGATTGGGAAAGCAAATTCTGGAAGCTAGAACACTGAAGCCTAGCCCCTCTAAAGTCCAAGAATCCAGATTCTGACAGTCAGGTACCCCCTAGCTTAGGTCTGACTCAGGTTTAAGTTGATCGATAATAAAGTGTAATCAAACACATGAGTACAAATCTTTATTTCAAAAAAAAGAACTTTATTTGGGAATCAGATATAAGATTACAAACTAGAAAACACATAGGCAAGAATTAGAAACCCCCCCCAAAAAAAAAATATCATAAGTAGAAATAAAAGGTGTTTGGATCCATTCTATTTTCTAGTGGAAATAATTCAATCAATTTTCAACCAAGTTCTTAAGATCATTCCCAAACCACTTACATTTTATAATTGCTAAACAATGTATTTATGTAGTAGTAGAAGAAGAAAAAAGTTACTAATTCAACGTCAAGAGGAAAAAGATCTGAAAATTAAGAGGCTATTAGTGCTGCTTGGAACTAGTTATTTCCCGCAAATTTCATCAACATTCTCAAAGCACTGGGGACCTGACAAACTAGAAGTAGTGGCTTTTACTAAGCAAAGTTAATCTCGAAGTCACAGTTAACAGTCCCGTCCATCCTTGTCGAACCAAAACAGTCTCACCCAAGTCAGACAGGCTGTTTTCCTTGGTCAGCTCTGTCAGAGAGCTCAGGAATCAGCAGCAGTAGTTCCTCCTCACTCCTTTGGTTGGGCACGACATGACTTGACTAAACTCATTCTGTTTTCAAAATCGCAACAGGGCAAACAGTACCTGGCCTTGCACAAGGTAGCAGGTCACTCTGCCAGGCTTCAGGCTTGGACTAAAAGTTTAACAACTCTATGGAGGCCATTCTTCGCCCCCCACATCCTATAATCAATTCACAAGAAGTCCTCAAGTCTCTGGCTGGGGAGTGTAAGGTGGGTCTAAGCCTCGTTCTCTGGGTGCAGCTCCTCGGCCAGTACTGTAGGCGTCTGTGTGGATCGGCTGATGAAAACCTTCACTTGCTGCAGTCTGCACTTCGGGCAAATGACCTGTTGCTGAGGAGAGCTGTTCTTGGCATCTTCTTGCACCTTCCAGGTCACCAGCTGCATGCAGGCAATGGCATCCTCGATGGAGTTGTGTCCACTGCTGTGGTTCTGGATCTTCCGGTTAAGGTACTGGGCGACGAGGCCTCGCAAGGAGCGCTTGAAGGGAAGCCCCCGGCGGTGCGGGAATAGCACGGACGTGTCCACCACGGTGTTGTGGATGAACTTCAAAGCCAGCAGGTCACTCTGCAGGCTGTGTCCGATGAGGATGGTTTCCGCGCTGAAAAGGCTCAGGAGCACGGCCTGGACATCACGCAGCCTAACGTTGGTGTTCGCCAGGTCTGCCTCGGTCACTCCGGAAAACATGGTGTTGTAATCCACGATCTCATTGTCTGGTTTGACAAAAGTGTCGTAAATCACGCGTAAGTACGTGTCCACCACACTGACGCGGGTGAGCTCCAGACCGTGCGTGGTGTAGGACATTTCACAGTCCAGGGCGTAGATTCCGGCGTGCGCCTCCCAGTCTTTCTTCGGGAAAGTCTTGGCAAAGCCCTGCAAGTTGTCCGTCCTGCCGTCCTGCACGTGTTGCTTGGCCACCGCGCAGCCTTTGGAGCCAATGAGCGCTTTGCAGCACGAGTACTGCATCTGCCAGCCTCCGAGCACCCGGATGGAGAGGATGCGCCCCAAGTGGAACACGCAGGGATCAGAGCTTAGGCAGCCGCCAGAGGAGGACACAGGATACTCCATGTAACAGCGGCAGCAGGTCCTGTGTGTCGGATTCGAAAGCCCGTCTTGCGTGAAGAGCTTTGCAGACCCGGGCTTCTCGGGATGTGCGAATGGGAAGCCATTCTCCTTGCGCTCCTCCTCCGTGAGCAGATAGCTCTGCAGGCGCTTGTACAGGGTGGCCTGGCTGAAAGCCGGCACGGCACTGGGGACCAGGCCCCTGAGTTTTTTCAGGGTGTGCAGGGCGACATTCAAGTACTTGTTCTTGCCGGGACATTTGTCATAGACCATCTTCTCCTCGGACTCTGCCTTCTTCATGGCCTCCAGGTACGAAGAGGAGAACTTGAGGCATTCCTCCGTGAACAGGCCCAAGTAGTGCTGACGCATGGCAGCCGGAACCGTGTCCTTCAACTCCTTGGCGAGGGTGAGCTTCTTCACTCCAAATAAAGAATCGCTGTAGGCGACTTGCTGTAGTGTGACGACGTGGATGAAGTGTGGAGGCTGAGCTGCGGCTCTGCTGCTGCTAAAAGCCCCCTTGGCAGCTGTGGTGCTGTTGGCCAGGCTGGGGCTGGCCATGTGGATAAGCCTCCTCTTCTCGCTCACCGACGCTGAGGACGACCGTGACGACAGCGACGTCGACGTCTCTGGGCACAGCAGCTTCCTCCTATCCTGCTGGGGTCGCCAGTGCCGCAACTCCCAAGGACTTGAGAGTTGCACTGAAGGGCCAGGCCTCAGAAATGGCACCAGGACCAGGAAGAGCTGGGAGCGCTGGGAACGCTTTGAGCGGTACTGGTAGTAATATATCAGGAAGTCCCGCATTAGATGGGTCATCACTCTCCTGGTTTCAGGGTACCTGGTGGGGACCTCCTTCTGACTGTAGCTTGACGGTTCGTGCTTCTCTGGAGACGGAGCTCTGTTCATGCTTCTCTGGAGACGGAGCTCTGCAGCAAGCGACTTGGCTGCCTGAGTGCCTGTGAAGAAGCAAGGGGCACCAAAGCTCCTATATACTGGCGGTGGGCGGAACTCCCTCGCCACTAGCCCGAGGCATCCAATCACATTTGATCTACTGGTCTCTAAACCAGCTTCCGGATTATTGGGCTCCTCCTACCAGGAAGGGTGTAGCTACTGAGCAATTGGAATTCCTGGTTCCACTTGGCCCTGTTTCATTTTTATTTCACTATATATCTTTGTAATTTCTTTTGAGAACTTTATACATTGCATTTTGATTCTAATCCCCACCACCCCAATTCCATCGGGAACCACTGCCTTACATATCCATAGCACTTTGTTTCCTCATTTTATTTTAAACCCATCAAGTCCAATTTCTGCAGCCCATATACTCTTGAGTGTGTGGCTGTCTCCTGAAGTTATAATTATATTTTGAGTGGGTGGGAGAATTTTCATGTTTCCTCCCCTCTCCCCTTTTCCTTCCCTCTTCTCTCTCCCTCTTCCTTCTTTTCCCCTTCCCTCTCATCACCCACTACCTGTATCTCTTCCATTTCTGAGATAATCTTAATAATGCCTGATTGAATTTATGAGTTCTTGACTCAGCTTCCTGAATGCTGAGATAAGGGTGGGTTTTTGTTGTTGTTGTTGTTGTTTGTTTTTTGGTTTTTTGCTGTGAACAGCTGGTTTGAAATTCCAGGTTTTCACCTTAAAATCAGTCTCTTGCCCTGAGCAATCCCGCAGCCTTGGTGTTTTTTGGTGGGGTTTTGTTTGGTTGGTTGGTTTGGTTTGGTTTGGTTTACTTTTTCCAGGCCAGGTTTCTCTGTGTAGCCTCAGCTGTCCTGGAACTCACTCTGCCTACCGATCTGGGCTCAGATTTGTAGAGATGTGCCTGCCTCTACTTCCCAAGTAATGGGATTAAATGTGTGTGCCACCACCACTGGGCATAACCACTATCATTTTGGGACCACACAAAGAGAAACCAAGGCTGGGAGACTTGACCCAATTTACTCAGAATCCCACAGCATCTCTGGCCAGGTAATCTAATTTACTTTTTGGGTCTCTGACACTCTGGGGTTACCCAATTACCAAGTAATAAATGAGATATAAAGTAGTATAAATATTTAAACTTTTGGTTTTCCCGAGGCAGTGTTTCTCCGTAGACCAAGCTGGCCCCGAATTCAGAGATGTGCCTGCTTCTGCCTCCCAAGTGTTGGGTGGGATTAAAGATATGTGCCACTACCGCCTGGCAGTTTAAGTTATTCTTAAACTTTAAGACTTTGCCTCAAATGAGAAATAGGTAAATTGCATATCCATTCATTTCAAAAATAACAAATCGGTTGGAACCTAACAGTGACAGTTTACTCGAGAAACCCTTGAACTTGGTCTCAAAATTCTGACTGATTCTTTGTGCTTATAAAGGCTGCTGTGTGGATGTGGATTTCTGAAAGGAAGGATTTTATTTAGCAAATAATGGGCTGCATACCATAGATAGGTTAGACACACCCTGACGGTTAATGCAATCAAGTTGACAGGTTCCTTAACTCTAGGAAGCAAACCTCTGGTGCATTTGTGAGCTCGAAGATTAGGGATTCTCTCATTAGGTTACCTAAAGTGGGAAACCCATTAAGAGCAACATCATTCCCTAGGCCTGGGATTTGAATGCCTTAAAATAGAGCAGAACACTGGCTCTCACCCAGCTCTCTCAGGATCAACCGCTTCATATCCTTGACTCTAATTTTCTCACCCAGACGGACGACGCCCTCGCATTATGAGCTAGAAGAAATTTAGTCCACTGTGTGTTGGCCACCAACTACTCCTTGGCACGGGAGTAGGAATGATGTGCCCAAGACAGTGTCATGAGGGGGTGGGGGGTTTCAGAAGACTTGGGCACCATTTCCAATTCGCTTTCTCCACCTCCTGCTTGCAGTTTGAGATGTGAGCTCTGAGCCATTCCTGCCAGCATGCCTCACTCTGCCATGATGGTCTGTAACATTCTAGACCCATAAGCCCAAATTAAGTGTTTTCTTTTCTAAGTTGCCTTGGCCATGGTGGCTTTTTTATTATTGAAACAACAATATAACTGTATCATTTCCTGCTTTTTTTCCTCCCTCAAGTCCTCTCATATGCCTCTCCTACTCTCTTCCAAATTCAGGCATCTTTTATCATTAATTTCTGTTACATGCATATATGTATATATTTCAAATTACAACCGGCTTGGTCTGTCTAATATTACTTGTATGTATGGTTTAGGACCCATGTGCTGGGTTCTAAGGTCAGAATGAGGTCTCCTGCACGGCATCAACTGTGCTATGGTCTGGGGCCTGCTACCCTGTTCCAGCATTTGTCAGTTCTTTGTTCATCTTCCCTGATTGTTTTGATTTTCACACCCACCCCTCTGCTTTTGTTGGTTTTTTTGTTTTGTTTTGTTTTTTTGGGTTTTTTTGTTTTGTTTTGTTTTTGGTTTTTTTTTTTTTTTTTTTTTAGAACTCTCTGTTCCAGTCCCAGACCTTTCTGAATGAGTTGTTTTGGTTCTGGAGGGGCCAATGAGTTGTTTTGGTTCTGGAGGTTTGGGAGGTGTTTGTTTTTGACTCTTTGTTTCTTGACTTTTTTAAAGAAATACATTTTAGGTATTATTTTAGATATTAATCCTGTGTCAGATGTAGAACTGGCAAAGATCCCCTCCCATTTTGTAGGCTGTGTCTTTACGTGGTCAATTGTTTCTTTCACTGTGCCAAAGCATTTCAGTTTTATAAAGCCCCTCTTGTCAGTTTTGGCCTTAATTCCTGGGGAAATCGCGTCCTGGTCAGAAAGGCCTTTCCTATCCTTCGATCATCCAGGGAACTGCCTATGTTTTCTTCTGGCGACTTCAGGTTTCCGGGTCCCACATTTAAGTCCATTGGAGTTGGTTTTTCTGCAAAGTGATAGATTCAGATCTGAAGCCTGATTAATAATAACTCAGAGACAGACATTGGAATTCAACCTGAAGACCAGAAAAGCAAAGCAGCCAGACCACGACCTCAGTCTGAAAATGGTCATCCTGCCTCCAGGAAACCTCACAATGAAACTGAACACTGTCTCCACCCATCTCGTTCTGGGATTCCAGGGTGTGCTCCATTATAGTCTGGTGTGGCTACTGGGATTAAAGGTCTGTGTTGTTGTGGCTACTGGGATTAAAGACGTGTGTCGTTGTGGCTACTGGGATTAAAGATGAGTGTGTTGTTGCCTGGTCTGTAACACTGGCCAGTGTGACTACTTTCTTTTTTTTTTGATCTTCAGGCAAGCTTTGTTTATTAAAATGTAAATGAAATGCCACTACAGGATCCGGTTGCTTTCTTCTGCGTGTGGACATCCAGCTTTCCTAACACCATTTGTTGAAGGTGCTTTCTTTTTCCCAGCTTCAGTTTTTGGCATCTTCATCAAATATTAAATGACGGAAGCCCCTCCTGTTTCAACAGTCTTCAGCGTGGTTCCGTCGGTCTACACGTCTGTTTTTGTGCCAGTACCATATTGTTTTTCACTACGAAGACTCTGAAACATAGCTTAAGATTCGGAATTGTTATCCCTTGCGTGCTGTTCTTTTTGTTCAAGGCTGTTTGGGTTATCTGGGGACTTTTGTGATTCCATATGCATTTTAAGATAGTTTTTTTTTCTCTCTTTCTTTGAAGAATGATACTGAGAGCTGAACTAACCTAAGGCCTTCTCAGAGGGCCTGATGAAAGGGCAAAGGGAACCTGCTCCTGTGTCCTTGCTCAGGAGCAGACTTGGAAAGAACACACAGGGCTGAGTCCAGGGCTTTGAAGGAGCTAAGGTTTCAGTTCCTAGGAACATGGATTTCTCTTTCCCCCTGGAGAGACTGGATTATCAGTCCCAAGGCCTCCATGTGCTCAGTCTGTAATGTTCTTGAGATATCCTGTGTTCCCGGTTGTGCAGCATTGCTTAATTAGCCTCCGGCTGACTCTGTCTCATTGTATGGTAGCTTCTGCAGACTTTGTCCCATTTCCCCCCGGAAATAGTGCATGCAAATCTGTACTTAATAAACATGCTTGGTATAAGACAGTTTGTACAAGGCCTCCTGATCCCAATCTTTTCTATCTCCTTACCTTCTTACCTGGCCCTCTCTCTCAGGATCTGTCACTGAAGGATGCTGGTTCAGGTCAAACAAGATGGGAATTTTGATTGAGATTGCTCTAAATCTGTAAATAACTTTTGGCAGAATGGTATTTTCACAGTATTAATTCCACCAAAACACGAGCAGGAGGTGTCTTTCATTTTCCTGGTATCTTTCTCTATCACTTTATTCAGAAGTTTGAAGTTATCAGTTGTAGATAATATTAAACTTATCATCCTTTATTTCCTTGGTTAGTTTTATTCCTAGGTATTTTATTTCTTTAAGGCTACAATGATTGGGAGTGTATCCATGATCTTTTTCTCTGTACATTTGTTGTTGGAGTATAGAAAACCTGTTGATTTGTGTGAGATGTCACCTTGCAGAATTTGTTTGTTTCTTGAAGTTTTCTGACAGGATTTTGGGGATTTCTAATGTAGAGTATTATGTCATCTGCAAATAGGGATAATTTGACTTCTTTCCTTGTTTGTATCTTTTTAATTTTCTTGTCTTGTCTTATTGAGTCAGCAATGCTTCAAGCATAATATTGAAAAGGCGTACGGATAGTGGCCATCCTTGTCTCATTCCTAATTTCAGTTGAATTGCTTCAATCTTTTCTTCATTTAGGAGGATGGTGACTGTGGGTTTGTTATACATAGCTTTTATTGTGTGGATGCATGTTCCCTCTAGGCTTACGTTCTCTAGGATTTTTATCATGAATATATGTCAGATTTTGTCAATGTCTTTTTCTGCACCTATTGAAATGATCATGTGATTTTTGTCTTGAAGTCTATTTATGTGGTTTACGTTTATTGATGTGCGCATGTTGAACCATTCCTGCATTTCAGAGATAAAGCTAACTTGCCTCGTGGTGGGTAATCCTTTTGATGTATATCTATATTCTGTTTGCTCATATTTTACTGTGTACTTTGAATTCGTGTCCATCAGAGCTATTGTCCTGCCATTTTCTTTTTGTCGTTGTTCTTGTGGCTTTACCTGGGTTTGATATTAGAGTAATATTAGCTTCATAGAAGTTTGGGAGTACTCCTTCTATTTCTGTTTTTTTGAATAGTTGAGGCTGTAGATCTTCTTTGAATATCTGGTAGGAGTCTTCTCTGAAGCCACCTGATCCTGGACACTTTTTTTTTTTTAAGCTGGAAGATTTTTTGTTATAATTTCAGTCTCCTCATTTGTTATGGGTGTACTGATGTTGGTGTCTTCCTCTTGGTTTAATTTTAGTGGTTTGGCTGAATCTAGAAATCCATCAATTTCTTTGAGGTTTTCCAGATTAGTGGAGTACAGGATTTTAAAATATTCCCTTATAATAATCTGAATTTCTTTGGTGTATATCATAATATTTCCTGTTTACTTCCGATTCGGTTCATTTAGATGCTCTTTTTTTCTCTCATTTGGTTAGATAGGCCAAGTGTCTGTCAATCTTGTGTATCTCTTCAAAGAATCAATAATTAGATTGGTCGATTCTTTGTATTGTTTTCTTTGTTTTTATTTCACTGAAATCTTTTCTGATTTTTAGTGCTTCTTGTGATTGGGTGAACTTTTCCAAATTTTGAAAAGTTCCATCATTAAGTCATTAATATTTGCTCTTTCTGACTTTTTAATTTCTGTACTAGAGCTATAAATTTTCTTTGTAGGGCTTTCCAATGTGTCCCAGAGATTTTTTGGTACTTTTTTTTTCATTTTCATTTGGTCCCAGGAATTTTGGGGGTTTTTTAGAGACAGGATTTCTCTTTGTAACAGCTCTGGCTGCCTCTGCTTTCTGAGTGCTAGAATTAAAAATGTGTACCAGCATAGCCTGGTTTGGTTCCAGGACATTTTTAATTTCCTCTTTGACTCATTAATCATTTAGTAATGAGTTATTTAATATCCATGAGGGTTTGTTGTTGTTGTTTTGTTCATTTGTTTGTTTGTCTTTTTTAACTAGAGATTTGTTTGCTGTCAATTATAAGTATTATTGCATTGTGGACATATAAAATACACAGAATCATTTCAATTCAATCTTTTTCAATGTGTAAAGATTTGTTTTGTGTCCCAGGATGTGGGTGAGGGCTTGCCTAGTGTGCAAAAACTTGATCTAATCCTAAGCACCACACAAAACGAAGGTGGGAAAATCAGAAGTTCAATGTCATCCTGGGCTACACACGGAGCTTGAGGCCGGCTTGGACTACACAACATTGCATCTTCAGTGAAGAGGCAGAGAACAAAGGATGACTGCATACATGCTGGGGTGCAACTTGCTTTTCCCACTCTTACACAGCTCTTCCCAGAGGCAATTCATAGAAAACAATACCACCCGCAATCGGCAGATATTCCCACCATAGTAATGTAGTGAAGCCCCACCCCCACCCCGCCATACACACACACACACACACACACACACACACACACACACACACACAAACACAGACATGCCCTGAAGCCCTTTCACCAGGTGTTCTAATCAGAATGTTTTATTCCAGCAATAGGAAAGTAACTAATACAGGTACACTGGACATAGAAAATTAACCATTTATCCCTTTTATCGATGAATCCAATCTTATAACACAAATAGTTATCTAAAAAAAATTTTTTTGCTGTTTTTTTTTCTATACGAGGAATTGAACATAAGACATTTTCCATGGTAGGCAGCTGCTCTACCACTAAACAGTAACCCCAGTCCTTACTTTACTATTTAAGAAAACATCTAAATAAGTTGCCCAGCCTTGCTTGAATTTTTTTTTTCTTGCAGTGGTCTCATAGAGTCCGAGTTGGCCTCAAACTCACCATACAACCAAGGATGGCCTTGAACTCACCCTCCTGCTCCCACCCCCCCCAATTGCTGATATTACACGCATATGCTACCAATTCTATCTCTATAAAGTTAATTTCTGAAAATAGTTTAAGGTTTTCAAATCATATATCAGAACCTGAAAACATTGGTTCTCACGGGCAACATGCTTTTAAGAAATTAAGTTTTTTGTTTTTTTTTTTTTTTTTTTTTTTTTTGGTTTTTCGAGACAGGGTTTCTCTGTAGCTTTGGAGCCTGCCCTGGAACCAGCTCTTGTACACCAGACTGGCCTCAACCTCACAGCGATCTGCCTGCCTCTGCCTCCCAAGTGCTGGCATTAAAGGTATGTGCCACCACTGCCCAATTTGTTTCTATTCTCATTTAGTGTGTATGTAGATTTTTAATTTTCCCAGCATCAGTGGCCAAAGAGACCATGGTGACTGTTAGCTGAAATTAGAATCACTCTCTCAACTGAGCCACATCCGTTTCCCAATTTCAGTTGTTGTGTTATCAGCCTATATAGTTGGAAGAGAAAACCAGTAGACAAAAATATGGCACCTTGTATAAAACTTTGGTGATCTCCAATCCCAATGGTAATAAATCTGTGATCCTGTCTATGAGGAATTACATGGACTAGGAACTTGAGGTGGAAAAGCCCATATCCCATTGGCGAGGGGCCCAGATTCAATGCGAAGGAGAATATTAACTGAGGGACACCACTCCTCTCTCTGCTTTCTGGATAAAATGGGACCAACGCCTTAGGCTCTTGTGTCCTGCCAAGCAGATCTGTACTCTCAAATCCTGGCCCCCCAATAAACCCTTCCTTCCTGAAGCTGCTATTCTCACAGCAACACGAGAAGCAACCAATATAGTAGGGAATCTGTGAAATGGAACTAAAACCCCTCTATTTAACTACTAAAGACAAAGGCTACCCGGGGATTCTAAAAGGCTGGTGGTATGTTAATTTGGGAAGGGCATTTCTTTTTAATCGTGTTTTAGTCATGATTAAAGGAAACACTAAGTTAAATAACAAGGTGGGTCAAAAGACTGATAAATAGTGTCTCACAATCAATCATGACTCAGCCACAGAGGAAGCAAGATGTGACTGCTTCGCCAAATAAGGTACCAAGCCACATGGCTAACATAGACAAGAATAATGGGCTAATATAAGTTATAAGAGTTAATAAACCTGAGCTAATGGGCCAATCAGTTTTAGAATTAATGTAGACCTCTGCGTGTTTATTTGGGACTAAACTGCCGCGGGTGGTGTGGCTAACATAGAGGGACCAGGCAGAACAGAAAACCTCAGACAAAATGGTGCCCACATAACGCCTGAGAGAGCTTGGGAAGTAATTCTAGACAAAAAAAGAATAGTATTGTTCTTTAAAAGGCGGGTGTGTTCCCTGGCAGGCTCGCAGAGCAGCCGCTAGTCCGACAAGGATGGCTGTGGGTCCCTGCAAGATCTCCAGAGTGGCAGGCTGGTCCCGCCATGTGGCGGGCGAGTCATGCAGGTGGGTACAGCGGATAAAAGGCTCATAGGACATAGTAAATAGACGTAAGGCTAAGAATAAGCTAAATATTTATTACTTAAAGAAGAGGGAGACATTTATTACTTAAAGAAGAGAGAAACATGGAGAGAAACATAGAGAGAGACAAAGACACGTGTGCACACACCAAGAGACGGGGGACAGAAGAGAGAGGGTTAAGATGGCGATGAGGGAGGTCAGAAGTGGCTGGGAGTGGGCGTGGTTAGGCCTTAAAGGGACCAGACCCAAAGGAATAACAAATAGAGTTAAGCACAACTTATTGATAGCAGCACCTTCTCAGGTGGGCTCTGCTTGCTAGATGCAAGCACTCTCATTTAAGAGAGGCTTCCTGACTCAGTGTTAGCTGCAAAACGTTGCAGCTCTTTTAAAAGGTCCTGTCATGAAACACTTAAATGGTGTTGATGAAAAGCTGATCGCATGCTTTTTGATGGTGGCAGGGACCTTGAAATTCCATAGAGTTGTGGCAATAAACATGGTTCTGGCCGGTATCTCTGCCATGAGACTGGAATCTCAGAAAACTAAAGAATGGGCTGGATCCAGTAGCCAAAGCCACAGCTTTAATCCTAGCCATATTGCTTAACAAATTAAAGACTTATGTGGTCAGAAAAAGAGAGAGATATACAGTAAAGATAGATTCAGATGAAGAAAACCTCTAAATGGTTTATAGTGTATTTAAAAATATATGTAGGCTTGGGAGAAAAAAAAAGGATAAAGTCCTTAAAATAAAGAAAGAGAGTAGGTAATATAACTAGAAGACCAGTGTCCCTGAGACACTATTCTCACTGGAGCAAGGCCATGGAAAGCCCTGATCAGTCCGACCCTATCACTGTCCAATCATTCCTCCTCGCAGAACCTGGCCCTGCGTTTTGAGTACGGCCAGAACTCAGGATGAACAGCACTCTGTGTATCACACTGTGCTTTGCACTGTGTCTTCTTGGAATAACTTGAAGGCTGCCCTTCTTCAGAAATGAGATCCATGGAAAAGGATACAATATTTGGCAATTCCCCATAGAACTAGACGCAGTTGAGCCAGGCTCTGGTCCTCTCCGATGCTGTATAAGATTCCCAGGTCAATTTACTAAGAAAAAAAATCCTGTCCCTTTATCTTTAAGGCTCAGATAGCATTTATCTGATATTTTTCTTGCTAGTTAATGATTCTTTTTTATTGATCCAGAAATGCACCTTTCAGTTTCGTTACTATAATCAAGCAATTATGCAACTGAACAGAAGCTTGGTAGAATTAAAAACTCTCAAACTCTGAAAGTTTTATTTTAAACAATAATCCGGTTTGGTGGCTCATCCATACTTATTGCCATTCTACTTATAATAGCTTGGAAATGAAATTGGCCTGGATGCCCATCAAGTGGTTGACAGATAATGAAGATGTGGTGCATTCACACAGTAGAGCTTTATCCAGCTGCAAAATAATAAAATAGAATCAAACCAAAAGATAAATGGATGAAACAAAAAAATTATACCGAGGGAGGTCAGGCTCAGAGAAGCACGTGCCGGCATTCTCCTCATATGTGAACCCTGGCTTTGGGTCTCTTAATTTTGTGTGCTCAACTTATGAGTTTCTCTAGGCATCAAAGAAGAGGCCACGGGCAGCAGAAGGCCTCATGGGATGGGGACATTAGTAGATCTTAGGTGATCAGAAAGTAGAGGGAGAGGGTATTGGGGATTGAAATGTTCAAGAAGGAGGGGGAGAGAATAGGGGAGAAAAGAGGGCAGGAGGGTAACATGGATGAAGGGGTTATGAAAAGGCACATGGAAACTGATAGTCTTGTCATCAAACTGAGAAAACAAGGGAAAGGAGGAACTCTGCAGGGTTGGCAAAGGCTCCTCCTTCATAGGGGATGGAGAGAGAATGTTTTTAAAATAAATGTATCCATTTTACACCCCCTCCCTCCTCTCCTCCCAGTCCCTACCTTTTAACCCCATTCTGTTCCCACCTCCCAATTCGCCCTTCTCCTTTTCTGTTTAGGAAAGGGCAGGCATCCCATGAGTATCAACAAAACACGACATATCAAGTTGCAGTAAGACTAAGCACCTCCCCATTTATTGAGGCTGAGCAAGACAACCCAATATGAGGACTAGAGTCCCAAAAGTTAGCATAAGAGTCGGAGACAGCCCCTGTGTCCACTATTAGGAGTCCAACAAGAGGACTGTAATATATATAATATATATTTACGCGCAGTGTTTAGGTCAGTCCCATCCCGGCTCCTTGGTTGTCAGTTTAGTCTCTGTGAGCCCCTGAGCCAAGGTTTAGCTAATTCCGTTAGTTTTCTTGTGATGTCCTTGACCCCTCTGCCTCCTACAATCCTTTCTTCCCTTCTTTTGCAGGATTCCCCAAACTTCATATAATGTTTGTCTGTTGGTCTGCAATTGCTTCCATCAGTTGCTAGATGAAGCCTCTCTGATGACCACTGGGCTAGGCACCAATCTGGTCACAGAAGATGCCCAGTTCAGGCTATGGTAGCTGCTATTGTTAAGGGTCTTAGCTGGGGTCATCCATGTGGTTTCCTGGGAGACTCCTTGAGCCCGGTTCTTACCTGACTCAGAAATGCCCTCCCTTTCCGGGAGTAGCTTGCTTTGAGTACTCTCTCCTTCCGCCCACAGCCTGATTGTTCATGTTCCCATTCCCACCCGGCTTCAGTCCACTCATGAAGTTTCTTCTATTTCTCTTTCCCAGGGATGTCTAGGACTCCCCCCACCCCATGAAACCTCTTTGTTACCTCGTCTCTCTGGATCTGTGAACTGTAGCTTAGTTATCCTTTACTTTACAGCTAATATCCACTTATGAGTGAGTACATACCACGTTTATCTTTCTTGGTCTGAGTTACCTCACTCAGGATTTTTTTCTAGTTCCATCCATTTTCCTTCAAATTTCCTGGTATCCTTATTTTCAGCAATGGAGTAATAATCCTCCATTGTGTAAACGTACCACATTTTCTTTCTTTTTTAATTTATTTATTTATTAAAAATTTTCCACTTCCTCCCCACCTCCCTTTTCCCTCCCCCTCCCAGCCTCCCCCTCCCTCTCCAGTCCTAAGAGCCATCAGGGTTCACTGCCCCGTGGGAAGTTCAAGGTCCTCCCCCTTCCATCCAGGTCTATGAAGGTGAGCATCCAAACAAACCAGGCTCCCACAAAGCCAGTCCATGCAGTAGAATCAAAACCCAGTGCCATTGTCCTTGGCTTCTCAGTCAGCCCTCCTTATCAGCCACATTCAGAGAGTCCGGTTTGATCACATGCTCCATCGCACCCAATCCAGCTGGCCTTGGTGAGCTCCCATTAGATCAGTCCCACCATCTCAGTGGGTGGGCGCCACATTTTCTTTATCCATTTGTTAGTTGAGGGGCATCTAGATTGTTTTCAGGTTCTGGCTATTACAGATAAAGCTGCTATGAACATAGTTGAGCAAGTGTCTTTGTGATATGATTGTGCATCCTTTGGGTTTATGCCCAAGAGTGGTATTGCTGGGTCTCGTGGTAGTTTGGCTCCCAGTTTTCTGAAAAACCACCACACCGACTTCCAAAGTGGCTGTATAAACTTGCACTGCCCCCAGCAATGGAGGAGTGGTTCCAGCAAGGATGGTTTCTTTTTTTTTTAATATTTATTTATTTATTATGTATACAATATTCTTTCTGCACGTATGCCTGAAGGCCAGAAGAGGGCACCAGATCTCATTACAGATGGTTGTGTGCCACCATGTGGTTGCTGGGAATTGAACCCAGGTCCTCTGGAAGAGCAGTCAGTGCTCTAAACCGCTGAGCCATCTCTCCAGCCCAAGGATGGTTTCTAAATGACGAAGAAGGACAGAAAGTTAGGAGATGATTCAGAAACTACTCCTCTGCTCCAAACTCAGATGCCTTCTGGGAGACCAACATGCTGCCTCCAGCCAGAGGCGGGATTTCTAAGGAGTGAAATTGCTGACAGCAGTGTTGGATGGAGACACAGGTCCATGAAGATGGACATCATCTACTTGTCATCTTTCCCCAGGCTGGACATCAACTTGGACCCCATGCGCTAACTCACCATCCCAGGCTTTGAACACAGACATTGGAAATGGAACTGCAAAAGTTTGCAAATAGTGCCCTCAGCCCTGAGCCCACCCCCATGCCCCAACAAAACGACACACAGACATAGACACACACAGACACTACATACACACACAACACATACCATACACACATACACACAGTAAAGTCACAACACACACCATAATTACAGACACACACATACACCACACACACTCCACATATACGCACAACACACACCATACACACACAACACGCACACATACACACACACAGTACACACATAACACACACCATACATACAGACACACACATATACCACACACACACACACACACACACACCACAGAACACTGATAGGAATGAGGCCAAGAACTCTTACATCAATATCTGTGCAGACAACAGTCTTAGGAAAACAACATTCTGGCCAAAACTATGAGTTATGATTACTTGGGATTTGGAAACAGAGCAAGGCCACGGTCCCCTTTTTCCACAGCATTTCTCTGTGCTTTCAGAAATGCTTTAAACGTTATCTCAGCACAAATATGAAACTATGTCATGGGGAAAACACTTGGTGATTACTAAGGATGACTTCTGGAGCACAGATTAAATTTCTTCTGCTGCATCCGGGTTAAAAATCGACATTTTTTTTTTCCTTTTCCTTCAGGAAAATCCTCCAGACCAGGTAGCTTTTCCCAACTCATATCGTGAGCAAACACGCCTGAGATTTTTATCCTTTCAATTCATTTTCTGAAGACAAAAGCCCAGCCTGTGTCTTAAGTTTTATATCATACTCTTCCAAATACAAATGGTAAATTCTACCAACAGACAAATGACGCCATATTTCCTGGAAGAAAACTTTAAACTGAGGTTTTCTCTGTCTTATAGGGACCTCAGGATCCCTGAGGTTCTTTTTCTCCTAATAAAGAATGTTTATCCCAGTTTCTTTCATTGCCAGAATGTTTTGTTGCCAACCACTAAATCGGGAGCCAGGGTATCTCCCTAGAGGTATGACCACATTAAATACTCAGTCAGTATTGAATTCATTTTGTTCCAAAGTTTTCTAACGAACTCATAAGATAATCTCCAAATCTAAGAGATGTTAGTCATAGGGCCTAAAGGAATTCACCTTCACTGAACCAACAGGGGGGAAAAAAATCCAGTAGCAATAAATAGGCTGCAGAACTCTGAACAAGAAGACTTCCCAGGGTTTAAAATCAAGTAAGGATTTGTGCATGATACTTTAAAAAGCTTTACTAACTTTTTCTAATGTATGCACAACATTTTAAGCTTAAGTCGTCTGATCTAAGCATTTTCCCTGGGGCAGTAAAGCTTGCTTAGTTTTAGGTTTTGATTGGGGGGAGGGTAAAATTCAGGACCCTGTCTTTGCATATGCAGGCAAGGGCTCTACCACTGAACTGCTCCCCAGCGCTCATGTCCCTATATTTAAAAGCAATGGAGCAATCCTTCACCTGAATCAGCGCTCAATACACCACTGACAAGTCTCTGTGCTATTAGGAATAGTGTCTGTCCAGAACACAGTCAAATGATAGCTTCCCTCTCTAAGAACTTTCCTCTCATGACATTTTAGGGAAATAAACTACAATTAGAGGCAGTGAGGAGATAATAGTCACTAAAAATTTGTGTGTGTCCCCCACCCCAACCACCCTGATAGCACACTATCTCGTAGCTTACTGGATCCAGAAAAAAAAATTATATATATTCTGGAAACAACTGTTATACTCAGACATCAGATAAATATGTGTTCTTCCCCAAAGTCCTGAACCGAGAGGGAAAAATCCTTGTAGCTTTGCAAGGAACACAACATTCCCAATTTGTAACAATGTTTTTTCGAAAACATTTCTAAAACTAGAAGGCGGCACTAATTAGGTTCTACATTCAGCCCAAAGGGCACTTAAATGTAATTAAATATAAAACTCAACACCGGAAGTTTGTATCTTTGTTGCGAACAGCTTCAAAAATAAGAGGCACTACAGTGAGTTGAAGGACAGCCTGGGCCACACGGTGACAAAGGCCTTATCCAAAGAAGGTTCTGCGGGCACTAAAGCACTAAAAGCAAGTCAAGGCAGGCCTAACTTCCTTCCCGTCACCAATCACTGCTCACTTTACAGTTAGCCGAGAATGCTCAGCGGAACTCAGAAGACCCGTGAATTCCTTGTGTTCTCTTGTTCACCGGTGTGCAACTGAAACTACAGGTGTAGATTCGCTTTCATTGAGGTATGGCCCACAGAACTTGCTCAATTTCCTTCCTGCGGTAGTAATGAGAACCCCACCTAACCCCTTCCTTTGAGGCCTGTGATTGCCTAGCTTCCCGCAGAACATAAAATCCTACTAAATAAAATGTGCTGTGGTGGACATACAGCTGGCTTTAGTTGGGTTAAGAAATCATAGCAACTGTGTGAGCATCACTATAAACTGCTCCTCTTGAGTGAACGGGAGGTTACAAGTCATAATAAACGTGGAGGGGTGGGGGAGCTTCTGTGGCAAGGGATAGTGCTTTCTTTACCCAGCACTGATGTTCGGTGTCCAGCTGCCCAAGGGCTGACTGTCGGACTCTAGTGTCCAAACCAAGAAGGAATCGCCCCCAGAGACCACCTCATATACCACAGCCGAAGCAAAAGCATGAGGATTTTATTAATTCTGTCATGACAGGGTCCCTCAGCATTCAGGAAGCCGAGAGACCCCGACTAGCTGGTACAGTCTACTTTTAAAGGAGAAGGCCCCATAGAAACAAGACGGTTGTTCCTTGACCATTATGATTGGCTTGTTCAAGAAGGGCTAATACCAATAATTGACTGGAGAACTATTGTCAGATCAGATGAGGTAAGAGGTCATTTTGACCCCGTTTCCCAGGGGACTGAGTCAAAACATACGTGTATGGGTAATTGTTCAGGAACTGAGTACGTGCATGTGTACCTGTTAGGTCCTTGGTTCCCAGGGGAGGAGGGGAAGCACTAAGGCACGGAGGCTGAGAGGGTTTGGAATTGTCAGAAATGGTTTCAGAATTGTCTAAAATCTTACACTGACCTGTGCCATCTGCTCCACCAATTCTTCACAAGGTTTTGCTGGAACAACCCCTCTTCACTCAGGACATTTTTTTTCTTGCTTTTAATTATATTTAAAAAGAGAACTTTACAAGAGAATTTCATACATCAGTACCTGTATACACATCGTTTGCGTCTGTTGTGTGACAGAAATTTTCCTGGGAAGACACAATACTCACACGTCTACTCACCCCAGACTATAAAGTACAGACACCGCCAAAGTCCGCCTTGATGAACCAATGAGTTTTATTGGGGTCATACAGGAATATGGGCCAGGGGTTACTTACAGGAGCGGAAATACTCAGAGACAGCTGCATCACCAAAGCCCACCCCGGCATAAGTGACAGCTCACAAAAGCTGGGAACCCGGAGCTCACTGCACAGCCTGCAGGCAGCTCAACAGGTTGGACAGGCACCTCAGCTGTCTAGACCTCTTCCAGGCAACTCTTATGGTTTCTTCTTCTTCTAGGCAGCTGCTCTGGTCTTGGAGTCTTCTTTGCAGCTTGACTTCCTTCCACCTCTCAGCTTCTACTGCTTACTCTGGCAAGGAGCAGACCAGTGGGACTGGCTGGTTTCAGGGACCACCTGAAGCTAGTTTGAGTCGTTTACTTTCCTGCTTGCGGAGCTTCCTGTAAGACAGAATATTTTTTAAAAAATCTTACACAACAGCGCCCACCTTCTCAAGATTGTTTGTTTTGAAATTCAAGAGTTTGATGAATCAGGACAACACACCCTCCAAGAGCCAAGAACCTCTTAGTTTTGCGAAGGAATAATGTATCCATATCCTCTGGAATGAGCAAAGTTCCAGAACACCCAAGGTTTTCTCACAGAAAAAAAAATAACGTCTGTTATCACAGACTAACCTTTGCCCTTTCTCACATCGCTGCAAGAGTTTTTGTCCAGTGAGTTCTTTCCCGAAGAATTACTTATCTGAGGAAATGGAGCTCCATTTGTGAGGCCAAACCCAAGAAGGTTTGCCCTGTTGTCAGCCAGATGCTATGAAAGAAAGGATCCATCAATCACAGAAAACATCAAATACATTGTGTAGGTTGGATACCACAAGACAAATAAGAAGGCTTTCCATGAAACATACGTAGCTCAGCCCCTGCTTTTTACGTTTGAATATGTACATGAATAAATATACAAGCATATCATATGAGATAACATTTTCTCAAGATTACAGAAGATTTAATGAACAAATAACGCCTGGAAAATACTAAAAATTCCATTTCTGGTGTTTGTAAATTTGTAAAGAAAATTTGGTTATCCCTAGCTGACTTTTCAACTTGAATCTGTCAGTCAGTCTGAACATTTGTTCAATTTTTCGAGAGCTTTCTGTATGGGGGGGGTGTCTTACTCAGTGTTCTATTGCTGTGAAGAGACACCATGACCATGGCAACTTTTATAAAGGAAGACATTTACCCAGGCTTACAGTTCAAAGGTATAGTCAATCACCATGGCAGGAAGCATGTCCGCATGCAGGCAGACGTGGTGCTGGAGAAGGAGCTGAGAGTGTTATACTGGATCAGCAGGAGAAGGAAGAGAGAATGTGCCACAGGGGCTTGACTTGAGTTTCTGTTTTGTTTTGTTTTTCGAGAGAAGGTTTCTCTGTAGGTTTGGAGCCTGTCCTGGAACTAGCTCTTGTAGTCCAGGCTGGCCTTGAACTCACAGAGATCTGCCTGCCTCGGCCTCCCCTAGTGCTGGGATTAAAGGCGTGCGCCGCCACCACCCAGCGACTTGAGTTTCTGAAACCTCAAGACCCACCCACCGTGACACACTTCCTCCAACAAGGTCACACTACCTATCACAAGGCCCCAAAATGCCACTTCTTATGAGTCTCTGGTGGCTGTCATTCAAACCCACCACAGGTAAGAACTGAAGAGTCCAGGAATAAGAATAGAGGAATGAAGAGTCCAGGGATAAGGATACAGAAACTCAGGTTCCAGAAAGAAAAATGTAGAAATACAGGACTATAAAGTTGTAAGCCTAGGAGAACGAGAGCAGGCTGTCAGCAGCTTTCTCGGCAGCTTAGGGATTAGCTATTAACAATGGATTCCTCTCAGCCCACCACCAAAGGTTAGTTTTTTAAATGGCTCTCTGCAGCTAAGGGTCAGTTTTTACACACACACACACTTACAACCGACAACTTCGCGTGGGCTAAGTTAACTTCATGACAGGGTTTTGTCCACGACTTTTGGGTCTGCATTGTTCCATATTCTTCCCGCTAGGAGAACTGGCAGCGTCCGGGAAGCGCAGAGTTTTGGTGTACACCATCAACGGTGTCAGGAAAAAACAGCGGGCTAAACACTCATTTAACCAAAAACTTTGTTAATGGAAAATGGTTTTGTTTAAAAAAAAAATTGTGTCAAAGTTTTACCTTGAGATTGTAAAAATTCCTTTGTCTATGCCTAATGCTGGCTATAAAAAGGGGAGTTTGGAAGCCACCCAATTTGCCACAATTCCAGAAGTCGGATCTCTGGCTGTGGTCACCGCTAGAGCTGTTAAGCTTTGTGTGCCCCATGGTGATTTTTTTCTTTTTCTTTCTCTGGAAGAAATCTTGCTTCTGGTTTAACAGGCTCTTGGTGGGCCTTCCCCATCGTTCTGTGAACCCGAACCCAACAGAATAAGGAAGCAAAAGAGCAACGGTGCTTTTCCAATCAGCTGATTTTCTCAGCTCCACGAAAGACTGACCTCAGAGCAGAAAGGTCATTCTGCTAGGTAGCAAATGGCTTTCTGGCTTGAACGGCAGCCTCCGTTCTTCTGTGTGTAAGGCTAAAAACACCCAGCGTTCAGACTTGCCCTTTGGCAGTCTCCGTAGCCACATGTTCCAGGTTCTTAAAGCAGACCCGCATGTGTGAGTATAGACGGATGTAGACTCATAATTGCATACATAACTACATACACAATTGCTTGGTGCTTTTTCTCTGAAGCTCCCTGGCTCAAAGCACATCCTCACCCTCAGAACAGCAATCTGCAACCTTGAAAATCTTGCCCTCCCAATAGCCAGATATGATTGTCCAGCCAGGTTAGAACCTAAGTTTTTGTTTGTTTGGTCGGTTGGTTTGATTTGGTTTTTGGTTTTTATTGAGATAGGGTCTCCTTGTATATACCTGACTAAACTGGAGCTCACTATGCAGACTAGCCTGGCCTCAAACTCATGGGAAACTCTTGCTTCTGCCTCCTGGATTCTGGGATTAAAGATGGGTCACCATGCCTGGCTCAGGGTCACATCCTGAGCTGAATTGTTCCTTTGTTAATGTGACCTTAACATCATCCTCTTCAAATGCCTGCTGGGCCTCACACAAGCCCCAGACCTGGAATTCATTTTCTTCTGAGTTCCCATTAGTCTGTCAGTGAAGAGCATCTCCGTGAGAGCTAGAAGGGAAATGAGAAGCTATTGCTTTCTGGAGACAGGAGCATGCTACTGGATGCTGGCTGACAGGAGAACCAAAGTGGCCTCTGCTTGGACCTCCGAGGACCACGTCCAAAGCTCTGCCGCAGGGTGCAGACCTTAGCGCTGCTCCCCAGACCTATGCTGCTGCCATCCTAGCAGCCTTACTGACCCATATGGAAACATTTGATACTGAGCGCAAAGAGACGTGTGTCTTGGTTTCTTTCCTTGTTGTTTTGATAAAACGCCATAACAAAAGCGGTGCTCTCCAGGGAGAACGCATTTTGGTTAATTGTGCAAAGTGATAGGTCATCACTTGGACTGGAAGTTATCGCCTCAGAAACTTGCGGTATCAAATCAAATTGTAACCCTAGTCGGAAAGACAGCAATAAAAGCTTGCTTCCGCTCACTTTCTCTTTGTTAGATAGGCCAAGATCCAAACCCAGGTGATCCCTTTTAGGATGGGACCTCAATTACTGTAATCAACACCACTTCTCCCCGCAAGCCCAAGGTCTAAATAATCCTGGCAGGCAGAGCTGGAGCCTTGTCAGGTTGAAGATAAACAGCATCACACAGGGTCTTCCTGCTGGTGCAGTCCTGAGCGACTCTCTGGCTGCGTCTCTGCAAAGGAAGGAAAGGGGACCTTGATTCTTTCCCACTTCCTGGCCTCAGTGGGGCTAACACACTCTTCAGATGTGGCCTATTAATTCTGAACTCCATGAATGAGCAGACACTTCTTCCTGCCAATTCCAAGTCCTCATCTCCCTGTCTTTAAGTCTTCAAGGCCCGCGGTTATTATCTAGAGGAACGAGGCAGTTCCCCTCCAAAGTTATCTCCCGTTACACTTACTTCCCCTCAACAGCTGACTCCGGCTTTTATCCTCCAGATTGAGACGTGAAAATTCCTACCTAGGACAAAGGAAAATCACGGTTCTTTGACCTTTACAAACAAAAGTGCTAGCAAGATTAGAATTTCCCATACACCTCTGCGTGTACTGTTTGTGTTTGCCTCCCAGGCACCCTACAAATAGTTTAAATCCTAAACTCACCCCGCTGTAATCTGATAAACCTTAAACTCCCAGAGAGATGAGGTCCTGCTCCCCACCCCCACCCCGGCCTCTGGATGGCAGTTCAGACTCAGCGCTGCGGTTAGGCCTCAATAGCCTTTTTTGCTTCCCAGGCTCAACCCTAGTTTGCTAGGTCTTAAGGCCTTTCATAGCCATTATTTCTGTTTATAATAGCTCAGGAAGTCTGCCCTGACCCTTTGCCCCACTAATTCCTACATACTCTTAAGAGTCTTAACTGTTCTCTATCATGCACAATTAGCTCTTCCCGACATAACCATCTGCTACTTCTCCTTTGCAATGCATTTGATAATTGAATTAACATTAGCTCAGAACTGCCTCTGTGCATATTTGGAATTGAACCTTAAGATTCTTTTCACACAGTGAGCTACTATCTAACTTGATCTGTAACCAGACTAGAACCCACTATTACAACAAGTAGCCAAGGCTCAGCCAACTACGGGCACTTACTCCTCAAAGATGACAGACAGGCGCTGCATCCAATCAGACTGCCTCTGCAGCTCACTTCCTTTCCTCTGGTTATCATAAAAACGTGTTCACACGGTTGGAAAGAGCCACTATGAACCATAGTTGGAACAAACAGCTGGGAACTCCAGAAAGCAAACAAAAGCCCACTAAGATGTAGAGAACTAAATTTGTTATCATTTCGTCTTTCAATTCTATTACAGATATAATTCACTAGTTAAAAACATGTCTTTCATTCCTTGCAAATGGTAGCTTCCTGTTGTTACATTTTCCCAGCTCTATCCGTAGTGCCTGGCACGGTGTTCACCATACAGACCTTCAGTATGCCCTGAGCAGAAGAAAGGAATAGGGGGCAAATGGCAAGTAATGGGATGGTTAAAAATCACTGTTTCAGTGATATTCCAGTTAAAACTATAGGTAAAGTAATCTACTGCTGATTGGAGGACAGGAAAGGACAGGAAAGGGAGGAGGGGAGGAAAGGAGGAGGGGGAAGGATGAAAATGGAAGAAGAAAATGGGAAAAGAAGAAAGGGGAAGGAGGAGGAAGTCACTTCCAAAGACGGCAAGAGAACTATTCTGTCTGTCAGAAAATTAGTACAATGTAAATTGCTGAAAGAAACCGGTTTAATAAATAGGGGTAATGAGAGAAGAAATTTGGGGTGTTGGAGATGGTGTGGACACGAAAACTAGAGAAGTGTACCCTATTACAGCTCCGTTGTGAGGAGATATGCAAGCTTCTAAGCATGCTTGGGTGCAGAACACCTGCTTAGCATGCGCAGAGCCCAGGGATCCAGCCAATCCTGGAGTCTATTGCAGAAGACAAAACAATGCATCTGATCTGACACAGTAAGAAAATGGGCAGGGGGTCAGCTGGACTGCAGTGTGCATTTATGCCTACCAGCGCCCGTGATGCCCTAGGTTTGACCTCTGGTACTCCAAGTCTTCTTTCTGTTTAATGTCACCGAGGGATAGTGCCATACACCTGCAGTACGCACACTTGGGAGGTAGAAGCAGGAGGATCAGGAACGGTCATCCTGGGCTATTCTTTCTCAAGGAAAAAAAATATGTTTGCCTTAATCACCGTTTACTGCAAAAGAAGAAGAAGAAGAAGAAGAAGAAGAAGAAGAAGAAGAAGAAGAAGAAGAAGAAGAAGAAGAAGAAGAAGAAGAAGAAGAAGAAGAAGCAGCTTCTCTGATGAGGGTTGAGAGATAAACAAATCTATAAGCATAAAAGACAGGGACTTAGGGGGTAGTGTATTATTATTTAGCAGAATAATAGTACTAGGTTCTCCTATAGTGCCTATGACCTAGCCAGCCACACTTTAGGAGTGGCTTATATCTAGATTATGTAGAATCCCTGATTTATAAAGACTGGAATCTAAATCAATTTTTAAGTGAGTATAATGAGCAATTTTCTGGCCCCAGCTCCTTGAATGCTCATGTTAGAATGGAATCTCAGCATTTGTCCTCTTTCCATAGTCACACCCACGCCACAATCACCCAATAAGTGCCATCTTCCAACTGTTTACCTTGATCACAGAATTCTCGGTGAAGCACCAGGTATTGACACAGAGACGCCTACTCGGCATCTTCAGATGTAGGGCTTGGATGAGCTTTACACTCGGTGGCTCTAGAACCCAATTCCTAGTCTCCTCATCTCGCTCTCTTAGAAGAGCAGTCTCCTTTTGTTTTCAGTAGCCAACAGCATCATTACGGTTACGAAAAGCTACAAATTGAATACAGTTGAGTGTCTGTGTGTGGTAGTTCATCATACTGCCCGGAGAATACTTAGGAGACTGCTAAACCAGGCCTTCTCCAGGGTATCTCTGATGATGTTTCCAGAGAGTTCACAAGGCTGTGAGGAGACTGTGGGAAACTGGGCCTGAGGTGAAGAAGCCGATTGCGGGGATACCACATCTAGCTAGCCCTGGCCACTTGCTGTCTGCCATGACTCGGGCTGCTGTACGGCATCGTCCCATCTTAAAGGACAGAAACAATGACAGGAGAAAATCTTCCCTCTTTTAAGTTGTTTAGTCAGATATTTTGTCACAGCTAATTGAAAAGTCTCTGACGCTGTGGACACAGAACCTGAGCTTTGTGTTTGTGATGTGCGGGTGTACGCTGTGGACACAGAACCTTAGGGTTGTGCTTGTGATGTGCAGGTGTACGCTGTGGACACAGAACCTGAGTGTTATGTTTGTCCAGGTATAAAATATATATTTTATATGTGACTCACACACGTACACATGTGTAATGCCGTTCCACTAGCAATGAAAGAGTATGGTAAAAAATTATTAGAAGATACCCATGAAGATCTGAATTGGAATCAGGAAAAAAAAATGTGTCTCTCCCTTCCTTGTGTGAGTCCCTGAGATCCAACTGAGGTCCTTGGGCTTGGTGGCAGCTGTCTCTATTCAACGAACCATCTCAACTGTTCCTATTAGCCCCATTTTATACAGTAGAAAAACTGAGGCTCAGAACCTTTGTGCTGAAGCCTCCTGTGTCTGCATAAAGCCCCTTTAGCCCTTTGGGTGTCTTCTCATATTTCCTTTACTGAGTTTCTTCTCACTGTATCAACCATGTGAGACCATTATGTGTTTCCATAATAATTTTGCATAACCAAAAATGATATTAAGGCTTGAAATTCATCAGCTATTGCCAATATTTTAATATTTTTTTTTAGGTCGGTGAGGACGCAGCTGTATTTCTACTTGCCAGGTCTGAGGCAATGCATCCAGGAATTTTGATGAGATCTTTGAGACTTACAGGGTTCCTTTATTATTTCACTTAATTCTACTTGCGAGGCTGCTTTTCTGCTCATCTGTACAAAAATATCCTATGATATATAAGCCTGGAAATACACATTATCACAGCCTCCAGACACATAGGATGAAGGCCAGAGACCCCTGAGTGAAATAATGCCTGGCCGTGGGAACATGACAAAAGCAGATGTGAGAGGCTTCACAGAGATTCCCCAACGTAAAAACTGATCAGATGCACTGGATTCTAGCAGACAAAGACAGCCCTTTAGGGTGCCAGAAGCTGAAACTTTGTATAAGGCAAAAACCTTAGAATGTTGCACAAGTGCCTCAAGAGAGTCATGTTCAGTTCTCTGAAAGTCTAGTGCCCTGTAGACTGAGAAAGACACACGCTCACACACACACACACACACACACACACACACATATCTGCCTCCTTCTCTGGATTGTGCCTTTGACACAGTCATACAATCCAAATTAACTGTGCAGGAACTAAATTGAATCAAGTTTTCCTGGAACCTAACCCGGCCGAATTAGCCTTCCCATCTGTAAAGCCTAAGCCTTCCAACAGGATGATTTGTTTTAAGATAAAAATTCTCACCCCTAGCTGGTGCCGTGGTGGTGCACGCCTTTAATCCCAGCACTCAAGAGGCAGAGCAGTCAGATCTCTGAGTGGGAGGCCAGCCTGGGCTTGAGTTCTGCATAGTGAGTTCTGGGACAGCCCAGGGCTACACAGGAAGACCTATGGAGTCTCAGAAAGAAAGAAGGAAAAAAAGAAGGAGAGAAAGAGAGAATAAGAAAAAGAGGGTATTGCTGGATCCTGAGGTAGGTTGACTCCTAGTTTCCTGAGAAACTGCCACACTGATTTCCAAAGTGGTCGCACAAGTTTGCATTCCCACCAACAATGGATGAGTGTTCCCCTTGCTCCACATCCTCTCCAGCATAGGCTCTCATAGGTGTTTTTGATTTTAGCCATTCTGACGGGTCTAAGATGGTATCTCAAAGTTGTTTTGATTTGTATTTCCCTGATTGCTAAGGAAGTTGAACATGACCTTAAGTATCTTTTGACCATTTGAACCTCTTGTGTTAAGAATTCTCTGTTCAGTTCAGTACCCCATTTTTTAATTGGGTTATTCAGAATTTCAATGTCTAGTTTCTTGAGTTCTTTATATATTTTGTCTGATGCAGGGTTGGTTGAAATCTTCTCCTATTCAGTAGGATGCCTTTTTGTCTTACTGACAGTGTCATTTGCTTTACAGAAGCTTCTCAGTTTCAGGAGCTCCCATTTATTCATTGTTGCTCTTATTGTCTGTGCTACTGGGGTTATACGTAAGAAGTGGTCTCCTGTGCCCATGTGATGCAGACTACTTCAGTGTGGTCAGATTTACATTGAGGTCTTTAATCCATTTGGACTTGGGAATATACCCAAGAGATGCTCAATCATACTACAAAAGCATTTATTCAACTATGTTCATAGCAGCACTATTTGTAATAGCCAGAACCTGGAAACAACCTAAGTACCCTTCAATGGAATAATGAATAAAGAAGGTGTGGCACATATACACATTAGAGTTCTACATAGTGGTAAAAAAACAATGACATCTTGAATTCTGCATACAAATGGATGGAAATAGAAAACACTTTACTGAGTGAGATAGCCCAGACCCAAAAAGATGAATATGGTATGTTCATTAGTGGATTCTAGCCATAAACAAAGGACATTGAACCTATAGTTCGTGATCCTAGAGAAGCTAAATAATAAGAACCTTCATCCAGCGATGGATGGAGATAGAGACAGAGACCCACATTGGAACACTGGGCTGAGCTCCCAAGGTTCAGATGAAGAGCAGAAGCAGGGAGAAGATGAGCAAGGAAGTCAGGACCGCGAGGGGTGCGTCCACCCACTGAGACGGTGTGATTGATCTAATGGGAGCTCACCAAGGCCAGCTGGACTGGGACTGAACGAGCATGTGATCAAACCAGACTCTCTGAATGTGGCTGGCAATGGGGGCTGACTGAGAAGCCAATGATAATGGCACTGGGTTTTGATTCTACTGCATGTACTGGCTTTTTTGGGAGCCTAGTCTGTTTGGATGCACACCTTCCTTGACCTGGATGGAGGGGGGAGGGCCTTGGACTTCCCACAGGGCAGGGTACCCTGACTTCTCTTAGGACTGGAGAGGGAGGAGGAGGGGGAAGGAAATGGGTGGAGGGGAGGAGGTGGAAATATTTAATAAATAAATTTTAAAAAAAAGAATTGCTTTGTTGCCAGACGGTGATGGCACAAGCCTTTAATCCAAGAACTCAGGAGGCAGAGGCAGGCGGATCTCTGTGAGTTTTAGGCCAGTTTGGTCTACAGAGTGAGTTCCAGGACACAGGGCAGGCTCCAAATCTACAGAGAAACCCTATCTCGGAAGACCAAAAACCAAAACAAAAACACTGCTTAGTGTCCAAATATGTGGTCAATTTTTGAGAAAGTTTCAGGTTATACTTTGAAGAAGGCATATTTTTGTTTTTGGGTAAAAGGTTTTGTAAATATCTGTTAAGTCCCTTTGGTTTACAATATCAGTTATCTCCAGAATTTCTTTGTTTAGGTATTGTCTGAATGACCTGTCTATTGGCAAGAGTGTGGTATTGAAGTTTCCCACAATCAGTGTGTGAGGGTTAACACGCTATTTAAACTGCAGCCATGTTTCCCTTCTGAACTTGGATGCCTATATGCTTGATGTAAAAATGTTAAGAACTGCAATGTCCTCTTGAAGAATTTTTCTTTTAATAAGTACACAGTGCTCATCTCTCTCTCTTCAGATTAGTTTTGGTTTGACGTCTATTTTGTCAGATATTAAAATGGCTACACCCCAGCTGCTTCTTACATTCATTTGCTTGGAATACCTTTTTCCTCCTTGTTATCCTAAGGGGATGTCTATTTTTGGGGTTAAAGTCTGTTTCTTAGAAGCAGCAGAAGGATTTAACCTGTTTTTGCATCCATTCTGTTAGTCTGTTTTCTTTTTTTATTATTGATTTTTATTGAGCTCTACATTTTTCTCTGCTCCTCTACCTGCCTCTCCCCTCCCCTTCAACCCTCTCCTAAGGTCCCCATGTTCCCAATTTACTCAGGAGATCTTGTCTTTTCTACTACCCATGTAGATTAGATTTATGTATGTCTCTCTTAGGGTCCTCATTGTTGTCTAGGTTCTCTGGGATTATGATTTGTGGGCTGGTTTTCTTTGCTTTATGTTTAAAAACCACTTATGAGTGAGTACATATGATAATTGTCTTTCTGGGTCTGGGTTACCTCACTCAAAATGATGTTTTCCAGCTCCATTCATTTTATTGGGACCTTGAAACTGTTGGTGTTTAGCGATATCAATATGCAATGTTTGTTTATTCCTGCTATTTTTTTGGTGTTGGTGTTGTGTGTGTGTGTGTGTGTGTGTGTGTGTGTGTGTGTGTGTGTGTTTCTCCTCCTGATGTGCTCACCTGGATTTATCTATACCTTGTGTGATTTCCTGAGTGTGATTAACCTCTTGAGGTTGGAGTTTTCCTTCTAGTTCCTTCCGTGGGGCTGGATTTGTAGATATATATTATTTAGATTTGGTTTTATCATGGACTATCTTATTTTTCTTCATTTCTTTGCTCAGTATGATAGTCTAGGCTGGCATGTGTGGTCTCTTAGAGACTGCAGCACATCTATCCACAAGCTCTCTGATTTTAGAGTCTCCACTCAGAAGTCAGGTGTAATTCTAGTATGTCTACCTTTATATGTCACTTGGTCAAGATTGCAGTTTTTAATATTCTTCTTTGTTCTGTAAATGTAGTGTTTTGATTATCGTGTGCCAAGGGGACTTTCTTTTTAGTGCAGGCTACTTAAGGTTCTGTATGCTTCTTATACCTTGTTAAGCATCTCCTTCTTTAGGTTAGAGTAATTTTCTTCTATGAGTTTTTGAAAGTATTTTCTGTGCCTTTGACTTAGATTTCTTCCCCTTCCTCTATTCCTATTATTCATAGATTCATAGATTTGGGCTTTTCACAGTTTCCCAGATTTCCTGGATGTTATGTGTCAGGAGGTTTTTGTCTGTTTTGTGTTGTTTTGTTTTGTTTAAGATTCAGCATTTTCTTTGACCAAGGAATCCATTTCTTACATTGTGTCTTAAATGCTTGAGATTCTCTCTTTCATCTCTGATAGAGAGGCTTGCTTATTAGGTTCCTATTCGAGTTCCTAGATTTTCCATTTCCAGATTTCCCTCAGTTTGGGTTTTCTTTATTGATTCCATTTCCACTTTCAGACCTTGAACTGTTTTATTCATTTATTTCCACTGTTTTTGTTTTCATAAATTTCTGTAAGGGATTTATTAATTTCCTCTTTAAGGACCTCTATCATATTTTAAGATCTTTGTCTTGTGCTTCAACTAAAAGGTAAGTAAGAGCCAGGCAGTGGTGGCACACACCTTTAATCCCAGCCCTCGGGAGGCAGAGGCAGGTGGATTTCTGTGGCTAGTTCCAAAGCAACACAGAGAAACCCTGTCTCGGAAAAAAAAAAAACAAAAAACAAAAAACAAAAAACAAAAAAAACAAAAGAAAGAAAGAAAGGAAGGAAGGAAGGAAGAAAGAAAGGTAGGTATGTAAAATCTGTTTCTAGATATTGGAAACTGACACTTAGGAATAGGGATGGGCTAGAAGTCGGGGCTGAGGGCTTCACAGGAAGGAGGAGAGCAGGTGTTCCACCAGGGTCTGCTTGTTTCCTCTAAATTGGGGGAAGAGAGTGCAGAGGCCACAGCACATTTGCTATAAAGCTGTGTATGAGACTAGGGGACTTGAGGAAGGAGAGGAGGGAGCGGTGAAGACTTCCTGATTCCCTTGCCTGTGTCTTACTGTGCTCTCAAAGTGCCTGAGACCTCTCTTCACCTTGGTTACCTCCAAACACTGTTAGCACACAAACCTTGGGATTACGTCTCTGACCTACAAGACGTGGAAGACACACTCGGAAGCACGGTCCTCCTTTATGACAAGGGTCAGTGATATGAACTACGCCTAGGGGCTCCTACCCTTAGGAGGAACAGGAGTGAGTATGTTTCAGCTTCTAGGCCCAGTGTTTGCGCTCTCGATAGCTCTTCCACACACCTTATCTAAAAGTTCCAGAAAATGTTACAAAGATCTGTGAATTGTGTACAAATAGGGTAACACCATCATGTTTGGCAGCAAGAATTTTGTCTGCACAGAATGTTTGGTAGCCCTGTGGCTCTAGGGTACATGTGCCAACCTAGCATATAGTGTAGGAAGAGATTATGACCAGGCCTCGGCAGACATAGGAGTCAGATCTCGCTGATACAATCTCCAATTTTCTTGAAAAGCAACAGAGGATGGATAGTTTAATAAGTTACTATAACCTAGAAAATGAGTTATGGGAATAGTCACGCTGCTGTTTCTAGGATCTAGGCAAACGCCTCCAGATGCGCAGAGGAGCGGCCAGACATTAGCCACCTGAACTGTCCTAAATTAATGTCATGCAAGCAATTTTTCAATCAAAGTCAAGAAAATCAGGTTGTACACGGCTCCCATCTTCCTGAGCAAACCAAGCGGACAAAGCCAGGACAATGTTCCCAGAAGCAAACGAGAAGTTTGCCAGTGAAACTCACAGCTGAAGCACAGGACAGGAGAATGAGGCAGGCATGAAGACCAAATGGCCCTGCAGCATTGGAAGGATGTTCAACATAAAGAATTTAAGGGCTATTACAGAAGCATGTGGTGAAAGCATCATATCCAAGTTGGGGCACCCACACAAAACAAAGGTGCTAAAGGGGCTAGGTAATGCAGACTGCTTCTGCAGGTGACCCTAAAGGACAAAAAGGACCATATGACGTCATTCACAAACCACTGCACATCTGTGGGACATTCTCTGGCAAGCACAGTTATGGTTGAATAGATTCAAAGCGCGGGCTCTCAGGCACCCTGGTTGAGTCACCAGATGGTTAGAATTCCAGGCAAGAAAACATGGACACCTACACCAGAGACTAAGATACAAATACAAGACAGTCCCAGATGATCAGGGCAGTAAAACCTCCCTGAGAGAAACAAGAGTTCCCAAACCCTAAGACTAGCAGAGAAGAAACCCTTTGCTAAGGATACCTCTCAGTGTCAGAGTTGGCCCAGCAGCACATGGCTTTTGGTTTGGTATCTAGCACTTTTTTTTATGATTTGTTTTAATTTATTCTTTTAAAACAATCTTTTCTCATTTTATGCACCTAACCTAGTTCCCACCCTCTCCCCTCCTCCCGCTCTCCCCACCTTCTCCTCGAGCTCCCCTCCCCCATCCTTTCCTCAGAAAGGGTTAGGTTTCCCATGAGGAGTCAACAAAGTGACACATCACTTTGAGGCAGCACCTAGGCCCTCCCCCTATCTGTGGGCTGAGCAAAGCCTAGCACATCTGAAAACAACAAAAGAAACCCAGGCCCTAATACGCACAAGCAGGTCGGGTGATAACAATGTTTCTATATAAACTCAACAACTGTAGCAAAAGTACCACTCTGGGCAGGGATGTTGCTTGCTGGGGAGGCTGTGTGTATTTCAGAATGGGGGTGGAGGTGGGAGTGGGAGGGTGGAGGTAGGGTGGAGGTGGAGGTAGGGTGGGGGTGGAGGGTATATGTGAACTTTGTTCTCTGTTCAATATTGATATGAACTGAATCCCTTTTCTGGAAAAAAAAAAAAAAGTTTTTTAAACAGAAGGACTAACTCATTGATTACTTGGTCCAAGGCTGACTGATCCAGAGGTCCCTCCAGATACAGCAAAGCCAAACCCCACAGCGCGACTCTGCCTTGTGCCCCCAGGGGCTCTACCTGCCTCAAGTATTCAAACCCACGGGCTCTTGGCTGGCTGCACTAAGTTGTCTGCTTTAAGAAACACAGAAAGTTTGTATCTTTTTTGTTTTGTTTTTCCAGACTGGATCTTGCCCTGCAGACTTGGCTAGCCTCCAAGTCAGAGATTGCCTGACTCTACCTCCCCAGTGCTGTCATTAAAGGTGTGGTCCACCACCGTGCAGCTTACATCTTTTAAGGAGAAATATTTATAAAGTAGAGATGGCACATTAATTATTGACTGTGTTTTTCAACTGTCCACATCTGTACCACTCTGGAGGCTGAAACAGGAATTTGGGACCAGCTTGGGCCACATAGCAAGACCCTGAAGACCTAGACTCATTTTGTTTTATTACAAAGTTAACAGTTATTTACTTTATAAAAATTAATTAATAATTTGTATCTTTTTAAACTCCTCCTTGGCAGAAAGATGTCTTAAAGTCTCAACTAAACAATGAATGAATCTTTGACAGCCATAGGCAGTTGCAAGATACCTGCTGGCGTACACTCAAATCCTTGAATATTCAAGTTCTTTGTAGGAAATGCCATAGTACTTTCACAGAACCTATACAAAACCTCCTGTACGCTTTCAGGTGTGTCCACTCTATGGAGCACAAGTCACACACACCCCAGGAGAGCTATGAAGGTGGCCCAACCCCAAACCATAAACTTATTTAAAGCATTTGTGAGCCTTAGGTTTTTGAATTGGGGGGGGGGGGGTGAGGATTGTTTACTTTGATTTTTTTAAATTTTGTAACTGGATTACATGGTTCTCAAGTGTGAAGTCTACGAAGAACAATGTTTGCTGTCTTATCAATAGTTGAGCATGACTCAACGAGGGTGCCGCCATGTATGTAAATGACAGTGACACCATGTATGTAAATGAGGGTGCCACCAAGTAGGTACCCTCTTTTTTTGAATGGCTGATTGTGGGGTATAGTTCATTGGTCCAAATGAGATGACAAAATAGGACTTTCCAGGGGCTCTTTACCATGCCTGGCTTGAAGTCTGGCATAGCTAAATTTGTGGTTTCTCCAGACCCTAAAGTAACCTGTGTATATTACCCCGTCAAAACTGGCTACACTTTGATTTTAGGCCCAATTAGCCACTTGAGAACCTTTTTGGAGATGTGGCTTTTCTTAAATTTCACAAGATGGGTCCATAGACTAATTAGGACAGTTCCAATGAGCCAATCAGCTATATTCAACCTCATTCATTTTTGAAATATGGATCCTAAAGCTTTTTCTTTGTATATATTATATCAATCACCATTTTATAATTTAAACACATTTGCCAGAACAGGATGAAATAGGTGTGATATTCATGTTTCCAACTACGTCTATGAATAAAATATTCTGATCTTTCTGATCAGAATAAAATATTCTGATCTTTGAATAAAATAACATGATTGACAGAAATGCACTGCAACGATCTTCTAGATAATTTTATTGTTCTCAATGAGAAACGTGACAGTCTGCCAGGAAAAGCAGAGCGGAACGTATAGTTCCATTCTGCTGTGGAAGGAGGTGGAAGAAACTGTTAAAATTTTAATTTCTTCACTTAAACCGAGAAAGAAATATTTTAAGGCTCCAATTATACCGTACATTCTCAATATGGTAAAACTGGTGTCTAAAAATGTTTTCCTTTTTCAAATAAACAGATGCAAATCTCAAAATAGGTGAACAGATGCCAAGGAATGGAGAGAAAGCACCCGTTCATGAGAAATAAAAAACCCACAGCATTACAAGGAGGCCCTCTACTGTCAGCTTCTGGTAATACATCCAATAGGATCCCATCAGTGTTGCAAGGCCAATTTTCAACAAACTTTGGGGTCAGGGAAATGGCTTAAATCATTTTATAAAGTTTAATCATTTCCAAAAAGTTTTAACAGTGAACTGATAGATTCTGGGTAATGTTATTCTAAACACAGTGTTTGAGCCCCATAAACTTCAGTAAATCCCTTAGTGACAACATTATTTATTTAAGGTCAGATTTTCATTATTTATGTGATATACTGTTTAAATATTTCCAAGAGAAGATTATAGTCCTGCCAAATGGTTTCTCCAATGACGACAGTCAACCCAAATATATGGCCAAATTCTTTTCACTCTGAAGGAAAGTCTTACTGTTCGAAAACCATTCCTAACAAAGTATCCCCAAATCATAAGGTAGCAAGAAATCCAGAACCTTAACTAAAAATTCAAGACAGAAAGGCAATACCAGTGAGCCATTGTTTTTAAAGGCCCAGGAGCAGACACAGATACCAGAAAAAAAGTCAAGCACAATTTTCAGGGTTCCCTGTACGTGCTGGAGTGGTGGAGGGGGGGGTGGAGGGGGAGACTATTTCTCTGTAAGAGTTTTTGACTCATTGCCTCCAGAAAACTTAGGGGAAAAGGGATCAGACTCGGTGCTTAAGCAAATCAGCTCATTTCTTTCCCCAAATTAAACACACTGTGCTTGGCTTTCACATTTTTCTGTTAATGTTATTTTTCTTGAATGGGGCCACAATTTTTTTTTTTTTATAAGCTCAGGATTTGCAAAATCTGCATCCTTCCCATGCACCATCATAGACTTAGTCAGAAAATGCTATTTAACTTTTACGGGGGTCACCTTGTGCTAAGAGGAAGTAAAAACCCATGATGGCGATTTAGAAATAAAGACTGGTAACTAGCGAGATTGAGCCGCCTGTTTGCTAACAGGCCTGCCAACCGCAGTTAGAGCCTGCAGGCTGGAAAGGGAGAGAGAGAGATTGGAAAAGAGGGAACAAAGACAGAGCAGGAAGAGGGCCTGGTGGTGCATGCTCATCACCCCAGCACCCGGGAGGTGGAAACAGGATTGTCACGAGTTTGAGGACAGTCTGGACTACATGATGACTCCTATAGGCCAGTCTGGGATTCATAATGAGATGCTGCCTCAAATAAGGCTTAAAGAAGAAATTCATAAAGTAAACTATTTTATGAGGGCTGTGTGTGTGTGTGTGTGTGTGTGTGTGTGTGTGTGTAGATCAAGCTGCTGAGTAAGAACACTGACCCTGCACTACACCCCTAATCCCCACGCAGTATTGAAGGACGTGAGAACCAGTGCAGGTCCAACAATGGGGCCACCCACATTTCAGAGCCTCTTCGAGAGAGATTTCCACAGGGATGCTCAGCCTCCTGTGGGCCTTAATTCTGAATCCACTGCTCTACACTGAGGACACCTCTTCACATAAACTGTGCTTGCAGCCAGGAAATGTTCACTGACAACTTGCTGAATTATCGACTGAATAAATGAGTACAAACACTTGTCTTGAAAACCTTAATTAATAGAACAATGTCATTTATTTCAATTAAAAACAACACTGACTGCCTATCTGCTGGCAGAAAGGTATTAAGCCGAAAGATTCGGAGGGCGATGAAGTGCAAGAAAAAGCTTTACTTGAGTTTAAACCAACAGCTGGTATTTGATTGATGAGATTAGGAAAAGGGCCCTCTGGGACAGAAACGCTTGGCGATGAAGCCCTGATGCATGGCTGGGGTTAGAACATGAGGCATGGGGCAGACCCAGTAATAAAGTGAGGAGGAACACTCTGGGACAGCTAGTGGCCCTGACTTGTGATACAGAGAGCTCACTGGAAGCAGTTCAGGTCCTTGTCAGCACTTCCCTCACTGATCCCCATCTGGAGACACTCCCAGAAGTCATAAGTGAACGGTCATACACCCGCCATTAGAAATCACATTTGCCTCTGTGCAGACAACACCCTTAACTGCCATAGAGAAACACACGGGTCTGCACAAACTTTTAACGAAGTACAATTAAGCTGCTTTAGTTTCAGAGTTGAGAAGCAAATTTACTTTTTGATTCAAGCTTTCCCCCAAGGACACATGATCTGTGACTTGGTGGAACATTGACTTCTTTGACACAAAGGTCACTTGAGTTTCAAGGCCATTTGTTAAAGCTGTATGCTAAGGCCACAAGGAAAGGGTTATACGGTCAGGTCATGAGAAGATGGTTCCTGAAGCAGATGCCAACGGAGACAGATGGGTAAATGTACTCTTGCTGGGAGTCAGATGGCCAGATCCACTTACCAATCACATGACCTGGGTGGCTGCTCTAACTTCCACAAGCTCTGGTTTCCTCCTTTGTGAAATGAGAAGACAGTCCATGATGGTACTGCATTGCCACCTGCCCGTGCAAAGAACTGTCCCCCACGTCTTTGGGCCTGACGATGGATGTGTTCTGTTAACTGAAATATGACATTTACCATATGTCCTGTTGGAAAGGTCAGCAAGCCCCTTGGAGGCTGCTCTGTAAGCCTGGCCTACAGGACCAACAGGACACAAGAAACAGAGCTATAAGGTGGCCTATAACTATATAAAATGTAAGTAGGTATTGCTATTGTGAGGCTTGGGCGCTTGGGCACCTGTTCCCACTTCAGTACCAAGCACTGCACCATGCAGGCAAGTGGTATCATGATAGGCATACAGTGGCACACTGGGTACATGGTGCCACATTGTGCAGGTGGTACCACCCTGAGCACAGGGTACTTTTGCTACATGTTAAATAAAACATTTCCCCTTAGATGTGTTGATACGTATCTATAATCCCGGGCTCCAGGAGCCTAGGTCAAGCTCAAGGCTAGCCTGAGTTATGTAATGAAGCCATGTTCAATCTCCAGCACTGCCAATACTACCACTAATAATAACTTCCAGTTACTTTATGTAGTTTTGTAGCTACACTTTTACCAAACTAGCTCCTTCTCAGTTGGCTGTGGTGACACGTGCCTGTAGTCCCAGATGCTGGGAAGACTAAAGCAAGGGACCACAAGTTCAAGGCACTGGGGGGCAATAGCCATGAAGCTGCTAACGTATTTTTTAAGTGTGCATGTTGTATATTGAGAAAAAGTCTTCTTAATATATACCTATTGCTTCTCATGGCACACATGCAGACATGTAGAAATCAAATCACATTTTTTTCAAATGTGTTACATCATCTTTTGTGTTTCTCCGGCCTCCAATTCTAAGTCCCTAGGAACTACCAAGAAGAAAAAGGGTTCCCCACCCAACAAGGAGTCATGTCGAGCGATTCCAAGGAACAGTAGAAACCCCGACTGCGTCCAAGTTTTAACTGCCACGTTTTAAATCTAAGCTCCTGTTCTCTACGTGTGACATCACTTAGAAACTTGCTTCAGGCACAGAGAATCACAGGTCTTAAAACATCTTGTCCCCAACATGTAAAATATTAATGGAAAAATCCAGGCATGTCATAAACAGCATAGAAATCACGTGAAGAAAAAGAGGGATTTGCAGAGTAGTATCTGCATCCTTCCAACCCTAAAGAGAAAAAGAAGGAATGGAACCTAACGGAGAACGGAGCAGCCAGTTCAGTGCTCTTCCCTCTCCAAGATGACAACAGACATTCAGACATCCAGTTCTCACAGCCTAGCAGGACCAGCAACATGTCCACACATCTGGATTTGCCCTCGCACATGTGCGCACACACACACATATATGCTTAAAATTTTTTTTAAGAACTCTCCACTGCATTTTAAAGATGGAATCTCGGGGGCTGGAGAGATGTGACTCAGAGGTTAAGAGCATTGCCTGTTCTTCCAAAGGTTCTGAGTTCAATTCCCAGCAACCACACGGTGGCTCACAACCATCTGTGAATGAGGTCTGGTGCCCTCTTCTGGCCTGCAGGCATACACACAGACAGAATATTGTATACATAATAAATAAATAAATAGAAATAAAGCTGGAATCTCACTCTCTAGCCCAGGCTGTCCCCAGTTCATTGTCCTTCTGCCACAGCCTCTGAGTGCCAGGAATGCAAGTCTGCACCTGTGACAAGCAGAGAAGAACGAAGCAACACTTTATTATTACTGATTTCTCTAGCAAGTCGTACAAGATGAGTTTCATCTGCTTACAGTAGCATGTGAACATGTTTTGATAAGCAAATCCCATCTGGGCATGGCTGTCATTCTCCACATGAGAAAACCAGAGGAAGCGAGTTTGCTTCAAGTGCCAGGTGGATTTCCTCCACTGACGCTGCCCGCCCTCCCTTCCCCTGTGGAGCTACACTGCTTCCAGCAGTGTCATTACACAACAGGGCAAGCAGGTTTTATGATTAGTTAGGTTTTATGTCTAGAAAAGGAAATTCTAGAGTCTGAACTGTCTGGTGTAGATTCCCAGAGGAGAGTTATGTTCAGACAACCTCTCCATTTGCGGTTAATGCATCACGGGTCTTTCTTCCCTTCCGAATGAGTAATGAGGGAGAAACCACGTTCACTGCTTCCATAATCCTGGAGCAGGGGGGTGGCGCCTAAGGGCTCAGGATCTGTGGTTGCAATTCCACTCCAGGCCAGCTCTGCTTCTGAGGAGCAGAAGAGACTCAGTCCCCTGATTCATTTCTGGAAAATTGGGTCAGAAATAGGACCGATCCGTGGGCTGCTGTGTGGACCAAATGACAAATGGCGCTAGGCATTCTGACCGGTGAACTATAAATGCTGAACACAACATTTGCAGAGCCTGGAGCAAAAGTACAGGTGGTAACATATATCAATAGACTAAATTTTCCAAAGGGAAAGAGCCAAGTCAATAACCCGGCAATTATAGTAGGTACTATCTGTGTCTATTCTATATTGCTGATTAGATTGTACCACAAAGGTCTAGGATCCCCCAGTTCTGAGTCTTGACATGGTAGTTAAGAGACAGGAAGTGCTCTTCTCAGGTAACCACCACTTGGCCTGGGTGACACAGGAGACACTCGGGAGAATGGACATGCACAGGAGGCCTAAAGAGGCCCTGCAGCCAGGCTCAAAGATATTTTGGGCTACATTTCCAGGGTCCCAGTGACTCCCAAGTGTTCTTGTCTCTAAAGAGAGCTCACTCATAGGCAAGGGGTCTTGAGGAGACCTCTGAAGCATGGTCCCCGGAAGAACCTCTTGAGGCAATGTCTGGAAGTTTTAGGTACTATTTTGAGTGAGTAAATTTTGTTTGTTATAGAGAAATAAAGTTCTATTAAAAGTTAAAACAAAACATTCAGAAAGTAAAAGATTAAAACGTGTCTGATTACCCATTTGTATTATTCTGTCCAAAATTAGAAGGTTAATCATCATGTTATTTTCAAATGATATATGTGGATTGTTGATGTATATAGACATAGAAATTTAATGGATGTATAGATAGATATATCTTGAACTAAAGAATGTCCTCCCTGAGTTCATGTGGAATCCCTAAACATCAACAGGGCTTCTATTTGGAGATAAGATCTCACTTTTAGTTCAATTTAGTTGAAATTTGTCTCAAACTCTGTATTTAGCTGAACCTGGGCTCAGACTCATGATCTTCCTGCCTTAAGCTCACCTGTGCTGACATTACCATGAAGCTGGCTAGAGCCAGGACCTTGAAGGAGTTGGCGGGGTTAATCAGGGTGAGATGAGGTCATAAGGGCAGAGGTCTTATAAGTGTCACTGGGATCCTTGCAAAAGGAAGTGGCACCAGGGATGGGCACATGCAAAGAAAACGCCGTGTGAGAACACAGCAGGAAGGTTCCTGTATGCCAGCCAAGAAGAGACACAGAAGAAAGGCCTACAGCTCTTCATCTGGAGCTTCCGGGATCCAGAACCATGGGAGATAATCTTAATTGTTAAGTGACTCACCAGGTGTTATTCCTATCACAGTCCTTGGCGAAATAGGGTGCTAGAGAGGCCACTGGGGGCTATGTGAGACCCTGTTGAAGAGGAAGAGGAGGGGAAGGAGGAGGAGGAATCAGAGTTCACTAGTTTCATTTTACAAACAAGGAATCTTCATAGTTAGTGTTGCTGTCATTTAAAATAATCATTACTTCTGTCCTCCCACAGAAACTGTAGAACAAAGAACTATCCTCTTAGATGAAAGTAAGATCCCCCTCGAGTCCTTCTGCATGAGGTCATCTAGAATTTACCATCCGCACTGGAACAGCTTTGTGAAGAGAGATGGTTAGCAATCAGACAAGGAGAAAGATAAAACGCGGGGCTGGTCCCCAGCTAGAATAGTGCGGCCCTGTTCTTACCTGCTCACTCGTGTTAGAGAGTATACCAGTTCCCACAGTGACAACTGAAAGGAAGCCAAATGTAGCCCACATTTGTTAACCCCTGGTCTTGAGGAGGAGTATGCAAGAAGACCCTACATTTAAGGTCAGCCTGGAAAATTTGGCAGATCCTGTCAAAAGAAAGGGAGGATAAAAGGAAAGCCATTTCTCTTACACCCAAGGAACTCATCAGCTACTAAATGAAAGCAGGACCACCTCCTGCATGTTTTAATCACACTGCAGTAACTTAGGTAGAGACATGTGTTCTTTTCATAGAACAGAAAGCTCAGCTAAGACACAGAGTGAAGTCTGGGAATATGGGAAAAGAAATATCCGGGAGAAACTTCTAGAAGGTGGCATCTCCGCAGAGAAATATGAGCATGAGGCTGTGTGGCCTTTAAGAGCTGAATAGTCTAATCAGAGCAAGCAGCATGGTCAAGAAGGTGTAGGGCATTCAGTCTCCAAACGAACAGTTCTCCGTACTGGAGAGGAGAGCTGCACCAACGTACAAGATTAACAGGACTAAAGGCCTTACAAGGCGGAAGCCCGTGCAACTCTTTGAGAAACACGGTTCTTTTCTGAAATGTCAGTAAACTGCCTGTGGTAGAATCAGGGAGTATTATCCGTCCCTCCTTGTTTGCTAACAAGTGAAGGTCCTACTCACACTAGAATCCAGCAGGACGTTTTTCATACCACACCCCTTCCCCCCAGACTCTGAATCAATTACGCATTACAGAAAAGGGCCTGGAGTATAATTCGGGGAGAGCACGCATGACGGCATGAATTCCGGTCTCCACAAAAGAGAGAGAAGGTTGGAGGCTTAGACGGGCATCAAATTGAGGCTTTATTGTTGGGAGAGAACTAGATGGGCCTCCATTGGAAAGACGAGAGAATGAAACTTTGTGTTTTAACTATACTACCAACACGAAGAAAACTCTGGACGCAAGATTGTTTCCTATCTAGAGAATTTAGCATGGGTAAGGTTGAGTTCAGAGGAAAAAAAAAAATCAATGAGGACAAGGTCAGTGGTTAATTATCACAAAGCTGGTGAGCAAATTCAATTTCCTATAGCAAATAAAATATTTAAGTTTAGCGAGCTGAGACAATTTCCTACGACAAACATTTGAATAAGCCTTGAGGTTACAAAGTCTTGCTATAGGTTATAACACAAGAGGATTACAGATAAAGTTACATTTCTTTAATCTTCCTCATCTGGAATGAGATTGTAAATACAAGTCTTAACCCTCGGAATTCTTAAAGCACTGTGTCAATGTTTGCCCTAACTTTGTATTGATTTAATGTTAAACAAGGTTGAAGTTATTATTCAAGGCAAACAAAACGGGCAGATAATCCATACAGAAGAGGCAGGGAGATGGTAGGAGGAAGGGAGGGGAGCAAAGGAGAGAGAGCGACTAGGGCAAGGAGAGGAGAAAGAAGAGGGGCAAGGGAGAGAAAATATCAAGGCTGAGTTTTACATTCAACCTCCCCAAAGGTTGGCGCCAGTTAAACAGACAAGTTAAGGCGTGCAGTTCTAGGGGAAGACGGGCTAGAACTGTGTGTGTGTTGGTTGTCACTGTCAACCTGAAAGGCTCCAGAATTATCTGGGAGATGGGCCTTTGGGCATGAGTGGGGGATGATTGAAATTATCTTGATTTTTGTTACCTGACGGAGAAGGACTAGCCCACTGTTGGTGGCACCATTCCCTGACAAGGACTGCAGACTGCAGAAATGAAGAAAGGGAGCTGAGAGACAGCGTGCATTCACTGCTGCTTCTGGGCACGGCTGTGATATAACCAGCTGTTTCAAGTTCCTGTTGCCTTCGCTCCCCTACTGTGATGTAACACACTGTACTCGTGACCTGGGACCCATAATAAACCTTTTCTCTCAAACAAACCAAAAGTTGGGGTTTTTTGTTTTTGTTGTTTTGTTTTGTTTTTGTTTTTGTTTTTGTTTTGTCATGGTATTTTTATCACAGCAACACATCTCAGAAAAGAAACCAAGACAGCGATCGAGTAAAACTTGCTCCCATGTGAATACTTCTAACTGGGGTAGAGGTACTGGTTTCCGCTTTGTGAGCAGTGGGTACTTAAAAAACAGGATGGCTTGATTCTCTTGTGGATACTATAGAGCTCAGTAAGGTAGAGCTTATAACACATTTTCCTTCTTTCCTGAAACAGTTTCACTATGTAGCCCAGGCTGGTCTTGAACTCCTAACCTTCCTGTCTGCACTCTGGAGTACTGGGATTATAAACTATGGCCACTAAGCCCAGTTCAATGCACAATCTTCATTAAGGGACTACAGAATCTATGGTATTTGGTGATCGAGATTCCTTCCATTTAATGTCTTTCTGATAGAAATGTACTTGACTTGGAGCTTCTGGGGAGAAACCTGTCTCTTCTACTGTCTTCCTGGCCATTCCTTCTCCTTCTGCTGCCTTTTTATTTCCTCCCAGGTCCCATCACTTGGCTCTTCTCATTCTTTATATTTGATGAAAATCAGAAAACAAATAATGCATTAATAGATAAGGTCAGGCATGCTGTACAAACTTCCAGCATTCCCATGGCTGAGACAGGAAGGTCAATCTTGGGACACAAAACAAGACAAAGTTTTAAAAATCCTTGTGCTGGAGGGATGGCTGAGTGGTTAAGAGTGTATACTGCTCTAACAGATGATATAAGTTCAGGTCTCAGCATTGAGTATAGTGTAACTGCCTATAACCCTACCTCCAGGGAATCCTTGTGAACCTACACTCAGATGAACATGTCATACACATATTTTTTTTTTTAATCTTACTCCAGGCCAGCCAGATGTTTTGTCCCTTAGAATCAGGGTCAGGTATTCGGTACACAGAGCTAAACAATCAATGACTTTCCAATCACTCTAAGCTCTGATCTTTTCAGAGACCTACTGTCCAGGGAAATCAAAATTAGACGTCGGCCTTCCTTAAAGTTTTGGCTCAGTCCTTAGAGGTCCTGAACTTTCCCCAAGTTCTCTTTGCTGGTGTATTAATAAGACCCTCTCTTTGTCTGTCTCCTACCTACCACTATGCCTCCAGGAATTAGGAGCCCTCCTGTGACTGAGGTTAGTCTTTCCCTTCTTCTCACAAGTCCTAGTCTCTCCACCTCACGTGATTCAATGAGGACTGACATCATCAGACAGCAGCCCTCCCACCCTAACAGGCACAAGACCCAGACTTGACTGTCAGCTCTTCCCATTCCTCAGTCTCAGTGACCATGTGATTGTTCCAGGATAAGCGTATGCAATGAACAAGATCAGTCGGACATGTATTACTTTGAGGGGGAAGAGAGAGAGAGAGAGAGAGAGAGAGAGAGAGAGAGAGAGAGAGAGAAGCCTGAGTAGAAGTATAGACAATTTTTGGTCTTAGTATACTTAGACCATCTTTCCTATAATTTTAAAGAGAACCTGGAAGAAAAATGAAGTCAACAAAAAGAAGAATCTATAGATGAAAAAGAGAGACCAAGTCACTGACAACATCATGTTAGTGTCTAGGTAGAAGCTTCTCTGAAGCAGCAATCCTGGGCTTTTCATTTACATAAACCAGTTAATCTCTTTTGCCTGAACCTTTTCAAACTAGGTAGCAGTCACTTGTCATAAAGAATCCTAACCAATCTACCTCTGCTCTCGCACATTGATCCTTCAAACACTTTAGGAGAAGGGACATTTCCTCCCTCCCTCCTCCCCTCTCTCCCTCCCTCCTTTTCTCTCACCTTCCCTCTTTCCCTCCCTCCCTCCTTCCTCCCCTCTCTCCCTCCCTCTTTTCCTCTCACCTTCCCTCTTTCTCTCCCTCCCTCCCTCCCTCCCTTCCTGTAACTAAATAACTTCAACAGGATTCTCAATTATCAAAAATTTGGCAGCTTTTTACATCATTGTTTTAATTTCAGGCTTGGGGGTTGAACCTAGACTCTTAGTACGGGCCAAGCAAGCACTAAGTGAGCTGGATGTGGTAGGGACTGGGCTGCAAAGAAAACTGACGGCCAGTGTAGGAAACATAACAAGGCTCTGTCTCAAAATGAGAAGTTTAAGAAATAGGGATGGCGGATGTGATTCAACAGCAGAAGGCTTACCTAGTACATACAAGGCTCTAGCTGGGCTCAGTTCCCAGCACCATATGCAACACTTGGAGGTGGGGGATAGCTCTGTATCTTCAAGTAATTGTAGAGGTTTGATCACATAGTGTAAAAACCCTGGTTCCAGTAGAGAGTCAAGGCCACCTTGCGTCTTTGTACACCATTCTTCAGTTTGCTTGATTTTTGCCTGTTTACTTGAAAGAAGGTATTTATTGCAAGGGCTGGCCTTGGATGACTAGGTGACTAAGAATGGCGAAGACTAACTCCTGACCCTCCTCAGCTTTGACTGACCATGCCCTGGGGTTACACCACCAGCAGGCCAGCATCATTCTTCTTGGTCTTTCATGACACTATATTTTAGTCAGTGGCCTGGAACTCAAAGGATGGCAACACATCACCGATCTCAACCTCTAATTCATCCCATCTGGGTTTTGCCATTTCCAGTGATGCTGGTCTTTGTCCTTGGCCAGGTGTGCTTGTCATGTGACTTGTTACTTCTTTGCTGCCCGTCTTGGGTCTGTTTGGAGTCACACTGTGCTTTCAGCTGCTCTTCACTGTGTGTTTGCTCACAATATGCTAAAATGTGCCTTGCTCCACGGTCCTCTGTGCTCTACCTAGGACCTTCTACTTGCTCATATCATCTGAATGTTGGTGACCCCCGTGCTAGCTCCCAATTTAGCGCTGGTAAGAAGCAAGACTTATCTGTTATGGTAGTGCCTTTCCCGTAACCCCAGCTCTCAGGAGGATCTTAAGTTCCAGGACAGCTTAGCTGACATAGTGAGACCATGTCTCAAAAATAAATGAATTAAAGAAAGAAATCATATCATAGTGTAACTCCTGAGAGATTTTATGATAAAGGAAAACAGAAAGCTATGCGGCTTGACATTTTTCATAAAAATGCTTTCTAGGATTCACCGTTCCAATTTATTAGTTATATAACACACTTAAATGCTCCCATCTGACGGTGACTTCATTTCTATGAACCAATAAAATTACTTAAACACATGCCAGGAGAGATTAGCCAGCTAAATCTGTGACTGTTGGATAGAAGAGTAAGTGTTGGCAGAGAGAGCAGAAGCCCCCAGCAGAAAGGTCAGAGAGGACGCAGTGAATTCCCAAATTCTCTTTAGACCCTTTAGCAGCAGTAAATGATGAGGTGACCAACTGAAAGATTCATTCTACAATTGCAAGCTTTTATCCTTCAAGCTCACTGAATCAGGAATATATGTTGGACAGGGATCCGAGAAAACATTTTCCAGATTTTTGTGCAAAATATCCCTAAAAATATGCACCCTACTACATTTGATTCAGCCACATGCTTGGATTCAGCTTTCTTGGGACAATTGTATCAACATTGTATTGCATCGTGTCAAGCATCTCTCTGTGAAAACTAACTGTTATAAGTCGTCTCTAACCACTTAGTCATTCTTGTCTTTATATAGTTATGTATTAATAGCAGAAAGTGTTAACCCTGCTAACTAAGAAGTGAATCAAAAATTATTTGAGGGGCAGGCATGGTGGTGAGTGCCTTTTAACCCCAGCACTTTGGAAGCAAAGACAGGCAGATCTCTCTGAGGTTGAGACCAATCTGTCCTACATAGTGAGTTCTAGGTTAGGCAGGGCCACTCAGGGAGACGCTGTCTCTACATGGTCCCAGGAACTCTAGACAAAGGATACTTCTTATGTCAGAGTTTCAGAGGTCTCTAAAACAGGCATAGAAGGAAGGGCAGGCATGGGCTCTACCTTTACATAGTTACCAAGTAGCTGAGCAGGCATGAAGCAGCATGCTTTCAAAATAAAACAAAAATCGGTAAACAAATGTCCAAGGAAGAGTGTCCGGCAAACCTTTAATCTACTTGGGCACTCTGTGAAGGAAAGGAAACATTTTTGAACTTGCAACCATGCATGAAGTTATACAGAGAACAGGAGGGTGACTTCCAACCTAAGAGCAATGTATGATCGATCACAAGACAGGGGAAGGTACATTTCAATGTCCTAGCATGATGTAGGAACAATTTCACTAGAACTGAAGAGCCATGGGGTTGATTTGATCCTGATCTTCTACTTTTTGGGGCTGTCTTATACAGGCCTGTGTTACAAGCTTCAAAGTTTACGAGAGCCCTTTGATAGCCAATTGTCATAATCAACATAGCCTTTTCCACCTCATAAAGTTCCATTTTCTTACTTCTTAGACATCTCACCATAGCATATTTTGTAACTTTTAGTCATTTCCCATGTTCATATTAATTATTTTTGTGTGGGGAAATTTAAAAAGGAAATATACGCTGTTTAAATCTCAACATAGTTGTTTAATTTGAAGTGCTGACACCAAACACATGTGACTCAGCCTCCTTCGTTGGCAGTCCATCTTTGTTTGGCTTCCTGGGGTAGCTATGCTAATATGGAGAACATTACTGCTTTGGGAAACGGGATTAGCTGAAGTCCAGGTGCTTAAAATATTCCCCAGCCCGAATACAAACATGTCCAAGTGTTTATCCATCAATCACTCTTGAGTGCTCCTGATGGGCTATTCTGCTCCCCTCTGTAGTTTACTCTTAGCAATCACCCTCTAATGCCCTAGTAAACTAGAGCAAAGATCTCCTTCTGGATGTTCTCTCACCATTAGCAAGCTATAAACACACTCCAATAGCTTTCTTTCTTTTTAATTTTTATTTTTGTTTTGAGACAGGGTCTTACCATGTAGACCTGGCTGATCTGGAACTCACTATGCAGGCGGGACTGTCCTCAGACTCAGAGACCTGCCTCCCTCTGCCTCCTGAGTGCTGAAACCCAGCTTTCATTCTCCTCTCTGCAGTCTGACTTCTAGTGCTATAGGAATGGTTACTGAATAAATTATAGAAGCAAATGAATGGATCCCTGTCGGAGTGCTTAACACTATGTGAGCGCCTAGTGTAGTGCTGTGTGCTTGTCACGGCAGTTCTAAGAGACTGGGTCTGAGACCATCCTCTACTACATAGTAAGACTGTCTCAAAATGCAAAACAGACAAAACCCCTAATGTTCCGTGAGTTTCATATTTCTATATTACACCTAATTCTAGAATTTTGAACTTTTTCTAAAAGGTGACCAAAAGAGAAAACATTAAATTTCATTTTGGAAGATAAGAGAATCTAGCAAAAGAGGGAGGAAATATGTGATAACTCATTAACTATACTGGGTAGCTATTTTATGTTTAGACAAAATGATTTACTTAATAAATTGTGATGCTGAGTCATTTGTCAGTAATCAGATACACCAAGGGAGGTAGATGAGTGGTGTGCACATCTCACTCCAGCACTCAGGAGGCTGGAGCTGCAGCCTCATGAAGTCTGAGCTAGCCTGACTACAGAGAGTCTGCAACAAAAATTAACTACTTAAAAAATACTAGAGCTATAGCTCAGTGGCAGATCCGCTTCTATGTAGTAGGACCTAGGTTCAATCTCCAGTACTGGAAAAAAGATGTCATACAAGATTTTTTTGAGTTGGGCAGGGTCTTTCAGCTTTGCAGGCTAGCCTGGAACATATATAGATCCTGATCCTCCTGATCCTCCAATCTCCAACGCCTAAGTGCTGGGATTACAAGTGTGTGCTACAACACCCTGGTCAAAACCCATAATCTATAAAAGTGCCCCGGGGCCAGGAAATGTAGCACACACATTGGTAGCCCCAAATATTATGGAGGTTGAGGAAGGATGGCCAGAAATTCAAGTCTGCAGTCCCAGTTCCTGCCGACTAAAGTAGAAGGAGCAAACCTTGACAGCCTGCTCACTGCAGAGTAAGTTCAGGGTCAGTCTGCTTAACTGGACAAGACCTCACCTCAAAACAATCTAAACAGGGATGGGTATACAAACCATGACAGGGTATGTTTGAGACCCTGGGTGTGATCCTCAGAATGTGATAGCTATTCTTGGTTGTCAACTTGACTACAATCCTGTAGTGTTTTTATTTTTTAACTTCTTGGGCATCCATCACACAGCTCCCAAATAAATACGTAGAAACTTATTCTTACTTGTGAATGTTCAGTCTTAGCTTGATTTATTCCTAGCCAGCTTTTCTAACTTAAATTATCCCATCCCTTTAACCACAGTTTTCCTCTGGGCTTTGTATCTTCCTTTATTTTGTATATCTTTTGGCTCCATGGCTGGCTGAGTGGCTAGGTGACTGCCCTTAGCATCCTTTTCTTCTTCTCCTTTTCTCACTCCTCCCCATTCCCTAGATTTCTCCTCCTATTTATTCTCTCTGCTTGCCAATCCTTCCTATTTCTCTCCCCTGAGTTACTACTGGGCATTCAGCTCTTTATTAGATCAATCGGGAGTTTTAGACAAGCATAGTAACAGTTTTATAGCGTTAAACAAATGTAGCTTAAAAGAATGTAATACATCTTTGCATCATTAAACAAATATTCCACAGAATAAATGAATGTAACACATCTTAAACTAATATTCCACAACAGCATCCAGAATTAACTAAAACCTCAAAATGGAGGACACAATTGTGAAATTTGTTGTTGTTGTTTTGTTTTTTTTTTCAAGACAGGGTTTCTGTAGCTATGGAGGCAGTCCTGGAACTTGCTCTATAGACTAGGTTGGCAGCAAACCACAGAGATCCACCCGCCTCTGCCTCTGCCTCCTGAGAGCTGGGATCAAAGGCATTCACCATTTAGATTAATCTGTAATAGTAAATTCCACTTCTAATCTGGATCTTTAAAATAGCAGAGACACCTTCACTCCAGATCTTTGAGCTGGAAAACCCACCTCTAATCTGGGTCACACCTTCTGCTGGAAGCCATATAAGGACGTGGAAGGAAGCTTTTGCTTTGCTTGCTTACTCTTGCCTTGCTAGCAGCAAGTCCATCCCTTCACTAACATCAGAACCTTCTTCAGGATTCCAGCATCTACTGGAGACCTGCTGAGACATTCAGCCTTCTGGATTCTTAGAACTTCCATTCAGAGACAGCCATTGTTGAACTAGCGGGCCTAGAGCTTGTATATCGTTCTAATAAATCCCTTTTCTATATAGAGAGAGATTCATTCATTAAGTTCTGTTACTCCAGAGAACCCTGACAAACACAAGGAACTATCAAAACCACGATTTTTGTGCCAACCCTTCATAAGACAAAAGTCGAAACTTATGAAAACCAGGGCAGTACTTATTTTAAAGTGAAGTTCTGACCTCTAGTGGCTAAACAGAATTAATAACGGAATCTATTAAATAATTTAATGTCACTATCTTAGTTGTGGTTTCTATTGCTGTGAAGAGACACCATGACTATGGCAACTCCAATAAAAGGAAATATTTAATTCAGTTGGCTTATAGCTTCTGAGGGTTAGTCCATTATTTTCATGACGAGAAGCATGGCAGGCATGCAGGCAGACATGGTGCTGGAGAAGGATGGAGAGTTCTTGGCCCATTGGTGACAGGAAGTGAACTACTTACCACATTGAGCATAGCTTAAGCAAAGAACACCTCAGAGCCCACCCCCACAGTGGCACACTTCCTCCAACAAGGCCATATCTACTCCAGCAAAGTCACACCTACTAATAGTGCCACTTCCTTTGGGGGATGTTTTCTTTCAAACTATCACAGTCACAGAGAGAAAATGACACTGTAACTTTCCTAATGCGAAGCCACGAGTAAAATTCAGATCCACCTGAAATACCCTTGAAACCAATCAAACTTATCGATTTAAAAAAATATCGACTTTGAGGTCAGGTGAGATGGCAAATCTCTGAAGTGACAGCAATTTGGGAGTTGGAGGCAGGAGGATCAGGAGTTCAAGGGCATCTTCAGCTACGTAGCGTTTGTTGGAGTTGGAGGACACCCTGGGAGATCCCATCTGGAAAGTAAAGAAAAAGCAGGTTTGTGACAAGATAAGGTGCTAATATAACAAAAGGCCAGTGTATAAATGGAGCAACTGTGGAAGACTCAGTCAGGAATCACGGGGGACCAGAGTACACAGGGCCTTAATGTCCTATGGGAACAGGGCCCAGATCTTAGCAGGCACCATCTATACAATAATGGAAGTACCTACCATTCAGGTCATAAAGCCAGCATGGAGCGCCACCTGCCAAAAACAAGAACAAAGACCTGATCATCCAAATCCATAGTTCTGGCAAAGTCTCTGAATGACTAGCTTTGCTTTTGGCTTTTGTGGCTTCATTTCTGGCTAACTGTTCTTGTTAATCGAAGTAAGTCAGTCCAGGACATGGTTTTTGTGCTTAAAATCAAGCCTGATAAAATGTGGAGCTACCCTGGGATCCTGAACACTGAGTGTAGTCGCTGGCTGGCTGACAAAGACTTTCTATTGGCTTAACCCCGTGTCTGAGAAGTTTTCTCTGGTGGGTAATCCGCAACAATAACAAAGACGAAGAGTTTATTTTGTGCACACCAGGGGCTCAGCAAAAGTATTTAACAGAGAAGATACAAGATGATCTGGGCATAAGAAGTGTGGAGGGCCTCTCACTAGGGAGAAACAGGCGGGAAAGACGGTCTCGTCCATCTACCCTTACGTTTACCACCTGACATCCACACATGACCCAAATCAGCCTCATTTGGGCTCCAGACAAGGTCCCAAGAAAAAGACCAAGTATGAAAGTGAAAGGAAGAGATAACAAATGGAAAGAAGCAGAAGCTGGGGCCAGGAGGGCTGCAAGGGGTGATGACCCAGGGCACCAAGTTTAGCAGCTGCAGAGCTTTTCTTACATCCCTCTAACGGGGAAGCGGGAAACACACCAGTAAGGAGCATCAGACAGCAGAACTGCACAGTGCTCAGAATGTCTCGTTTGCCCGTAGCAAGGTACTTTATGGAACAACAAATCAAGCACTTTACATCCCAGGGTCTGGAACATTTGACCACATGCATATGGTGGGTGCCAAGTGCCAGTTTCTGGACTACAGCCCCTCAAGCCCTGGTGCCAGTCCATGGGCCTTTCCTGGCATGACCCTGGATAGGTGAAGGGCAAAATGTGCACGTCCCATTAAGGCCTCCAGCCAATTTTCAATTCAGTCTGGGCCTCAACCCACAAAGGTGATACTCTATCTCTCCCAGCCTTCGCTCCCCACCTGTAGTGAGAGAGGCTTGAACTCAGTAACAAGGAGGGAACAAGGGAGAAAATGAAACTTAAGAAAACATCATTTTCCCAGGTTAGAGATGGGAAGCCACGCCTTCGACTTCAAAACAAAGCACCCACTAGTGTGTGGGCACTTAGGCACACTCAGGGTCAGAGAGGGTGGATCTCTGTTAGAACTGCTTTCTGTCTGATACTGTTAGATGCTGCTCTTTAAAAGCTCAATGTATAGCGCACACCTTTAATCCAGCACCCAGGAGACAGAGGAAGGTGGACTTCTGTGAGTTCGAGGCCAGTCTGGTCTGTACATTAAGTTTCAGGTCAGCCAGAGTCACATGTATAATACTAACTATAATACTGTCGAGGGCTTATGCTGGAACTTTGGTCTCTCTTTATTGCAACACCAGCTCAGTGCAGGCGGAACACAGGTACACTGTGAAACAAGGGCAAAGAGGTACAAGGATGCTAATGGTCCCCTCGCTTTCCAGAAAAAGCATGACTATCAAATCCTCACTCACAGAATAAAATGTGTATATATTCTACCAGTGCAGTAACAGTCTGCCAGCGTCTCCTTTTCCAACTACCCTGTCTGTGATGTAGTCTTTTGTGCTGTTTTGCTTCAGCTTCAGAACTAGGCTGTTTGATTTCTGACCCAAGACCAATGCTCACCTAGAAGCAGGGACAAAATCCCCTGGAGACAAATATCTGTCTTTGGGTGTGGTTTTTTTATTGGTTGTTTGTTTGAGGCAGTGTCTAGTTCTGTAATGCCAAGTCTGCAAGTCACTCACTACACAACACACAGGCCTTAGATTTGTGGCTGTACTGACGCAGTCTCCAGAGTGCTGGGATTATAGGCATGAACCACCATATCAGTCAAGGGCTGGCTTTGAATAAAACTCGGCTACCAATTCTGTCTCCTGAGTTCTAGGTGAGCCAAACGTTTGACTCCAGTAGTACAGAGACCCAAATACTTGTACGTAAGTGTTTCAGCAGCTTCAATACAGCAGCACGAAGGTAGAAAACAACCAAATGCCCACCAATAGAAGGTGGATAAAATTATGCTATCTGTATATACAACGGAATCTTAGCCCAAAACCGAATTAAGTGTGGGCACATGGTAGAAGAGTCCTAGGGCAGAAGCCCAGCTCTGGGGGTCCCCACAAACAACTGTAACGGCGAAAAGGGAGACTGGGGCAGGTGGAGGCAGATGCCAATCTTTACCACGACTCACTTAACATTTGCAGGCAAAAGTAACTGTCGCTGCTTTTAGTAAACACTGCTTCTACTTTTTTGACATGCATTTATGTGTGTGTGTGTGTGTGTGTGTGTGTGTGTGTGTGTGTAGGTCAGAGAACTCTGGTGTGGCGAAAATAAAGCTGGTATTGGGAGATGGATTAGCTGATAAAGGCGCCGCAAGCATACACATACACATACATATACACACACAGACGTAAAAACGTTCGGTGACCTCCGCATGCGCCGCATGCACACACATGCACACGTTCAGTGACCTCGCGCCGCATGTACACACATGTACACACACACACACACGTAAACCGGTGAAGGAGAAAACCGACTCCAGAAAGTTGTTCGGTGACCGCCACATGCGCCGCATGCATACACGCACACATCCCAAATAGGTGTAAAAAAGCTAAGGAAGACAGTGTAAAAAGGACTAAGGACTTTACTGAACTCCACAGGCACCGCGTGCATACACATACCAAAAATGTGTAAAGAACACTAAGGAATTCGCTAGCACTCCCAAAACTCACACCCATGCGCTCCCGCGCCACCCAAACAGGCCTGAGAACTTGCTCCAGGATTCCGCACACTCCTGAAGCTCCGCTAAAGCTATTGAAAAACCGCGGCACTCCCCAGCCCTCCCAGCCCATTCCAAAACTTCCGGCCACCGTCCCGCCTCCAACCCCGCCCGCCCGGCTCAGCCTGCCAATCAGAAGAACGGCCGCCGGAACCCGCTGGTGGAGGTGTGCGTGAGAGTCGCGTCGGGCCTCGCACCGCCTCAAGCCCCGCCCCTTCCACGCTCAACTCGCCAATCGGAAGCGCTACCGCCGGAAGTGGTGGTTGAAGGTTCGGGTAGGCGTTACGACAGGTCTGAGGCCAGGTCTGAGGCCAGAGGCCGCGGCAGGCGGTGGAGGTGGGCGGGTCGGCCGTGCTCGGGGTGTGGGTCAGGTGTCCCGGAGCTGCCGGGGTCGGAGGTGAAGGGGCGGAGGTCGATTCGCGTCTGGGAAGAGTCCCGGTTCGGGCGGGCCCTGCGTGAACGCCCCTCGGCTCCTCTCGGCCCGCTAGGCCTGCGCTGCAGCTGCCGCTGGTCCTTCGGGCTCCGCCACTGGTATTTCTGGAAACTCTCGGCGGGCTTGGAGGAGCACTTCTTCGGAGGCGGGGTCCTTGGGGAGGATTGAAGAAAAGCCGCTTGCTTCTCTGTGGAGTTGGCGTTCTGAGGGTAAAGCCTGGGTTAGAGACAAAAACCAAAAACCGAAAACGCAAGAAAGTGCAGTTGAGATCCAAGTTCACCGGGGAAAGCAGTGTAGCTAATGGATGGCTACCCTGGAAGCCATCTTTTATCGCTGTCAGAGTCCCTAGTTAGGACTTAACTAACTACTAACTCTACGCTTTTTGCCAAGTGCAAAAGCGTAGAGGAGCGCAGACTTAAGTTAGATTGAGTACGGATACTGTGATTGGCGTAAACTTAACATCAACATTAAGGGGGAACTACGTGAGCGTTGTCCACAAGTCAAGTCGTAATGCTTTGCTTAAGAAACCACGGGTGCGGGAGTGAGTGGTGTGGGCTGGAATAGTAACTATAACCAAAGCTGACACACTGAAATGGACAGGGAGTCTGTGATACTTTGGAGCGTCGCTTGCATCGAGTTCTCTATAAAATAGAGCTGTCGATAATGTTTATAATAGTTTTCACACGGGGCCTCGTAGATTATATTTACAAGCAGAATGTAAGAGATAACACGAAGTGTATGCTCGTTCTTCTGTGCAATAAAATAGTTTAAAAATACCCCTCCCTTCTAATTCAGTAAAAAAGAAGAAACTAATTTGAGCTACCGAATTGTGCTTGTAAGTCCATAGTATAGCTTCATATATAGATTTAGTGGTCAGAAGGCTTTCATATAAGTTCAACTTAGGCTTCCTCTAGCAATGCAAAGAGAGGATTAATGTCCTTCTTAAAAAGATTATTTCTAGAATCCACATTTAGGCTTTTAAAAATTAATACTGCCAGATAATATTTCTTTAGCCTTGTACTGACTTAAGCTTTGGGGTCCTTCCCTCCGAAAAAGAGTTTGGCCCATGAAATCTTGGTTTTTCATTCCTGGAATTTGTATTTATCAGAGTCGCATAGATAGGTGGCAGTAAGTACAAATGATGGGGGAAGAAGAGTAGTGAAACAGTCTTCATTATCTTCAGAGCACAGGGTATCACTCTGGTAGACAGGAAGAAGTAGAATAGTGGGCTTCCACTGTGGGTTCTTCAAATTTCTGGACCCTTACCCCATTCCAGTCTTTGACCAGAGTCCAGAGACAGGTGTGAGCATCCATCTTAACGCTGAGCGAGTATCCCTCCCTGCCATAGAGGAAAAGTTCTTCAGGGATGTGTCTCCTTTTCTTAAGGAAAAGGCTCAAAGCCTTCTGGGAAATGTAGCCTGGGGCTTGGGCGTGGGGAACAGAGGTTTTTTTGTTTTTGTTTTGTTTTGCTTTTGGATTTGCTTCAGGTGTGGTTAAAAACCGATTTGTAAAGTGACCTACCTAGCTGTCAAAGCCAGAGGGCAGGCTGTAGAAAGTGTAGGGAAAGGTACTGATGCTTGAAACCCCGTTTTAGAAGTGTTTTCTCAGTGTGCTCCATTTGGTGGTGGGGTTAGTGATTTGAACTTTGAGACCGGTTAGCCCTTCTTAATGAGAGCTGCTTTTCTCAGTGTGTGTGTGGGGGGGGGGGGGGTAGACCGTTTTCTTGTGGTTTGTTTTAAAAATGTGTTAGAAATATATGTGCCTTGAGGAATTTTCCTGATAATGACAGCCTTTCTTTTTGTGGTCTTAGGCTAAGAGTCTTACATTTTTGTTTTTTGCAGCATATGAGAAAGACATGATTTCCACTCCACTTCCACAACACATCTAAGTTTTATCTTCTTTTTGGATCTGTATCTTATGCCGCAATGGTAAGCTGTGACACAGCATGCTAAAATTTGTATTTTACAGGTATTCTCTTCCTTTAGCTCCATAAAGATAATAGTATACAAAAACACTGAAATAACTTAGCAGTCATGTCAAAATATTGTTTATAAAATAAATGGCTGGTATCTTATCAATCAGTGGTAGGATTATCACATCTGAATCACACAGATAAAAAGTTGATTTTGCCTTGATTTTGCCTTTCCATTTTTCTAAATCTTTAGCAAGGAGGTTGATATAAATGCAAATTATGTGGGAGGAGGGTTGAGTTTCTTGTGTTTTAAGTTCCCTCTTGCATCGTTTTTGTACATATTCTGTACATGTGAGTATATATCTTTGTAAAGAAAATGAGAATAACTTTAATATTCCTCCTTCAGCTCTGTCCACCTTTTATTTTCAGATAGTCTCTTAGGTATAGAACTGGCTGCGTAGGTCAGGCTGATCCCTGAGGTCTACTTCCCATCGCTGGGATCCCAGCTGTGTGCCAGCCAGTCTAGCTTGCTTCTATGGATTCTGGAGATTGAACTAGCTCATGTTTGTGTGGCTGGCAGTCAGAACTATTTCCCCAAACTCCTTTACTTGCATGCTTTAAAATTAATAAATGTAGACAGGTTTAGTTTGTCATACCTGTAATCTCAGTACTTGGGATACTCAGGTCCTTAGGGTCCCTGTGAGTCAGAGGCTAGCCTGGGCTACAAAGTGAACTAAGGATGTGGCCCCATCTCTAACCTCTGTAGTGAATAGAGTTGTGATGTGCATCATCTTCCTGCTCTGGAGGCCTTGCCTGTTTATATCTCCACTGTCAGAGAAAAGTGGGAATTTTCACTGTGGGACTCTTAACCTTTTATGTGTGTGTATTAATGATACCCATTAGTATTTGGAGGAATATCAATATGTGATACAGGCATGTCAGGCTGCCAGATACTGACTATAGATGCCATTTTAGCATTTTTTATTTGCTTAATGATCAAATACCCAAAACAGTTATAAAAAACAAAACAAAATCCCAGTAATGCTTTGGAGGATGGAGGAGAGAAATAAAGCATTGTCCTTGTTTCAGGGAGGGAAACAAGCACTTAGTGAAAAGTGTCAAGTACGTATTCATTTTTTCTGAAAATAACTAATATTGCCAAATATGTGATTTGTTTTTTATAGCAGCAAGCTCTGGAGCAAGCTTTGGATCGTGCGGAGGTGAGACATGACTGATTGTAACTGACAAATTTCATAAGAAAGAAATTTTTGTAATCTTCAAGAGAATATAGTATTTTAGGCTAAGTGTGCTAAAAATTTTACTATGCATGTGTGAAACTGAATGATGTCTGGATTATCAGTCATGTGAAATTCTTGTTAAGCTATCGAATAGTTATTTAAACAAGACCATAGAATTTCTAAAGTTGTTTTTCTATCCTGATAAGTTTCTCTAAAATATCTTAAAATATGGGCCGTTGCAGTCTGATGTGCAATTTAAAAATAAATGTAGCTATAAGACATTTAGAATACATTTTTCCTGTGAAATTGCAATTTACTGTACTGAAATGTTAGGTGAGTCTTAGTGAAATTTAAATTTTGATTATGACCTGTGTACAAGGTGTAAGTTTACGCTTTCAGCCTGACCTGTTGTAGATGTAAGCACAACTACAGTTGTTCATGTAAAAGCTGGATACAAAGTGTTTGACCAGTTCCTCTCTTTCAGTATATTGTTGAAAGTGCGCGGCAGAGACCTCCTAGAAGGAAATACCTATCTAGTGGAAGGTATGACTATTTAATTGATAACGTCTTTGCATCAGTGAAATGAGATAACTACCACTTACTATTTTCTTTCTAGGCATTTTACATGCTGTCAGTTCTTCAGACAGGTTGGGCATCCTTGACCTAGAAATGTGAGACACTCCAAGATTTGGAACTTAGGACTCATGATGGAATATCACAAATGGACCTTTTCATATCTAATTTATGTGACAGATTATAATTAAAATGCTTTCACAGAAAAAAAGTAGTATATAAAATTGTCTTTTGTCTTTCTGTAAATGTATATGAGCCTACCCTATAACCTCTATTTCAAAAAACCAAAGAAATACAAAACAGTGCAGATCTCAAGCATTTTAGATAGTCCTGAGATGATCAGTTTGTATTATGAATTCTTAGATTGAGCCCTACAATGTAACACTCATGCCTTTACCATGTTGAATTGGCATTATATAGGAATTAACAGCCATATGGATGTAGAAACACTGGAATTAATATCTTGTCATATATATAGGGGTAATATAATATATTAACTAAAATCTTATCTATGGGGTTTCATTACAGAACTGAAATATTTAAATTAATGAAAAACAAGCAAAATCATTTCATGATGATTATTTTACCTTGTATATTTATTACTTTTTTTCCTAGAAAATCTATATTCCAAAAACTGTATGACTTGTATGTTGAAGAATGTGAAAAAGAACCTGAGGTTAAGGTAAATAAATATAAATTCTCTTTATTATTGGGCTTTGGAATTGTAGTAGAAGGGGGAAATGTAGAACATTATGTTTGAAGCAGCTAATTAGACTTGCTGAACTTCTTTATGTCTAAGTAGATTATAAGTTGTTGAACACTTTTGGCCTTACTGCTGTGCAGGAAAAGAGGTTCCCAGCTCTTCATATCTGTAGTAAGTGTTTTTGTTATAGAGGTTTCATTTCTTTCCCTCCTCTTATTCTTTCTTTCTTCTGTTTGTTTCTGTCTTTGAGATGGCGCCTCACTGTGTAGCTCTGGCTAGCCTTCAAGTGTGGTGATGATTTTTTTGCCTTAGCTTGCCATGTGCTGGGCTTGGAGACATTAGCTGCCATGCCTCTTTTTGTTGTTTGTTTAGAACAGTGTTTCTCAGCCTTCCTGATGGCTAATATTCCCTCATGTTGTGGTGATCCCCAACTGTAAATTTTTTTCTTTTTTAAAAAATTTTTTTAACTTTATTTATTTATATTTATTTAGTATACAGTGTTCTGTCTACATGTGTGCGTACAGGCCAGAATCAAACTATGGATGGTTGTGAGCCATCATGTGGTTTCTGGGAATTGAACTCAAGACCTCTGGAAGAGCAGTCAGTGCTCTTAACTGCTGAGCCATCTCTCCAGCCCCTAAATTTTTTTTTACTGCTACTTCATACTGTAATTTTGCTACTCTTAGGAAACGTAATGTAAATATCTGTGTTTTCCAATGGTCTTAGGTGACAACTCCCCCAAAAAGGGACAGTCTGTCTATCCTCCCCCCCTCAAAAGGTTGTGACTCACAGGTTGAGAATCACTAGTTTAAAAGGTGGTATTGCAGTGTAACATGGTCCAGGCTGTCCTGGAACTCAAGTCTTTTTGCCTTGGCCTCTTCTAAATGCTGATACTACAGGTGCACATCCATGCATAGCCAGTTTATGATGTGAGTTAATTTGCATAAAGCCTGCTAGTGGATAAATATTTAGTTGACATTACTGTCCTGTGAATTGTACCGGTTCCCCAGTGTTTGGGATTGCCGTATGGAAGGAACACCAATAGTAAGTGAATTGTTTTTCAAGGTTATACTGTTTAATGAACTTTGTTTCTTTTTAAAGCAGAAATTAAGACGAAATGTGAACTTGTTAGAGAAGCTTGTTATGCAAGAAACTTTGTCATGTTTAGTGGTCAATCTGTATCCAGGAAATGAAGGGTATTCTTTGATGCTCAGGGGGAAAAATGGATCAGGTAAGGCCTTCCAAAGTATACTTCACATAAAATATCTCTGCTTTTAAGGGTAGTTCTTTAACCTTTAATCAGAGATTGTCCTGACTAAAAGACAAATTCTTACCCTCTGTTTTTTCTTCTCTTGACTTTTGCCAGAATGTTTAGCATTATAATGTGTAGATTATCCTTCCTGAACTCACATTTGAAAAGTATTATAATTTATAGTATATCTTTAGATTTTTAAATTTATTTTGTTTTATGTGTATGAATGTTTTGCCTTCACCTGTATGTGTTGCATGCCTGGTACCTTCAAAGGCAGAAGAAAGGGTTGGATTCCATGAATAAGTTAAAAATGATTTTGAGTCACCATGTGGGTGCTGGGAATTGAAACAGGTCCTGTAGAAAGTAAGTCTGAGATCTTCACTGCTGAGCTATCTCTCCAGGCCCTATCTCTTCTTTTATATTTTATTTTATTTAGTGGGGAGATGGAGATAGGATCATGGCACCTTTATAGTCCCAGGATGACTCAAGGAAGTCAGTTCTCTTCTAGCGTATGAGTCTCAGGGATAGAACTCAGGTTTTCAGTCTTGTCTCCAAATGCCTTTATCCACTGAGTTATTTTGCCAGCCTGATTATTTCTTTATAGTTAATTGAACAGGTGATTTTTAACAATGACTTTTTTATTGCTATTTATATTTTAAGGTAACATAAGGTACTTTGACTGCACTTTATAGTGACTATAAAAGCTGGGAAGTTAAGCATTTATTTCCTGTTGAATAATTTTATTGAGATGTCAAAAATAGTAAACATTAAAAATAATTTTAACAAGATTTCTAATACTGTGGATGTGAAGAGCATTAAAACATAAGTAAGTATACTTAGATTTCATTTAAAGAGACATCTCTGAATTTAACAATATGATCGCTACAAGGAACTTAGCTAGTGAAGCATTTTATTTATGGCGATAAGAATATAGTTTAACTGGTGGAATACTTGCCCAGCGTGCACAGAGCTTGGAGTTTAGTTCATAGCATCACATAGATGTGATGTCAAAGTCCTATATCCTAGCATTCAGTGTGTAGAGGCAGGAGGATCAGAAGTGCTTATTTTCCTGTTCTTGTTTAAAATCTTTTGTAGTAAACAATTTTCCAGCAGTGTGGTATAATTGATTTATAAGACTTAGCCTCTGAGCTGTATTTTAAGATTTTATTAATTTTAATTATGTGTATGTGTATATTTGGCGGGGGTGGGGCCGGAGTATGTACATATGAATGCCAGTGCCCACAGAGCTGACAGTTCCAGTCAGCTATAAGCTGCCATGTGGGATCTAGGTACAGAACCCAAGTCCTCTGCGAGAGTGGCAAGTGCTCTTAACCACTGACATCTATCACGCTCTATGTATTTTATTTTTAAAAGTCATTTAAATTATAATTCTAACTTTTATGAACCTGTTTTTATAACTTTTGTTTTAAAATTAAGATTCTGAGACCATTCGATTGCCTTATGAAGAAGGAGAATTGCTTGAATACTTAGATGCAGAAGAATTACCTCCTATTTTGGTTGATCTCCTTGAAAAATCACAGGTAAAAAAGAACAAACAAAATATCTGTTTGAATAAAATATCATGTATATAGTAACATGTGACATACCAGCTGCTTAGAAGGCTGAAACAGGAACATCTCAAGGAAGTCTGAGGCAGGCCTGGGCAACACAGTAAAACGCCATTTCTAAAACATATGTGTTTGCATGTGTGTGTGTATTTCATATGCACCTACACACACACACAGACACACACACACATTAAATGTCTTATTCCCCCTTCTTTTTGACACTGGGTAGTGAACTCAAGGCCATATATGTTAGGCTACCAGTCTACAGCTAAACTACACTCAACCCCCAGAAAAATGTTTTGTATTGTGTGTGTGTGTTACATTTTAGTATGTACATATCCTTTGTGTTGTGGTTTTGTTGTTTTCTTTCTTTTTTTTAAGATGTGAGCTCATTTGTATCCTGTCTGGCTAGTTAGAACTGGTGAATAGTTGAATTCCTTGTCTCAGCCCTTGAGTGCTACAATTGTAGACATGAGCTGCTGTACACACAAGTATTATCAGTAGTGTTGAGAGCATAAAAGGAGACATTGCACAGTGCTCGTTAAAAATGGTTTATTGTGGCGTACTTGGTTGCTGCACTGCCATGTGCTGATTGATTGCTTCTAAAATTGCTGTAGTTATCCTGGAAATTTCCCAAAGTTAAAATTAAGAAAATAAGAAAAGAATAATTTCCACTGTTTATGAAGCTTACTTAGAAACAGTGACCTACAAGTGACTCGCTTGCTCTTCCTGCTGCCTTGACCTGACTCCCATCCCTTCATGAGTTAGTGGAGCCACTTGACCAGTGTTCCTGCGTCTTTCTCCATACTTTTTCTTTTCTTAGGAATGAATCCAATTCCTAAGGCCTGATTCCCATTTCTCTTCTAGATCTTTCCCTTTTCAGTGGCTTACAACCACTAAATGCACAATACAAATATGCTGTATTCACAACTTTAAAACCTTCTGATCTCACTGTGTTTTCAGCCATCGATTAGGAGTTTTCCTTATCACTACAAAAGCACTGGAAAACTTGTCTGCAATCTCTTTATCACACTTTCTCCACTCACATATCTAGCATTGTAACAAGCATTTCTTAGATGATTTTGTAAAGTCACTGATCTCATGGCATGGCATTGCTAGTCACTTTTCTGTTTGAATCGGAATTGTCCTATGAAAATGTCAGTATAGCCAGGCATAATGGCACATGCCTTTCATCCCTTCATTGGTCAGAGTCAGAAGTTCAAGACCATCTTCAGCTTCATGTTGATTTGATAGTTAAATAAATTGGAAAATGATTACAGAGAGAGCAGTAAGTATTGTTGTTGGGTAATATTTACTGAATAGATAGAAGATACTGCCAACAGCCAGGTGTTTAACTGAATTGATTCAAAGAAGGTTGCTTTATTTAATCCTAATTAGAGATACAGCTAGATGTTGTCCTTTGATAACAAATCGTGTGCTATATACAGCTGTAAGGATGGTAGTGATAAGTGTAGTTAGGAAGGTATTGCTATAAGTTGTTAATAACAAAGTGATAAAAAAATACAGCTTTGATCAAATGTAATATTTTAAATATTTATTGTTAAAACTGTGATTAATAGATAAGTATTAATTAATAAGTATTGCTTTAAAGAAAGCATGCACATAAGGAAGGAAGCTAAGTCGGGTTCATAATTCCTAGACTAGCTATTAGTATTAGCCTGGTTGACCTAAGATAAAGACTATTCGGATTTTGATTATAGATATATCAGTTGTATTTATCAGTTTGTATTTGATCACAGATAGCTGTAATGGTATAAAGTGCCCGGACATACTATGAGAGAGTAGGCAAGTCATAGTGAACTGAGTGTTTAGGTTTCTTAAACTTGTAATACAACATAGATGTGAGTTAAATTCATGGTTATTTCCTGCTTATTAATACAGTCTAAAAAGTCTAGAAAATTTAGGAAGGGAAATATGGAAGTTATATCCAGAAGCTGAAATTCTGGCACAGTTGTTTGACAGTGTATTGCAGTGACAAACTATATAACCATTACAGTGTGAAATGAGTCAACGAGCTTCAGAAGAACCTCATTCTTTTATATATATATATATATTATTGATTTTTATTGAGCTCTACATTTTTCTCTGCTCCCCTCCTACTTCTCCCCTCCCGCCTTCAATTCCCCTCCCAAGGTCCCCATGCTCACAATTTATTCAGGAGATCTTGTCTTTTTCTACTTTCTGCTTCCGATGTAGATTAGATCTATATAAGTCTCTCTTAGTATCCGCATTACTGTCTAAGTTCTCTGGGATTGTGGTTTGTAGGCTGGCTTTCTTTGCTTTATAAGAGAGTACATGTAATAATTGTCTTTTCGTCTTGTGTCTGGGTTACCTCACTCAAAATAATGTTTTCTAGCTCCATCCATTTTCCTGCAAAAATCAATATGTCATTATTTTTTTCTGCTGTGTAGTACTCCATTTTGAAAATGAACCACATTTTTCTTATCCATTCTTTGGTCGAGGGGCATTTAGGTTGTTTCTAGGTTCTGGCTGTGACAAACAAAGCTGCTATGAACATAGATGCGCACATGTCCTTGTGGCACGATTGAGCATCCTTTGGATATACACCCAAAAGTAGTATTACTGGGTCTTGAGGAAGGTTCTTTCCTAATTTTCTGAGAAATCGTTACACTGACATCCAAAGGAGTTGTACTAGCTTGCACTTGCACCAGCAATGCAGGAGTGTTCCCTTTACCCCACAACCTCTCCAGCATAAGTTGTTATCAGTGTTTTTGATCTTGGCCATTCTTTCAGGTGTAAGATGGAATCTCAGAGTTGTTTTGATTTGCATTTCTCTGATGACTAAGGATGTTGAACATCTCCTTAAGTGTCTTTCAGCCATTTAGATTCCTCTGAGAGTTCTCTGTTTAGGTCTATACTCCATTTTTTTTTATTGGATTATGTGTTCTTTTGGTGTCCAATTTCTTGAGTTCTTTTTATATTTTGGAGATCAGACCTCTGTCTGTGGGGTTAGTGACGATTTTGTCCCATTCTGTAGGCTGTCATTTTGTCTTGTTGACCATGTCCTTTGCTTTACAGAAGCTTTTCAGTTTCAGGGGGTCCCATTTATTAATTGTTTCTCTCAGTGTCTGCTGGTAGGGTTATATTTAGGAAGTGGTTCCCTGTGTCAGTGCATTCAAGTGTTCTTCCCACTTTTTCTTCTATAAGGTTCAGTGTGGCTGGCTTTATGTTGAGGTCTTTGATCCATTTGAACTTGAGTTTTGTGCATGGTGATAGATATGGGTCTATTTTCATTCTTCTACATGTTGATATTCAGTTATGCCAGCACCACTTGTTAAATATGCTTTCTTTTTTCCATTTGATTTTTTTTTAATTATTATGATTTATTTATCTTTTATTTTATGTGCATTGGTGTGAAAGTGTCAGATCCCCTGGAACTGGATTTTCAGACAGTTGTGAGCTGCCATGTGGGTGCTGGGAATTGAACCCAGGTCCTCTGGAAGAGCAGTCAGTGCTCTTAACCACTGAGCCATTTCTCCAGCCCCTCCATTTGATATTTTTTGCTTCTTTATCAAGTATCAGGTGTTTGAAGATGTGTGAATTGATATCCGGGTCTTCTATTTGGTTCCATTGGTCCTCCTGTCTGTTCTTATTGCCAATACCAGGCTGTTTTCTGTACTGTAGCTCTGTAGTAGAGTTTGAAGTCAGGGATTGTGATGCCTCCAGAAGTTCTTTTATTGTACAGAATTGTTTTGGCTATCCTGGGTTTTTTGCTTTTCCATATGAAGTTGAGTATCATTCTTTCAAGGTCTCTGAAGAATTTTGCTGGGCTTTTGATGGTCATTGCATTGAATCTGTAGATTGCTTTTAGTAGCATTGCCATTTTTACTATGATAATTCTTCCTATCCAAGAGCGTGGGAAATCTTTTCACTTTCTGGTGTCTTCTTCAATTTCTTTCTTCAAAGATTTAAAGTTCTTGTCATACAAGTCTTCCACTTGTTTGGAAGAACCTCATCCTTAAAGGAACTGCAGTAATGTCTGTCACAGGTGAATGCGAAAGCCATCCTGGATGTCAGTAGATGCAGTCAATCTACTAGTAACAGTTTTAAATTGCTTTCTATAGTGATGCACATAAAAATAAATGATCCTCTTTAGTAGTTTATATAGTGGTGTATCCACTAAGGTATCTATTGAAGGTATAGAATTTTAAGATTGAAACATTAAGTATAATTTTGCTTATTTTGACTTTTGGAAAATGACATTTACCCAATTTTTTTTTTAACTTAAAACAGGTTAATATTTTTCATTGTGGATGTGTGATAGCAGAAATACGTGACTATAGGCAGTCCAGTAATATGAAGTCTCCTGGTTACCAGAGCAGGCACATTCTCTTACGTCCAACAATGCAGGTATGGAATGTTTACTTAGGAAGTACTGGGTGTTGTTTTAGTTGGATTTTTGTTTAATGTCCATATATTTGTATGAACATACATAATTTTAAAATGTTTTGTTTCTTCCAGACTTTAGTTTGTGATGTTCATTCTATAACAAGTGACAACCATAAATGGACCCAGGTTAGTTTTCTGTCTAATCCCAGGTAGGCCCCCCACAGTGTGAAGCATCCATGAGAGCTTCCTTTTACTCACATTTGATTGGTTTGTTGGGTTGAACATTTGGACAAAACCAAGATTCCCTTAGGAGCTTTAGGATTTTAAAGTCTCTGTACATTTGGAAATCTCTCAAGGAACTTTATAGTGCAGTCCCAAATTGCTTCCATCCTTGCTGATAAACTACACTTAAGTTAATTTATGAAGCCTAATGTGAAATTTGTTTTGTTTTGTTTTGATTTTGCTTTATTTTATTTTATTGTTATTAACAATTCTGGCTGTCCTTAAACTCGCTCTATAGGCCAGGCTTGAGCTCAGACTCACAGAGATCCTCCTGCCTCTGCCTCCTAAGTGCTGGGTTTAAAGGTGTGTGGCACCATCGTCCGGCTCTTCCTATCAAACAAAAACTTTATTCTTACCATTGAATACAGATAGATTGTGATTTTTCTTTCATTCAGGATTCTAAAATTCTACAAGAAGCCTATCTTTTCTCCCTCCCTCCCTTCTTTCCTTTCTCCCTTTCTTTCTTTTCTTTTTCTTTTTGAGGTAAGATATCTAGCCCAGGCTGGCTTGGAACTTGAGATTTTGCTGCCTCAGCTTCCTGAATTCTGAGAGTAAAGATCTATATCACCATACCTGGTAAAAGGATTTCTTAGCAATGACAACAGCTAATTGATCCTCCAGTTCTGTCTCTTGTTTATCTATTACTGTGAAGAGAAAAATGTCAGCAATGAAATAGCCCTCTATGAAATGTGGTTATAAAGTATGATGAGCTTTACTCTGGGCTGTGATTTTTCCCATCTATAAGAATGTGGAAGGTTCTTCACATCAAAGACAGAATTGCAGTCAGTGTGGGAGAGCAGTAAAGCATCCGTTTCTTAAGCTGAGGACTGGTAAACTTACTGTGTCCCCAACAAACTGTATTTTAGGCAGCCAAATAAATATTCAACTCTTTTGAATTTGACTATTTTATACAGTATACAAATAACTGAATTTTCATTAGAAGTTTGTTTATCTTGGCAGGTTTACACATTAATGTGCAAATGAGTTACTACAGTTACTTTGATCTTTAGCAAACTTCCCAGGAATATTTCTGGGTTAAATGATGTATATTTGAAGCTGACATATACTCCTGTGTATTTCAGGAAGACAAACTTTTGCTTGAGAGCCAACTGATTCTAGCTACAGCAGAACCACTGTGTCTTGACCCGTCTGTGGCAGTAGCTTGTACCGCAAATAGGCTGCTCTATAACCGGCAAAAAATGAACACTCGCCCAATGAAACGGTAATTGCCTGCACTTAAGTGACACAAACTCCTAAATGTTGCTAACCACAGTACCCTTTCCATCAGCATGGCACTGCTGCACTTTTAAATTTGAAAATGGGATTTTTAATGGCCTTGTATTATGCTTTTGTGTGGTAGAATTTTTTTAAAAAAAATATTTCCTGCATTATTGTAAAGTAGTATTGTCTGCAGTCTTTCAACAAAGGAATTTCTGTAAATTATGGTCTGTTCACAAAGCTTGTGAGGCTGAAAAAAGACCAGTAGGAGCAGGACAGTGGCTTCATTGGAAACAGTTAGCAAGGAAACAGAATGTAACTTGCAAGTTTCAAGAAAATACAATCGCAGTTTTAGAGAGTTTTTTGTTGTTGTTTTGTTTTTCTGAGACAGAGTTTCTCTGTAGCTTTGGAGGCTGTCCTGGAACTAGCTCTTCTATACCAGGCTGGCCTTGAACTCACATAGGTCCACCTGCCTCTGCCTCCCAAGTATTGGGATTAAAGGCTTGTGCCACCACCACTACTGCCTGGCTTAGAGATTAGTTTATAATGACTGCTTCTCCATTTTTGGGATTCTAATCAGCTTGGCTACATGGTCAGGAGAATTTTGTCTTGTTCTTTTTTGTTTCTTCTGTACCTACAGCTTGCTGGTGTGAGAGTGTTATATAGATGTTTGTGATTTAATCTATAATTAATTCACGCTGCTGCTTTCCCATATAGATTATGAGTTGTTGCTTTGTGTGTTCTAATTTGTGTTAGGTGTTTAAAGAGGTATTCCAGGTCTTCCCTGAACCGGCAGCAGGACCTGTCTCATTGTCCTACTCCTCCTCAGCTGAGATTACTTGATTTCTTACAAAAGCGGAAGGAAAGGAAAGCAGGTCAGCATTATGACCTCAAGATCTCTAAAGCAGGAAATGTAAGTAGTTCTTCAGGAGCTCAGTGTTCTGACAGACTAGCTTTGTTTTAGGTATTTTGGTGTAATTATACTGCTTTAAACTTTCAGTGTGTGGACATGTGGAAACGGAGCCCCTGTAACCTGGCTGTGCCTTCTGAAGTAGACGTGAGTGCTGCCCTCTAGCACAGGGCCAAAGTTCATTAGGTAGCTAATGCTGTGCGAAAATAAACCAGAAAACTTGCTTTTGAAAGTCTCATTTTAAGAAGCTGTGTGTTTACATCATCCATGTAAGTTTGATGTGTTTTTGAATCTGGGTCTTGCTGTGTAGCCAAGCTGTCCTCAAATGTGGGATGATCCTCCTCTTAGTCAGTTTCACAGCTCCAGACATTCTGAGTGGGGGCCACCAATACAGCCTCATTTTCATAAGGACATTTAGAGTTCTGTGTTAGGAGCAGGAATAATGATAAGGTTTCAAAAGAGTGGCATATTTTATATAATGCAATGCTCAGAAAATGGTCTAGTGTCTTTCTGTAGTGTTTCTTCATAATTAACTCATAATGCTTATGTACTTAAACTGATAACATTTAAAGATTAGTAATATTAGAGCTATGGCTGAAATTAGGAGCTCCCAGCGCTATTCTTTACTAATAATCTTGAAGACACACAAATTCTAAGTGACTAGGGGTGTTAATGAAGGACAGCATTTTATTTCATTTCCTGTGTCTTCTAGAGTTTATTTTTATTATTTACTCAGCTATCTTTTATATATGTACTTTGTGTATGTGTGTGTGCATGTGCATACCATAACCTGTGTGGAAGATCAAAGTTTATTCTTTGCTTCTACCACAATGCTTCTAGGCATCAAATCGGGTCTTCAGTTTCAGTAGCAAGCACCTTTATCTACTAAGCCATCTCACCAGCCCTTACTCAATTTATTATGATTCATATTTGAAAGTTATTTATTTCAATAATACTTTTTGTATTATTGTTATAATAATCGAAACACAAGGCCAAAGCATTAACAGACCATGTCTACAAACCAACAAAGAAAGCCATACTGTCGTCTTGTGTCACATGTGGCCCTCAGGCAGGTAGTGCTCTTAACTGCTTAATCATCTGTAGCTCCACATACTAGACCTTTAATTAAACACATCATTAAATACAAGTGTTCAGTGATACTGGTAGTTAAAACCCTTATGCTCACTCTGTTCTTATTGAATTTTGCAGGTTCTTCTCTTTGTTCAGGTACTGATTCCATTTTTTTCCATGTCTTTATCATTTAGGTGGAGAAATATGCTAAAGTGGAAAAATCCATCAAATCTGATGACTCTCAACCAACAGTCTGGCCGGCCCATGTAAGTAATTAGGCTAGTTTTCTTCATTAACAATGCAGTTTGCTTGCTTGTTTTCTTTTTTTGTTTTGTTTTGTTTTGAAACAGTGTCTCCTGTAGCACAGATTAGCCTCTAGTTTGCAGTGTAGGCATGACTGACCTCAAACATACTGATCCTCTTGCTTTTATTGCCCAAGTGTCAGGTGTGTTCCCACCATATTTCGCTAACAATATTGTTTATAAACTGGTTTCTGAATTTATTAAACAGAAAATTACTTGTATAACTTTTTAAAACTACATTTAGAGCTCTTGTGGACTTCAAGAAAGATATTTTTTAAAGTGTGTTTTTCATTTTACAGAGCAATTTTAATGTAACAATAAATTTTATGAGTGGGGTGTGATAGCCCATGCCTGTGGTCGCTGCTCTTGGAGGTCAGCCTGGAGTACAAACCGAAATAAGTGTCAAGCCTAGTGGTACATAACTGGAAGTCCAGAATAGGGAAGCTCCTATTGGAAACGGACATATTTGAGATCATCCTGGGATACCTAGTGAGACTGTCTTACAGAAAACAAAATTGCATTTTTGTTTTTGATGCATGTTGGTGGTTTTCACTTTTGTTTCAAACTAGTGTGTTCTGTTAAAGATGTCTTTGTTTGAGACATGGTTCTCTGTGTGACCAGGCTTGCCTGGAATTTTGGTATATTCATCAGCTGGTCTCACACTTGTTGCCATTTTGCTGCCTTTGCCTCCTCTTAGTGCTGGGATTAAAGGTGTGCACCACCACTGCCAGGCTTCGTTGTAGTTATTTCTTAAAGGGAGACATTGGAATAATGGGTGCAAAATAATATGGTTTTATGGGCACTGGATGTTTTATTTGAATGGCCAATGACAAAAACATTGCCACCTTCAGACTTTATTTTCAGATTGTTAAAATTACAGTTGTATGTGCAGTCTATGAAGCTCTATGCATGTCTGTCAGGCTTGATGAGATGCAGCATTGGGACACTTAGCATAAAGACCTGTGTGAAGAAAGGGTCCTATACAGTAATTCTCTATGAGGATTTGGGCTGTGAAATTCCTTTTCATTCATCCATTTGTTTGTTTGTTGATTATTTATGAGATAGGGTCTTATTTTATAGTTCTTGGTGGCCTGGAGCTCACTGGGTAGACCAGGCTGGTTTTGAACTCAAAGACATCCACCTGCCTCTGTTTCCCAAGTGCTGGAGTTAAAAGACATGTGCCACTATACCCGACCAATTCTTTTACCTATGATGTGGAAATGGCCATGCCAGCCGTGAGTTGGTGGTGTTTGACAGTTGAATGGGATATCACTTGTTAAGTGCTGTGGCAATATTCAGTTAATGTTTGCTGTGATTTTCATTATGCTTGTAGAAATGTTTAGTAATTTCCTAGTGAATGACTCAATAGCATGTGTAATCATCATGAACTTGATGTTTTTATACTACCTTAAATATTTCTTTAGTGCCATGTATATACCAGACATAATTAGTTTTACTTATTTATTTATTTACTTATTTATTTTCTTGCCACTTGAGAAGATACTATTTGGGTTTCTCTGTCCTTTTCAGGATGTAAAAGACGATTATGTATTTGAATGTGAAGGTGGTACTCAGTATCAGAAAACAAAACTGACCATCTTGCAGTCTCTTGGTGATCCACTCTACTATGGTAAAATACAGCCATGGAAAGCAGATGAAGAAAATGACAGTCAGATGTCTCCATCCCAGTGAGTCCTGTTGAGTATCTGTAACACAGAGAGACATCCAGAACTTATTTAGAACTACCAGGGAACTGCCAACTAGTAAATACCATTTTCCTTTAGGGGTTTGGTATTTAATCTGTATAACAGTACATTTTGACAGTGGATGTGAATAAGTGAAAATGCAGTTGCTATGATCTCTAAGTTATTCATAATCATTTTTTTTAAAAGTGTAGCTAGTTGTTTTTGTGGTAGCTCTGAAGGACATTAGAATTTTGTTGTTGGCAGTTTATGTAGTTGATTTTCTTAATGGTACATCATAAGTACAGGATACTAATACTTAGTTTTGATTTTGGGGTTGGGAGTGTGAGCAGGGCCTGTGTATCCCTGGCTGGATCGGAGCATGCTCTGGAGACTAGGCTGCCTCTGCGTCTGTTTCTTGAGGACAGGGTAATTTGGATTGTATGGTTACTTTTATTATTAGTTAGGTTTTTTTTTTTTTAAAATCACATTCATACTGTTTTAAAAAATGGAAAAGAGTTCAGGAAAATGAAAAATTGTTAAGGTCAGTTGTATGTCAAATTATTGTTTAAACTTTTACCAAAATTGATTTGAAATTTGGGATGAATGATGGGTTTTAGCATTATTTCACCCATACCTAGGTAAAAATCTGCAAGAAGAAAAGCAGGAATTCCTCAATTAACAACTAGTAGCCATTTTGATTATGCATACTTCTGAGATTCTACCACTAAGACACATCCAACATTGTAAATGTGCCAGCATGTCAATAGTGTGATGACACAGTTGCTACTCCTTTGTGAAAATTCAGTTTCCATCCTGGGAACTGCTTCCAGGAGACAACTGCTCTCTCTGCCGTTACTCTGGAGGCTCTGTGCTCTTCCACATCCTTCCATGTTCAGAACCTAAGAGCTGGGAAACTTAAGTTTGGCTTGCCCTAACTGAGTGCTTTTCTTTTATGTTTTATGTTACAGCTCCTCTGCAGATGATCATTCAAATTGGTAATTAAAAAATAAGACTCACTTCTTTTTATATGTTGTTATAATGTCAAAATTAAAAAAAAAAAGCTTAGACAAGGTTTTTGTTTGAGTTGAGAATAAGCTTTCGTCCTTGTCTAAAATAATTGTACGAATGACTTCTAGAGTCAAATTAAATGAATAAAAAGCCACAGGCCTTTCTGTAGTAGTACAGTGTTTGTAAATGTGTATAGTGGTACTTGGTAATTTTATTCCAGATTGTATAATAATAAACAAACATTAAATTTCTCATAAAGCAAATCAGCCAAATTGATTATTTTAGGATGAATGTAAAACTTGAGCATTATTTCTCAAGTTTAATTAATTTTTTAATGAAATGATACATTGTTATATATTAAAGACATTATAAAGGTTAACCTAAGATGTTTTAAGACATTCTTACTAATACATCTTTTTCTTGGTGACCTTTTAGGTTCATCATTGGGTCCAAGACTGATGCAGAGAGGTAAAGTGCATTTGCCCCTTTAATTGGTCAGACTGGATGTGACTACATCTTTGTGGGCCAAGTGTTCTGTGTCTGAGTCACAGATGTTGATTCTGTTACTCATGTCACTGCACATCACTTCATTACTCTTAGGTCGTGGGTTAAATCACTTAATATTAAAATCTCATAGGCCATTTTCATGGTATTTTAATACCCTGGATATTTTTTCATCGAATTAAGAAAATAAAGACCATGTTTAAAGTACAGTTTGTTTTAGGTAAGAAAATTTAGACATCTGAGAAAGACGATTTTAAGGGGGAAGTTTATAATCTAAGTCAAAGGGAAGGGAATGAAAAATTTTATTTTCTGTTCATTGGTTTATTTATATTGTAATCAAGGATGATATTAAACTTATAATTACCTTTATAATTTCTATATTTGAAGTAAGATCTTAAAAGGTGCCTTTATATGCCTTTATCTTGATTAGCAGAAAAGATTTAAACATTACTTTGTTGTTGGAAAGATTAGAATACGCTTCTCTTCATTCCATTTATTTAGTGTGTGAGCTTGTGTTGTCAGTGTGCAGTTGGCCAGTGTGCAGGAGCTGGTTCTCCTTCCGCCGTGTAGGTTCAGGGGAGTAAACACAGGTTGTGAGGCTTGGTGGCAAGCACCTTTATCCGGCTCCATAGCCCAGAATACACTTTTTAAGATGGGAATTCCTCATGTAGCTCAGTCTGGCCTTGAACTCTTGACAAGACTAGTTGCCTTTCTCCTGTGAAACAGTAGGTCTTTGGTACATACTGATGAGAATTTACTTTTAGGTCCCAGGTTTGTCTCAGCACTTGTGGTTGGGCAGTTAGGGAACACTTGTAACTCAATGGTGGAGTGCCTCATTTTGATTTTTCTATTTTCCAGTAATAGCATTACTTATTTCCTGTATGATTTGTCTTTAAGACAAATTTTGTTAATTCTTACCTATTTTTTCCTACTATTTCAGGGTAGTCAATCAGTACCAGGAGTTGGTCCAGAATGAAGCCAAATGCCCAGTGAAGATGTCACATAGCTCTAGTGGTTCAGCCAATCTCAGTCCAGGAGAGGAGACAGAGGTACGTTCGCGCCATTGGTGCCTTGTACCTTGTTGTTTCTCAAGGAGCCTGAGAAATGTGAAGGGCAAGGGAGTTGCTTTTACTTTTAACTTTTTAATAATTCAGCTTTATGGTTGAAAGCTTCAAAAGTACTCAGTGATAGGTACAAGTTGTTATTCCTGTTAAAGGAAGGTAGACAGGGGTGACAGGTTTTCTTTCACTTTTGCTTTTCCCTGGGTCTCATATCACATCATCATGTATGTTACAGTTTGTGGATGTCATGGGAAACTGAGACAGTTCTCATACTGAGTACTTTGCAGTTGTAACTTGTTTTCATGTGGGAAATATAATGATACTAGCTTTAATATTAACAGTTGTGTTTAATGTCACTCCTCAGCAGCCCGAGACTGTGTCTGTTCAGTCTTCAGTTTTGGGGAAGGGAGTAAAACATCGACCCCCACCCATCAAACTTCCCTCAAGCTCAGGAAATAGTTCCTCAGGTATTATCCTCAACTATATTACCTAATAGTCATCTCTTTCCTAAAATGTTACTTATTTTACTCTGATAATTCACAGAATTTTTGAATTATGAATATAGGAAAAGACTTAATTTTATTTGTGTGTGTGTGTGTGTGTGTGTGTGTGTGTGTGTGTATACCTTTGCTTCTGGAGGTAGCTGGCTTGGGTGTGTGGTGGGGTCTGAACTTTGATCTTTAAGATTGCTTAGCAAGTGCTCTGAGCCATCTTTCCAGCCCTAGGAAATAACTTATGTTCTTCCAGGTAACTATTTTACAGCACAACAGGCCAGCAGCTTCCTTAAATCTCCAACTCCTCCTCCATCATCTAAGCCAAGTCTCTCTCGAAAATCATCTGTGGAGCTCAGTCAAGTCAGCATGCTTTCTCCTGCCACCCTGTCACCTGCCAGTTCTTCACAGAGTGAGTCATGATTTAAACTCTTGCAAAAATTTTCATAAAGCTTTGCAGTGGTGTTTCTTGAAGGCAGCTTTTATTCAGTCTGTGAAGTGTACCCAAAATGTATATAAGTTGCATGAAACTCCAGGTAGAATTCTTGTTGGCTGTGTATATTACATGCTTAATGTAATTATATTTGCTTTTCTGTGTCTATGTATGCACTCAGTGTATACCTTTCTTTCAGGCTTGTTGCCTATAAGCTTGTTGTCTTCTTTAAAATATACTTGGCAGTAAGGTTGCAGAGTATTATTTTCAGTGCCCCCTAGTATCTTTTTCTTACTATATAAGAAACTGTGTCTGATACCAAAAAGAAAATATGAGAGTGAATTATTGGAGATACTACCTTTGTATGTGTAAGACACCAGCAGGTTCAAGGTTATATGCAGTAAACTGAAGAGTAGTATTTGAAAGCATGCACTTCCACACTTTTGCAAGCTGTCACTAAAACGTGATCATCTGAACATAGGAAAGTAGAACTCTCACTTTTGGATACCCTTTTTAACAACAAGTAGAGGCAATATAGGAGTGCTAGGTTTAATGTGGAAGAATTTCTTCAAATGACTATCTGGATATATTAGGTACTAATTTGCGGGGGGAAATTCCAGTTTTTTAGCTTTTTTGGTTTTGTTTTTGTTTTTTTTTCTTGGTTGCTAATGTGTGCTGTCAGTGTACTGCACAGTGCTAGGATGGTCCTAGATATTAACATCTGCATCCTGATAGCTCAAAAGGTGTAATTTTTCTGCCTTCTTGTTTTGCACAAAGAAAAATAAATACATCTTCTGAAAGTCTTATTCATACTTCTCATGTTGTGGGTGTGGATTGTGGTGATCTGCTGCACACAGTTGTGTTAAGTCAGGGTGGGGTGACAGCTTCTGGACATTCACATCTCTCTCCTTTCTTTCTGCAGGACATGAAAGCTAAAAAGGAAACACCTCAAGAGCTTTTGCTTTACTTTTTTGGTTTCATTTTTTGTTTTTATTTTTTTAAAGTTGATAAACTGTGCATACTTCATTCACAACAGATTTTTCTATACATTCTACATTTAAACAGAAGTACACAGTTACTGTTAAAGATGCAGTATTATCTACACAGTACTTGCTTTACTCTTTGTAAATTTGTCAGGGTAAACTTGGTATGTTGGGAAGTAAACATGTATATCTTGGTGCCAAATATAGCTGATAACCTTGTGTAGCTTACTAAAAATGTCCAGTTTATCTCAGTTAAACTAAGTAAGCAGTATTAAGGAAGTCTTGAACTATTGAAATCATAAATAACAAAAATTAACTTTTCAACCTTGTAGACAAAAGACGGCATGTAGGAGACTAACTTTTCAGTGGGTGTTGTGGTAGAGTGTAAGTGTACTTCCACTGTTTCTGTGATAGCATCTGGAGTGGGATTTTAGGTGATATACTGCATCCTTAATTGTAATTGAGTGTAACAACACTCATGGATCTTGTAGAGAGTTAACACTTTTAAAAAGAGTTCACTGCTTTTAAAAAAATTGGAACAAATTTATCAGTGCTAAGTAAAATTCCATTAACCTTATTTTAAAAAGGACCGGCCATTTATAACAAACTAGCAATTTTTATTTTTCTCAATGAGCAGGATCTGGAACTCCTAAGCCATCTACTCCTACACCAACCCCTTCATCGGCCCCACACCCTCCTGATGCTCAGAACTCAACTCCTAGTACCCCTTCAGCCACCCCATCTCCCCAAGATTCAGGCTTCACCCCTCAGCCCACTTTGTTCACTCAGTTTGCTCAGCAGCAAAGGGCTCTGAGCCAGGCAATGCCTGTGACAACCATTCCTCTTTCCACCATGGTAACATCTATAACAACAGGAAGCACGGTCTCCCCGATCATGGCCGACTCTGCTGGGCTTAACTCCGTCAGTGTAGTGAGCTCTGCTGGGTAAGTTGACAATGTTAAAGACTGTTTTATTTGTGAGATTAAGAACAAATTTTACATTACACTGAAAGGTGGTATTCTGATATAGTTAGGAGCTGCTTCATGTGAATGGTATAATTTAATAACTGTTACCTATACACAGGTGTATTTCACAGTTGCCCAGATTTTGTCATTTGACTGTTGTTATTGTCTTTGAATCACTAGGGCAGGACTTTTACTTCTCCTCACTCTGAAATGTCTAAGGATGTGCTCATTATGTAAGCTAGGCTTGTCACACTTTAGCACTAAAATGAAACTTAGCCTAGAAATTGAATTTTTTGAAAAAAAAATTTATTATATTTCTTGGGGGTGTATATGCCACAGTGCACATGTAGAGGTCAGAGGATGACTTGCAGGTTTTGGTTGGTTTTCTACCACCATCTTCATCTTCAGACTCGGCAGATGCCTGCTGAGAGCCATGTCACCTGCCCTAGGAATTAATTTTTTTTTATTGTTTTGGTTTTTTGAGGCAGGGTTTTTTGTGTAATAGTCTTAGGTGTCCCGGTAGTAGCTCTGTAGAACTCACAGAGATCCACCTGCCTCTGGGATTAAAGGCGAGCGCCACCAGTGCCTGGTGAAGTTAATTTTTAAGACAGAATTTGTTTTATAGTTTTTTAATCTGAAGAACTGTGAGACTGTATTTGTGTTTCTAGTGTGTAATGCTCTGCTCCTTACCCTGCAGTGGAGCCCAGGCTCTGAAGAGTGCCTCAAACTCCATGCTGGGCTGTGACACTGGCACCATAACTCCTGCAGGAAAAAGCCTGGGCAGCGACCTTCTTCCCTCAGGATGTCTCTTAAGTAATGCATTGCCCAGCGCATTGCCCACAACTTCTCAGACAGGTTAGAATAAGTGCATGTGAAAGTTTATTGTGTATGTGTGTGTTTATTTGTATTTAGTGATTTTTTTTTTAAAGATAGGGTGTTATTGGTGTTTTTACTCTTTGGTCTTTAGGAGGCCCGCCACTTAACTCCCAAATAAATACACACAAAGTCTTATTCTTACTTACAAATGCTCAGCCTTAGCTTGGCTTATTTCTTTTATTAAATTATCCTTTCTATCTCTTGTTTCTGGGCTTTTAGCTTTCTCTATTTCTGTATACCTTTCTTTACTTTCTACTCCATGGCTTGCTGTGTAGCAGATGTCCTCCTCCTTTGCCTCTCTGCCCTCTCCTCCTAGATTTTCTCCTATTTATTCTTTCTGCTGACAGCCCTGCCTATCCTTTTTCCTGTCTTGCTATTAGCCATTCAACTAAAAATAATAAATAGACCAATCAGGTGTTGTAGACAGGCAAAGTAACACAGCTTCAGGGAGTTAAACAAATGTAACATGAAAGAATGCAACACATCTTTGCATCATTCAACAAATATTCCACAGCATGAACAAATGCAACACATTTTAAAATAATATTTCACAACAACAGGATCTCAAAAACTGACTTCCTGCTTGGTATGTGCTGATCTTCCTATTTTTACCTACCAGAGCTGGGATGACTGGTTTGTGTCTCTATACCCAGACTTAAAAGCTGTTATTTTAAGGACATACATTACTAAAAACATTTAGTTTTTTTATTTCATAGTTTTATTTCTCAGATACTTAAAAGGCCTTTTTTAGTTCTAATATACCTAGCAAACAGCTTCTGGGAAGAAACCTGGTAAATCTATGAGTTTGTACACATGTCTTCTGCTGTGTATAAATAATAATAATAATAAATAAGTAACCTTATTCTTGTCAGTAGTAATGACAATAAAAATATATATGTTCTACCGCTTTTGGCATGGTAGCTAAAAACCTAAATTCTTACTTGTATAATTTTTGGAAGTTGCTTTTTTATATTATTTTTCCCAGAAATAAAATAGTGATAGTAATAATAATTTTTCTCATAGGAGAATAAATACATGTCAAACATTATTTATATTGTACCTGTGCCATTAGGAACATTCTTGTTGCCATCCTTTATAGTAGTAGTAGGTCTTGGATAGTTATTACCTTGTGGCCCAAAGCAGTGGGAACAAGTGTGCTGGTTATGATGCCCTTTAATGAATGTGTATAATGCCTAGAACCAATTCCTTTTCTTACCAGTGTTGGGAGTAGATGGGCAGCTCAGAGATAAACCGACCAAAAGCTTTCTCGGCTATGGAAAAAATCTAGAAAGTATAACATGAATATGTTGTTATTTTCTAATTCTAGTTGTGCTTATTTTGATGAGAAGGAGCCATGGATATTAAAGTCACATCCAGAATTTTAGATATTTAGATTTATGTGTAAGTGGCTTCTAGGGTACTAGGTTTACATTGTTCCAGTGCTGTCCTTAGAGAAGCCATTTAATTCTTTCCCCAGACTCAGTATCATTTTCATTCTGACTTGACTTGTTCCTTAGGAGAAAGAGGAAGTCTACTAGTGCCTTTGATAAGCTGGAAAGCTGCATGCAGGAGTCATGTTCCTTTGTATGCAGTGCCACAGTGAGACACTAAGTGGATGCCAGGACAGCAGTGATAGCACAAGCCATTTCTCCTCAGGGACCGTTTTCTGAATGGGACATATCTGAGACTTCTTCAGGTTCTTGTACAAAGCTTTGATGACATCACGTATCAATTTTCTATATCTTTTCTATAAATAACATCTGATAGAGGACTACATATATTTTTGTTAATTTTTTAAGTGCTTCCCATGTCTTCCTCCCAAATGTTTGATTACAGGCACAAACCACTGTACCTAGAGTAGATAATTTTTAATCTGTATTTATTTTGATGTGAACAAAATTTGCGCTTATTTTTATGTTTTGTGGGGCACACCATTTGAGACTGGGTCTCACTATGTACCCGTGACTGTTTTGGAACTTACTATGTAGATCAGACTGGCCTTGAACTCACAGAGATCCTCCACCTCTTCCTCCTGAGTGCTTGGTTAAAATGTGTGCACCATCACACTAATTTGCACACACTTAGAGACCAGGGTCAACAGACTGTAGCTATACAGTCTGCCAAGAATGTTGTTTTATATCTGTATGTGTGAGCATCCTGTGGCTCAAATTCAGAATCAGGACAGCCTGCAGTCATCTGTTCTGTCCTTCACCATGTGAGTCCTGGGGTTGAACTCAGGTCATCAGGGCTTGGCGGCAAGTGCCACTACCCATGAGTTATCTTGCTAGTACTTTGTTTTGTCTTTCCTTAAATTTGGAATTAATAAGCCATTATATCATAACTTTGGTTTTTATCTTTACAAAAGTTAAGTGTTCTTTTAACATTTTGGTGATTGGTATTTGTTTTTTTGAGTTTGTTTTTTTTTTTCTTTGTTTGTTTGTTTTGAGACAGGGTTCTGCTGTAGTTTTAGAGCTTGTCCTAGAACTAGCTCTTGTAGACCAGGCTGGCCTCAAACTCACAGAGATCCACCTACTTCTCCTTCCCAAGTGCTGGGATTAAAGGTGTGCGCCACCACCGCCCAGCGGTGATTGGTATTTGGAACGCAATTTAGTATTTATTGTATATCACTGAGGAATGTAAACAAGTGGCAGTTAAAATGTGTTTGCACAATGGCAGCAGTTTTGTTCCTTTCACGATGTGTAGGTAATTCTAGATGACTTACTTCAGCAGTATGAGAAGTGAAGAAGTCTGAAATGTAGAATATAGTTTCTATCTAGTACCCCGCAACTTTGAATAAAATGTCAATAGTGATAATACTAAAACAGTTCTTTTGTTGTAGAAGGGTTTTTAAATTATGTGTAAATTAATCATTTGGAGAAAGGACAGTGATGTATTTTCATATGTTGAAGTCTAAATTTTTATTTGTAATGCTTTCAGTTCTATTATAACCATTACTTTTATTTAACAGGTATCCCATTTGGTTTAAAAAATACTTCAAGTCTCAGGCCTTTAAATCTACTCCAGGTAAACATAAAAGAGTGCTTTTGACTTAAATTTTTATATTTTGTTTTTTTAAAACAGCGTATATTTATACATGTTAGCATATGAAAATTTGAGGTCTATCTGGAATATTCTAAGGGTATATGTATTGCTACCTTTATGTAGTTAAGTGCAAATAAAAATAATGGGTGTTCTATAGATGCAGCGTTCGTTGGCTTTAGTCCCTGTCTGATCAAGAGCTTGTTACCCCAGTGAGGTGGTCCTGGAAAAGCTCCAGTCTACAGTAGTGGCAGTATGAACACTTGCAGACATGCATGTGCTGTTAGCTCACCTTGAGTTTTTGTGCTTAGAGGTTTCAAAACTTTGGTATGCATTATTTCCCCCAAGGAAGATTATACTTTCTTTTTTTTTTTTAGATTTATTTATTTATTGTGTACACAGTGTTTAACCTCCATGTATGCCTGCAGGCCAGAATTGGGCATCAGATCTCATTACAGATGGTTGTGAGCCACCATGTGGGTTGCTGGGAATTGAACTCAGGACCTCTGGAAGAGCAGTCAGTGTTCTTAACCTCTGAGCCATCTCTCCAGCCCCGATTATACTTTCTTAATACAGTGGTAGATAACTACTAGTCGTTCTATAAATGTTTGTTGGGTCTAATATATACCGAATGATGTGGCCGCCTTACCTTTTTTCCATTACAATATCACTGTACTCTAAAGCGATAGAACATGGAGACTGAGTGCTCGGACCACCTGCTTCACATGGGCACGGCCTCAGGTTGAAGACCTAGCAGTGCATGAGAGAGGAGACGAGGACTAAAGACTAGAGCACTCTGAGTCCCATGCTAGCTCCTTTACTTCCTGGTCCCTCTGTGTGCTCCAAGTTCCTTATCCCATTACCCTCTCTTGTTCTACTTCCCCTTCTTGATGTATAATTCTTTTAGTTAGCATATAAAATAATGGCTTTCATTATAGTATGTCCTTTTCCTTACTTATATTCACTTATCTTCATTTCCTGCTCCTTCACACTGGTCTCCTTTTTTCCTCCACAGAGTGTCCCCTCTCCTTTCAGTGTGCATGTGACTGTTTAAAATGTAGACTCTACATACTATTAGATGCTTGATACTTCTTTTTGTGTTTTTCTGCTGTTACCCTCAACTTGCTTTACTCTTTTCCCCACGGTTCTTTAATAGTCACATATTAAACTAGTAATTTGGAAAATAGATAGTTGTCTATGGAGAACTTAAAGGTAGACTTGAAGATAAAGATCTGATGATAATACAGAACTGTGGATATTATTGAGAAATAGCAATACCGGACAAATCAGCCAACCTCATATATAACTGATAGGGAAGTCTGGATTGAACTAAAACTGTTTATGTGGTAGAAATACACTGTCAGTATGTGCAGGCCAGTGGCAGAGCTGTGCACTGGTGATGTGGGCACAGCTAGAGCATACTGCTTCATGTTAGCATATGTCTTGAGAAGTCTTTCGTGACGGATAAAAAGGAATGAGAACAAAGCCGCTCTGTCTGCTAGTAAAAAGGAAATACTGAGCCTGGACTGTGTCAGATTTAGTGGGTTTGGTTTTCTTAACCAAAGGATTGCTTTTTTAATTTAATTTGGGTTCAGAATAAGAGCAAGATAAAGGTCTCTACAGTAAAGGCACTTTCTTAATCAACCCTAGGATTCCTTACCCTGTTCTATTAAAATGGTTATTTTTAGGGTTATTGCTAAAAGACTAGAACAAATTTGGGAGATGGGTTGTCTTACACAAATTTCTGAATCATAACTTTGGTTTTTGAGGACAGATTGTGAAGTTCAGGTTGGCTTTGAACTCTCCCTTCTCAGCCTGCCAGGTGTTAGGAATGAATATAGGCAGGCATTCCAGTGTGCCACGATGCCCGTTACTTTGTTCAGTTTCTTAGTGTATGTGATGGTTTTTGTGGGGATGGGAGAAGAAGTGATAAATATTTGAAAATTGTAAATTTGGATAGCTGACTATTAACTAGAAGCAAGAAATTTATATTTGAAAATAATATGGGGGGTGAGAAAGCAGTAGGACTTAAAAATAATGCCTGGTTGTAGCCTGATGAAGCGCAGGTAGCTTATTTTGCTTCTGTGTGGTGTATGTGGCAGTTTAAAAGCTGGCCCAGCAGTTGCTGAGGTCCATCTCCAGTCCTTCTCTTGCTGTCTTCATCTGTTTCAAGCACCTAGGAGAGTGCTTGACCCCTAGCTAATTATCTATGGATATTTGTAAGGGAATTTAAATATTTTACATGGGAAAAATGGAAATAGCTAATTCTTGTTTAAATTCTGAATAGCTTCCTGGTGGTTCACCGATGTTTAACACTCAGCAGCAGCAGCAACAGCAGCAACAGCTCCCTCAGTTTGTACAACAGCCCCAACAGCAGCAGCTACAACTCTCTCAGTTTGTACAACAGCCTTCAGCTTCAAATCCCCAGCAGTCAGAGGAGCAGGTATGGGATTTTTAGCATCTTTCTGTATTTGCTTCCATCCTTTCATCCTTTCACTTTTAAAAAATAAATTTTGTTTTCTTTATGTCTGTGTATGGGTAATGGTGCACATGAGTCCAAAGGACTGGTAGGTTCTGTCCTCCTTCCACTGTTGGGTTCTGTGATCATCCTTGGGAAAAAGTGCCTTTACTGAAATACAGTGTTGGAGCTTTTTGTTGTTGCTGTTTTTGAGGCAGACTTTTACTCCGGCTTAGCTGGGAACTCAGCATTCATTCTGCCCCAGCACCGAGTGCTGGGATAACACGTGTGAACAGTGCCAGCTGTTTGCCATTTAAGTAGTATTGAGTACATTCACACTGTTGCACAAAGTATTTTTCATCTTGCAAAATTGAAATTCTATAAGCAACTGATAACGTCCTCAGTCCAAACACCACCATTGTGCTGTGTTTTTGATCTTAACCATCCTGAGTGCCTCATGTAGGGAGATGGAATAATGGTCCATGTGTCCTTTTGCATCTCTTGCTGTCTCCGCAGACAGATCATCATTTGGATATGTGTCAAGAACTTGTTGGGTCTTACAGTGCTTCTCTTACTTCCCTGAGACACTACAGTGTTCTACTGTTGTGCTGCACTGTCTTACACTCCCAGCAGCAGTGTGAACAAGGGTCAGTCTTTCTACATCCTCACAGATGGCTGCCTAACTTCTGTTCTTGGGGGTTTTTACTTTCTGCTATACTTTTGCATTCATATTGAAGAGATATGATTGACAAATTCAACTGATGAAACTTTTCACCTTTATTTTCCTCTTAAGAGTTTGGCAGTTTTACTTGCCTTTCTTACAATTTATCAGAATATCTCTCTCTCTCTCTCTCTCTCCCTCTCTCTCTCTCTCTCTCTCTCTCTCCCTCTCTCTCTCTTTGACTTTATATGATCTTGAGAGGGATGAAAAGACAAAGATGACAATCTTGTTAAAATTTTATTATTTTTATATGTATGGGTGTTTTGTTTGCATGTCTATGCACCATGGGCACTGTGTCCTATTGTTATGCATGGTACCTGTGGAGGCCAGAAGAGGTTATAAGTTCCCTTGGAACTGGAATTACAAATGATTGTGAGTCACTGGGTGCTGAAAATCAAACCTTGATTCTCCAGAAGAGCACCTAATGCTCTTAATCACTGAACCATCTCTCCAGCCCAAATTATTTTAACTCTTATAATCTTAATTTATTTAGTTATTTCACCTAAGATCCCGAAGAGTGGCCTTTATCCTTTATTGTGATGAAACCTATTATATTTAGCGTGTGTGAATATTGTTTTTTTTGCAACAGGCCCTTACTCTGTAGCGCAGGGTAGCATCAAATCTAGCATTAGTTCCAAGCACTGGGATTGCAGCAGGAGCCTGACAGGCACAAGTGCTTTCTCAATTATTGAGTTGAGTAATTCTATCCATTCATTTCCTCCTCAGCTCTGCTTAGGCTGCTTTCCACAAGTTTTGATACATTATATTTCTATTTTAATTCTACAAAATACTCTCACTTGATTTTAACAGTAATTTTTTTCTGTCCTCCTTCTAAGTACTGGATTACAAGCTTGAACCACCACAGCTGGTTTTGAAGCTTTAAATGTAGACATTTAGAATCAGTATGGCCTAATTGACCTCTATAATTAGTAAGTGACCCTCTATATCTCAAATTTTGCTTTCTTTTATTAATACTGATTGTGTACCTTTCCTATTCGTTTTTTGCTGAATGCTTTAGTAGTTGATAGTTAATTTTTATTCATGGTTTTTAGTTATTATTCTAGCTTGCTGGTAAATATCTCATTCTATTTGTGATATATATATATATATATACATATATATATATATATATATATATATATATATATATATATATATAGTCTTTGTGGTCATTTTAGGAAAGAAATTGTATCAAATGCATTGCTTTTGTGAATTTTTGGGGTTTCCTTTTGTTTTATAATAGCACTGTTCTGGAAGTGATGTGAGGTTTTAATTTAGCATTTGTTTTTTGTTCATTCCAAGCCTGCTACTTCTACATGTGTTCATAATTTCATAATTTATATTTCTATGAAACCCAAGTTTATTCTTCCTCAAACATCAAAGAGATGCTGTCTTTTCACTGGCTCAATTTGTTTTGCCCTTTTTGCACAAGTCACATACTTTTTTTCTTTTTTTTAAATTCAGGGATCTGAACAAGTTTTAACTGCTCAAGAACAGGCCTTAACTGCTCAGCAAGCTGCTATTATTAATCTTACTGCAGTAGGAGGCTTTCCACAGTCACAGGCAGCTGGTGGGTATCATCCTGACTTCCTTCTGATCTCACTGTGTAAATTATTTCCCTTTTCTTCCTTGTAAGCATTAATCAGAAAAAGACTGAAGTGTTTAATCTGTGAACTACAAGATTAACAAACAGCTGACCAAGAATTTTTTCCTTAAAAATTACTTTGACGGCTTTGAATCAAATACATATATGTTCTCTTTACAGTGGTTAGGTGGCAAACTTTGACATGTCCATCTCAGTTCATAGAAAGCTGTCAAAGCAGTTTTCAGTGGTTAATTCTGTTTTCTTAATTACCTGGGCCCACATTGTCCTAGACTGCATCATTTTTCTCAGTTTGTATTGTATGAGTTAAATCTTTATAATTAGCAAAACTTATGTGAGCTACTTGTTTATAAAAATGAAACTAATGTGAATGCTCCCACTTGAAAGTAGGGAATGAATGAAAGTAGGAAATGGTAAACAAAAGGTATTGAATTCTGACTTCACATTTGAATAAGCCAAGAGATAGAATTTTAATAAAAATAATTAACAAAGCTATAATGGAATTAGAAGATTCAGTAAATTGTCCCTGTGTGCTGGCTGTGCCTTTAGATTTCTGTAACTTTGTTTTCAAGTTTAGCTGTCCCTTAGTGGGAGTAATTCACAGTTATGTTTTGAAACTAATTCTTACAAAGAGCTGTAATTTAGAATTTGTGAATTTCCAAATGCAGATTTGTAACTAATGTACCTTTACCACACAAGTCATTTTTCTAAAATAGCCATAGTAAATTTGTGAAAAGAATTGTAGACAGATCATAAGACTTTGTCTGGTTTCAGACAAACTGCAGTTACTTAAGCCTGGTCAGCCTTTTCACCTCTCTTTGAGAATGTGGAATGATGGATGGCCCGATCAGCTGTAATTAGTTCATCTCTGCGAGCTCACTAGATGTTGTATTTTAAAAGAACGTACATCATATAAGGGTGGCTTTCAGACAAAGGTCCAGTATCAAGTTCCATTGGGATGCAACGAGGATGTTATGGAGACAGAATGTAGTTGAGGTGCTAGAGTGTTTCAGCTTCAGAACACTGGGTACAATGCATAAACCTATAACCAAAGCGTTCTTCATGTGGAGAAAAGAGAATCAGGAATTAGCCGTTTCTACATAGTGGAGGCCAGCCTGGGATGAGACGAGAGAGAGAGAGAGAGAGAGGGAGAGAGGGAGGGAGGGAGGGAGGGAGGGAGGGAGGGAGGAAGGAAGGAAGGAAGGAAGGAAGGAAGGAAGGAAGGAAGGAAGGAAGGAAGGAAGGAAGGAAGGAATGCAGTACTTTAGTCTGTGTACTCCCTTCCCTCTGTATAACCAGAATTTTCTGGAATCAGTGATACCCTTAATTAGCAAGAGACAAAATTTATTTTGAAATTGGTATAATTTGTTACTTAAGGTAATTTCTATTTTTCTCATTTTCTATGCTGTTTTCTAACCCTGGTCGCCTTCAAACTTTTTAACTATCTTCCCCTTCTCCTGTAGTCTTGTCTCAGCTTGGCTCTGCCGAGAACAGACCTGAACAAAGCCTTCCTCAGCAGAGACTCCAGCTCTCCTCTGCCTTACAGCAGCAGCAGCAGCAGCAGCAGCAACAGCAGATTCAAGTAATCTAGCACCTTCATTTGATTAATTAAAACCCTTAAGTTTCAAAATACTGCCTTGCAGTGGGGCTTTCCTGCTAAAGCAATTGGTCAGTAACTTAGTTTTATTTTTAGAAATCTGACATGCTATTCAGCTTGGAGCACTAAGTGTAAATTATAATACTGCATACTTTAAATTATAATACTGCATACTTTAAATTCTTTTTAAGGGCTTGGTAGCACATTTCACACATCTCTTTAATGTGCATTGTACTTTGTAATAGTTTTAAGTGCCAATTATTAACTTGATGATTCTATGCTGTGGGAGTGTTCCCGTTGGTTTAGAAAAGTGTTGCAAATTACTTTAGGAAAGGGTGTCAGCACACTATGATCAACTCTTGATAGTTTATTTTGCTATGAATTATCATTATACAACAAAATGGTAACTGAAGTTGCTGCATTACTGCAGTATGGACTGCCAGGGCTAAGTAACAGATAATTGTATCATTTTTAAGACTCGTATTTAAAGCTTTTGTTCCCCCATGCTTCCTCTCTGAGGCTTATTTCCATGACTCCTGGGAAGCAACTGGCCACACCTGTGCATTTAACATAACGTGATCTCTTTTCTCCCCCTCCGTTTTGCAGCAGTTGCGATTCTTGCAACATCAGATGGCTATGGCAGCAGCAGCCGCACAGACAGCCCAGCTACATCGTCACCGGCATACAGGTGGCCAGTCCAAGAGTAAAGTGAAGCGAGGCATGCCAACCACTCCAAAATTCTGAGCAATTTTTCTTTCCTTTTGTCTTTTCTTTCTTGTTTTTTACAAACACAAGACCATTGAATGAATTTCTGCTTCATTTTCCTCCTAAGATGTCAGTATTTTACATTGATAGATGGTGCATAGTTTATACAAAAGCACAACTCTGTGGTTCTTACATGGAGACGTGGTTAAATGTTTTTTTGTATATACCATCTACAGAAATAATCTAAGAACTACTAGAGATATCTTCCAAAAGAATGTAGTTTGGTATTTATTTAGTATAAAAAGCCTGTGCACAGTGTAATAAATACAATTTTTACATCTGTTTTGCAATTGTGGCGGCTTCATTTGTGTTTCATACTCTGAATGACTTCATCCAGTAGCTTGTTCACTTCTTTGTGTCTTGTGACTGCTCGACTCATGCAGTCCTGAAGTTTAGCTCCAGTAAGTCCACTCCCACCTGAAAAATTAGGCCAGTTTTCAGTGTTCCCATTATTTTGTGAAAGTTGAAGATCATGTCAAGTGTTTGTTTTGAAATCAAACAACATCTAAATCAAGTGGTGTGGTCTCAAGACTCTAGAAGACAAATATGTCCTAAGTTTAGGATGACACACAACACTGAAACAGCAAAGACCATCATAAACTTCCGTCAGCTAAGCAGCCAAACATCCCATACTCCACTTGACACCCCAGCTATTCCCCACTGCAGTGGAAAGGACATACCTGGCTTGTGAAGACAGCACAGTTTGCCTTCCTCATCCATTACTATTGTTAAGGTTCCTGTTGACAGATGTTCTTCCTCTCCAGTAGGATCAACTATCAGCAAAGTGCTACATTAACAACAACAAAAAGGTATTAAAACAATGTGCATTGAGGGGGGTAGGGTATCATTTCTAGGAAGAGACTAATTTCAAACAGTATTAAAAGACCTGCTTTGATTTCAGCCTATGGAAGAGCTAATCCAGGACTGAAGGAAGCCAGAGTGGCAGCACCCTGCAGCCCAGTACGTAGGAACTCCTTGCTGTTCAGCTTTGGGAATTTCTTAGATTCTGCAGCAAATACTGGAGGCAGTTTCAGAAGTTTATAGAGTAGTAGCTTGGAGCATAGCTCAGCAATGGAGCACTTGCCTGGTATGAACCAGCCCCATACAATCCCTGTCATCATAAAGGAAAAAGGGCATAAAGAAACATAGGGAATTGGTGAGCATAGAATTATCCTGTACATCAGGATGCCAAGCAGATGGAAGCTCCGACTAAAGGAACTGCAGGGCAGGGCTCAGATGTCCACGGCAAATTCGGGTTGGTGATCAACTGGAGGACATTTCTTGTAAAGAGAGCTAAATGACAAGGTAACAAGCTATTAGCTTAGAACCCAGAATGGTACATTTGGTTAACTTACTCATCAAACACAGCAAAGGAAGTTGCAACTGGGGTTGTTCTAACATTCAAATAACTTTTCTTCTTTAAATTAACTTCTGCTAAAGCAGTTTCTTCATTTATAGTTACTTCAGGCAAGTGTACTAGAAAAAAGGCAAGTAAACATATAAAATGAATATGGTACATAGCTTCATTTTAATTCTTTCTTAACTTTTCCCCCTATTTAGCTTATCCAGAACAATTACTGATTTGAGGGGATCTCACGATGTAGTGTAGCCCATTTAGCTTGGAATTCACTCTGGAATTAAGAGTTGTGTGCTATTCACCTGTTACCAGTATAGTTTTATTTTGTTTAAATATCTCATAACAATTGAGGTAACTATGGTGGATGAAAACTGCTTTTCAGAACATCTTATGTTCCAGCCAAGCTGGTTTTTGTTTTTATTTTCCCCCAAAAAAGGGTTTCTCTTATGTAGTCCTATCTTTCCTAGAACTCGCTCTGTGGACCAGGCTGGCCCAGATCCCCCTGCCTTTCCTCCCAAATGCTGAGATTAAAGGCATGCACCGCTGCCCAGCTCAAAGTATCTATAACACTCATTTAGTCATCTACCCTCCTAAAGTAGTAGGTGCTGCTCTTCAGTATCATTTTATTACAAAGGAAGCAAGCAGGCTAGACGGGTATTTAACTAGGACTATACTAGTTACTATTAACTGTATCTTCCACTCTAAGTTGGATGTTTTAGATAGAGGATCCTGTTTTGCAGTCTGAACTGGCTTCAAATTGCTGTCCTCACCTGTGTGCTGAGGTTACAGACACAGACAACCATGCCTGGCTTTTATTATCGATTGCAGGTCATGTAGAATGACCTGGAATATGCACAAGTGATAGTCAAAGACATTACCAAACTACCCAGACCCTTACTAAGAAACATCACTATCAGGTGATATTTATGTCTGCCTGTATGAGCTACCTGGATTACAGTGAGAATTCCCTATCCTAGTCAGTAGATTCTAGGAAGGATGGCTGTCCTAATGACTACATGTGGAAACAGTCAAAGCAGTTCTAAAACACTACAGAATATAAAACTAGGATGTCCACTTTGAGAAAACCCTGTAAATTTAACTAACTTAGGAGCACAAGCTGGGCAAGGTAGTTCATACTTAAAATATTATCAGCCTCTGAGAAGCTGAGGTAGAAGGATAAGTTCAAGGCCAGCCTGGGTTATGGGATACTGTCTCACAACACAAACGTGAATGACGATTACATCTCAAGAAAACCCTGCCAAAGGTTTTTGACCAGCTGGACTCTGACAGGATTAGCAAGAAAATGTTTTCATTTAGGCTGCTTACCATTCTTTAAAGCTGCTAACAAAGCAAACGTGCAGGCATCCAAAATATTTCCATCGTAGTCTAGGCAAATAAGGTCACAGTATAGGACCCAAGCAAGCTAAAATAGTTCACACAAAATAAGTTAGACCTGATAATAGAATACTGCTATTTCCTTAGGCTTAAGAATTACAGAACCGCTGACTAGATAAGTAAGATTTGAAAGCCTAAATTTTTCCCCCTTTTATAAAGTACGAAGCCAAAGTGGTCAGGTTGGGCAAGCCAGGCTTTTGACAAACCAACCAACAAGTGATAAACTTGTCCATTTCCCTAAGTAGAGCTATAGGTGCAAAGAGGAAGGTTTATTCTTGCTGCTAGGTTAGTAAATGAAAGGCCCAGCTATAATCTGTGCTCTTGATGTACAATGTAGGTTTTACGTGCTAGTTAGCACTATAAATTAGTAAAGGAGGGCACTATAGGAAGCTTCCACATGGGTTCACCGTAAATATCAACACAAGTAAAACCTGATCTAAGGGATAATAAAAGCCTTTTTTAAAGAGGAAAATGTGTGTGTGTGTGTGTGTGTGTGTGTGTGTGTTAACCTTGGCTTGAACGTTAGCTCCCAGACAGGTAATTTATTACTTGTTAGTTGGACACGATGGCAGAAACCTGTAATCCCAGCATTTGGGAGATTAGGGAAAAGGACCAAGAGGTAAAAATCAGCCAAGATACACAATGTGACCCTAGCTCATCAAACTAAAAAATCCCAGTTGGAAAGGATTTATTAAGCAATGGTTTATTTAGACAATTATGGAATAATGATCTTTTACAAAATCCCTTCTAAACTCTAGAATCTCAGGGTTTAAGGTTGTTGATTCATCCCCACTACCATATTAAATAAAGCACATGCACACAGCCACTTCAGAGTTCATAAGAGTTCAGTCTGTTCTTACCTTGCCTGGAGAGATGCATAAGTCCTCTTTCTTAATTATCTGTGAGCTTGATTTAATGATAAAGAACACAATAAATATTAAGGCAAAACATTTAATAATGCATGGTAAAAATTCTTCATAAAAGTCTTACTTTTCAATGACATCTGCAATGAACTGGCTGGCTACTTGGGCCTCTTCTCCAGGAGGTCCGGTCCGAAACCTCGACGAACACAGCGGTGGTAGGTCCACATTAGGAACTGAAAGAAACACTGCAGCTAGGAACTAAACTTCCCCCTGATAGCTGAGGTTCTGCTGTGGTCCAAAGGAACCATGCAGTGAGATTTCAGCAGACAGAGCAGAAGGCTGACCCACCAGAACGAGGGCAATGGAGATAAAATCAGTTTGCAAGGCGCTGGGCAGGCATCCAGGAAAGGAGTCTTTCATACAGATCACATTGGGACTTTCAGAGAGAAAAGGGAGGTCCAAAGCTCAGAGATTTGCCCTTGCTTTGCCTGGGTATATAAACTGAGAACTTTCCAGAATAGGAGAAGAGCAGGAGAAGAGTAATGAAACTGGTGCAGACAAGTAGAGTGGAGAGTTCATTTCACCCTCAGATCTAAGTCCCGCGCTTGCTGCAAATCTGAGCTCTGACAGGACACTGAGGCTGGCACTCAGAGGTCCCTGATAAGGTTCCTAGTACAGGGACTGCCCATAGCACAGGTGATGGCCATGGGTAATAGACTCTTCGGGTGGAAAGCACAGCAGTGTTAAAATTACTTTTTCTCAGATTGCCAAGCTCAGAGAAAAGGAAATTTATACTTGTCTAAAGTTTCCCACACTGCTTAAAGAGCTTATTATGCTTCAATCATAATTCTTTACAATTTTTCTGGTTTCTTCCCCCAAATACCTGTGTGTAGCAAGACAGTTCTCTGCTCACACCCAACTATTAAAGTTTTGAATGTTGGTTCCTACCTTAAAGAAAAGATAATCCAAGACAAAAATATTGCCGAGTCTAAACTGAGTGCAGACAGATTTCAGTCCGCACTGATGGCCTTTACCTACAACTAACTCTTGGATAAGGAATGTGTACAACTCAGTGTATAAACAGAGACAACCCACATGAGTTGGCAAAGTTCTGAGATGTACCTTACCTCTATTATCAAACAAGCAGAAAGCTTTGGGATGAGGGGACATTATTTCTGACCACTACCTCAATTATCAGAACTCCACTACAAGAGTTCACACGAGCTTACTCGTGTGTCTGTAAAAATTACAAGCGCATTTAACTCACCAACATATCCTCTATCAGGAGCATCTAGTGGTGGTGCTGCAAACTCCTACAAAAGCAAATAAATGTATTCCACTGAAAGGAGTCATTCAAAACCATGAAGACAGTCTAGGAGTTAGTTACAGACGCTGTACCGAAGACCTCCCCGGCCAGTAATCCCACGACGAGCATCTAGAATGCTTGGGGGATCGAGGACACTGGCACTGCCCTTCCCAATGGCTCACAGGGAAGTCAAAGAAGGGAGGCGTGAACAAACTGCTGCTTATTCTCATGACGAGGATCCGTGGGCTTCTGCCCCATCTGTGCACTTGTTCAGGAGCCGAGAATCTGAATTTAATCCCAAGTGACACAACATGGCTAGACTTAGTAACTAGTAGGAGTCACAAGTACGACAACTAATAGTAACTAGCCCAGCTCAGCTGTAGACACACACTTCCTAGGCTCAGAGGCTTGGGGCAAGTTATTTGACCTTATACGTTTCTCTGCTTTTATGAGGATAGGTGAACAGTACCTGCCTACTTGTAGGGGCTATTTCCAAGGTCCAAATGAGACAGCACCATTAAGTTCCAAGTATAAACCTGGCAAGGAGTACATGTTCTGATAGCTATCACTTCAGCGTGACCACAGAGCTCTGAAAGAGGAAAGTCGCTGAGTATAATGTCAGAAAGGACAGGCTTTGTCATCAGACCCTGTTATGAGCCTGACAAACCAGGGAAGCCACTGAACTTCATGGGCTGAGCAGGAGGTGGAGACCAGTCAATCAGCAAAGCTCCTAAGAAGGTGCTCCTAAGAGCAGGCAGCCAGCAGACAGCTACTGCTCCTTTAAGACTAACAAAGATTATGAACAGCTAAAAGCTAACACAAGCTAATTTCAAAACAATCTTACCAAAATTTTAAAGTACAAGGCGCTGAGATTCAGTTATTTGCCCTGGAAAGGGTTACACCCAGGTCGGGATAAATCTAAATTCCAAGCCCTAATTAACTACGACCTTGTGAGTCTGAAGCTAATTTGGAACTGGGCAGTCACCAGACACCAGCAAACCTACTGCTTTTACTCCGCAGACGACTGTGGTGTTCCCCAGCTTCACGAGAGCAGAACCATCCGCCGTGCTGATGGAGCCTGCAAAGGGAAACGTGGCACATATAAACAACCTTCTAAAAAAGCAAAGGAGAATGAATAAACGCATTTTATTTGACTATAAAGTCATTCAGATGCTTTAACCTGTATGGTTATCTGGCTCGACCTCTGCAGTTGCCTCTGGAACTTTGGACAGGTTCAGGTCAGTGATTTGAAAATGGTATGGCTACTTAATCTCTTTTCCTCTGTCCCCCAATCTGAGCTAATCAGCTTTAGATCAACTACAAAGATGATAATTATATATATATATACATATATATATATACATACATACATACACACACACAATCTTTAAACATCATCAAATACTTCAGGCATAGATAGTATAATTGGCTGGGGAAAAAGTGGCACACAGCATAAGGGGGCGGGGTGTCACAGTAACTGAAATGAAGTGTATCTTCACCTATGTTGACAGTTGTGGTTCTGAATTCCCCAAGTTCTCTTCCATCAGGACGGCAGTTTTCTTTCTAAATGTGTATAAGGAAATAGATTACATATGGATTTCACTGACGCAGGGGAGAACACATTAAGTCCCAATAATTTAAAGGAACGGAAAAAACTATGCCTAGAAGTATGATACTTATCAAAGGGCCTGATATGCGAAATCGCCTCTACTCACCAGAAATCTCCTGTAATACTCCAGGGGTTCCACAGTTCTGAAACATGGTTAAAAAAAAAAAGTGTTAAAGTCCGTCAGTGTGCATCCTAGAGTCTAAAGCCAGCACTTAAGGGTGTGACGCTGAGGCATCCATCTCCACACGCTCAGGTGTTAACCATAGTAATAAAAAGTCCTAACAGTAGCAACCCGTCTTCATCGGTCCGCTTTACTGTGCCCCAGTCAAGAGGACCGGAGTCCAAGGCCCTGGACACACTTAGAAGAGGATTCACTTGGGTGTCAGCAACGCAACTCTAGTTCTGAAGCTGGGGACTCAGCATCTGACGCCATGCGGTAATCTGCATAAGCGACCACCAAGGACTGTGTTTTTTGCAGTTACGGGAGGTTCCTGTGGCCTCATCAACTACACGCAGACAGAAGTAACAGCAGCTGTGAGTGCACGCCCTCGCAGACACACGAGATCGCGGTTTACACGCGTGGGCAGCCTGGCGCTCCATCAGAGCTCCCAAAGGTTTCAGGTCCTTCCGGAGGCGGCACTCCGGTTTCCCGTGGAGAGCGGCCTGGCGCTCGGATAAGAGGTCTGAGCCGTCCTGGCTGCGCTGTCGCTCAGCACCTCCCGTGGGCAGAGCCCTACCGCGGCCGCACGAGCACTCGGGTCCCCGCCGCCGCCACGCGCCACACCCGCGCCTCTTGTGCGCGCCACCACTCACTTGAACCCGGCCGCCATCTTCCCGCCTGCACCGCGCCTGCGCAGCCCGCCGCGCCTGCGCCCCGCCTTCTGCCGGCGTCTCCGGCGCAGGCGACTCGGAGGAGTCCTGGGTGGAGAAGGTGCTCCTTCTGTGGAGGCTGCTGTGCTCCCGGCTACGGGGCGTGAATAGCAGCTGGGGAGCCCGGGCGTCCCACGAGCGCCTTCTTACGACCAGGCCTGATGGGGAGGCCGGGTCGGTACGGTCACAACCGCCGTTGACGCCAACTCCGGCACGTGCACGCACAAACATACACGCGCGAAATTAACCGGGGAGACTCTAAAGCAGTCCGCGGCGCCAGGCACCCTTTGATGACTGCACTGCAGGGCACGGTGTGAGACTGGCAGCGCTGTCAGTTCGCACACGACCAGTGCATTGCACTCCGGGAGCGGCCGAGCAACCCTCGGTGGAGCCGTGCAAGAGCGCTGTGGGTGTCGCCGGGCTCCTGCAGTGGCGGGACGCGGGCCCCCGGGTGGCGCTGCGGGCGGCAGCCTTGGGCCAGCAAGGCCTCTCTCAGAAAAGGCTTGGCTGTTAGGCAAGTGACCTGCAGGATGGCTTAGCTGCTGCTGCCGGCTCACAAGGGTCAGCTAAATGTTGACTACCACGGTGCAAAAGATAATGTTTTTGCAGAGCAAATATAAAAAGAGATCGATGTAACCCGGTTTCTACGACTGCCTGTAGGTTCCTTTCACTGCATTTATAACTCCCACAGAAATGCCAACATGTCACCATGAAGAAGAGAAATTCTTCCTCAATGCCAGAGGCCAGAGGGAAACTTGACCCAGCACCTGGGACTCACCTACCAAACAGCTGTCTGTTCCCGTGCCTTCCTACAAGGAAGAGAAATTGTAATTCCTACTTGACTTCTTTCCCTGATGGGTCCTTGGGGGAGAAAGGAAATCCTGTAGTGTTTGCACTCAGAGAGGAGGGCACGGTTGGCAGCTGTGACTGGGAAGAGGGGAAGTGAGGTGGCAGGACTGGAACTTTCTAGAGAAGTCCTATGATGAGAACAAGGAACATTCTGGGTGAGGATAGATTGACATCCCCGAGGGTCTTGATAGATGACAGGCACATCTTCCCTATGTGAATAATATGCTGGGCTTGCTGACTCATTTTCAAAAGTAATCTATAACGTATTTCCCCTTTAGTGCCCGTGATGATGGATGAAGCCCTGAACTACCTAGAAAAGAGACAGGTATCACTTCTCTTTCAATGTCACATCTCTAGTTAAAGCTAAAGAAGGCCAGCAGTGGGGCTGTAGAGATGGCTCAGTGGTTAAGAGCACTGGCTGCTCTTCCAGAGGTCCTGAGTTCAATTCCCAGCAACCACATGGTGGCTCACAACCATCTGTAATAAGATCTGGTGCCCTCTTCTGGTGTGCGGGCATACATGGAGGCAGAATGTTGTACACATTTAAATAAATAAAAAGTCAGCAGTTGTAGCTAGGTGCTCTGTGGGAGGCAGGCCCAGCATGCAGCATGCTACCTCCAGAAGGAGACAAACGAGGGAGCTGCCATTTCTCCGATGTCTACTCCCCCTCCTAATTGTCTCTTGCTCAGTGATGTAGATTACGTACCAGTGAATGCGGGCAGGCTCACTTCTGTGACGTCTGCGTGTGCAGTATTCATGTACAGAGATCCACTGGGGCCCTTATAACAGAGACTGTAGAACATCTTTTCTCAAATGCGCTCATATTGATTATGTGATATGAAATTACAGCCTTAGAATTTTAAATGATAAACTAATCACACAAAATTGCAATATTGTAGTACAAACTTTCTTCAGCTACAGTCACCAGTACTGGGCTTCCTTACATCTAAACATGCATGCAGGTGCTCAAACATCCTAGGCAGGCATGCGGCAGGGGATGTATTTCCAATCCAAAAAAAATAATAAATGACTTTTTAAATGTCATTTAAATTCAGAATATATATATATATATATATATATATATATATATATTATGTCTCTTGGAGTCATCTTGGGACAGTTAATGATGAAGTGAGATTTATAGCTCATCTCTTTCCGTCTCTGTCTAGAAATTCCTTAGTTGGTTTGCTTTGGGTGTAAGGCACATTTCTTGGCAGAAAGGGGCTGTTACAAACTTGAGCTTAAGTGTGAAGTAAAGCAGAAGTGAACTGGGCTCCTCCTGTAAGACTTGAAGAGTTCTGCGCACAAAGAATCTCCCTCTAACCTCAGATCTCATACGCGCCGCTCCTCTCCAGCCTGCTGTAGCATCACATATGCCTGCTGCCTCCACTTGTGTGGTCCAGGGCAGATGTCTACCCATCATCTCTCCTGTTCCTTCCGAGCCCTTTATTCCATATGGTTTGTGTACTACTGCCTGCATCGGTCCCAACAACACTAGAGCAGCTCTTACTTACATGACAACTTTGTTGGTGATGGGAAGATGTCTTAGGGGTACAGGCTCTTGCCCTGCAAGCCTGATGTCCTGTGTTCAGTTCCTGAGAAGCCACGGTGGGAGGGGAAGACCAACTACAAGTCATCCTCTGCCCTCCATGCATGTGCACGCCCACGTGTGTGAGCACACACACACATGCACACAAACATCAAAAATGAATTTGAGCCGGGCGGTGGTGGCGCACGCCTTTAATCCCAGTACTTGGGAGGCAGAGGCAGGTGGTTGCAGAGGCAGAGGCAGGAACTCTTTGTGAGTTCGAGGCCAGCCTGGTCTACAAGAGCTAGTTCCAGGACAGGCTCCAAAGCTACAGAGAAACCCTGTCTCGAAAAACCAAAACCAAAAAAAAAAAAAATGAATTTGAGAGAATAATGGGTTTTTTTTGTTTTTTTTTTAATATTTTTTATGGTTTATTTAACTTTATTTTTATGTGCATTGGTGTGAAGGTGTCAGACCCCCTGCAACTGGATCTTCAGACAGTTGTGAGCTGCCATGTGGGTGCTGGGAATTGAACCCAGGTCCTCTGGAAGAGCAGTCAGGACTCTTAACCACTGAGCCATCTCTCCAGCCCCGAGAGAATAATGTTTTACAATACAGTTTTACACATTGCCAAGGTGGTGCACAGGGTAAAGACCCCGCTGCCAGGACTGACCATCTGAGTTTGATCCCTGAGGCTCGCATGGTAGGAGATAGTGGACACACTCAAGTTGTCCTCTGACCTCCATGTGTGTACCAGGGTCATGCCCCTCACATATACAGCTTCAACCGTTGGTCCTCTGCTCATACAAAGCTGGTAATGTAACACCGTAGCAAATGGCCTCAGGGATGGGGTATCTAGGAGAGAGCACAGGTGGGAGAGGAAGCCAGAATTAGTGAAAACAAGGTCGGCTCACTCTCTGACAGTTGCCATGGTGACAGGAACGAAGGGTTCCACTAAGACATTAATATCTCCAGAAGGCAGCACTTGCAATGGCAGAGTAGTTTCATTACTGACTTCTTAAAAGTGACACTACCTACCAATGCTGCAACACTTGAAACTAAATCACAGCAGATTAGTCCACTAGGACCAAATCACATCCAACCAAAGGACCAGGGTGTGAATCTTGATACAATGGAGAGTAGGAAATTCCCACTAATATAAGGTTCCTTAATACCGGTCATCGCTGAACACACTAGTTGATACCCATGTTCAGCACCTTTGAACATGGCAATCAAGTACTTTCCAGTTCTCCATGCTTGCTTGTTTTGTTTCAGTTTAAAGGAAGATTTATATTCAGGAATATAAGGAATATTCAATAATTTTTATTTTATTCCAGTAAACATACTGGGGGATCATTTAATCGTTCATATCATTGTCTGTTATGAAAGGCTCAGTCATAAATGTCACGTGCTTAAGGACATTCCTGGATGATACCTACAGTACTTCTGTTTAAACCATTTCCTAATTGATAAATTTATGGTTGCTTCCAGTTTAGAAATACAATTGGTGAAATTATTTTTGTAATTTTAAAGAGCATGAGATTTTAATTTTTAAACTTTAACCCAAAAAGAATGATGATGGGTGTGTATGTGATAATAGGTTTTCCCTTTCATGTTAACATATCCTATTCTAAATATTGAACTCATACAACCATACCAGGATTGTTAGAGAAAATCAGCATGACAGCCTTTTGTCTACATTCGGATAACTGATTTCAACCCCAGCAATTGTTGTGCCAGACTCTGTTGATTCCCTATGGGAGGCCTTACCTTGCTGAGATGTAGGTGAGAGGTGGGGTGGGGAGAGGTTGGAGTGAGTGGGAGGAGTAGAGAGGGGAAACTGTGGCTGGCATGGAAAAAGAACAATACATAATCAAATTTAAGTAAAATTATTATAACCTACAAAGAGCGCTAATAAAATGTGTATGTGCACATTCCCAATTTTTATCTCCATTTTTAATCAACATGTGAGATTATGTTTGAAAACAATGTGCTTGCTGGCATAGCTATATGTTTCTACTAGAAATTACATGATGTTCAATAGGTTTTAAGTATTTTAAGATATACAATCTTGAATAAACTCAAAATTATTACCTTTATAACTTAACCAATTAAATTATTTTATACAGAGTAAATGCTATTGATTAATAATTCAAATCATCTTGTCTTCTCATGACCTTCTGTCCACTTTGCTCTAATTCTCACTGTGAATTTAATCACCGTCTTTGCATTTGTGTTTCTATTACAAACCCAGGGAACTATGGCAAATCATGAGTGTGACTTCTCAGAACTAGAAGATGCTTTCATTACATGCGGACGTGTTTAGTCGCTAAATCCAAAAGCCACATTAGTTACCTGAGAGTCTTCTCTAAAGAGACTAATCTCTAGTGAGATTTAAATATTTCAAGGCATAATCTCTTTTGGTGTGTGTGTATGCATATGTGCATGTTTGTGTGTTTAAATTTAGTTGGTTTTCATATTTTTGATTGTGAGCATAGCCTGTAACAGCTGAGCCATCTAAAGACAAGATCTCCTGAGTAAATTGCGAGCATGGGGACCAAGGGAGAGGGTTGAATAGGAGAGGAGAGAAAGGGAGGGGAGCAGAGAAAGATGCATAGCGCAATACAAGAAAAAATTAGTTGATTTTGGATCATTCTAGACTCTATGGTCATTTGTGATTTTTATGATGATATAGTATACTCAACTAAATATTAGGGTTAAATGTCGAGTTGCTAGGTGTGCAGAGTATTACCAATACTACATTTTATTATTTTATTGAGCTCTACATTTCTTTCTGCTTCCCTCCTTGCCTCTTCCCTCCCCCTTTCTTTTTTTTAAAATATTTATTTATTATGTATACAATATTCTGTCTGTGTGTTTGCCTGCAGGCCAGAAGAAGGCATCAGATCTCATTTCAGATGGTTGTGAGCCACCATGTGGTTGCTGGGAATTGAACTCAGGACCTTTAGAAGAACAGGCAATGCTCTTAACCACTGAGTCATCTCTCCAGCCCCTTCCCTCCCCCTTTCAACCCTCCCCCAAGGTCCCCATGCTCACAATTTACTCAGGAGATCCTCTCTTTTTCTGCTTGGCATGTAGATTAGATCTATGTAAGTCTCTCTTAGTGTCCACATTGTTGTCTAAATTCTCTGGGATTGTGGTTTGTAGGCTGGCTTTCTTTGCTTTATGTTTGAAAAACACTTAGGAGTGAGTACATGTGATAATTGTCTTTCTGTGTCTGGGTTACCTCACTCAAAATTATGTTTTCTAGCTCCATCCATTTTCCTGCATAATTCAAGATGTCGGGGTTTTTTTGTTTGTTTGTTTGTTTGTTGCTGTGTAGTACTCCATTGCAAGGTATAAGCCTATGGGGAAAGTCTCATCCAAAACATCAGAAGTCTGTATCTTCAAAAGGCCTCATCTTAATTTTAATATTATTTTAGTGTGGTTTTGGCCATGCCTTCTCTGGGCTATTCAAGATTATCATGGCAGAAAGTAGTCTGAGAGGAAGATCTGTTCCACCATTTTAAGCAAGTGTTACAGCTCTGAAGAGAAAGGTATCCTGACATATCAGAAAGCCAGTCTATACGTCGAGTCACAATAGGACAGCTCTGGAGGCTGGAGCCCTAACAGGACAGCTCAGCTCTGGAAGGCAAGGTATCCTGAGTTGTCAGGAAGCCAGGACACACCTAGAGCTGCTGCTATAGGGACAGCTCTGGAAGGGCAGAGCCTCAATAGGGCAGCTGAGCCCTGAAGGGAGAATATCCTGACTTGTTGGGAAGATACCTGAAGCTGGGCTTCAGTGGGGAATGCTTTCCTGGCAGGAAATAGCAACCCTGCTCCTCTCCTAGAGAGAGCTCTAACAGCTGAGCTTTGCTTGGCCCCTCCTAGAGGGTTTCCCATCAGAGCTCCACTGCTCTCTGGCCCAAGATGTTACTTCTTCAGCTTCAATCTGCCAAAGGGGAAAGCCCTACAGAAATGTAAACAATCGCCTCAGGCTCCTAGGAAAAGTTGCTACTTTTTTCTACTCAGTCTTGCTCAACCCCCAAGGGACTATCTCAGCAAGGTATTTTTCTGCTCAGTACCCTAACCATTGGATGTCATTTTAGGTATGCATGTGCTCAAGGTCTTAGCTAGAACAACTAAGACAAGAAAAAGAAAAAGGACGTAGAAGTCAGACATCCCAGTGTTGTGATCCAGCTGCCCTCACTCCCCCTGAATGATAGTGGAATTCCTTGTGGTCTGTAATTGACAAGGATGTTTGTGTTCTTTCTGGCCAGTGGGTCTCCACAGAAGCATTAGAGGTATAAAAGGTTGCTGGGCAAAATAAAGGTTGCTGTTCTTCCTCGTGAAAAGAAGCCTCCGTGTCTCAAACCCCACCCACCCCCCCCCACCCCCCCCCACCCCCCACCCACCCCCACCCCCGCCAGTCTTGGCTATCCAGGCTGCGTTGGTTGCAACACCCGGTATCAGTTTTTGCAGATGGCATGATCATTAAAAGAGTCCAACACCTCCAGTAAAAAACTCTTAGTCTGATACACACTTTCAGCAAAGTAACGGGTACAAAACTGACCTACAAAAATTAACAGCCTTTCCATACCCTAACAATGAAGTCATGGAGAAAGAAATTAAGTGGAGAAAAAACAAAACAAAAAACTCCAGGAAATGGAACCAACCCAAATGATCATCAGTGGACGAATGGATAATCATTCATGTATTCATTCGATGCATACTTGGTTGGAACAAATACACATACACAAATGGAGGTTTCTAGCTATAAAGAGAAAAGAAAAATAAGATGAAATGTTCAGGGAAATGAGCAGAACAGGAGATCTTGCTAAACAAAATAAAGCAGACTCAGACGTACGGAAAGTGTCCCTCCACACATAGGAGAGGAGGGGAGGGGAGAGGAGAGGAGGGGAAGGGAGGAGAGAGAGAGAGAATATGAAAGTAGGAATCAGAGGGGCAACAGAGATCCTCAGAGTGGGGAGGGGAAAGAAGCTAATGGAATACACGTGGCAGGGAAGTAGAAGAAGATCTCTTTGCGGACAGAAAGAGATGTGTAATATAACAGGGAGAGAGGGATGTGGGAATGTAATGGTGGAGGGAAGTGACTTGAAAAAATATATGTTTATGAAAATGCCATAATGAAATCCATTACTTAGTCTACTACTCCGACAGTGAACACTGTAACAGTAATTTACACAACGAAGAACAACTTGTTAAAAGCAATATTTAAGCGAATGCAACATTGAAAACATCCAGAAGAAAAAAAAGGGAAGGGGAAGCAGGCTGTGGGTCTGGAAACACTCCTGGGCTGAAAAAAGGTGGTGATTCTGTGGGGAAAAATAGAACTGGTGCTGTCTGCAGAGCAGATAGATAAAGGACGCCTAGAGGAGCAAGTGGGCCGGGACAACCTCTGGACTTCCCTCCCCCCCAATGAAGTTGCACTGTCTGCTGGCAGGGTAAGAGGTTGAGCATCTGGAGCATCCACGACTTTGGGCAGGAATGTGGCCCCACTGCTATTTTAACTGTACACGTGACATAGGAATTTACATTGGATTATCTGATCTCCGGCTGCTCTGGTTCTTGGTTCTGGATTGAGGGTGGCTGTCTTCATTGCTGGTTAACAGACTTGGAACTCTAGATTTGGATGTGCAGCTCTGCCTGCAGCTCTCTGGATCTAAGGATGGAGACAGATGTGCTGCTGATGCAAGCATCTCTAGAAGGGGAAGTGATAGTGGAGGGACAGGAGACAACATGCCCAGGATGAGACCTCTTTCTCAGTCTTTCCAAACATAGGAGAGACCATGTCTGCCTCGAGTCCCAGATCCTACCCTCCAAAAGATCACGTGCCCAGGCTAGGGTCCGGAGACTGCTCCTGCAAAGAGGAGCCTCTGAAGGATCCCCCAATCATTCCTGAGACCCGAGATCAGGTCCTGAGACCTCCTCACAGTGTCAAGCACCTACCTGGCACTTTCTCAGTCGCTATCCTCTGAATCATTTGCCACTTCTCCCTGCAAATTGCTATTGAGCTCGTGGACAGAGACAAGGACATCTGAATAGGGCATGTTCACAATTAAGTAGGTCTTTCTTTACCCTCTTCAGAATGGACATGCCTGGTGTTTTGGCAAAGTCCTCATGGAACACACTAGTTCATGTGTTCAGGAGGGTGCAGATGGTGCTGGCGGAAAGGGACAGACAGGACACTTAGTGACCTGGACTTTCCTTTGCCATCCCGCCCAAGACTCCGTGCATGTGAGACTGCAAAGGAGGGGATATCCAACCCGTAGCCATACGAGGACAATGAGCAGGACTGAGAGGTCCATGGGAGCAGGGAGCTCCATGCGCCCCATGCTCAGGCTCTAATGGAGCACAGCTGAGCGAGCCTTCATGCCATGGACTGAGATGAGGGTAGAGTCTCAGAGGGCCACCGGAGGCCACAGGCTTTCCCCATATCCCCACTTGCAAGGACTGTGCTCATGCAATTCTTTTCACCCTCCAGTCAATGCTTAGACGTCAGGATGGTCGTAGAAACGTGGAGCGTGAGCCCCAACCATCGGTCATCCCTCACCCTTGGTACCCAAGGGAGCCCACCCTGCAGAGCCAAGGCCTTTCTCATGTTGTAAAACTCACTTACTTCTTTACTTCCTCATCCTCTTCACAGTCAGGACAGAAGCCTGCGTACCTGGAGGAGATCAGGAAGGATGTTACCTATGGAGTCGCAGTTCCCTACCTAAAAGACATCTGGGGGGGGGGCCTCCTGACTCCTGGAGCAGAATCAAAGTCCAGAGCCTAGAAGTCCTCTCTGCTCTTAGGTTATTAGTTCAGCTGCATTCTGTAGGTGCTTCAAATATGTCTGTGCAGTGGGTGATCACAAGTATGACTACCTGGACACTTTAGTGGACGCTGATTCCCTTGGATTACCCTCCACGGGTCTCTACTCAAGACCCATCTCTATCGGGTACTCCAATATGAATTCTGGAACCTCCTTTACAATGGGAGAAGGGCTTTGACCAATGCTTCAGAAAAACTGGCCAAGGATAGAGAGCTTCCTGAAGGTGCAGAGGACACCCACACTCATAGGGTCTCAGCTGTGGACACAGCAGTCCCAAGGGCACAACCTGGAGGAAGCAATGTCTGACTACATTCGGACAAGACTCTAGCAACTAGGTAGGCTCAGAGAAAGGCAGAGGCTTCCAATAAACAAGAGGATGTGAGGCTTCTGAGCTGGGAAGTGGCCACTCACTGCCTGAAGAGCACATCAAGCACCTGCTGGATGGTGGTATAAGCAGGGTATGTGCACAGGAAGGCAATGAAAGAGTTGCAGTTTCCTTTCTAAACGGAAGTCACCAGGTTTTTCACCACCTCATTCAGAGTTTTGAATCTGAACAACTTCTGGTGCTCAGGGGTGGTTTCCATTGGGTGCTCAGGTACGAACTTATCCTGGTCCCCAGAGATGGATTCTGTCGGGTCCTCAGGGATGGACTCTGTAGGGTTCTCTGGTGTGAACACTTTAGGGTCCTTTGGGGCAAACACCTTTTTATCCTGTGGAGAGATCAGGGTGGGCGGTTCAAACTGGCGCAGGACTGCAGTATCACAATAGGTTATCATCAATCCACGTTTGATAGGTTATCATCAATCCACGTTTCCTGACCCTTTTACTCTGCCAAACACCTAGAGTGAAATTTGGGAAAACCGAGATTTCACAATGGTTCCCTGGCCTACATGGTCCTGACTCTGACTGCCCTGCCTCAACTTTGTTCTCTCTTCATGGGTACTGAATACCTGCTCACTGGGTGTTTCAATGGGTTCAAAGTAAATTTAGAGAACTGTTGGTAACTTAGCGTTGTCTCTTAGAAATAATAATAATAATAAAAATATAATTAAATAATTAAAAATAACTTAAATAATAAAAGATAACCTTCAGGAAGGTTAGTGATACAGCCTTGCCAAGAGGCGCATGAAGTGCTGCATGTCCAGAGGTGACGAGGAGCAGGAGAGATGGATGATTGTGGATGGAAAGGGAATGCCAGTGTTTGGTGTTCACAGTCTGAGGTTCCACAGACTCACCCCAGTTACCCAGTGAAGTTGCTTCCCCGGGTACCCAGGCATGGACTCTTTCTTCTCCCTGGAGTCCGTGGTCTCAGTAAGGTCACTGGGCGCTGGATCCTTCAGATTCTCAGGGCCGTAGTCTTTTTAGTCTTCTGCCATGGGAGGATAGGTCAGGGTGGGCGGTTCAAACCGGCACAGGACTGCAATGTCATGACTGGTCATTATCATTCCACATTTTCCTGACCCTTTTATTCTGCCAAACACCAAGAGTAAATCTGGGAAAACCGAGATTTCACAGTGGTTCCCTGGCCTACATGGTCCTGACTCTGGCTCCCCTGCCTCAACTTTGTTCTTTCTTCATGGGTACTGAATACCTGCTCCCTGGGTGTCTCAATGGTCCACAGATCAGAACTTTCTCACACTTACTAGTGAGAGTACTGTGTTTGGACATTTAAGATTGACCACTAAAACTGGCTCCAATAAATCCTGGGTCCTTACATTGGACTTCTAAAGGAAAGGTCTTGAGTTACTACTTCTAAGCGTTAGAACACAGATTTAGAAAGCAGTTGCAGCCCTCCTGAAAAGGAGCATATGCAATGTGGGATCCTTTAATAGTAGTCTAAAGGCTAGATGGCCCCTGAGTGCTAATACATGCTCATGAGGCCTATGGGAGCTTCAGATTTTCAATAGAGTATTGGGAGGAGGGAACTTTGCAAATGAAGTAGAACAGATCATTGGGCCCCCAGCCAGAGAGAGGTGTGGTCCCCAGGGTGGGCCAGGCACTTGTTTCCTGCAGAGGACATAGGGAGGAACAGTTATGGCTAACCTCACGTTTCCAGGTCCTTTTCTTCCGGCTTTATGGGAGTCATTTCACTTCAAATCCTAAACGCTGGAGAGGTGGTGACATCTGCACATCTGTTTGGAGGGTTAGTATGAGAAAGCATAAGGGTGATTTGAACAAACTGACTGTTAGGCGTGGTTACACAGCTGTAATCTAGCACTAAGCGGGGAGTAGCAGGAGGATTGAAAGGTCTTGGCAGCCTGGGCTGCACAGTGAGTTTACATGAGGAGAAGCTGGATCACTAAAACAAAACAGAGAGAGAAAGAGAGAGAGAGAGAGAGAGAGAGAGAGAGAGAGAGAGAGAGAGAGATCATGATATTGTGACAGTATGTGATTAAGAACTGTTTAGTTGGAGATTGCTTATATTTATACAGAACTAGATAAACAATGGTCTATAAGTTGAGTATACAATAGCAAAATTAGAGTTCGGATGAGAAGAAAGAGCCTGAAGAAGCCCCGCAGACAGGTGTGGAGAGGAGTAACTTGTAGCTGTAGATGGGACAATAGCTGCAAGCTGTCATCATGTGTCGTCAAAGGAGAGTCCTCAATGATGGAAAAGATGAAAATTAATGCATAAGTTATTTGACAAATCTAGTGAAAAATCTCCTAGATGACAAAGTATCACCTTGAGAATATAAGAGTCTATAAAGCCTATGGTTCTATTAGGGTCTCAGAGAACACAAGAGGCCCCAAAGTAAGTAAAATTAAAGTGTAACAGATGAAGAGCCACTCTGGAACACCACCCAAGGAAGTGGTGTCTGAAGAGAGAAGGGTGTCCGGGAGCGTTTGTCATTCAATAGTTTGGGGAGAGAAGAAATGCTGTATTTTTAAGAAGGCTGTAAAAGACATTTCAAGAAAAAATATCAAATGGGAATGATGGAGAGACACAGAAAACCAGGTCACTGCAACTGGGGAAGGAAACGCATTGTGAAAAAGTCAAAAATGTGAAGCCCAGTCATAGGGAGTGGCAGGAAGAGCAAGCATTCGTGTGGAGCTCACCGGACGGAATGGCGGCAGAAAGTAGCAGAAGGGCAGGGTGGCTGTGGGTCTGGTGACATCCTCTTCTGTTGTAACTGCTAGTGCTGCCCCCTCCCTGGAGAGGCTGTGGATACGGATTTTATGCCTTTGACATGTAACTTAGATTAAAAAGCCAAACGATCATAAATAATTCGCACTTCTAGTTGATGTGTTTTCTAACAAGCTGCTCTCCCAAACATTCCAGACAGTAGACGGTGGGCAACTACTTTCCTTTCAGTCCACTACTTCCCCTGCGAGGGACCAGTAGCACCTACCGAGTCAGGGCTGCTTTCATTTTAACAGACGCCCAGACGTTGAATAATGCAAATTAAAGTTTGGTAAGCAATGGTTCTCAGACCCACCAGCACAGAAAATCTCCCCTTTATTACCTTAGCCAGCCTGGAGTCCAGCGACAGGGCTCTCTGAAGCTAAGGGCCTGCTGGAACTGCAGGAGTGTGAAAGAAGCTATGGTGTCCTCTGACCAGGACTTAGTTCTGCCCTATAAGGGTGGTGGGCTGCATTGGCCAGCTGGGAGGCCAGGGCCACTCCTCCTTGAATGACTTGGGTAGAATAGATTCGCTCAGGAAATCTGGCATCAGCATCACGTGGTACTCTGGTAGTCTTGCATGACATCAGGGTGGGACTGTGTCACCCACAGCTTTCAGAAATGGTGCCTGGGGGCTCTGTCTGTCCTCCCTCTGATTTGTCTGGCCAGATGTCAGCACTGAATTGCTTTTTGCTCTCCTGTAGTCATCAGATTTACTTGTCCTTATTGATCGCTTCTCCATTTCACCTGTTCCTTCCTCCTCTTTTTAACTTTTCCTGATGTCCGGAAGACTTCTCTGAACTCCCTGCCTGATCTGTGTCTCGCTCATTCAGCACAACTGTTTCTCTTAGACCAGCGATCGAGATCAATGTTCTCTTCTCCAGTCTCTCCGTGGTCCTCCATGTTCCTTTTCACGTCCTCTGCCCTTCAGTGGTTCTCAACTCCCTCTTGTTGTGATCCAGCTGCCCTCACTCCCCCTGACCAACAGCGGAACTTCCTTGTGGTCTGTAATCGACAAGGATGCCTGTGTTCTTTCTGGCTGGTGTTTTCCCACAGAAGCTGTAGAGGTATAAAAGGTTTTAGCTGAGGCAAAATAAAGATTGCTGTTCTTCCACCTGAAAAGAAGCCTCCATGTCTCAATGCTGGCACTCCCTGCCAGTCTCGGCATCCAGGCTGTGCTGGCTGCAGCAAGTGGAGGTCCCACCCAGATCTGGGAAGTGGGAATTTGTGAACGGGGTGGCTCCATTGGCCGGCTAAGTCAGGAGCTATTGGGGATGGTAATGTGTCTTTTTTTTCATCCCCAGAGATACTCTGAAGGACACCCTCCAAAAGACTAGCAAGTATAAAGAAGAGGCGGGAGGGTGAATTGAAGTCCTCAAAAAGTAGAAACTCTTAAAGCAACAAGGCGTGGAAGTAACAAGGAAGACAGACGAAGATTTCGTACAAATAATAGCTCAAGTTAGACCCTGGTTTACTATGGGAGGGGGGTTAAATGTTCCAGACTGGGAACAAGCCAAGTCAGATTAAAAGGAGTATGTGTGTTTTCATCCCCAGAGACGCTCTGAGGGATGCCCTCTGGAAGATTGGCCAGTAGGAAAGCAGTAAAGAGGCAGGAGGGTGAATTAAAGGCTTCAAAAAAAAATAGAATATGTACAGATAAATGTTACTGTGTTGATTGTGTTATATTTTGTGTTCTGGACTGGAGAAAGACATTTGATTCTGGGAACTGCTAAGAAAGATATTTTGACTTTAAAATATGGGCCTAAGGATTTGCTGCTTTGGAAAAGAGGGTCTGCTTTTGTCTCCACAGAGGATGAGAACCTGTGGATTCATTGCACATTTATGTGGTCTGAATCACCAAGACTTCCTGAAATGTTGATGTAAAATACCCCCAAGAACGAATCACCCCTGCCCAGCAGGAAGTAGCCAGACAGGTTGACGGCCCTAAACCCTAAAAGATAGTTAAAGTGGGGGTCCGTTCATTGGTTCCGAGCCTGCTTCCCTGAGTTCTTTCTGCTCTGCTCCATGCAGCAGTTTGGACCCAGAGAGAGTGCATCTGGGGCCAGGAGGCAGCTGGAGCAGAGCTTTGATGGGTGGCTGGGACAAAAGGCATGTTGCCCTGGCCCAGTCGGCGCCCGGCCTGGGGGACAGCTCGGCGATGTCAGGAGTATCAGTAAATATGGCAAAAAGTGCTGGACCACAGAAGATCGGCAGAAGAGAGACCTTGGAATCACTGCAGCTGTGATTGCCGTTACTGTTATCTCTGCCACTGCAGATACTGCTGCAGGACTCTCCTAGGCTGTACAGACAGCTGAGACTGTCAACCCGCTGGCTGAACGAGTCAGCAATGCTTTGGACATTTTAAAATGATCTTAATGGACATATTCAATTGGGCATATTGACCTTGAACCAACAAGTGGCTCTCGTTCAGGAGTAAGTGGACTATCTTGGGGCTTTTCAATGGCTAACATGTTCCAGCTTTTATCATGCTATGTGTGTTACTCCTGGCACTGTATTGCATGCTTCTGCTACTGTGAATGGAACTCAACTGTCATATGAAAGGGGTTTGAAATACTGCTTTTGTCAATTTTACCACCCAGTTAGTGCATGCTACACGGTTGCAGCGCTGGTCTGGCTCCTTGGCGCTGTCAGTCCTGGGGATGCTTGGTTTAGGGCTATGTTTCTGGGTAGGACGGGCAATAATTGGGGGCAGGATGCCACCTAAGACAGGGAATATTAGAAGGCTATTCCCCACGACAGGCAAGGTATTATAAAATAAAACGGGGGGGGGGGGGGAGTTGTTGTGATCCAGCTGCCCTCACTCCCCCAACCGGCAAGGGAACTTCCTTGTGGTCTATAATTGACAAGGATGTTTGTGTTCTTTCTGGCCAGTGTTTTTACACAAAAGCTGTAAAGGTATAAAAGATTTTAGCTGAGGCAAAATAAAGGTTGCTGTTCTTCCACCTGAAAAGAAGCCTCTGTGTCTCAATCCCGGCACCAACACCCCCACCCTCCTGCCCTACCCTCCCCCGCCAGTCTCTGCAAGTCCAGGTCTGCAGCCGGGCAATTTCCTCTGGCTTCAGGGCCTCATTTTGATGCCCCAGGCTATAAAAGCCCCTACTTCACCACACTGTACTGTTCAGGGCCATTTCTGGGGGAGAGCCTTTCCCTCTTTCCTGCTGTTCCTGTCATTGCTCTGGCCTTCCCAGTGCCTTCATACTGAGGTGCCCCACCTGACCAAGGATGGGGGAAGAACCCAGAGCCTGTTGTACCACAGTTGTGGGATTGAGTTCTTCAGTTACTGGGTGGAGGTCAGGAGGGGGGAAGTGATGGAGGGAGAAGTTCAGTGATGACATTTATTATGAGCCCATTCTCGTCATTCTGCAGCCTTGGACACAGAATGAAAAGAAGAGAGGAAGAAAAGGAAGGAAGGAAGGAAGGAAGGAAGGAAGGAAGGAAGGAAGGAAGGAAGGAAGGAAGGAAGGAAGGAGAGAGGAAGGAAGGAAGGAAGGAATTTAATTCTGAGCAATGAGTCCCAGCCTTTGAACACACAGAATCACCGCCGAGGGAGGTTTAAGGAACACTTGAGCCCACATTAAGAGATTCTGATTTTATGAGTCTGAGCATAATAGCTTGTTTTACATCTTCAAAACTTCCACACACCTGAAAGGATTACAATCTCCAGACAAAGCTGAAAACCACCATGCGGAACAAACACTGACAGTGTCCGGGCTTAGCTTGCTAGGAAGGCGAAAAGTGAAAAAATGATGAAGGTAGAGGTTTAGAAAGCACAGTACCTTCCACATGTGCAACATCACAGAAGGTATAATGCCTTTTAAAATGTGGAAAAGAATCAGAAATGTCAGGAAATGCAGTGGAAGGTTGTGCTAAGTGCAGTCCAACAAGGACCCTGGGCAGATGGCCCATTGTGGGCAGTCTGTGGGAACTTTACTGAGGCCTTGTCTTTCTGGACTCATTCAAGACAAATTAGTAAAGAAGTAGGAAATTATTTAAAAAAAAGATTGGCATACAAAACATACAAGGAAAAACCCTACAAGGATTATCCTCTTGAAAACTACATCTGTAGCCGTGGATTAGCACACGTCACTGGGGTTTCCGTCCTTTGCCAGAGCTACGAGGACCGTTTGTGTGGATGAACCAGGAGGTGTGACTCTCAGAAGGGCATCTGCCACTCTTCACAAACACAGCTTTTCCTGGGGTGTTACAGAAGATACATGTTTCACTGGAGGGATGGGAGAGGTGTGGGAGGAAGGGAAACAAAGCCCATGCCTGAGGTGCTGCTTGGAACAGCTGGTGCTTTCTTAGAGACAACAAACTCATAAGCTGAAGAAGAGGTTAAAGGAAATTGTTGAAGTTTACTTTACTGAGAAGTTATTAATTTCTGAGAGCAGTTGAGATGACAGTTAGAAGGGAGTGGGGTGAGTAACCATTATATATGCATCTATGAGAGGAGAAAAATTAATAAGAGTTAGATATAAAAGAACCAGTGCTGGGGCTGGAAAGACAGCTGAGAGGTTAAGAGCACTGGCTGTTCTTCCAGAGACATGGGTTCAATTTCCAGCACCCACTTGGCAGCTTACAACTGCCTTGTAACTCCAGTTCCAGGGGATCTAAGATGATACCGTCACACCAACGCACATAAAACAGAGTAAAAGGAATCTTTTTTTTTTTTCAAAAAAAGACACAAGGCAGTGCCAATTTTTATGGACCCAACTTGATTTCAGAATGAATTATACTACGTACATATTTTCAACTATAAAATATTACTTGGAAACCTCTTCCAATACTGCATGGAGAAACAACTACATTATCTTAAAGACATTTTTCCCAGTGTAACTGCAATGTATGTAAAACCTCTGGATGGTGCAGGTTAGCAAAGGATGACCTTTGATGTCAAGACAATTATTAAGATATTTGACTCAGTTTCTTCATTTGTATCCTGGAAGAATGCTTATACCCACTTCTTAGGGTTGATGTGAAAATGAATGACTCTATGCATGAAAGTCTAGGGTCTCGGGTACCCTCTGAGGGAGGTGCAGTGGTTGTTCATGGAGTGAGGGATAGTGTTTCAATGTTGCGTAAGTTTGTGTATAGAATCGGTTTGTCCGGTCAGTCTGATAAAATGCTAAAAGAACAGTCCTGCCCATGCTGAATGCTGACTTTCCTGGCTCCCAGGTCGGACCCACCACCTTGGCTCCTCTGGGCCTAAGGGAGGCTTCAAGCAGCACCATGGGGAGTAGGGCAGATCCAGGATATGAGATTATGTCAACCCTCCAGGGTTTCTCTGCAGCTTTGGAGCCTGTCCTGGAACTCACCACAAGACTTCAGCCAGTTTCCCGCCCCTGTTGTATTGGACTGGCACACTCTGATGCTGTCTTTCACCAGGAAGCCTGATTCTGGCCCAGTCAAGATGGGGGCCTCCTGCCTGACTGGTGCCCCCTCACCCTATGGATGGATACGTTCCTGGAGCTCAATCCCCGTGCTATGATGTGAACTCTCTGAGGCTGGGTATTTACCTCTAAAAAACTGAGACTTGTGTTATCTTTTCCCATGAAAAACGTCCTGGTGACTGGTGGGTGAGTTCCCTTCATCCCCAGGAAGCAATAACGTGCAGATCTGTGACCCCTGTAAATCCTACACACTCAGTCTCTCTGGAGACATGCACCTTAGCTGCCCAATGTCAGTTACGTGTGACAGTTGGTGACAGAGTCATGAATAGAATTTCATGGGTGGGGGCCACAAAAGCACGGTGAACGGCAGTTGGGTGGCTACAAGCCATATCCCTGAACACTGGAGAAAATTATTTATCATTAATATTATTTTTTATAACTTGATACTGTTACTCATAGACTGTCCCAAACATTGAAGATAAGCTAAGTATTACTTCAAGAAGATCAGCATGTTTTAAACATCGTCAACAGCATGAAAGAACCCTCCTAGAAACTGGCCCATGTCTCTTCAAACTGTGTACTTACTATGGGCAACGGTGAGTGTGGGCCTGGCTTTGTGCTCATGGGAAGCAGGGATCTCACGAGATTACAATTAGTCTTCATCTGCTTCACAAAGAGTACTGCTACCCAGACACAGGAGGCTGACCTAAAGCAGAAAGCCCTTGGAAGGACACCTGGTCACCCTGAGCTCTAGCACCTGACCCTGGCCTTTAGTTCCCCAGCAGACAGCAGCGAGACACAATGTCTAGCACCGCTCTCAGGCGTTCACCTGGTCCCTGTCAAAGCAGTGGCTTTTGCCTCCCTTTCTCCAGGATGGTCTGTCTCCGTGGAGCCTCTCCCACAACTAGTGTGATATGCTTGGGGATCCTGCTGAGCTGTGGATGCATGCTGAGAGAACTGTAGGCCCATATTTCTATATGATATGGCAGTCCGACTCTCAAGCCATAGTGATCACATAGCTTTCCAGACAGGCTGTCGCTGCCCTGACAAAGGGTCAGGATGTCGTTTTGCTCCTGTCTTTGTAATTTGGAGCACGCCTGAAAAAAGGTGCTAATTCAGCCTATGTGACTGAGCCTAGCATACTGGCCAGGAAAACGTGACAGCAAGCACAGGTAGTTGTGGACATGACTAAAAGCCGTTCACCTGCTTACCTAGGAAACAGAATGCTGATGTATTTCCTCCTCAGTTTATGTTTTGATATACAAGGCTGTTTGGAGAATGAAGAGGAAGAAAATTTTCAAGATGTCAACTCAGGATTCCATGAGGGATCACTGAGAAGCTCCCTACCGATAAAGCCATGTGAGCAGTGTCTTCATTCCCGTGCCTCCATGCCGGTCCAGAGAGAGATCCGTTATGTTGGGGTCTGGCCCAGAGAAATAATTTATGGTCCAGGCTAGCACTAGACTCCGACAGTGAACGCTGTAACAGTAATTTACACAACGAAGAAAAAAAAATGTCAAAAGCAATATTTAAGCGAACGCAACATTGACAACATCCAGAAGAATAAAAAGGGGAGGGGAAGCAGGCTGTGGGTCTGGAAACACTCCTGGGCTGAAAAAAGGTGGTGATTCTGTGGGGAACAATAGAGCTGGTGCTGTCTGCAGAGCAGATAGATAAAGGACGCCTAGAGGAGCAAGTGGGCCAGGACAACCTCTGGACTTCCCTCCCCCCCAATGAAGTTGCACTGTCTGCTGGCAGGGTAAGAGGTCGAGCATCTGGAGCATCCACGACTGAGGTCAGGAATGTAGCCCCGACTGCTACTCCAGCTGTATACGTGACACAGGAACTTACTTTGCATTATCTGGATTATCATTCTTGCTGGTTCTGGATTGAGGGTGGCTGTCTTCATTGCTGGTTAACAGACTTGGAACTCTAGATTTGGATGTGCAGCTCTGCCTGCAGCTCTCTGGATCTAAGGATGGAGACAGATGTGCTGCTGATGCAAGCATCTCTAGAAGGGGAAGTGATAGTGGAGGGACAGGAGACAACATGCCCAGGATGAGACCTCTTTCTCAGTCTTTCCAAACATAGGAGAGACCATGTCTGCCTCGAGTCCCAGATCCTACCCTCCAAAAGATCACGTGCCCAGGCTAGGGTCCGGAGACTGCTCCTGCAAAGAGGAGCCTCTGAAGGATCCCCCAGTCATTCCTGAGACCCGAGACCAGGTCCTGAGACCTCCTCACAGTGTCAAGCACCTACCTGGCACTTTCTCAGTCGCTATCCTCTGAATCATTTGCCACTTCTCCCTGCAAATTGCTATTGAGCTCGTGGACAGAGACAAGGACATCTGAATAGGGCATGTTCACAATTAAGTAGGTCTTTCATACCCTCTTCAGAATGGACATGCCTGGTGTTTTGGCAAAGTCCTCATGGAACACACTAGTTCATGTGTTCAGGAGGGTGCAGATGGTGCTGGCGGAAAGGGACAGACAGGACACTTAGTGACCTGGACTTTCCTTTGCCATCCCGCCCAAGACTCCGTGCATGTGAGACTGCAAAGGAGAGGCTCTCCAGACCTTAACCATACGAGGGCAATGAGCAGGGCTGAGAGGGCCATGAGAGCAGGGAGCTCCATGCGGCCCATGCTCAGACTCTAATGGAGCACAGCTGAGCAAGCCTTCATGTCACGGACTGAGATGAGGGTAGGGTCTCAGAGGGCCACCGGAGGCCACAGGCTTTCCCCATATCCCCACTTGCAAGGGCTGTGCTCATGCAATTCTTTTCACCCTCCAATCAATGCTTAGACGTCAGGATGGTCGTAGAAACGTGGAGCTTGAGCTCCAAGCATCGGTCATCCCTCACCCTTGGTACCCAAGGGAGCCCACCCTGCAGAGCCAAGGCCTTTCTCATGTTGTAAATGTTGTAACGCTCACTTACTTCTTTACTTCCTCATCCTCTTCACAGTCAGGGCAGAAGCCTGCGTACCTGGAGGAGATAAGGAAGGATGTTACCTGTGGAGTCCCAGACTCCTGGAGCAGAATCAAAGTCCAGAGCCTAGAAGTCCTCTCTGCTCTCAGGTTATTAGTTCAGCAGCATTCAAATACGTCTTCAAACATGTCTGTGCAGTGAGTGATCACAAGTATGACTACCTGGACACTTCAGTGGACACAGATTCCCTTGGATTACCCTCCACGGGTCTCTACTCAAGACCCATCTCTATCGGGTACTCCAATATGAATTCTAGAACCCCCTTTCCAATGGGAGAAGGGCTTTGACCAATGCTTCAGAAAAACTGGCCAAGGATAGAGAGCTTCCTGAAGGTGCAGAGGATACCCACACTCATAGGGTCTCAGCTGTGGACACAGCAGTCCCAAGGGCACAACCTGGAGGAAGCAATGTCTGACTACATTCGGACAAGACTCTAGCAACTAGGTAGGCTCAGAGAAAGGCAGAGGCTTCCCATAAACGACAAGAGGATGTGAGGCCTCTGAGCTTGGAAGTGGCCACTCACTGCCTGAAGAGCACATCAAGCACCTGCTGGATGGTGGTATAAGCAGGGTATGTGCACAGAAAGGCAATGAAAGAGTTGCAGTTTCCATTCTAAACGGAAGTCACCAGGTTTTTCACCACCTCATTCAGAGTTTTGAATCTGAACAACTTCTGGTGCTCAGGGGTGGTTTCCATTGGGTGCTCAGGTACGAACTTATCCTGGTCCTCAGAAGTGGATTCTGTCGGGTCCTCAGGGATGGACTCTGTAGGGTTCTCTGGTGTGAACACTTTAGGGTCCTTTGGGGCAAACACCTTTTTATCCTGTGGAGAGATCAGGGTGGGCAGTTCAAACCGGCACAGGACTGCAGTATCACGATAGGTTATCATCACGTTTCCTGACCCTTTTACTCTGCCAAACACCTAGAGTGAAATTTGGGAAAACCGAGATTTCACAGTGGTTCCCTGGCCTACATGGTCCTGACTCTGGCTGCCCTGCCTCAACTTTGTTCTTTCTTCATGGGTATTGAATACCTGCTCACTGGTGTTTCAATGGGTTCAAAGTAAATTTAGAGTTCTGTTGGTAACTTAGCATTGTCTCTTAGAAATAATAATAATATAAGTGAATAATTAAAAGTACCTTAAATAATAAAAGATAGCCTTCAGGAAGGTTAGTGATACAGCCTTGCCAACAGTCTGACAAAGTGCTGCCCTTCGAGAGCTGACGAGGAGCAGGAGAGATGGATGATTGTGGATGGAAAGGGAATGCCAGTGTTTGGTGTTCACAGTCTGAGGTTCGACAGACTCACCCCAGTTACACAGTGAAGTTGCTTCCCCGGGGCCCTGGGCATGGACTCTTTCTTCTCCCTGGAGTCCTTGGTTTCTGTAAAGTCCCTAGGCGCTGGATCCTTCTATTCCCCAGAGCTGCAGTCCTCATTGTTTTTTGAAATCTTAGATCAGGCCTTCAGTAAGGTCACTGGGCGCTGGATCCTTCAGATCCTCAGGGCCGCAGTCTTTTTGATCTTCTGCGAACTGTGGAGAGATCAGGGTGGGCGGTTCAAACCGGCACAGGACTGCAGTATCACAATAGGTTATCATCAAGTTTCCTGACCCTTCTACTCTGCCAAACACCTAGAGTGAAATTTGGGAAAACCGGGATTTCACAGTGGTTCCCTGGCCTACATGGTCCTGACTCTGGCTGCCCTGCCTCAACTTTGTTCTTTCTTCATGGGTATTGAATACCTGCTCACTGGGTGTTTCAATGGGTTCAAAGTATTTGGAGTACTGATGGTAACTTAACATTGTCTCTTAGAAATAATAATAATATAAGTAAATAATTAAAAGTACCTTAAATAATAAAAGATAGCCTTCAGGAAGGTTAGTGATACAGCCTTGCCAAGAGGCGCATGAAGTGCTGCCCTTCGAGAGGTGACAAGGAGCAGGAGAGAAGGATGATTGTGGATGGAAAGGGAATGCCAGTGTTTGGTGTTCACAGTCTGAGGTTCGATAGACTCACCCCAGTTACACACTGAATTTGCTTCCCCAGGATACTGGGCATGGACTCTTTCATCTCCCTTGAGTCCGAGGTCTCCATAAGGTTCCTGCATGCTGAATCCTTCTGGTTTTCTGAAATCTGAGCCTTCAGCAGCTCCTCCCCACTTCCCATCTTCCCCAGTGACAGCTGAGCTTCACTGCTGCCCCCGTGTGGAGGAAAGGGACACAGCCGGCGAGAATGCCAGTGGAAAGTGCAGTGGGATGTTTTTATGTACAAGTCTGAGGTGTGGGTAGGCGAGATTTCTCAGCGGTTAAGTGCACTGGCTGCTCTTCCATGGGTCGTGGTTTCAATTCCCACCAACTACATTGTTTCTCATCAGAGGATGAGTCCATGATCGTCATGGCAGGGAGCACGGCAGCAGGAAACAGGCATGGTACGGGAGCAACAGTTAAGAGCTCACATCTTGAAACACATGAGGCAGAAAGAGAGCTAACACGCCTCTTCCAACAATGCCACACCTCTCAATCCTTCCCACATAGTTTTACAAACTGAAGATCAAGTATTCAAATATTTGTGCCTATGAGAGTCATTCTCATTCAGTGACCACATTTCATATCAGTTCCTGTTGGCTTATGGCCAACATGTCAGAATAAAAAATGCATTTAGTCCAACTCCAAAAGTCCCCTTAGTCTTTCAGCCTGAACAATCTCACAGTACTCTCTTAACTGTAATCCCCCTGTAAAATAAAAAAAAAATAATCCAACTACGTACTTCTGATAAACAATTGCGCAGTTATACATTACCATTCCAAAACACATGGTAAAATAATAGAGGACAGTGAGGAAAGACTGGACCAAAGGAAGACTAAAATCCCCAAACTCCAAATCCCGTAGCTCTGTGTCTAATGTAATGCGCTTACTTAGATGGCTCCATCCGTTTAGCGTTGCTGGCTGCAACACACTTCTCTTTCTTGGGCTGTGTATTAGTAGGGGTTCTCTAAAGGACAGAATTGATAGAGTGTGTGTACAGCAAGTGAATTTATGTCATCATAGATTTACGGTGTGACTATTCTGCTGCAGTCTTTCTAGGTCTCTAATCGGAAGTGCTATCTCACTGGTTAATCCCATCCTAGTGTTTATTGCAAAAATCTTCAACTATTCTAAATATTTTTTTCTGATAATTTTTATTACTTTATAAATAATAGGAATCAAAATTTCCACTTCCTCCCCTCCTCCCACTTCCTTCCGGCTCCCCCATTCATCCTCTCTTATCCCCCTCCAGTCCTAAGAGAGGGCATGGTACCCTGTCCTGTAGGAATTCCAAGGCCTTACCCCTTGCATCCAGGATTAGGAAAGTATGCACTCAAATAGAATAGGATCTCAAAAATCCAGTACATGCAGTAGAGACAAATCCTAGAGTCATTCTAAATATTGCATAGAAGTTTCTCACTCATTTAGGCATCTTTCCCAGAGCTGATTTAGTTATATAAGGGGAGCTTTAATTTTCTGTACTTATTTAAACTAAAATTTCTAACTTTTTAACAAATTTGTCTGGTATTTTGACTAATGCTGCCCTGAGTTTATATAATGCTTTGGAGAAAACTGGCCACTTTGCAACGTCACTGTGAAATGTTAAATGGGTGTGCTGATGGGTTTTTGTTTTTGTTTTCAAGACAGAGTTTCTCTGTGTAGCTCTGGCTGTCCTGGAACGCACTCTATAGACCAGGCTGGCCTCAAACCCACAGAGATTCCTCCTGGCTCTGACTCTCCAAGATAATGATTCTTTAAAGACTGCTCAGTTGCTACAACGTGTGATTATGCTGTCTGCTCTTGTAAAGTAGTCTTTACAATAGGATTTAGTTAAGGACTAGCAGCGAGGAAGTTGCCCTGGATCCTCTAGAGAGTAACTAACAAATACCCCCATGAGAGGGCGACCAGAAGCAGGCAAGGAGATGTGAAAGTTGTGTCAGAAGATGGGGCAATGCTGCGCCACAAACCAAGAGCGTAGACAACGTCTAGAAACTGAAACAGGCATGGGAATGACTTCTCTCCTACATCCCGGAGAAAGAAGGCAGCTCTACTGACCCTGTTTAAACTTCTGACTTCCATAACTTAGCTGCCAATAGGGCTAAGGAGGGGATGGACCCCTATGCAGGAGTATAGAATAATCGTCTACACACCTCATGCCTGTTTCATGTTATTCTTCACTAACAGAGGAATAAATGTTTAGAAATTGGGTAGGCATGCTTGTCCAGAAGGGTTAGGACTCTGATTTGTCCTAGGGAATAGATTTGATTAAGTTATTTTTTTGAAATTTAATTTCCCTTGTCAATGATTTTCAAAACAAGTGTGCAATCAGTTCTGAGTGTGGGATCTGAACTTCATAGTTTTACGAAGGGTGTTGTGGTACAAACGTGAAATGTGCCCACAGGCTCATGCGCTCCATCACTCAGTCCCCAGTTAGTGGCACTATTTGGGCCCTTTTATTAGGAAAAGCCTCACTGGATGAAGTGAGTCAGCCCTGGGTGGCCTGATGTGATGGGCTGGCCCAGCTTTCTGCTCGCTCTCTGATTCCTGGCGGCAGATGCAGTGGGTGTGGTCCACCTTCCACTCCTGCTGCAATGCTTTACCGCCATTATGGATGTCTGCCCTCAAATTGTAAGCCAAAACAAATCTTCTTCTTCCTTACCCTGCTTCTTCTCGGGCATCCTTACAGCAATGAGAAAGGGAACTGTATTTGCTTTCTCTACCCTTTGTGATCGTTGACTAGGTTTGAGGTGTGAAGTTTGAAGATGATACAGTCTCTATATTTACACAAAGTGACATCCTAGAACAAAAGCAAAACCACACTGAAGGGACAAAGTAGCTCAAAAGAGAGAACCCGAATCTACAGTAAAATACGTGTGCTATGGATGTTACCACTCTCTAACACTCTGCCTCTAAAATTTGTTATTGTTGGAATAATACATTTCCTATATTATTTAATCCAGTGGAGTTGAACTTTCTACTTCTTGTAGTATTATCTATACTAGATTTCTATTTTTAAATAATATATATAATATATGTATAATATATATATATTTCCAATGGGTGTGTAGAATAATAAACCCAAAGAAAGCATATATTATTCCAACAGCCAGAAGTGGTTATGATAATCCTCTTCTTTTATTAGTTTTGAGGTATTTAGTATCCTAATAGAGCTCTGTGTATACCGCTTTGGGATTTTGTAACATCTTCTTTAAAGTTACAGTTAGCGTATACTCTGGAGTCCAGCAGACACAGTTACAGTTAGCGTGTACACTGGAGTCCAGCAGATGTAGTTACAGTTAGCGTGTACACTGGACTCCAGCAGACACAGTAACAGTTAGCGTGTACACTGGACTCCAGCAGACACAGTAACAGTTAGCGTGTACTCCGGAGTCCAGCAGACAGTTACAGTTAGCGTGTACTCCGGAGTCCAGCAGACACAGTAACAGTTAGCGTGTACTCCGGAGTCCAGCAGACAGTTTGCAGTTAGCGTGTACTCCGGAGTCCAGCAGACACAGTAACAGTTAGCGTGTACTCCGGAGTCCAGCAGACAGTTACAGTTAGCGTGTACTCCGGAGTCCAGCAGACAGTTACAGTTAGCGTGTACTCCGGAGTCCAGCAGACAGTTACAGTTAGCGTGTTCACTGTGTCCAGCAAACGAAGCTACAGTGAAATTAGCTGCTGCTGCTTAAGCAGCCCCTGAGTGAGGAGCCGCCTCATGCTCCGCACTGGCTGCCCTGTTTCTGCGTTGCCTGAAAGGATCATCCCCAGGACAGAGACGGAAAGCTAGAGTCTGGGTGGTCTCAAGAGGGTTTCCCAGTGGAGGTATTCAGTTTGGGTCTCGTGTGTCTCCGCCATACTTGTATAACAATTCTGACTCTGTCTCTGTTTGATCTGTTCTCCACTCTCATTCTGATGGATAAAGAAAGAGATGAAATGGGGTTCACAATTGGCAAATTTGTACAAAGATGATGATCATAGGAGGAGCCTAAGAACTGTGTTAGGCAAACAAAGGTTCGAATACAGTTTGCTCGTGTTGTAAATTAAGTACGTGTCAAGTTGCACTATAATCTGTCAGACTATTATTTCCAATGGTGGCGAAATAAACCCCTACTTTCCTGGATAAACTGTGAATGTCTGTTCATGTTGTTTTCTACTAACAAAAGAGGGATTCATTGCTGAACTGTTATCTCCATCAGTTGCTTCTTCCAATTATGTTGTATTAGATCATTTTTTCCATTATTAAAGCAATGTTTTTAATCTTCTGTACAAATGAATGGTCCTGCAATTCCTGCCCCTCCTGTACGTGCCCTCTTTGAAGCCATTGCTACACTACAGCCAATACAAATTATGTCCATTTTCAAGAATTATGTTTTCAGATAAGGTAGCTTCGATTTAAACCACTGAAGCTGCTGCATGTGGTGGATCCAGAGGCAGGGTGAGTAGGTAGGATGCTGACCCTACTCCCATCGAGACTAAGCGGTCCATGCTACGGGAAATAAGAGTATATGTGAGCGGAGGTTGGAACGGGAAGCAGCGGATGATAGAGCAAAGCCTGTGTTCCCTAACAGTGGGCTATGTGCACCATTGCACATTTCATGCCAGACTCAGACGCTGTGGAGGTGAAACGGAAGTGGTGGCAAACTGCAGCAGGAGCCTCACGATTACCTAGGAGTTGGCAGGACACGGCTGGGGCAGCCGCCTTAGTGTGCTACATGCCAGGAAGTCTACTTTCCGAGAAAAAGGGCAGCAGAAAAGCACAGCGAGCAACTTTATGTGCTTACGATCAACAAGTTGACAAGGAAGTAGCTAAGAGAATGTAATAGCTGGCTACTGGAGGCCCATGGGCTCGGTCTGAAGCTGAACTTGCCATTAGGAGAAATGCAGGTGGGTGCTGGATAGTCAAGAGAGGAGCTCTCCACTATAGACAGGCTTTAAGAAGAAACTGATATCAAAACCAGATAATGATGAAATGGTGCCCAAAAGAAGGAGCTCAGGATCATCTTAGTTTGAAATAGCTATTTACAAGTCCAGCCAGGGAGTCAGGGAGACAATGAGCAGACCTTCACCTCTCCTCCTGCCCCTCCAAACCCAATCCCCCAGTCTCACCCCCATCTCTGCAACAGAACACCTGCTGCCGCCCCACCCCCACCCCATCTGTAGTGGATCCCACAGATCTTCCCTTCCCAACCGCTCCCATGGCTGCCTTATCCCAGCCCCCACCTTCAGCAGCCACTCCCTGGAAGCTCGGGAGCCGCTTAGGGAAGCAAGCAGGCCAACAGCAGATCTTCCTTCACCTCTCCTTCTGCCCCTGCAAACACAACCTCAGTCGCCTCCCAGCTCTCCACAGATGACCTGCCAGGGAAACAGGGAGGCTAATTGCAGTCCTTCACCTCCCCCTCCTTTCCTCCACGTCTAAAGGCCTAGACTCACGCCCAGCTCTGCAGCAGAGCTCACCTGCGGCAGCCTCCCTCCCTTTCCTGCACCCCTCTCCAGTGATGGATGCCACAGGATCCCACAGACCTCTCCCTCAAAACTTCCCTCCCTCCACTCATTGCTGCTTTGTCCCAGCTTCCAACCCCAGCAGGCATTCTGGAACTCACAGGCCGCTCCAGATCTTCACCTCTGTCTCCATTCTGTCAAGTCTCATGCCCTAGACTCGGGTCCTGCTCTGCAGCAGAGCTCTTGGGCAGCGGCCCTCCCACTGCATCCCCTGGAGGGTCCCACAGATCCTCACCTCCTAATCTCCCTCCCCCCCCCCCCCCCCAGTGCTTGCTTTGTGTCTGGTCTGCCCCAACCCCAGCAGGCACTCCTTGTGAACACACAGGCCTCTCCAGATATTCACCTCTCCCTCCATTCCTCGAATCACCCTGTCCCATTCCCAGCTCAGCAGCAGACCTTTCGCTGTGGCCTCTTGATGCGGAAGAATTGTCTGTATTCTGTCAATCATATTTTAATAAAACGCTGATTGGCCAGGCAGGCAGTATAGGTGGGAAAACCAGACAGGAAGTAGAGGTGATACAATGAGAACAGGAGTATTCTGGAAAGCAGGAAGCCATTTCTTCACTCCTGCGCAGATCACTGAAGAGGCAGCATGTAACTTGCCCAGCTGAGAAAGGTACGGAGCCATGTGCTAAAGTAGATAAGGATAATGGGGTAACATAAGTTATAAGAGATAACAAGAAGCCTGACCTAATGGGCCAATCAGCTTTATAACTTATAGAGTTCTCTGTGTGATTGATTTTCCTTGGGACTTGCCAGCTGTTGGATACTGGGTGGGACAGAAACCCCAACAAGCCGGCCCTCATGTTACAGCCTCTCTTCACTCTCTGCCCCCATTGTCAGGGGCCTAACTAAGCAGATCCTGGTGGAACACCCTGCTTTCCTTCCTTTTGTGAAGCCCCAGCCCATTCCCATTCCTAAATATCAGTTCCTAATACCCAGGAATACATTTTACCTGGGGACCCCCCCCGCCCCGAGTGCCTTTCAGGTATCCAAAAGATTTCGTCATAGGAAACAAACAGCACTGTTCTAAGAACTAGAGAGAAAGCAGAAACGAAGGAACAAAACACCTACCATACAAAAACAAGGTTTGATAACAGCACCTCAAATTCCAATCTTCCCAAGCCCAGAGGTCTAGACACCAGCGCAAAATCCACAATCGATAACGGCCAGGACAATGTCTCCACAAGATCCCAGGAATACTACCACAACAGGTCATGAATATTCCAACATAAGTGACACACAAATAAAAGACCTCAGTGTCTGTGCTACTGCTGTTCTATTCAGAAAGTTGTCTCCTGTGCCAATGCGTTCAGGTTAGTTCCTACTTTCTCTTCTATCAGCTTCAGTGTGTCTGGGATTTTATTGAGTTCTTTGGGTTGAACTTGAGTTTGTGCAGGGCAATAGATAGGATTCTATTGGCATTCTTCTGCATGACAACATCCAGTTATGCCAGCATTATTTGTGGAAGATGCTGAATTGCTTTGCCCAGCCTTAAAACAAGGGGAGGTGCTTAGTCCTACTTCAACTTGATATGCCATGCTTTGCTGGTACCCAAGGGAGGCCGACCCCTTTCTGAACAGAAACAGAGGAGAAATGGATTGGGGTGGGGCAGAGAGTTGGTGGGTAGAAGGAAGGGAAGGAAAAGAGGTAGGGGAAAATGTGGTTGATATGTAAAATAAATTAGTAAATTTAATTTAAAAAATAATACTAAAAAGACCTTAATCTCTTGTGCATACAGTAGAGGTACTTAAAGAGGAACCAAATAAGTACCTTAAAGAAATTATAAATGAGCAATGGTAGGAAATGAATAAAACCATTAAAAACATGAAAGAGGAAATAAAATCAGCAAAGAAAACCCAAAATGAGGGAAATATGGAAATAAAAAACTCAGAAACTCAAGCAGGAACCACAGAGGCATGCCTCACCAACAGAATATGACACAGAAGAAAGAATCTCAGTCATCAAAAGCACGATAGAAGAAATGAATACCCCAGTCAAAGAAAACGTTAATAAATAACAATATGTACTGGCACAACATCCAGGAAATCTGTGACACTATAAAAAGATCAGATCTAAGAATAGCAGGAACAGAATAAAGAAAATAAACACAGGTCAAAGGACCTGAAAACGTTTTCAAAAAAATCACAGAAGAAAGAACCACTAACATAAAGAAAGAGATGCCTATCTAAGACGAGAAACATACAGAACATCAAGTAGGTGGGACCAGAAAAGAAAGTTCCCTTGGCACATAATCAAAACACTGAACACATAGAACCAAGAAAGAATATTAAAAGCTGCAAGGGGGAAATACCAAGCAATACATAAAGGCAGACCAATTAGAATTACACCTGACTTGTCAGTGGAGACGCTAAAAGTCAGAAGGGCCAGTAAAGATGCTGCAAACTCTAAGAAACCACAGGTTCCCACCCAGACTACTGTGCTCAGCAAAACTTTCAAATCACCATAGACAGAGAAAACAAAACATTTCATGATAAAACCAAATTTAAGCAATATTTATATTAACCTAAAGATGTTAACTTCATCCAAGAAAACACTGGGAAAAAATAATAACAACCCAACAAAGTCAAAATAGAGGAAGCACATATACATCATTCATACATATATATAGGTGTGTGTGCGCTCATGTACGTGTACACACACACACACACACACACACACATCACCACAACCACCATCACCACCACCATCATAGAAATAGCAAAATAACAGGAATCATTGGTCACTGATATCTCTCAACCTCAACAGTCTCAATTCCCCAAACAAAGGACACGACACAGACTAACAGAATGAATGCAAATTCAGGATCCATCCTTCTGCTACATCCAAGAAACATACCTTAACATCAGGGATAAACATCACTTCAGGGTACAGGGTTGGGAAAAAGGCATTCCAAACAAATGGACCTAAGAAGCAAGCTGGGGTAGCCATTTTAAATCAGAAAAGAAGTCAAAATATTTCTATTAGTAGACGATACCATAGTATACATCAGTGACCCTAAAATTTCCACTGGGGAACTCCTACAACTGATAAATACTTTCAGCAAAGTTGCTGGGTACAAAATAAACTCACAAAAATCAGCCCTCCCATATGCAAATGACAAATTATCTAAGAAAGAAATGAAGGAAACAATATCTTTCACAAGCTGCTCAAATAATATCTTGAAGTATCTCTAACTAAGCAGCTGAGGGATTTGTATGATCAAACTGCAAATTTCTGAAGAAAGATTGAGGAAAATATCAAAAGATAGAAATATCTCCCATCCTACCAAAAGCAATCTAAAGATTTAGGAGTCCCCATCAAAATCCCAGCACAATTCTTCACAGGTCTTGAAAGGGCAGTGTTCAACCTCATGTGGAAGCACACACACACACAAAAAGAAAAATAAACAAAAACCAAGATAGTTAAAACAGTCATGAACAATGAAAGAACTGCTAAAGGTATCAGTATTTCCAACTTCAAGTTTTATTACTGAGCTACAATAATAAAAACCAAATGGTATTGGCATAGAAACAGACACATTGATGAATGGAATTAAACTGGAGACCCATACACATATCCACATATCTATGGATTCCTGATTTTTGATAAGTAGGCCAGAAATACATACTGGAGAAAAGAAAGCATCCTCAACAAATGATGTTGGTCAAATTGGATGTCTGCATGTAGAAGAATGCAAATAGATCCATATCAATCACTGCGCACAAAATTCAACTCTAAAAATTCAACTCAACATAAAACCAGACACACTGAAGTAGATAGAAGAGAAAGTAGGGGATTACCTTGATTGCAGTGGCACAGGAGACAACTTCCTGAGGAGAACACGGTTACCATAGGAACTAAGATCAAATGATCTGAGGGCAATAAAAACTCATAGATGGGTATTGGTTCAACCTGAAGATCCAAAAAGCAAAACAGTCAGCCACTGGCTCTTATCTCGACCTTAGTATGAAAATGGTGATCCTGCCTCCAGGAATCTCAAGATGGGAATGTGTTTGAGAGCTGTTTCCTCCTGTTTTATAATCTTCTCTAGGGCTGGGATTAAAGGAGCGCACCACTGGAATTTAAGGCATGCACCTCCCAGTTTCTATGGCAACTAGTTTGGCTACTGGGATTAAACGTGTGTGTGTGTGTGTGTGTGTGTGTGTGTGTGTGTGTTACCACCACATTGCTGTAAGGCTGACCAGTGAGGCTGTTTTAGTTTCCCGATCCCCGTGCAAACTTTAATAAAATACAAAGTTTTTTTTATTAAATAGAAATTTAATTTTCTATTTAATAAAATTTAATTTTATTAAATAGAAATGCCGTTACAATCAACAACAAATGAAACAGAAAAGCTTCTGTAAGGTAAAGGACACCATCAATCAGACAAAGTGGCATCCTACAAAATGGGAAAAGTTTCACCAATTCCACATCTAATAGAGGACAATATCCAAAATATATAAGGAATTCAAGCAACTAGATAGGAAAAAAACAACCCAATAGAAAGGGGGTACAGAACTAAACATAGAATTCTCAGCAGCGGAAACTGAAATGGCAGAGAAACACTTAAAGAAATGCTCAACCTCCTTAGTCATCAGGAAAATGTAAATTAAAACTACTTTGAGATTTCATTTCACACCATTCAGAGAGGTTAAGATCAACAGAACAAATATCAGCTCATGCTGTTGAGTGGAGTGGAGTAACCGGAGCCTTCATTCATTGCTGGAGGAAGTACAAACTCGTACAGCCACTATGGGAATCAGTGTGGTGGTTCCTAGGGAAGAAGGAAAACTACATCAAGCCCCAGCTATACCACTCTTGGGCATACACCCGAGAGACACTCCATTCTACCACAATGACGTTTACTTAACTATGCTCATTCCTGCTCTATTCATAATAGTCAGAAACCATAAACAACCTAGATGCCCCTAAACAGAAGAATGGATAATGAAAATACGGTACATTTACACAATAGAGTATTGCTCAGCCATTTTTTTTTTTAAAGAAAACATCATTAAATTTGCAGGTAAATGGATAGAACTCAAAATCATCCCGAGTGAGGTTAACCCAGACCCAGAAATACAACTATAGACTATATTCACTTATATGTGGATACTAACTGTTAAACCCATTATAACCAGGCTACAATCCATAGAACCACAGAGAGTAGGTATAGAGTAGAGGGAACAAATAGATTTCCTTAGGAGAAGGGAAACAGAAAAGATAACTATGGCTAGAATGTGAGGGTCAAGAGGGGACAGGGATGGGTTGTGAGAGAGAATACAGGAGAAACGGCTAAAATGAAGGGGCATTTCAGGGTTAGTATGGAAAGCTAATACAATATAAAGTTCATAAAATATATACATACATGAAATCAATCTAATTGAAACTACCAAATAATGGGGGAGATGGAGTCCCAGTTGCCCATCTTGTCACCCAAGGCAGCATCCTGTACCAGGATTGGGTTACAGCTAATTGAGATGTTGGCTAAAGGGATCCATGGGAATCCCCAAACAACTCAGGAAGTGGCTAAAACAGTAGATTGCACTCCACAAACTGATACCAAAGGTGTTGGCTAAAGACAACACCTATCCTGAACGGAGATATCGAGCTGGTGTCTACATCAAGCCTTCATCCCTATGTCCCAGCGTCTTTGGTACAGGAAGGCACTCAACATGCTATCAAGAAAAGTAATAGAAACACCAACCCAGCCACAAAATGTTTGACCTACAATCTGTCCTGCCTGCACGATATGTTAGGGCAGTAGTGACACAAAGTGTGTGAGAGAACCCAGCAGTAACTGATTGGACCTGAGGGCCACAGCACAGGACGTAACTCATTCCCAACCCTGCTAGGGTGACCTAGGGCAAAACCAAACACTGTTGGTTTGAAAATGGGGGTGGGAGACACTGGGATAAAATGAGTCCTTTTCATTATTATTTTATCTTATTTTACTTATCAATCCCAGTTCCCTCTCCTCCTTCTGCTTCCCCCACCCCACTCCTTATGCCCTTCTCAGAGAGGGTGAGGCCTCCCATGGGGAGTCGGCAAAGTTGATCACATCACTTTGAGGCAGGACCAAGGCCCTCCTCCCTGTATCTAGGCTGAGCAAGGTATCCCTCCACAGGGAATGGGCTCCAAAGAGTCAGTTCACACACTAGGGATAAATACTGGTTCAACAGCCAGTAACCTCACACACTGCCCAAGCCACACAGCTGTCATCCACATTCAGAGGGCCTAGTTCAGTCCTATGCAGGGTCCCCCTCTGTCAGTCCAGACTCAGTGAGCTCCCACTAGCTCAGGTCGGCCCCTTTGCTCATAATATTGCTCCACCCTCTCTATGACTGAACTCCAGCAGTTCAGCCCAGTGCTTAGCTGTGGATCTCTGCATCCTCTTCCATCAGTTACTGGATGAAGGCTCTAAGACAACAATTAAGGTAGTCATCAATCTACTTACAGGGGAAGGCCAGTTTAGGCACCCTCTCCACTATTGCTTAGACTCTTAGCTGGGGTCATCCTTGGGGATTCCTGAAAATTTCCCTAGTGCCAGGTTTTTCGCTAACCCCATAATGGTTCCCTCAACCAAGATATCTTTTTTCTTGCTTTCCCTCTCTGTCCTTCCCCCAACTCGACCTTCTCAATCCCTCCATCCTCCTTCCCCTTCTCCCCTCCCCCTCCAATTCTACCCTCCTCCTCCCCCATACATACACTCACACTTTACTCAGGAGATCTTATCTGTTTTACCTTCAGAGAGAGAGAGAGAGAGAGAGAGAGAGAGAGAGAGAGAGAGAGTGTAAAGAGACAGTAAGTGTAAGATAAAAGAGTTCAAACAGTCATAGATTAAAGTACTAAAGATAATAAAATAAATATTAAATATAAACTTGTAAAAAAGCCACATAAAGATAAAATATACACAGAGTCTAGATTACATATATTATTGTGTTTTCTCTGAGTTTTTTGACTGTTAAAGAGCTATGTAACGAGATATTTCATTGTATGGCTTGCTAAATTAAGCCAACATAAAGGTATCTTAATGCCAGAATTTGAGTTTAAAGATATGTTGCTTTAAAAAAGAATTTCTTCTTTTGTTTCTACAAAAGATAAAAACCTGTGAATTAACTCCAGACTAATATGATTTAATGGACCAAGACCCACTAAAAAGTCACCATGAACACCCCCAAACATACTTTGCCCAACAAAAAATTGTTCTTTTTTTTTTTTTGGAGAGAACTACACACGTATTCCCAAATATTGCCTATAAATGCTTGCTTACCTTTAAAGGAGGATATGCTATAGAGATTTGCATTGGTATGGATCTTGCTTTATTGATACAAATTTAAGGTCAATTTTGTTATATGGATATTTCTGCTCTTGATTAAGGTATTGTGTTTGGGCAGCTCATTTAAAAATGAAATGTATAATTAAGAAATACAGGTTAATAGATATTCATCTATAATAGTCAAGCTTGTAGTCATGTTAGTTAGGTTTTCTAGATACACAGAGATATAGTTCAGTTAGATAAGGAGTCTTTAAATCTTTCAAAGACCTTCAGAACATGGCATTTTAAATGTTTTTTAAGAACTTAGGACTTATCATGACAATGAGACTCATCTGCTCCTGGCAGCACCAATCTACTTCAAGAGGAAAATGGGCATTGAAGCAACTCCTCAAGGAGTTTGTTGGCCATTTGGGTAAGAATCTGTTCTTGCCTGGACGGCTTGATGGTATGCTGTATGAACTGGACGTGTAGGACCCACAGAGAAATGACTGCTGAACTTGCCCAAAGGTGAGACGAACCTTGGGGGTTCCTGCTTCATGAAAGAGTTTGCCAGACATTCTACAGGACACAGAAAAAAGTGACTGACAAACTGCTAATATAGCAAAGGCAGAAATGTCTTTAAAATTTTCTGCTTTATGGAAAAATCTGCTGGATATTGAGGGCCAATAGGTTGAAGATGGATGCCCCAATGATACAGAACTTTGGGTGACTGTCCAGGCAGCAAGATGTCTCTATTCTCTAGATGTCAAAATTCTAGAGTTTTGGAAGTTGCTTATAATGCACTTCCTGTTTACTTAAGTAATATTATATCCTTATGGAGTCTTTGATGGAGTTGAAAAATATAGTTATAGTTTTCCTTAGTTATATAGTAAGAGATAAAGTAGTTATAAATATTGTAACTATAATTCTTGCTTAGTAACTGTTTTGTTTTATATAATTTTACTATGTTAAAATTAAAACCTTTTTATTTAAATAGAAAACGGGAGGTAATAAGGAATACCCCTCTGTGTGCTATGAATACCATTGATTAATAACGAAACTGCTTTGGACCTATAGCAAGAAAGAACTAGCTAGGCAGGGAAAGCTAAATGCTGGAAGAAAGAAGGCAGAGTCAAAGAAAGCCATGTAGCCCTACCAGAGACAGACACTGGAACTTTACCTAGTAATCCACAGTTACGTGGCAAAACACAGATTACTAAAATTAAATTAATATGTAAGAGTTAGCCAATAAGAAGCTAGAGCTAATGGGCCAAGCAGTGTTTTAATTAATACAGTTTCTGTGGTTATTTCGGTTCTGAGTGGCCAGGACTAACAAACAGCCTCCTATAACACAGTAGGATCCATGCATGTCCCTGTTAGAGTCCTCCTTGTTTCCTGGTTTCTCTGGGGGTGTGGCCTGAAGGCAGGTTATCCTTTGCTTTATGTTTAATATCCACTTACAAGTGAGTACATACCGTGTTTGTCTTTCTGGTTCTGGGTTCCTCGCTCAGGAGGGTTTGATAAAAATGACTCCTAATGACATTCTGTTGTACCCAGGTCAGTGCCTTGCTCAGCCATCATCAGAGAAGTTTCCTCCTATATCAGATGAGAGTAAGTACAGAGACCCACAGTCAGGTGTTAATACAGAGAGGGAGAGTTGGGGTGTCTCCATAAAATCCCACTTCCCCCACCCCTGGAGTCAGGGAACCCGATAGAAGAAGAGGCATAAAGATTATAAGAGCCATAGGAGTAGGACACCAAGAAAATATGGCATCTAAATCAACTGAACAAAACTCAGATGAACTCACAGATTGGAGCGTCATGCACAAGGCCTGCATGAGTCTACACCAGGTTCTGTGTATATTATGGCTTCCAGCTTAGTGTTTTTATGAGATTCCTGATTCTTGTACCTTCTCTTAGGCTCTTGTCCTGTTGATTTATCTTGTCCAGCCACTAAGTGATAATTTGTTTTATCTTATTTTACTTTATTTTCCTATATATTTTTAAATGAGTGAACAAAAACCTAGTCACTAGAGTAAAAGTTAACAATTGAACCATCACTTAATACCTGCTGAGAGAGGAAAAATCAGTTTTCTCCCATAGAGTGATACTGGGTATATCAACCACTCCAGCATGTTCAGGAGTAGTGACCAACATAAAATGGACTCCACACTTGTGTGTGTGAACTTTTATTTGCTATAGGTGGGTGCATTGTTGTTGTTGTTGGAGGGGCATGGTTTGGTTTTGTTTTCTTGGTTTGGGGGAGTTATATTGCTGCATTGGGTTTTTGTTTGCTTTTGAGAAAGAACTTAAATTTAGGAGGGTAAGGGGGAGGGAAGAATCTGGAAGGACTTGAAGGAGAGGAAGAAAATGAAATAAAAATAATGAAATAGAAAAGCATATTAAATAAATATTTTTTTGTTTTCTAAAAAACAACTATTTACAATAATAAATGTTAAGAGACACCTAGAAATACATGCATTGTGGAGGGTAGAGCAGGGTGGCAGTCAGATCAAGGAAGTGAGTGAGTGATACAGAAGTTGGCAACAAAGGCTTAATGAAGGGGAGAGAAAAATAAGTCTTCTTTCTCTTTCTTTTGGGGTGCCAAAGGCAAAGCCCTAGGCTTGTTCACGCCACACTGTCCCAAGCCTCCCGTGTCCCGCGTGCACATTGGGCACCAGATGCCCCCGATCCATGTTCCGAGAGTTAGGGCTGTCAGACACTTAAAAGAAATCCCACGGTAGCTCAGAAATAATAAGTAGGCATTTATTAAAGGGTAAACTCACAAATCAGAATTCTCCGCTTGACCTGTTGAATCACGGGACCCAAAGGAGCAGCCAACTGGGCACGGAGCAAGAACTAGAAGGGGAGGGAAGAGGTGTGCACGTGCACACACACAAGCACGCATGGCTTCCCTGGAAATAGTGAGAGGCCACGCCCCAGTAGGCGGACTAATAAAAGCTTTAATACTTCCCTACAGCGCCACACAAGCAATCTACCACCAAACTACAACTCCGTATCATCAAAATCAATGTCTATTTTGTTTCAGTCTTACAGACTTTGAAAAATAAGCTTTCAATTTAAAAAGCCAGGATAACTGAGTAGACAAGAGAAAGGGTACTCTTCATACTTGCAAAGGCCTTTCAATCTTGTCCCCAAGTGAAAAAGATGCCATTCATTAAGAAGCAAATCGTGGAAACACTGGACCTACGATAGACAGTATTAACAACCTCTTTTTATAAACAGTGTGACTGAGGCTCAGACTCTCTTGTTGGTTGGATAAAGGATCAGGGTGCATCCTGAAGTCAAGAATTCAGGTGATTCATGCACCATCTGATCAGGACGGACAGAATGAACATATTTATTTTGAGACAACACTGAAATGAATACTCCAACAAAAATGGCTAACTTTCGGGTAGTTAAATCATATTGATGGGCTTGCACGATGATGCAGCTGGTAAAACACTCACCGCATAAGCCTGATTACCTGAAGTTGGTCCCTGAAACACACGTATGTTGTCAGGTGGTGGTGGTACATACCTTTCATCCGAGCAAATCTGGAGGCAGAAGCAAGTGGATCTCTGAGTTTGAGGCCAACTGGTCTACAGAATTACAGAATAAGTTCCAAAACAGCCAGGGCTAGTCTGTCTCTCTCTAAAAAAGAAAGAAAGAAAGAAAGAAAGACAGACAGAGAGAGAGAGAAAGAGGGGGGAGAGAGAGAGAGAGAGAGAGAGAGAGCAGGTCAAATATAAGGACACACATGTGTGACCCCAGCACCCCTACTGTGAGGAGACAGAGACAGGAGGACAGTTAGGAAGCTCAGCTAATGTGAAGTAAGGAACATGCAGGCAGAAACACCAACACTCCCTCAGCAGTGTGGAAGGAAAGAAGCAACACTCCAAAGCTCTCCTCTGAGCACATGTGCACCATGTCATGTGTGCACACAAGATAATAATAATAAGATGATAGCAGATAGTAGTGAAGGAAAGAATTCTAACAATATATTGTTGATGCACTTAGGTCCGTTTCATTAAAAATTTCTTCTGGCATTCCTTTGACCTCAGACTGTATAACATTGTATAAAAAAAATCTCACTAAAGGGATAGAAAACGGTTGTGATTTAATTTTCAATAAACTCTAATGAATAGTACTAATATTTTACTCAAATATTAATTTATTAAAATGTCACATCGACATAAGATGTGAGGTAACCGATTCACTGTAGCGTATTAAACATTCAAGCAGTGAAATGGATAAAGGCTGGTGTTAGCTTTGGTGCAGCTGCAGAAGAGGGTGGTCAGATTTAGGGGGGCAATAGAGTCCTTGTCTCTTCCTTGGCCAGCCTACAACATCAGTTGGGTCGTGTGGAGAGCCATATGGAGTATACAGGAGCCGCACCTAGAAAATGGCGCTGGCATCCGGCTTCCGCGATCCCGAAAGCGGATGCTCTCGGAGACAAACAACTCCTTTTTTGGCTTCAACCCTGCTCATGCTAGGATCGATCGTAAGCTGCTTATGTCAGTGTGAGCCTATGGGTAGTGCCCACGTGGCCGACCTGGATTGGCAGCCCTTGGCTATGTCAGGGTTGGGAGAGGCTTGCCCGGGGAGAGAAGAAGAGAGAAAACTGTCAAAAAGGTCCTGAATAAACTGCTTGTGAGAAGAGTTCTGGCGTTGCGTTCTTCCTTGCTGGCGAGGCGGGCGTGACAGGGTCGAGGGAACTGAAGGTCAGAAAAGCCTATCAAATGAACAGATGCAGCAATCGGACAGGAAACGCCTAGGGATGACAAACACACGAGGAGCCAAACACATAAGGATCTGAATGACTGTTTGCGAGTGGCCTAGCTGAATAATGACTGATGACTGGTTTTCAAACTTGGAGCCACTCTGGAGTTCAAAATCAGACATTTGATCCCAGAGCCAGACAGTGAGTGAGGCGGCTGATAGGTAGCTGGGCATGCAAGAAGACTGTCTCTGGAAGGTCCAAGCTGGGATTCTGGGTTAGGATTCACTGGGACCCAGAGCTAATAGGTGTGGTGGCTGGGAGATGGGGGGCCGGAGGACTGGGTCTGGAGGTTCTCACCCGGAATCCCGGTTCAAAATTCATACAGTCCCATGTTGGCGTGGTGATTTGAGCGGCTGATAGACTTCCCACAGGGCAGGGTTCCCTGCCCTCTCTTAAGGAGGGAGGGGGAGAGAGGAGGGTGAGTGGGGGAACAGGAGGGGAATGGGAGGAGGGAAGGAAGTGTAAATTTTTGAATGGAAAAAATAGATTAAAAAAACCCAATGAAATAAAATACTTTCCTTTGTTTTATTTAATTCTTTTAGATATTATATTGCCAAGACATTGTTGCCTAACATTTAAAAAAATATTTTAAGGTCACTTTCTCCATTTTCCTACAAATTGAACATGTTTTTCTTAGTATGCTCCATTGTCTTAATATAATTGAGACTCTAATGAGTGTTCTATATTTTCTTCATTGTCTTGGGAAATTTTATTGAATTAATGATATCCTTTCCTCAGAAGAAAGGAATTCCGGAGTGGAAAGAAGAGGTGCCAAGTAACAGCACCTCTGAAACTATGTGACACAATGAACTAAGTCTAAGAGAAAATTTCAAAGCACTAAATGCCTACATGTAAATACCGGAGTGATCTTATATTAAGAATTTCATGACACACTTGACGTTTTTTTTAGTCCAAAGGCAAATCTATGAAAATAAATAATAAAATTCAGGGATGAAATCGTTGAGATAGAAACAAATAACCACAACATGTTAAAAAAAGGAAAAAAAAAAACAAAGATTAAATGAAATGAAAAGTTGGTCCATCAGAGAAATCAACAGGTTTGGGGAAAGCATAGCCAAATTAACCAAAAACTGAGTGAGATTATCCAAATTAATGAAATTAGATATAAAAGGAATGACTTTACAGAAGATCCTGAGGATATTCCAGAATCATAAGGACATGCATTGAAAATCTGTATTTCACCAGCATGGGAAACCTAAATAAAATGGATGATTTTCTTGATATAGATGATTCATCAACTTTAAAGAAAATAAAGTCAACCATTTAAACAGATACATTATCCTTAGTGAAATAGAAGCAGTAATTAAAAAATCCTCAATGCCAAACATCCGGAACTAGATTGATTTGGCATAGAATGACACCAGACCTTAAAGAAAGAGTCTTTGCCAAACTGCCTCAAGTTATTTCTCAAATGTTAAACTGAAGGACAAATTTTCTGACTTTTTACTAAGTCACCATTAATTTGATATAAAAATTACATTGATACTCAAGAAAAAATAAATTTGTAGACCAATACCCTTCTGAATGTAACTGCAGAAATTCCAAATGCAATATTCGCAAATTAATTCAAGAACACATCAAAAAAGTTATTCACAATGATCAACCTGGCTGCATCCCAGGGATGTAGGAATTATCAAACATACACCAATAAACACAATCTACCACATAAACACACTAAAAACAAAGTCCTTATAATTATACAGGAAAGGTCTTAGACAAAATTCAACATCACTACATAATGAAAACTCTTAGAGAGACTAAGACTACCAGGGACATGCTTTAACACAATAGATATAATTTATAGCAAGCTTGCGACCAACATTATTCTAGAGAGTAAAAACATTTTTATTAAAATCAGAAACAAGGATATTCAATAAGCTCATGCCTTTTTAGTATAGCACTTGTAATCTAATTAGATCAATAAGATGAGTGAAGGCGATCAAGAGGATACACACTGAAAATGAAAACATCAAAGTATCTTTATTTGTAGATTATGTGGCAGTGTACATCAGTGAGCCTAAGTTCTAAAAGGAAACTTTCAGCTGGTAAACTCTTTCAGCAAGTAGCCAGATACAAAATTAACATACAAAAAGCAATAGCCTCCCTGTATACAAACGACAAATTTACTGAGAAGGACATCGGAGAAACACCACCATTCTTCACAATCAACTCAAAAATGTAAAATATCTTGGGGTAACTCTAATCAAGAAGTGAAAGATTTGTGTGATCATAACTTTTAAGACATTGAGGAAAGAAACTGAACAAGATAACAGAAGATGAAAAGATTCTCCCATGCTCAAGAATCGGCAAGATTAATATAGTAAAAATTAACAGGCTATAAAATATCATTTTGATTCTATCCTTTTGCAGCTTGGTAAAAATTATAAAGCTTCTCAAATTCCTAGGAAAACTATCTCAGAGGAGACTACCTGATCCTTAGGAGTTTGCTCTTTGCATCTGCAATGATCCCTGAGCCTTACCCATAAAGCCTCACCGACATGACTGTTTACACATTAGCTGATCAAGGACAACACCCATGAATATGAGAAAATGAGTGGGCAAAAGTCCCGGAGGCCTGAACTCTATACAAAGAAACAAAGGCGATGAAGGAAGACTGGAACAGGGAGGGGTGGTCATCCCCAGAGAAGAACACACCAATTGGTTGTCCTGTATCAAGGGGTCATCCCTGAAAACATACATACAAGTAACATTAAACTGACTGGACAGTTAACGTTTAGGAATAGCTATGTATTTACCTATACATACATGCATGAAATAGCACTTAGTAAAAAATGAATGTTAAGGAGAGTGGTGAGGGGTATATGGGAGGATTTGTGGGAATGAAATGGAAGATATCTTGTAATTAAATTATAATGTCAAAAATTTAAAAAAAGAGCATGAGTAATATCTCCAGGTAAATTAAAACTTTTCTTATCAACTCATTCCAGCGTAAAATGTAAGATTGACTCAGTTAAGAAGAGCAGGATATTACTTTTGTAAACAGTACTGTCAAAGCTACTAAACTAAGTATGAAACTTGAAGGGATGATAGATGAATACAGTTTCAGAAATCCCTTCATGTGATGGGAGTTTGTAGTATGTGGGGCCGGCTTGTTGGGGTATCTGTCCTGCCCAGTACCCCACAGCAGGCAGGCCCCAAAGAAAATCACGCACAAGACTCCATAAGATTATAAACTGATTGGCCCATTAGGTCAGGCTTCTTGTTAACTCTTATAACTTATATTAACCCATTATTCTCATCTATGTTAGCCATAATGGCTCCGTACCTTTCTCAGCTGGGCACGTTACATGCTGCCTCTTCGGTGGTCTGCGCAGGAGTCGCTGAGGAACTTCTCTGCTTCCCAGAATTCTCCTGTTCTCTTTGCATCACCTCTACTTCCTGTCTGGTTTTCCCACCTATACTGCCTGCCTGGCCAATCAGCATTTTATTAAAATATGATTGACAGAACAGACAATTCTCCCACATCAGGAGTTCAGAAGAAAAGACTAATAATTTGATTCTAATGACTCTGCCACATAACTGCAGGTCCCCAAGTCACTGATGTAGAGAAGACTGCCAGATGGCATCCTCCAAAGACTAGGGACAACTATGAACAAGTCTAAGATATGACATTATTGAATGACGTTTATTACAACAATAAAGAATGTGTATATACAGCATAAAATTAATGTAACTGAAAAAATATTTGTAACTGATATCATATGGCAAAATAGATGAACAGAAGGAATGTCATATAATAAGCTTTTCTGACCTATGGATAAGTGGAAGGTGGAAAAGAGCCCTCAAATGGAATGAGTTGGAACCTGAGAAGTTCTTACTCAAGGCTAAATCCATACTCCAAGAGCAGCCCTCTGGGTTTCTCTGCTGGTTAATGGTGATGTTCAAGATCTTTGAAAAGAATTCTCAATTCTGGACAAAAGCAGAAGATTTAAACAAATTCTGTTAAATGCTCTAAGTAATTTCCAAAAATAGTTTTCAGTGCAATAATATAGAAAGTGATAGATGTAGCCCGGTGGAGTTCAGAGGATTCAAGTCTCCAGTTACTGAGAAAATCATGGGCAGGAAGATAGAATGGCCAATCCAGATGCTGATTTGGTCTTCATCCTCCAGTTTCTGGTTCTATAGAACACTATGGCCTTCCATGGTACTGGATGCAGATGTTGTTCTGTTGCTCACTGCTAAATGAAATATAAACTGTCATCTTGATACAGACATTGTTAGATTACAGATTCACATCAATTCAGTAAACATTAGTTTTTGAGTATATTTGTTCAAATCAGTGAGACAAATATTATCAAACCAAGAAAATGAGCTGTGAACTTCATCTCAACTCTACACGGTGCTAACAATATACCTTATTTTTTAACAGTATAACAATAACACTTGTGTTAACCACATACTTGATTTTGAACGGCAGCAAATTTTGATTCTGGTAAATTTTATCACTCTTTGACGTCTGGTGCCACAGCTCCAGAGTCTATGGAGTGGTTAACTCAGAAGAAGTCAGAGTAACAATATACCAATGGTATTTGCTCTAGAGCCACTGTTATAGACAGCTCCATGGCAAATTCAATGTGATAGACTATCCATGAGTAGATTAGGCAAATTCTTCATCATCTGACATGGGATTAAGGTGTCCTTATCTGGTAACTGTGGAAGTACTTGTTTATGTTTTAGTAGAGAAGGAAAAAATTTCATGTATGTACTGGACAGAGGACAAAATCCAACACTCTATGTACCCATTACAGGTCATCAGTGAACTAAACATTTTGAACTGTTGTTATTTTTTAAGGCTATCTATCTATCTATCTATATCTATATATGGTAATCATGTTTTAAGACATGATTTGTAAATCACACTTTTTCCACTATTACTACTTGTTTTGTTATAACCTCACATGCTGGTGTCAGAGGTGAAATCCAAGGGTCATTTGCAATGACAAACCAAAGCATATCTAACATATGGAAAAGTTACCTTCTAACAGAAGGTTTTCAACTGTGTCTTTGTGATGAATCCTTCAGCTTTTCAGACATCTTACCTACCACGCCTCTGATTCTTAGGTCATCACATAGCAAGAAACTATCAGCATCAGTTTATGTCAAGGAAGGAAAGGACTTAGGCATCTCTAGAGGGATGCACCATGTGGAGGATGCTAATACTTTAAGACCGATGCTGCAACCAGGACAGATTGCTCGCTCGAGCTTACTTCATCAACAGCACAAAGCTTTCCTTTGAGAGTTCAGAAGGATTTGTTGGCTATCGTTCTGAAGATTTTCTCCGCATATGATCCCTTTTCATCAGTAGTAGAGAGCATGTCCTGTGTAAGACAAAGACAAGCTTTTATAAGTGTGGAGCCACACTTTTGAAGCATTAGTGTGTCTCTTGTTGCACACCATAGCAATGGCAGGCATGGGTGCAGAGCTACAACAGGGTGAAATAAATATTATGAATTTTTCGTCCTTTCATTTTTTGGATTTATTTTACCTTCCAAATATATTTTCTTCTCTAATTGAATTTTCCAAACTTGAAACATCAGTGGCTTTTTGTTGCTGTTGTTTTGAATCAGTGGTATCTCTGCATCGAATCACACTTCTGTTTCCTAAGCACTTCAATGAATGGTCCCCTCTTAATTTTGCCTTCTCGTCTATGACTATCCATCCATCCCAAGCATGCCATTCTCAGTTACTATTGGTATATGTCCCTTCCAGTGCTCCAATTATTATTATTAATTTCTGTCTGTCCTGGACTCTGTTATTGTCAGGGTGCAGCCTCAACAGTTTCGTATGTTCCAGGGTAGGGGTGTGTGTATTTAAAATATTAGGCAGAATAGACAGACAAACAAAAGAAATACAGAGACATAGTATAGTACCAGGAGGGGAACTTAGTGAATACTGAATCTGCCCAAGTTTATATTCCACATGCTTCCACCCCAAAATGGAATGGTGGAGGCAACAGACTTCATTAACAGGACATCAGAAATAAATCAAGGGTCTTGTAGGCAGCTACTCCCTTAACTCCTGCCAAGCTCCTTGAAGGTTCAGGAATAGTCTTAAACTCTCTGATCCTTTGTCAAGGTGGGACGGATCTACCTTTATACTCAAAATACTAATGAACCACACTCTAGGTCAGGATCTCTAATTGTAGCCACACCTGTGTTAACAACTTGGCGAGAGCAAGAATAAGCTCAAACTCTGACTTTTAGTCAAGGTGGAACAGGCGTGCATCTGTGTGACCTGACATGTCATGAGTCTTAATTTCTGTGTTTTAAAGAAAGTTTTAGCTCGTTAACACTTCCTTTATGTCTTTGATTTCTTATTTTCAGCTATAAATGGCATAAGATTCTGCCACAGCCAAGAACCCAAGGGAATTTCAGTCCCTCATCGATGATTTCACTAATATAAAAATGACTACCGTACATGACCTTCTAATAGTTTCACTATGATCAAATTTGCAATGATTACGACCATTGTTATCAGAAAATCTTGTAAAATAAGCAAGGCATGGGCAATAATTATCATGTTTCTTACATGATAAAGTGGTTCACATGCCGCATAAATTCCTGACACTAGGTAGAGTGCTCAAATGGATGCCGCACAGTAAAGGTAAAGGTGTATTTTCAATGGTGACAGAGAGCTGTAGAAACCCAAAGAGAAACTCACCAGTTTGGGGGTAGGCGGATTCCCATCTTCACAAACTCTCAGGAGAGATGTTCCGAAGAGCTGTCTCTTTATGAGTGGTGACTGGATGTTAGAATTTGCTGTGAGGTGTTCCTCGTTTGGTGCAATTAGGGGTGGCTGAATTTCCTTTCAGGTGTAGACTGTGGAGCAATCCTTTCCTACACTATGAATATGTATTACTCTCTCTGGTGAATTAAACTGCCAGGCCGGTAGCTGGGCAAGAAGTTAGGTGGAAAACCGAACTGAGAATTTTGGGAAGAATGAGGACAGAGAGAGAAGAGGGAACATGACATGCTAGAGGATATGTAAAGCCACCAGCTCCTTGCCAATATGCAGATTAATAGAAACGAGATAATTTAAGTTTTAAGAAATTGATAGTAACAAGCCTGAGTCATCAACCAGCATTTATAATTAATATAAGCCTCTGTGTGTTAATTTGAGAAGCAGTTGCCGGGTATTTGGGAAAAGGCAGTAGGAATAAGAAACAACCAGATACATATGGCGTTCCAACATGTACTCTGTATTTCCACATAAAACCTGATAAAGTTTAAAAAGTGATTCTACACACACAAGAATAGAGTCAAGCATGTGCTCTTGGTAGCTGCTTTTTCTCCAGTAAGCTCTGGTTGTTGGCCGTGAGCAGAGGTACAGCTCCTTTAAAATGCAGCCCTCGGGCTCCATGCTAGCGGCAAACACAGGCAGCTCTTTTAAGAGGTCCTGCCACCAAACACTTCTTTGGTGTTTCTGAACAGCATTCTACTTGGTGTGGGCATGAAACTAGAAACTTTCCAGAGTTGGGGCGGTAAACATGGCTCTCAGAGCTTCGGATAAATAAGCCTCTGCCATGAGACTAGACTCTCAGGGAATCGATATGGAGTAGCCAGCACCAGGCTGCCACGGTATAAATTACATAGCATTTTTGTTTTGTTCTGTTTTGGTTTTTGCTCATGCAGATAGAAAAGATTACAGATGAGCAGTAAGGACACATTCAGGCAAAAGAAGAACCCTCTACACAGATTGCAATCTGTTTAAAAATATTTGTTGGCCTGTGAGGGAAAAGAAAATGGGTAAGGAAAGTCCTTAAAATGAAACAGAGTAATAAAATATATACTAAAATACATGAAGATGGAAAATGCACAGATACATAATCTGGATTGTGCAAATTATTCTGCTGTTTTTAAGTTTTTTGGCTTCTAAGAGACCTTGGATTATGAAAACAGCTATACTAAACCAACATATATATTTTATTATCTTGACTTAAAAATTTAAGTCAAAAGATATGTTACTTTGGGGGAGAGGTTATGTGTTTGCTTCTACAGGAAATGACAGGCTGTGGATTCACTCTGGGTTAAGAAAAATCAGGTTTAATTGATGTAGATCCCCTGAAATACCTCTGAAGCAAAATTAATAGAAACTTATAGAGAGAAATTCGGGTTCAACCTGAAGGTCAGAAAAGTAAAACACCTAGCCACTGGCTCTTAGCCCGGCATCATTCTTAAATGACAATCCTGCTTCCGAGAATCTCAGATTGAGATAAAACATGAGAGCTGTCTCCCCCCATTTTATAATTGTCTCTCAGACTGGGTTAAAATCATTAACCAATGAGATTAAAGGCATGCACCACTGGGATTAAAGTTATATACCACCCTGTTCCTATGGTAAACTAGTGTAGCTACTGGCATTAATGGTGTGTATTACCACTTCCTGGTCTGTAAGGCTGATCAGTGGGGTTGTTTGACTCTGTGATCTTCAGGCAAGCTTTATTTATTAAAATACAAATGAAATGCTACTACATTCTGTGAGTAATGAAAGAAACAGCTAGCTGTCTGGACAGTCACCCAAAGTTCCTCTGCAACACTGGGCTGTCTCTCTCCATGGCCTCCAGGCCTAGCATATCTAACAGATCTCTCTGTGAAGCAGGACATTTTGAAGGACTGTCCATCCTTGACTTGACATTATTTGGCAGTCACTTTCTCTAGTGTCCTACTTGTCTGACTTGGACAGCATAATGTGCATAATATCAGCAGTCAAGACAAGGCCATTTTCTTGCCCAGGGGTTTAATAATTTTGCCACAAAGAATGTAAATTCCATGTGGAGTTTCTTCAATGCCCATTATCTTCCCTGAAGTAGATTGGTGCTGCCAGGAGCAGACATGTCTCATTGTCATAAAAAGAAGCTCATAGGTTATTAAATCATCCTTAAATGCCATATTCTCTAGAATTATATAAATGAGCTATATAAAATCAATCCTTTTTGACCTTGAAAACATACCTAAGGTGACTACAAGCTTGATTATACTAGGTGATTAACTACTGACCAGTATTTCCTTCTTATCCTAAACAGTAACAACAATTTTCAAGGACTAGAAATTTGCATCACATCGTCAAATGAGATGAATAGCTACAATGTTAAACAAGATTAGAAATGTATTTGCAGTATGTTTTAACAAAATTAATCTCAAATTTGTATCAATATACAAAATTTGTATACAATATACAAAAGTCCAAACCAATGTAAAACATTTAAAAGTAATAGTTGTTTTTTAAAAGTAAATTCAATAATCTACTTTTTTATCTTATCATATCTTTTTCTTTTAGAATAGATTCAATAATCCACTTATTCTTATCATACCTAGATCCTCCCTTTTTTCTTTTCAAGATAGGTTCATATCTATATTTGATTTCATTTCAAAGCAAGAACCTTGAATCTAATATCCTTTTTTTTAGGTTTGACAATAATACTAAGGACTTGACAATAATACTAAAATATGTATGGATCCCTCAGAAATGCCAGCACATCAACTAGCAAAAAGTATTCTAGAGACATACTCCCACATTTCCAAAAATAAATTATAAATGTTTGTTATCATTTAAAGGGGTTAGATACAACTTGTTATGGAGAATTGTCAGGAAAAAAAGTTAAGCAAAGGAGATTAGATTGAGGAATCTTTTTCTTAAAATAAAAAAAAAGGGAAAAGAGAAATTATAGGATGAAAGGTAGATTATAGAATCTCCTTTAATCCAAAATACTACTGTCAATCTCACATATTTTACATTAGTATGGACTTTGGTTTATTGATACAAATTTTATTATACTGTATGTATATTTATAATCTAGTTTATGGTATTACGTTTATGCATCTCATTTTAAAACTAATATATAACTAAGAAATATGGATTAATAATCATCTATAATAGCAAATATATAGTCATGTCAGGCAGGTTTTCAAGGACGTAGATATATTTCAGATAGATAGGCAGTCTTCAAACACGTCAAACACATAAAGAATATGCCATATGGCATTTAACAAGTTTTCAAAACTTTTCTCAATAGTAAGAAATAGTCTTCTTCTGGCACCAACTAATATAGAGAAAATGATGGGCACTGAAGAAATTCCATACGGAGTTTGTTTCTTAGGCAAGAGCTAACCATGTGAAAAAGAAACTACCCTTGCCTCAATTGCTGATGGTTACACTCCAAACTGAACTAGCAGGATACAAGAAAGGTGATGATGAACTTTGACAAGATTAGGTTGGACCGTCCTTCAAGATTTCCTGCTGCACAGGAAAGTCTGTCAGTTAGGCTAGGCTTTTAGGGCAGATTTGGATGTCCCAACGTTACAGTGGAACTTTGGGTGACTGTCCAGGCAGTCTGATGTCCCTGTCATTGGGTAACATTTCACCCCCTGGGTTCTTTGACGGAGTTGAAGACTAAATAGTTATAATTGGACATTTTCTTAGTTATAATAGAAAGTAAATTAGATACAAAACTTTAGACTCGCCAAGATAAGATAGATAATTAAATATTTTCTCTAATTTTGTCAAATGCAAATGGAATGGATATTGATATGATCATTTTTACTTATTAACTGTTTTGTGGTATATAGTATTATATTAAGGTTAAAAACCTTCATTTTTAATTAAACAAACAAGGGGAATGCTGTGGAACAATTCTTTCCTAAAGTATGAATATATATTATTCTCATTGGTTAATAAAAAGCTAAAAGGCCGGTAGCTGGGAAGAAATTTAAGTGAGAAAGCCAAACAGAGAGATGCTAGCCAGTGGTTCAGGAAGCGAGTCATACTAGAAGACAAGTAAAGCGTGAGCCTCATAGCAATACACATATCAATAGAAATGAGTTAATGCAAATATAAAGGTTAGTTAGTAACAAGCCTGAGCTATCGGCCAAGCATTTATAATTAACAGAAGCCTCTGTGACGTAAATTTGCTAAATGGCTGCCAGGAATTTGGAAACAGGCAGGCGAGATAGGAATCCTCCAATTACAGGTGTTCCTCATTTGGTGGTGGAGATAGGGTGTCAGTACTTCCAATGAGGTTTTCCTCAATTGGTGCTGGTGATGTGTGAAAACTTTGAATGGGGTACTCCTCAGTTGGAACCGGTGGGGTTAAACACACATTGTCCTTGCTGGCATCAGAGCTCAGTGTAATCATTAGATTCATAAAGGTTGTTTTCATATGTTCCACAGAATCTAAAAAGAAGAGAAATCACTGTATGTTATAATTAAACTCACTTAACCCTTGCAATGCCCCATTCATTTAATAGCAGTCATACTTGCTGCATCACCATAATACATAGAAAACAACCAATATTATAACATTTATAGTGAGACTGCATCACAACGAACATGATTTTTAGTTTTATATTGCTCGTACTCCTGGGTCTAATCAGTAAATTCTGGCATTTGTCTTGAAACCTATGCATATATGGGTGTTAGAATCAAGCAGTGATATAGTATACAATCTCTGAGTCTTCCTGTGTTATTTTTTGGCTGATAAGCCACAGACAGCTCTAATTTAACAGCCAAATCTGCACATCCTCACATACCCTGCCTGACTGCATTTCTCTGACAGTCTTTAGTTTTTCCCCCTTGAACACCTATGAGATTCAATTAGAGACCATAGTGTCTACTTCTCTCATGGGTGTAATATGCTATATTAAAACTTGCAAAAGAGACAGGCATAGTGGTATATACCTTTAATTCCAGTTCTCAGGAGTCAGAGTTAAGAATATCTCTTTGAGTTTATGGCCAGCCTGGTCTACAAAGCAAGTTTCAAGATAGCCAGGGCCGTTACACAGAGATACCCTGATGGCAAAATTGAGTGGCTGAGTATTGGAAAAATCAGTTCAGAAGTCAAGGTAAGTGACATTTCTTCACATACTCTTATTAATAGTACACTTGCCCCTTCGAGGAGTCACCTCTTACATAAATTCAGGACTGCTATGAATAAGGGATGAAAATTTACAGACAGTTCCTATCAACAGGAGAACACTTATAATGTACAGGTAATTTTCCCTCTACAATGGTTTTAGTAAACTCCCAATTGCTGCCTCTTGAAAAGGATGTTTTCAGGTGTAAATGAGTCTTAACTTTTAAGTTGTGATAATAGAACATCTATACTTACCTATGTTTATTCATTGTGACAAGGAGCAGTTGGACTTCCGGGCTCTACATCATTGCCTGTGGGGCATGTACTGCCCCTGGGGCAGGGGTCTTCTTCACACTCATTCTCTTCCATCACAATTTTGTCAGTTTGTGTGGTAAAGGCATTGTAAGTGTTCTCCCCATCAGAGTAAACCGATGGGCTCTCATGATGAACTGGATGGCCTTCTCCAAATATTTTTGGATAATTCTCAGTTAGGAAACCGACCAGAGAAATCTGTGACCAAAGGAGGCAAACACAGAGATCTCTGACCTTTTGCATGGTTGTAAATCTCATTTTAGCCTTGAGGCTAAAAGTTTGTACCTCAACATTCTGAGAAAAAGTCACCTTCTATAAAATAGAGGGGAGTTTTCTGTTAGAAAAATGAAAATATTTTACGGCCAGATGTTAAAATGTAATCATCACAGTGCAATACCATACGGGGATGATTTCCCGTGTTCCCCATGTGATAGGTAGTATACATTGTAAACTTGTTTAAAATCCTTTTATTTGTGACAGACATGGCTGAGCATGTTTGTAAGGATGCTTCCAGAAAGGCACAGTTAAGGAGGAAGACCAACCTTGAGTGAGGGCACCATGTGTTGAACGTTCGATTGGGTGTCTAAAAATGAAGGGAAGCTTTCATGGGTCTCTTGTTTGTTCAGTGCAGATGAAATGCTAACAGCTTTATATGCAGGTTTATTACAATGAAGGATAGTTGATGCAAGGCCTGTTTGGCTGATATTAAATAATTGTGGGTCTGCAATGGCAGGTTGTTTGGATCCCAACTTTCTCTTCCATTCATTGATGCTATACAATATGAGGAAATGATGTTCTGAGTCAGGTGTTGTTGATTATTATTTTATAATGTGTTATATTTGTTTAGGTTATGGAATATTTGTTTGGTAATGCAAAGATGGGTTGCATTCCTTTATATTGCATTTTTAAACTGTGAGGCTGTGTCACTGTGCCTGTTTAAAACGCCTGATTGGTCTACTAAAGAGCTGAACGTCCAACAGTGAGCAAGGAGAAGGGATGGGAGACTGGAAGTCAGAGAAAATAAATAGAAGGAGAAATATGGGAGGAGCAATATCTAGGAACAAGTAAGGGAAGGGAACTCTAAGTCCCAGCTACCCAGCTACACAGCAAGCCAGGGAGTAAGAAGCAAAGAAAGGTTTATATGACAAAGTTTAAAGCCCGGAGGCTAAAGGAGGATGGATAATTTAAGTTAAGGAAAGTTGATTAGAAACAAGAAAAACTAAGACATGGCACTCATAAGAAAGAATAGGACTTCATGTGGATTGATTTGGAAGCCGGGTGGCACGTCCCTCAAAGCTCAAAGAACAAAAAGTAAAAGAGCAAAGAGTAAAAACAACCAACATCAATGAGGCCTTTCTTTAATGTATTTCTTAAAGGCCAAAGAGCAATTGCTCAATCAATAGTGAATCAGAAACTCAAATCCCGAGAGTCAAAATAACCATTTGATCTTTATACTGAATAAATCCTGCTATTTTATTATAGTATTTGAAAGGTGCCTACAATAGAAAAGTGTACTCAAGAATTTCTCTAATCCAACCAAAATTAGCAACAAAAGGCTGAGGATTTATTTAATCACACTAACCAGATCCTAGAACAACCATATTCTGAGAAATATGAACTGAGGAAAGCAATCCATATTACCTTTATTTACTTGGGAAACCACCTTGAAAACAAAGAGAAATTCCCACCTGCCTCAGTGATGACACCAAGGATTTAGCCTTGATTTCTGAACCCAGCACCCATGTTTTCTTATCATTTCAGAACGCTAGCACTTAGTGGTGTAGTCTAACAATATTCTAAATCACAATTGACAAAGGACTGAGATATTAATATCCATTGAAAGTCTCCTGACTCAAGATACGCAAACGATTCTTCTCAATCAAGGGTGCATTTATTTAAAAAAACATAACAACACCAAAACAAAAATGAACAAATGAACAAAACCCAGACTTCCAGGATATTCCTGTATTCCTGACTCATTGTGAAGACTTGTTTATCATAGGCATAAAATATTTGTTTCCTTACCTTTCTGGAGACATCTGCCAGTTCCGAGTTGCAGGAACCGGGCAGGCATAGAATACTCAGGGCGATGCAAACAGCTAAATTTGATGATGTCATATGGTTGAGTTCAGAGTTTTGCTCAATTTTGTATAATATCCCGAAAAGTTTTTTCAAAAGAAAGACATTCGGTTGGGGTAGTTGCTCTAAAAGACTGAACACAGAGATAAGTTATTTTGAAACAATAAATTTTACTCATACAATTATAAATATGAAGAAAGGGAACAGAGTAATAATCTGTATCTTAGTCATGATTTTCTGAGAATCAAATGAAAAGTGGAATGTGTCCTATAAATATTGCTTAGACTATCTCCCCAAAGTCAGAAATAGAGAAATTTAATTAATAAATATACTATATATATACATATATATACATATACAAAATGATGAGTTTTTTAAAATGTGAGCCACTGTGACTCCCCAAATTATACTTCTCTTTTCACGATGTCTTCTATGTTTGTGAACAATTTAAGCCATTTGTTGCCAGTCAACATTTTTAGTAAATGACTCTGTGATATAAAATCATTACCTCCGCGCCGCGACCTTTTTCTTCTCTTCACACTCTTGGTCAGGGACACCAAGCCATTCATCATAAAGTCCAGACGTCAGCACACTGCCTGGTATATTTTGAAGAAATTCCTTACAGACAAAGAGGAAATATTATGTGGAAAATAAAAATCACAGAAATTACTCAAAATACTTTCAACTGTAAAAGTACATTTAGTTCCAACTTAGTTCCTAGTTCCCAGCCTGTCCTCTAGCTGGAGCCTTGTCTGACATGTAGACACTGAGTTTTGAGCAGATTTTGAGCAGAGAAAACTAGCACTCACTAAAGAAATCACTATCCCATCTCAAATCCAATTTTTAGATGAGAAAGTACACATTAATGTTTATTTCTTCACGATCAAGGGCTTTATGCTTCTAACCCCAATGACTCTGAAAACATGATCTAATTGCAGGGACCCATGTGCTCAGAAGCAAGGTATGAGGAAGCATAGACTTCCTTTCATGTGCTGTGTGTCCTGAGAGAAAATGCTTCTAATAATATCCCGTACGCGGTGTTGGAAACGGAATGTGTGTCTTTGTATAGTGACTGTCAGGTAAATGTCACACACTGGGCATGTGACACTTTATAATACATGGAAAGCACAGAGGTGTGCACCTGTCATCTCTGAACTCAGGAGAGGAAAACGTAAACCTCAGGTTAGACGGCAATGCAACAACCAGCATAATTCCTTGTTAGCTAAAACTGAGTAGAGCCTTGATGTTAGTCGTTAAAAAATGAAGAAGATTTCAAATCACCTTGACGGCTTCCAGTCACAGGCTGTTTGTACTGGTCACATGGATTTAACTTTCAAGAAATGTACCAAAGCTACTTTTATTATTACACATTAAGAATTATTCCGTTATCAGTTATCTAAAACTATCAAGTATGTTTAGAGCTGTCCCATGTACCATGTATGGACTGAAGTAATTGAGATAGGCTAGTGAGGAAACTGTACCACACTTAGTTAGTGTGTAACCCTTTCTGTTATCACTAGTACATAACAGATACGCAAAGCCCACCATGACAGTTGGCATTGTTCACCATGTTCTTACAAAAGGGTCTCAGTGCTTAGAAACAGAAAACGCTGTGGCTGGTGCAGATAGTCTGGGGGGAGACAGCATCCTCTCTGCCTGATGTCACTGAACATGTACCCTTTTCAGAACATGCTTATCCTCTGAGGAATCCTGAGCCAAAGTACACCAAGGAAAATTGCTGTTGAGCTACTGCGCCGACATAATTCATTGGCAATTCCTACGTGGTGCTGATAGCATATTTAGTAGCAGGGTGGGCTAATTATTTAGGATGTGAAATGGTAGTATGAAGGGAAATTTAGAGCTTTTAATATATGTGTTCCTGTATCATCAAATCTATTTCAGTTGTGTACCTCACAGAGGCAATACCTGACTACTTTATATACCTAAACTGTGTTACTTTGCCTGCTTTAAGCCATTTCTGGACTGTTGATACTCATTTTGTAGCCAGACCATAATGAGGGTCATAGAAATACTGTAGAACAGGGATTATTACTGTTTTATATATATATACATATAATTTTTTGGATCTGTTAATAAGCATGAGTATGAACTGTTTTGCTATTGTAATGTTTCTCCTTCAAAAACGTACATAATTTTGGTTTTATCTTTTTCATTCGCTCATTTATTTTTGCATGCATCAGTGCAAGTTTCCGAAATCAAATATACCTGACATACCTGACTAGGCCTGCAACAAGGTGACTCTCATGGGCCTCTATAAAATGACACTAAATACACTATTATTATTTTGAAACAAGTGTCCCATGAGGAAGATGGAGGCATCGAATTAAAGATGTTTAGTTACATTACTGTTCATTTTAACTGGTTTATGCTGGATCCTGATGTTGTGAACATCAGAGAAAGAGAAACCTTTTGCCTACCAGATTTCTATCATTTGTGTCTACTGTCCTTCAGGACTAAACACAATGAAGGCAACTACTCACACAGATTCAGAGGATTCCTGAGTGCAGCAGACGCGAGGACGCTCCCTACCTTTAAGATCGATGCCACCACAGGGACGCTTTCGTTGTTCAAGTTCACTTCTGTCCCAGAATCCAGTCTTTCTTTAAGGGCTCGGAATGCTCTTATATCACCTGATGTTCTGAAGATGCCTTCGGTGACTGGCCCTTTTTCACTAATAAAGGCTAGGATGTCCTGAGAGGAAGAAAGGGAAGCACCTGTCACTCTATCCGCAGCACAGAGCATGGTTTCCTTCTTCTTGAGAACCAGGCCAACGGTGTGCACAGGTGCAATGCACAAACTGGCATGGACGAAGAGGACATTGAACTGGATTTGGTGCTTCCATCACCTGTGGTGCCCAACCCACCTTAATGTTAAGGCATTACTTATTTACTTCCATCATCTGTAGTGCCCAACCCACCTTAATGTTAAGGCATTACTTATTTACTTACATCAGATTTCCCACAACGGATAAGTGATTTCTGCAATTTCTCCAATACACAGTTTCTGGTGAATAGCACCCTCTTACCTTCCTAATCTTAAGCCAATGATTTGATGCACACTTGTTTCTCCACTTGAGGATAGACTCGAAGGGGTGGGTATTTAGGAGAAGCAGGATTTTGTCCTTAAAACAGCCAGAGAAGGACCATGTGAGACCTACCAGAATTGCTGTGGGCAGATTGCCATCCTCACAAATGGCAGTCAGATCATTTCCAAAGAGTTTTCCTGGCTTAGCAACTGGCAGGGCTGTGCACAATTGGTCCTGGTGAAGCACAGAGCCCCTGTGGAACAACCGAGATTTGAAAGGCCGTCTTTTCTTAGCTCTTGGCTCCTCTGTGTCTAAAGAGAATGCAGATGTCATTATATGGGGTACTTTAATTTATGCAGCCTTTGTTACTGATTTCCAAATGCATAATGTTCCTGTGTAATGCATACAATCAAAGTAGTAATCAATTGTAATATAGAATGCCCTACATTCTAAAATTGGTTACCCATTCTGTCATTGTGTATGTTCTTCTTCCCTATATTCTACGCTGTAGTTAATCTTAGAGACTTGAACTGGGTGTCCTCTAGTGGGAATCTCACAACTCAACGCTGTCTGACCCCACATTACATCATGAGATTCTTAATGCCTAGTTGAACAAGCACCTCTCTGTTATGTTACTGTCAGATACTTCAGTGGTCACATCCTTATTCATAGTCACACTCCTAGTGTTCAGATAAAGAAGTGTTCCATTATTCTCAAATGTCATACATAGTGTGTCTCTCCCATTCTTAGCTTTCTTGTGGAACTTTTGGAAGACCCACTGTCAAATTTCTTTTGTCATTAGCATTTGCCTCATAGGAAAGTGTGCATGACTACATTTGCCAGCCAGACTCTGGGTCCTTGCCCCTATAGTGTTAATTCAAAGCTGAAATCAAACTTTCTTTTTCTCTTCCAAGGTTGCTTTTATAATATTGGACCACAATGAAATCTTAAATAAATTAGTTACAACAAATGCATTCAATGTAAACAACGGGCTCACATAAGAAAATACAAAATTAGCAGTCTTCCTCAGCATACCATATAGGTTGGCTGTCCAATACCAAATACTCAGACCAAAATTGCAAGTAAATTTATACAGACTTAGTAGGATGTATGAGTGAGTGTGTGTTCATGTGCATGTGTGTTTATGTATAATAATATATATGTATAATATATATTATATAGTAACTTTTTAAAGGGAAGAATGTGAAAAGAATCAGAGGGGTTCATTGGGATGTTTTTGAGAAAGTATAGGAAAATAATGAAAGTATAGTATACTTTAAAAATATTTAAATAAAGTTCAAGACCCCAGTACATAAATATCAGGTCCATTTCTAGTCCAGACTCAGGTCTAAAGACACACATAAAACCCAGTTGTCCAGTGAACAAAAAAAATTAGAGACTGGGCAAGAAGTCTGAGTCCATTTCTACTCAAGCCTAGAACAGAGTATCTTCAAATCAATACACACAGCGTTTCTGTATAGCTTTCATGGCAGGTTTCTCAATATGCAGTTATAGAATATTTTCTCCTCTGATCATGAAACTACATGGTGGGGAACATATGAGCGCCCAGGTCTTGGAAGTCATACTCCAACGGGATCAAAGATGTCTGCACACATGATTATATGTATGTAGTGCCTTGGCATACCAGCTCACGGTGACTATTTTCCTGGAATAATTAAATATTCTCCCCATAGACAAGCTAAATCTTGAAGCAGTTCAAATTCTCTTAAACATGACTGGGGGCATATTGTTTTCTTTTTGTCTTTGTTCTCAACTGTGCCCCCTTTCGAACCAAGAAAAGACACAATGCATTGATGCTTTTCGCAGGATAGAAATTGGAACTGGGAAAGGACACCTGAAGGAAGGTAATGGACTCACCGCTCTGCTTCTGACTTCTTGCTGCTTCTCTGGGCTTTAGGATGAATCGTCCCTGGATATCTGGTTGTTCCACATACAGCCCAGGCAGGGCAGGAAAAGCTGTGACATTTCCTGATTCCCTTCGACTGAAGGTATTTAGGCTGTTCCTCATTATAATGTCATAGGGATGCTCACGCTCTGTGAGAAGAAAATAAGAATAGGCTGTAACTAATAGTAATGAATGAGACAAAACCTGCCAATGTGCTTTACCACACACTGTTATACTGTGCTCTGGTCAAAGTAGACTGGGCGTCAGTGGCCTTCCTGGGACATGCTGATCAGGGAAGGATGTGGAAGCTGATGTCTCTAAAAACAGAGAAGAAAACTTTGAACTTGTCGCATTGTTGGAAGAACATAGGCCCATCAGTACACCGTATTGGGGTGACTTTCGCTGTGCTCCCCCGTGACAGGTTTAAGCACTGCCGGTTTCTGCCTTGCTATCAAGACTTTTGCATGATTGGACTCTTACCTCAGTTGTCTAGCATGGAAAGGAAAGACGTTTCTATGATTTGGGGACAGGCAATCTTTAAGTAATTTTCTTATTCGTGTCAAGCACTGCTCTGATCAATATTTTTCTCTGTTGTGTTATCTGTCACATATATAAAGAATCCATTTCCAGTCACGGTATGACGACATGGTTCTCAGAAGCAGTGGAGTGGGTGACTTTTGCTATTTGTACTCCCAGGATTTACATTTTTCTTCTCTTTTGGGGGGATACCTTGCTCAGCCTAGAGAGAGGGGGCAGGGCCTTGGTCCTGCCTCAAAGTGATGTTTCAAACTTTGTTGATTTCAAATGGAAAAAGTTACCCTCTCTGAGGAGTACATGGGGGGAGGGGAGAAGTTAAGGTTAGTGGAAGGAGGGGAGGGAGTGGGAACTGAAAGAGGAATGTAAAATGGGAAAAGACTTTTCTTTTTTTAAAAAAGATTTATTTATTTATTATGTATACAGTGTTTTGCCTGCAGGCCAGAAGAGGGCACCAAATCTCATTACAGATGGTTGTGAGCCACCATATGGGTTCTGGGAATTGAACTCAGGACCTTTGGAAAAGCAGTCAGTGTGCTTAACCACTGAGCCATTTCCCCAGCCTGAGAAAAGATTTTTTTAAAAAAAAAATTTTAAATGCTTTGGTTAGAATCATAAATCAAACAAAATATAGATAGATAGATAGATAGATAAAAATAAAAAGCAGGAGGACCAGACATTTTTGACACATGCCTGTATTCCCAGCATTTATTTGATTGTGACATTGTGGACCAGGAATCCCTTATCTGGCTTAATATCAATAACCTGTGCTATAAAGAAACAAACTATCCAGTGTGGACTTGAATTATACCCCTGATGCTACCCAATGTACTATAATCCTGAAAGTAAATATTATAAATAAAATAGTAGTGCAATTTCAGTTTACTTGGAATAATCAAGAATATGCACACAGATTATTCTCGTGATACATGAGAAGGGTTTGAACAAGGCAGTGTTCTCCCATCTCCAACAGACATCCTCACAGTTAATTGTCTGATGATCACATTGTGATTTAGAACATTAGAACATCACCTGTTCAGTAGCTATTGAAAAGTCAGCTCGTGAGCAGACTCAATTTTAATTCTTATCCTAATGCTTCTGATAAATCTTCTATTACTATGATCTATGTGAAAAATTCCAGAAAAATGCAATGTAAGGAATCGCAGGTGATGCAGTCAGGTAGGCTCCAAGAGTCTGAACCGTACCTCCCATTCAATGGGGGAAATACAGGTCCTAGAGATGTGAGCTGCCTGTATTTACACGGGTTTGGAGAAATGGCTATATCTCTCACATTCTTTCCTAAACAGAAGCTATATAGTTAGGAGCAAGCAAAATATTCTTTATATAAAATTTTAAATTTTATTTTAGACTTCCTTATGTATGTAATTGTGTTTGCTCCCATGTGTATCTGTGCACCATGTTATGCCTGTGCGTGTTGTGAACTGAATCACCTTTGAAAGAACAACAAGGTAACTAGTGCTGTCAATCACTGAGACAACTCTCTAATCCCTAGGATTGTCTTTAATCTTCAGCAAATGAAGAATTTTAATTATTTTTCTTTAGAAACAAAATACCCAAAGTCTTGGTTTCTTTGTCTTTTTATGACAATTTTGTTTCTCAGAAGTGTGTAAAAAAATTCAGATTTTTTTCCCACGAGTTCATAAACTATTGCCTAAAGAGATGGTATCAGTGTATGGTTATATTAAGTAGTTGGTAATTATGAATTAAAGAATGAAATAATGTTTAAGTTATTTATTTAATGTGCATTTAACTTTAAGACTGAATGCTGAAAACGTTAAGAGTTCAGGGTGAGAACATTGAACTTAGTCCCTCTTTAGATTTCCCTATTCCTTACCTTGGAGTAGGCCTGGGGTTTTCTCATGGTCACGACAGAACCACATTTGGTAATCTTGAGCCCTCTGGGAGGCAAAAAGATCCAACCATCACACATAGCCATTCAAAGTGGACTCTGAAGAATACCTTTTCCCAGTGTTCCCAGCTCTCTAGCAGGAAAACCATTAGGGGCTGCACTAATGATGTGTCCTCTGACTACAGGTTTGAGTCATCTGTGTTGACATCAGCAGACAACCCTGGGTACTTGGAAAGCCTGTCTGATGGAGTCTGGATCTTCTGATTCACAGTAGGATCTGAATAACCATGGGATAAGAAATTGCATTCGCCCACCAACACTTGCCAACAAAAATGCTATTCCTAGATCTGTTATATCTGTTTGTCCACACTGAGTATGGAATAGTGAAGTTTGACTTTAAATGCTCACACAACCTAGTATCCAGAGAGCCATACACCCTCAGCGCCTATGATTTCGCGAGCAAAGTATCACTTGAAAGATGTGGTAACTTCAGCAACATTGGGCAAAATAGAAAAAATCATGGAGGTTTGAGGGATGCCTCTGAGGAAAAACAAGTTGGACTCTCATTCAGAGATGTTCAGTCTATGGAGATGAAGGACATACGTCTAACCTAGAAAATAGGCCAGCTGCTGAAAACAAGTTCCACAATCTAATTACTGCACACAATGCAATGGATCCTTAAATCAATCATCTAAATAGAATATTCTTTGAAATATTTAGCACCCTAGAGGAGTGGGTAAAGTGAAAATATACTTCAACTGGAGTTATCACTAATTGTACTTTATTGTTGATTCCTGATGAAAAACAATGACATTGTCCTACAGAGGTCATTAATCATTAAAACTGGCAGTTATACGCATTCACGCAGACAAATACAGCACTACCACATCCAATACACACACAAAGTGAAAGAGAGGGACCTGGACAGAGAGAGAGAGAGAGAGAGAGAGAGAGAGAGAGAGGGAAATACAGACTCACAGAAGGTGATAGAGTGGGACATACGCACATACAGAGACACATATGCACAAAGAGATATGTAAATACAGAGATACACATGTATGTCTAAGCACAAAAATACAAAGATATACACAGATACATATACAGAGAAAAAGAAGAACAGAGACAGAAACAGACAATATGCATAAAGATTACAAAAAAGAGAAAAAAGAACATACCCAAACACATACACTCACCACTAACTACACAGACAAAGAAATGAAAAGCAAGGAATGGGAGAGAGAAGGAATTACATAACAATTAGTAAAGGAAAATAATTAGAAAGGAAAAAAAAAGAAAAGCTTCATTGCCGCTAAGATTGGCAGTCTTTGAATCTGGTATGTGTTTGTGTATGAGTAAATTTTGTCCATTATATTTTTAATTTTTTAATTCTATAATGAGACTACACAGATAGCTCAAGACCACTGGGCTGTGAGTTTCATTTTCACATGAACCTTAAATGGCCATGAAAATATCCAAGAAAAATAACCCTCTAAAATCTATGACTGTATCTTTGAGGCCCCAGTTCCAAAATATTATTTTAAAATATGACTTGTAAATTCATCTTGATCACATTTTTATGTAAATATTTATATGCACATTCGCACATATGTGGATCTAGAAAACAAAAGTCAAAGTAGCTTTCAGTAACTTACAGGCATTCCTATCATAGGGAGTAACTTCTGGATGATATCATTCACTGTCGCCAAGTCTGTTGTTGTTATATATAAAGGCTATAAAATGCAGAGAAAATGCTATAAAATAACTTGAAAACATGTTATTCTTTGTTATTGTCTAACCATCACTTATAATCTACAAGCCATAATGGTCATTTAAGCAAAAATTATTCTTTTGGGGGAACTATAGCTAATATGGATCAATCTTGCTTCATGCTGCTTTCTACATATCACATATGAAAAACATATAGGCATGGCATACACATATACCCCTTACAAAAATGCTGTCTAAATTCTCATACTCTCTCTCCCCTCCACTCTCTTCCTATGTCCCCTTTTTCCATTGCTCTACAAACTGCCTGTCACTCTCTGGTAATGAACTTGCAGCTTCATTTTTTGTTTTATATTCACATACACTGGCACAGTTTGGGATGTCCTCAGTGAATATCGGGAGTTTAAAATGCTTCCTGTAGCCCTTTGTGGCTTCATTAATGGATCTGTTCAAATGCAATAAAAACATACAGTACAGTAATGAATTTTCTAGTAACTTATTTTATCAATATCATTAATGTAAAGATATGGGTTCAGAAATATGCATACAGATTAGGGAATATTCAAAAGTATTTCAGAAACAAAGACATGCTTAGATAATAGCTTGTTGCCATAAGTTATGATTTTAGAAGCATAGCCAGTCCTCAAAATATTTTGTCTGCAAGATGAGGGCAGGAACCTGCTTCACTTCACAGTGGGAAGCAGCAGATGGATTGAGTGTTCATGGTAAAGAAATCTGTCTTGAGGGGAATTTAAAATAAGTTTGTAGAGTACTGTATTATAGGCTACTGTAATACTGTACTGTAATACAGTACAGTAATACAATACAGTAATATATACTGTATATATAGGCTAATATAATATATGTAATATATACTGTATATATAGGCTACTGTAATACTGTACTGTAATATATAGGCTAAAGAGGAGAAAGTGAAAAGAGTAGCAAACAGAAATTCCTCAATGTGAAACAAACTATGTGTATTAATAGGAGAAATTAAAGCAGTAGTCAGGGACCATTTAATCAACAGCACATCTGAAGTTAGTCTATCAGATTTTATAAATATATCTATATGTAGGAATATGTATTTATATTGATAAATATGATTTATGTTACAGGCTAGAATTACTTTTATGAAACAAAGAAAAAATTATATTAATATACATGGGTATAAATCAACAGGAGAACTTCTATCTGTATATGTTTATATAGAAATATATAGATCAATCTATCCATTTGAAGTAAGACTGGAGAGTACAGTTTACCACAAATATAGAGTAAAGGGAAAATGTAAAGATATATAGATACATAGATAGAGACATATACACAAACATAGAAACATAGCATATAGTATATAAATATACTGAATGTATAGATATCATAAATCTATGCATTTTTATATAGATATACATACATAAGTATACATAAATAGATAGGCACGTGTGCATTTGTGTACATATGCACACACATATAGGTCAGATATATAAATGTATCTATGCATACATATTTATCTATTTAGATATGTATATACATACATACATACATATAGATAGATAGAGAGAGAGACAGACAGACAGACAGACAGACAGGCATATATACTTAAAATGGAACACAAACTGCCATATCCCCGCCACTAAGGAACAAAGTATGAATGTTAGTAATATACCTTTGAAGAAAACAATACCACCGATCTTTCTGTTCCATAGAACTGTAATGTAAAACGTGGGAACCATTTAGACTCTTGAAACATTTATGCTACGATTTTTTAAGACTATATACCTCATAAAAGATGTTATGTGTCAGTTTTCATCAATGAGGGCACAGGTGTAGGTGGCATACTCCACAGGACCGGGGCTCTGATTGTCCTGTTCTCTCACCGGAACCCTTACATGATAGGAAGTTCACCACAGTGTGGAGGCTGGTTGTAAATTTCACTATTTGTATTTCCCCTTTCTCACAAACCTGTGCCAGGCATTGTTTTTCCATACATAAATTTAATGTGCAGTGTAATGCCCTGGCTTCCCTGTTCCTCGAGGCCAAGCACAGGATGCGAGATAGCCTAGCCTCCTCTATTCGATTCTGCCAGCTGGAGGAGATTAGTTCAGAACCTTGTTTCCGCCTTTTGTATGGTAATCTCACCTGCTGAGGAGGGTTCTCACAGGCGCCCTGAATCTTCCCAATCTGTCTGTCAGGGTTCCTAGCTTGATACCCCCTGCCTGGATGCTCCTTCTTCTCGGTGCCAGGCAGTAAACACTGTGATCTCACTCCTGGGTGGGAGGGGGTCCTTCTCTCCTCTGGGAAAAGTATTTAACCTGGCGTATTCTGAATAAAATCTGGCATTTACCATTTGGGCAAATGACCCTGTATCTCTGTGTGTGTCTCTTTCTTCAACCCCCAGACCTTGCCCTAAGCTCCTGAGGAGATCCGGGAAAGCGCGCATCCTGGGTCGGGAGAAGGGAATCGCAGACTCAGTAGAACCCCACAGCCAACGGTGCAATTTTTTCCCACTTTCTGAAAATAATGATCCATGATGGGGAGAACTTTCGTGCACAGACTTTCCTTCTCTATTTGTCATGGTTCTACATTCAGGTTTGGGGCTGCTTAGTCACATGGAAATGCTCTCTAATTTCCTATGGAACTATGGGATGATTTTTACACACAAAGACAGGCACATTTCATGTTTCTACCTTTAACTGCTCACCCACTTTCTATTCTGCCTGCAACCAGTTTCATCAAAAGGGTGATCGTGCCTGTGATCCTCAACCTGCACTTGGACATAGACAATACATCTATGCTCACCATTACAGAAAGTGACAGAGCAGGCAACTTTAGAGGCACTTAGTGATAGGCATGATTGGAAACTTGTGAACTCGTCTAAATATGGCTTCTTGATTTTACTCCCTTACGAAAAGAAAAGTTTAATGGAAATGCCATCATGAAACTCTTCATACATCCCTAAATACAGTGCTTCCTCTCAATCTCAATGTGGGAGAAACTCTACACAATAACTATACACAATCTTCAGAGACATTAACAAGGGAAAAGGAAATGTTCAGAGAATGCCACATAGATGATCTTCTTCCTCAGAGATTCCCAAGGAAATTCTTTCCCTGGGTAAGAGCAAACTCACAGGTCCTAGGAAGTTTATAAAACTTGCAAGTGCTTGTGTTGAGTCAATTCGATGATGAGGTTAGACGTCTGGACAGAGGAAGAGGAGAGTCCTAACTGGGGGTTGCATGTGATGAATTCCTCATGTGGACACAAAAGAAGAAGGCTACTGCATGCTGCCCAGAGCAGGTGTTTGCTACGCAATCCTGTGGTTCCAAGAATTGCACTCAAGGTATTCCCGGTATGCCATGATCACATCCTCTCATGAAAGACAAGAGTGTGAATCTGACGTTTTCCTGCACTCCAGAAACTAACCCTGACTCTGATGGTCTAGTGACACTGGTCCTCATGAGTTGATTATAGACACCAGAGATACATATCTCACTATACAAACCTTCAAGAACTGAGTTTCAATGAGTAATTATGTTTATCTGTACAATTAAAGATAATATTTTTAAAGAAATTCACTTGGGAGTATAGTAGGTATTTGTCAAATTTGATTATACTATACACTATCCCTGGAGACAGATCAATTTGTGTACTTTCAGAACCCAGACAATATCAGAGTGTTTGGGGAAGAAGAATGTGGAGATGGAGTAAGGCCTTGTCCTGTCTACATCCTTCAAAGGACAGAATGCATCTCTCATTTCTTCCTTAAGGATCTTGTGGAGTCCTGATGAACACCACAGATGAGAATCTAAAGAATCTACTTACGTGAAGAAATGTGTATGGTGGAAAGTACAGAAAACCAGTGTCATCATGGGAGGGAAAAGACTGAGTTGGTATATAATCAGACTAAAATGATTTCATAATTTGTAAACATTCTGGTTAATTAATTTGGTTTTTTTTCCTTGTGAATAAAACAGGATTAAGTTGCCTGACAATTTCCACAGCTGGCCTCTTGTCAACACAGCTCCAAGCTATAGGTCTTACCAAAAGGTGGCCACAAAATTTCCCACGGGCCAGGACAGGAGAATGGACTTGCAAGCAGAGCTGTTGTCTCTCCCGACTATGTCCACACAGTCACCCATCCACAGATAACTCAGCGGGATGACATGTTTGGTCTTGAACTTTCTCTCACGCCTGAAAGAGAGTCACGTCACTGTGTTAGTTGGCTTTTCATTGTAGTTGGAATTACTTGTGCTCAGACCTAGTTCTTCCTGCTCCAGAGCAGAGGAGGACTCATCCATTTCTGTCACCCCGAAACAGTGCATGTCATGTAGATGTGCCTTTACAACGTCTGTGCTGAAGGAAGTTACAGGGTTCACACTTTTCATGGCCAAGAATAGTCATAGAATGGTCTTTATTTATGATCGATGAGTGTTCAGAATAACCATACTGTGTCATTTCAAACATGGCGTTTTCAGAAAGCCGTGTGTTCCAATATTCTACCATCTTTTTAGTGAAGAGTTAAACTCTTCTGCTTATTTTCTTCCATAACTTCAATACCAAGAAGTTAAATGATGTTTTATATTTTATTTAAATGACTCCCTCTAAAGACCTTGTCATAATAAATAATAGAGGAACATTGCCTGACTTAACAAAATTCTTATTCCTTTGGCCTTTTCCTTGTACTAGCAAGTCATGTCAGCAACTGCTCAGGAGAACTGCTCAGTACAACACCCCTTTATTAAACCCACGAGGTGCCTCTCATACAACGAATCGCAAAGAGGATTTGGTTTTCCTATAACCTAGTCAAAGGGCTAAAAATAAGTCTTCCTATCAAGCTTTCTGATGAAATCAAAACTGTTTTTGAGAAACAATCATCTTGGGAGCATTGAGTTTCTTTCTTTCTTTATATTTTTTTTGTATGGAGTTTGTTTTTTGATAATTTCACATGCGTATACGGTATGTTCTGATTATTTTCTATCACTCTCTCTTCTGTTCCTTCTGCCTCTCGACAACTCTTTTTCCCACTGCCGTGCTTGTTTATATTTTTTTAATGATGGGCTCTGTTTTACCGGGCGCATTTGTTGTGTGAACCTGGACATGGAGCTCTCTCTACTGGAGACTTGTGAGCTAGGAGGCGGCTACACAGTTGAAGACAAAGACTCCTTGTTCTCGGATTCAGAGGACAACATGTCAAAAGACTACCTCTGACTCAAAAATCCTACACAGAAATTTATCTAAAATCCAAAATATATGAAGACTAACACGATACCACTAAGAAATTTAGGCCACCTCATCTAACGTAACATGCTCTAATGAAAATACGAGCATATCATGTAACATTTGCCTCAGAACACACACACATATACATATACTTACCCATGTCTCAAATATGTGAAACATCTGTATTTTCTTTTGCTTTTTACCCTCAAGACACCTAATCCCATATATATTTATATGCAATTTGACAATATACATGAAATAATATATATGAAATACTTAAACAGGAAACCACTAATTATAATATTTTAAGGTATAATCTGCCAAGAAAATGTAAATAATAAAAATCATCCCCTATAAACTTGACAATCCTCATTCCATAATATATACAATCTCAAAATTACTTTATTTGCTGTCGTAACACAACAGAAGAGAACAAATCTTTTGACCTTTAAGAAAGTCAACCATTTTACTTTCATTTATTCTCAAAAGCATTGTAAATTTCACTTACTTCCACAAACTATGCTCACGTAGCAAATTGTCAGTATTTTCTTTTGTATTTCAAATGACTTTACTACTATCTTGTTAAAATAAAATGTGAGAATTTCCAAATGTGAACTGAAGGGGAGCTGAGGGGAAATGACTAGAAAGATGGACACTTTGATGGACAGACAGACAGTCAGGCCATACAATTCTTTCATCCTTGCTGCAGTCAGACACTAACTAACCATCAGTCTACGGGCTGGGAACTTTGAAAGGAGGATGAACCCGGTAGGTTGTGTCTACACTGTAGAGCAGAACTCTCTCCTGCATTCTTCATTATCCTCGTGTGCTTCTATACTTGCATCCTTTTCAGTTTTCCTGCTATTCTTTCCACAGAATCAAACCACGTTAAATAATTCATGGGTTTAAAATATGACTTAAACATTTGTTGAAACAGAAATATTTTAAATATTTTAAAATGAGAAATATTTTAGGGGAAAGTCCATTAAATCTCAACCCTACTCAAAGATTTATAGGCCAATAAAGAGTTTTGACAGTAAAATAAATATTCTCCACCTTCAGAGAGCATATAGACAGCCCTGAAAACACACACATATGGGTGTGTATACATACAGACTGAATAGGTTATATTTAGTTAGTATACATAGAATATATAGCATATATGTATATACATGTTTCTTAACAGACACACATATGTAGCAAACATTAACAAAAAGAAGTCATGATTTTGAAAGATGGCAAGAAGGAGAATATAGGAGGACTGATCAGGAGGAAAGGGAAGGAGCAAATGTTAATGAAGTGCTTACAATTTCAAACAATAAAAGAAATAAAAATCCTATTACAGTTTTATACAGTAAGGCCTAATCAAAGTATAGCCTCTCATAGTAAGGAAGGCACGATGCACATACTCACAGGTTGTTAGACACAACCAGCACATCACTGAACAAGGAGAGGTGTTGTTTCTTCCTTCTCCAGCCTCTTCTCAGTTCCACGGGACCTTGGCACAGCAAGGTTCGATGTTCCCCTCCCGTGGCTCTTTCCTCAAGGGTTTCCATTTAGGGAATAAAAGGCTTCTCCTGGTGCAGGTCTCCAACTAAAAGAACAGGTATTCAGAGGTTGTTATTTCATGCTGAATTTCACAGAATAAAAGAGATTAAAGCGCAGGCTCAACTCCCCAACTGCACTCTGTTGAGCTGTCAACAGTTTTAAAATAAAACCGAAAAGAAGAGGTTGCTTAGGGAAGGGAGGATTGGGAACATATTGCAGGAGTGGGCCCTTTTTCAGAAGATGCTACTTGAAAGTCGTGGGAAAAGTTTGAACAGTGTACTGGTATGGTCATGGGAAATGGTCCTCAACTTTTCTAAGGCTGCAACCCTTTAGTACAGGTCCTCATATTGTGGGGAACCCCAAGTGTAAAATTATTTTCTTGCTACTTCATAACTGTAGTTTTGCTAAGTTATGCTAAGAATCTAATGGAAGCATGCGACATGCAGAATACCTGATAAGGGACCACCAAAAGGTCACCACCCACAGGTGAGAACCACTGGCCTAGAGCGAGGAAAGGGGTGAGTGATGTAATCCCAACTCATTTGAAATCATTTTTACAATTTGACTAATAAAGAATATCCATATTTTAAAACAGTATTGGGAATCGATGAACATTAGTCGTGATTTAAAATAAAAGTAGGAAACACATCACAAGGCGTCCTATTGGAGAGAAGAAATATTCACACTCTAGTGGGATTCAGAAGAGGGGAGCGATCAATGTCAAACATTAATGAAGGTCTAAGTGACTCCTAGAAAATTGGCCATTGGATATCAACATGGATATCATTGGTAACTCTAACTGCAATAACATGTGTGCAATAATAGTGGAATACTTGTGCAAAACCTTGTGACATGCAGATTTATCCTCAAAGATTCTCAATTCTTAATTTGTTTTTCATCTAACCAGGGTCCATGTGATATAGGCAGCATACAGACTTCACCAACACTGTGAACCTTACAGTGTAACAGATGCAAGAATCACAGGAGACTTTAAAAACGAATGTAACTTAGTGAGACTTAGTGAGATATTTTCATGCACAGGAAAGTAGGAAAGCTTTGAAGACTATGGAGGAGGCACACATGCTTAGAAATAAAGCCTAGAGCCACAAAGGATTGTGACTGAAACAACCTGAGAGATAGTCTGTAAACCTGAGAGTTAAATGTGTAGTATAGCGTGGACACATAATAACCATAGAAAATATCATATAAAACTAGAATGTCCATGTTTTTAAAATGACTGAACTTTGATGATAGTAGTAGATTGTACCTTTTGCAAACTCTGTGTTTTCAGTGATATGTGTAACTATACAGTATTAATTAAGATAGCAAAGCCCTACCAAACTTTAAAGTTCTTTATAAAGATTTTCTGTTGTGTAATCCAATTTAAAAGGATTGATATGTTGGAGTATGATATTAAAAAATCAGAAAGTAGGGCTGGAGATATGGCTCAGTGGTTAAGAGCACTGAGTGCTCTGCTCTTCCAGAGGTCCTGAGTTCAATTCCCAGCAACCACATGGTGACTCACAACCATCTGTAATGATATCTGGTGCCCTCTTCTGGCATGCGGGTATACATGGAGGCTGAATGTTGTATACATAATAAATAAATAAATGAATAAATATCAGAAAGTAATCTACGTATTAAAATACCATAATCAAACCCATTCCTTTATAGTCGAAAGTGAATAGATGTTTACAAAATAATAATAAAAAGTAGGTTTTCCTAATGATTTAAAATAATTAGGTCTCAGGGAGCACATACATTGAGAAATTCCAGATTTGTGGTCTTGTACAAGATGGACTAGAGAATGATTTATGATGGTTAGAATAAACAAAGAAAACAAAAACAAACCAAAGCAAAAAAAAATGAGAAATGGTCCTTGAACAGCAATGGGAGTCACTTCCCTCGCCTCTGGCAAAGGGGCATGCGGCTCTCCATTGACCTTTGACTCCTATCAGGATATCAACATCCATGTTGCCCTCAAGTTCTCTGTGTCTCTATTCAAAAGTTCTTGTTATATATCTCACAGCCCCCACTTTCCTGTCTCCCCACAACAACCCCCTCTCCTTCTACACTATACAAACTCCCAAAATGTTCTTGAACTCGCCTTGCTTTATTTATAAAGTGAGGGTGATTTTTCTCTACCCAGGTATCTCCACAGTTCTACCTTCCTTCACAGACAGTTGTGGTAACATCAAACCTGTTTCTTTTAATTTCTGCTATGAACTCTTCTAGATACCTGTGAACTTTCTCTCCTATCCACAATAAAATTTTCCCCTGTAATTATAATGCAGCTACCTCAGTGGTTTCTTTCCTGTGTCATGCTCATAGTTTGAATACTCAAAATACACATCTTTAAGTGAATATTACTCTGTCCAAAACATATGTTATAGATGGCAAAGAAAATGCACAGAAACACCATAGCTTCTATTTAGCATTAAGATCCCTGTGATCAAAGAGTCAAAGAGGGGCAGCAGCCTACCGTTTCCTCTCACATGTCAAACATATGTCCTCATACATGTAAAGATATGCTAAAAACAGTTCCAACTCAATTTCATGATAAAATTTAAAGTAAAAAAGTATTTTTGAGAATCATTCCTCTCTAATCAGAATCATTGGTAAAATATTAGGAAATGGATTCTAAAGAACACACTATATGTTGGAAACTATAAAAATATGCTGAAAACCAGAGAGTTCTTATATTTTGGGTTGAATTCTGACAGGTTTCCAAGAAATCATTGTGGTAAAACATAGGTAATACAATTGGAAGGAGCAAAAAATAATCATCATCTCATAACTTGGACAAATAATTTTGTAGATTAACACACATTATTCTCCTGTGTATCCGAAACCATATCTCCCCTGACATAATTGTATTTGTTTAGGGGATTGGTACTGAATATTGCTAACATGAATAGATTTTCATAAAGCCACCACTGAGTTAAGAATTATCTCAAAAGATCTGGAGTAGTCAAGACAGACACTTGCTGTTATCATTAGTCTATCATGACAAACAAAACTACTTATTAAAAAAATAACTTCACAGTGGAGCCTGGAATGGTGAACCTTTCAATGACTGTGAAATTATCTTTTCCTTCCTTGGCACCAAGCACCAAAGATGGCCACAGCAGTTGGTAGACCAACCACTGAAGTCTGAGAACCCTGTAGTAGTCAGGGAGACAGACCACTCTGATGTCAATATTCTAAGGCTCATGCCATAACTGACAAAGTGACACATGCATTTACTTCCATATTTTGGATTGAAATATTATTAGGAGAAACCGTTGATCCACAAGTGTTTATAAGGAGCACCAGATTTTCAAAATTGTAGATAGAAGGATAGTACATACAAATAAAGATTGATAGATTGATAGATAGATATGTAGATAGATGAATAGATAGATATAGATAGATAATACTACATAATACAATAGTCTTTCAACTAGATAGATATAATAATAGATGGACAGATTGATACATACAAAAAGTTAGACAGATAGACATATAGATAGATGACAGATAGACAGATAGATATAGATAGACATAGATGGATAGATAAGGAACAGTTCATGATACCATTAATCTGTATTAAGAATCAAAACTAATTATTAAAAATACCTTTAGAATGGATGCTGAATGGAGAACCTTTCAATGACTGTGAAATTATCTTTTCCTTCCTTGGCACTAAGCACCAAAGATGGCCACAGCAGTTGGTAGACCAACCACTGAAGTCTGAGGACCCTGTAGTAGTCAGGGAGACAGACCACTCTGATGTCAACATTCTAAGGCTAA